>NW_026136717.1:5479814-6143981 GCF_905237075.1 Dicentrarchus labrax
TTTAAATGATTTGTTTGTAGTCCAACACCCGAATTCACCAATGAGCAAACTCAGCTACAGTGTTTGTGTGTATGTGACTCTAAATACTCTGGTTTACAGAATCTGGACTCAGATGACCTGAACTACGCAGCTCTACGTTTCCAGGCGAAACCAAAAAGAAACCACAGACCTGCACCAGAGAGAGAGCTGGAGCCACATGTTGTGTATGCTGCCACCAGATAGACTCAACTGGGACTGTAGCTCTGAGTGGAACTGATGCTTTATCACATTAATCTGCTGTTGTGTTTTTGTGTGTGAGTAATGGGTGGAAAGAGTCCAAAAATAAACTTTGATTCTGTATTTTCTCGCTCATGTTTATTTCTGTCCCTCTCTCGGTCAAAGTGTCTGTCTTTCTGATTTAGTCTGAGAGGAAAAAGAATATGCTTAATGTGTGAAGGACGACGATTCAGAAAGGACACTGATAACTGTCAAACTTATTTATAGAGAGTGAAATGTTTTTTAGTGGGAGGAGTTAGTGAAGTTCACACCACTTGTTTGTCAGGAAGCGACAGCAAAGTGTGGTCTGAGAACAACTGAGGTGAAAATCATGAGACCTCTGAAGTCAAAGCTCAGTGGAAAGTATAAAAGGAAGCAGTGAAAACTAACTTCTTCTGATGAATTTCAACTAGCTGCTGTAAAGAGAACTTTTTCGAGAAACATGACATAAAATAGCAATAGAATAAACCACCCATACACCCACGAAAAAAATGGAGCATACATGCAGAAGGGACATATTGTGATGGCTAGACAACTGGGTCAGAGCATCTCCAAAACTGCAGCTCCTGTGGGGTGTTCCTGGTCTGCAGTGGTCAGTACCTATCAAAAGTTTGTTGGAATGGGGCCGCATAATATTATGACCACCAGAGTGCCCAGGTGGTCATCATGTTATTACTGATTGGTGTATGTGATTCTGCACGGTGAAGGTCAGACATCTAAGTGAGGTAACATTTAATCAAACATATTTTTATAAACTACTTGAAGCAGAATGGTTTAATAGATAAATGGAGCGAAGCCTGCAAGCTCGTTCAGGCAATCAACTCGAGCAGTGCTGCTATACATACATGACATGCCTTATTCCATAATCACTAACCAAGCAAACCCTTTCAATCTGGCGGTCTATTTAAACTGCAAAATTTCTCAGCTCTCCCTCTGCTGCGTCAATGCTGCCGTTGCCTTGCATCACATCGCTGCTACTCTGTAAGCTATTGCTGCCTGCTGCGCTGTAAGCCCCTCCACCACCCCAGCATCCACCTGTAGGCTCCGGCTAGGGGTTAAGGTATTTGCGCATCACTCCCTAATATCTCTATGTAAACATATCTGCGGGGAGTGATGAGGTCGGAGCTTGGATGCCAAAATCTAAATATGCTATACTGCTTTAATAAACAAATCGACATGAGTTGTCTGACTGAAATGTTTGAAGTGCTTCCTGGAGGAGACTAGATGAAATATGTGGTGAGCAGAAGTCAGATGTGATTTCAGTATGCCCTTCAATAAGCCCTGTTTGTTTATACATACCTTTACAGTGCAGCGATTCAGCTCAGTAGAGAGTGAGATGGTGATCTTGGAGGATCAACTGATTACACATTCCATGCAGAGGGATAATGGCAGTGGGCACATGCAAAATGTCTCCCTTAGGTCTCATAAAAGGAGCTGTGAGTACTTACAGTGCTTGAAGTGACTGTATTCTGTCTACACCTCCCTCTGTCAGTAGAAGAACTGACACAACACAGAGAGAGAATGGAAATGTATCTCTAGCTCCATCAGGCTGCCCACTGGTGCTCCTCAGGGCTACATACTCGGCACAGTGCCATTCTGACTGTTTACACCAAACTGTTCGAACAAAATCCAGCTTCACTCATGTCAGTAAGTTTTCTAAAGACATAGTAGAGGCAGACTGTATCAGCAACAATGATACAAAAATGGCACCTCTGAGAGTCAGGGGCACAAAGGTGGGGGTTGTTCCCTAACACTACCCCCCATGACCTGCTAAATTGATTACTTATTTATTATTGTGTTGTTCGTGTTTTACTGTCTGTGCACCTTGGCTCCAGAGAGGAACAACTTGTCGTTCTAATGGCATACTTGAATATAGATGAATAACAACAAACTTGCAGGTGACTTTTACTGTCTGAGCTGCTGTATCAGACTGTTATCTTCCATGATGGCTGTATAAAACTGTATAAATGGCAGAATAATTGTAACTTGATGCTGTCTGAAATTCTTTGAGGCATATGTTTGTCTCAAACAGCATCAGCAACAGATATTTGGTGATGAATGATTTGAGTTTCTTTACATGAACTATATGAATACTCCGCCCCTTTCCACTGATATAAAGTGCTCTTGCTGTGACACGGTTATACGCACAATGAAGAGCTTCACCTTAATAACAGCTTTACTTCTCTGCAGCCTCAGTAAGTACTGCTATTTAATTATTCTGCCAGCAAATACAATTCTAACCTCTCTTTTGTTCAGTGTAGAGGTATGTTGTTGGTTAATCAGCTTGTGAGTAAATCTCATGTTGTCTCTGTGTTTAGGTTGGATCTCTGTCTCAGGTTCTGAGTCTCAGACTGTGGAGGTTCAGCCTGGTGAAAATGTCACACTGCTGTGCTCCAACATTTATAGAGAAACGATTCCTGCAGAGTGGTTCAGAGTGACCAACAGAACCAAACCCAGCTGTATCTCCTGTCTGTACAGTGCTGAAGGGAAAGCTAAATACTGTGATGAATTTCACAATGGAAAATTTAAAATGAGTTACAACATCTCCACTGTTTTTCTTCAAATCAATCGAGTGAATTCATCTGACTCTGGACTGTATTTCTGTGGCTTTTACCTAAACGGACACACCTTCATTTCCACTGCAACATATGTAAATGTTAAAGGTAAGTTTGTAGTAAAGTCTTACCTCTTTTAAATATCTACTTATCCTATCATATTTACAATATATCTCAAACATACTGTCACAGTATGAAAGCAGCATAAAGTCAAAGAAGAAACCAAAACATTTCATATGGTTTGATCATCTTTTAAAGATCATGGTGAATCTGATGATGAAGTGGATTGTAACACTCAAAGTAAGGTCCTTCTTTGCTCTCTTAAGATTATTTTCATTGTGAAAGTTACCATAGAGCCATTCATTTTGATTAAAAGACAGATTAAAAGAGTCTAATTCTACCATGTTTCCAGTAGAGGAGCCTGATGGAATGACAACCCTAATGAGTGTGATCCTCGGTGGTCTGACTGCTGTCCTCACTATAGTTCTCATTGTTCTGGCTGTTAAAATCAGGAAACTTCAGACAGGTAGAGTACATTTATAATTTGTTGCACATCATCTAGTGAGCTGTGTCAACATGACGGACAAATCCAAAGTAAAGTATGTGATCAGTAATAATGAACTAATCAGACTTTTGTCTTTTGTCATTTAGCTGTGAAGGAAGAAGCGCAGCCAGAAAGAAACAAGGTGAACCCACCATTAACTTACACACATTGTGTGTTATGGTTTTAAAGTTGCATTTGAACACATTATAAATCTAGTGCCATATCAGCATGTATAGATTATGTATTATAGATGTAGCATTAGTTCAACATAACGGACAGAACACGTGCCACCTAATATTGATTTTCATTCCGACCAAAATGAGCCATCAGCAGCATGCAAGTGCACGAAAAGAATAGCAAGGATATTTCAGCTCACTATTCTATTTGTATATTTTGTCCAAATTGCCTCACATTATCAGGAAATGAATATCCTAAATGAACTCTCTGATGTCCATTCTAGTAACAACTCTCTTCAGCTGAATTACGAATCCTCTCCAACACTCATGACAGTGATCTTAAAGGCTGAAATCAGGTGTCATCAAATGAACCACACACGTCTTTTTGAGCTTTCCATAATTATTGATCTCAACAAAACAAAAGTCGTTTAGTTTGTTATCTTGAAAAGTCTGCCTTTTGCAATCACAAGCACAGTTGTTCTCGGCTTCCATATTATTCTGCTAGTCTCAAGCTATAATGATATCCATTAATTCATACTCTTAACTCTAATTTCAGCTGCCATCTTCAAACTAAATGGACAGTTGAGGTTTATTAGCTTGAATAAAAACTGTATATTTCAAGCTAAATGTACCATCAGCTCAGCCATAAGATATCCATATACATAGATGGACACATAAAAGTAATTTTCAGCATTTAAATTAGACACAGCTAAACTATTCTTAATGCTCATCTTAAGCTCAGGCCACACTGCCTGCAAGTCTCTGCAGTGATGCTTCACTAGAGAGTCAAAGTCTCGCCTATCTTTTCCACAAGCCACCTGTGCTTCACAGCAACAATAGACAGTGACAATGATCTGTTCATAGTCATATTGACAATAAACTAGCAACATATACACATTTCAGTTGTTTCAATGTCTATATAGGTAGAATATGTCACAGACATGTAGAAAATTATTCTTCTCAACTCAACACCTCCTGTATCTGTTTCAGATTAAAGCTGTTTCTGTGGACAGAATCCCTTCATATGTCAACAGGACTTTTATTGTATTGTATTTATCAAAGGCACACTCAGTGTAGAAATACAGGGCTGGCAACAGCAGCTCTGCAGTCAAAATCTGTCTGTGTGATCACCTCAGGTGTACGAGCTACAGCAGTTGAGCAATGCAGCGATGCTCACACATGCTGTGTGGACCTAGCTTTAGTGGAAATGATTCCCTTGTGGTAAAACCCAGAAATCCACCGATGAGCAAACTCAGCAACAGTGTATGTGACTTTAAATACTCTGATTCACAGAATCTGGACTCAGATGACCTGAACTACGCAGCTCTACGTTTCCAGGCGAAACCAAAAAGAAACCACAGACCTGCACCAGAGAGAGAGCTGGAGACACATGTTGTGTATGCTGCCACCAGATAGACTCAACTGGGACTGTAGCTCTGAGTGGAACTGATGCTTTATCACATTAATCTGCTGTTGTGTTTTTGTGTGTGAGTAGTGGGTGGAAGAATAAACTTTGATTCTGTATTTTCTTGCACGTCTCTTTCTGTCTCTCTCTCGGTCAAAGTGTCTGTCTTGCTTGTGAGAGGAGGGAGGGGTTAGTGAGGTACACATCAATTATTTGACAGGAAGCGACAGCACAGTGTGGTCTGAGAACAACTGAGGTGAAAATCACGAGGTCTCTGAAGCCAAAGCTCGATGGAAAGTACAAGAGGGAGCAGTGAAAACTAACTTCTTTTGACAAAACTCAACTAGCTGCCAGCGGGTATAAAGTGCAGCACTGTGACACAGGAATCCAGGATTCTTATCCAGACTCCTATAGGGCTTTGTTTCAGGCAATAAAAGCACTTTGTTTAACGTTAGGAAAAGAATTGAGCATAGCGTTAGTTCAGGCAGGGCACGAAGTCAGGCTTAGCTTTCAGTTACAGCTATATCATACGATCACAGCTAGTCATAAACATACATCAGCTGATTCCTCTAAGCTTCCCATTGGATACCATACACAGTCAGCTGACAGCTCACCTGATTTCCTCAAGCATCCAATTGGCAAACATCATGCATGGCGCCTTATTTAAGCTGCTTTAGCCTGCCTGCCTATCTCTGCTGCTCCTCTACAAGCCTGTTTGCCAGGATGTTGTGTGCGTTACTTGTGGTTTGTCGTTTGTTTCTACTTGTCCTGTCTGCGGTGAGTATGATGGCGGGTCGATTGCATTGTGAAGTCTCAGCAGCGATCTCGGCTGTTGGGGAGAGTGTCGCTTTTGAACAACATCCGCAGTTCTGTCCGGCTGCTCTGGTTCTGGGGGGTCTGCAGAAGGGGGGGGCGAATTGCTCCTGCGGCTCCGCTGCGGTCCCGGCTCCGGCTCCGGCGCTGCGCTGCCTTCCAGGGGAGCGCGGGTCCCAGGCGCAGCGGCCGGCTCCACCTGTCTTGCTTGTCAGTTCTGTCCAACATCTGGTTGTCGCTTGCCGTCATGGGTTCAAGGGTCCAGGGTTCGGTTCGGCACGTCAGGCCGGCCAGTCTTCGTCCGCAGTTGGCCTGTGTCCCTCTTCGCTGTCTGCAGGTAGAGCGCATGGTCCCACAGGTGCAGCGCTGGACGATGACGTCACAGCAGCTTGTTTTGACGGCGTCACATTCCCGCCGAGAATGCTGGGAAGTGCAGTCCCAATCACCATAGGGAAGAACGTGCTGCCTCTCAAAAAGAGGGCATGAGAGATCAGCCTTCAACCCCAGTAAACGTCCCTGAGCTGGGGAAGGAGCTAAGAAAGCATCTAAACACTGTTAGTGAATTATCTGTTATAGGGCTGGTTCAGGGTTCTTAGCTGGGCTGACTTTGCTTTGAAGAGCTGACATAGTCGATGCTTTACTGAAGAAAGGATAACAAAAGGTTATATTGGTCCATTCATAAGTTGCCTTCTCAACAAGCATTAAGGTATAGCTACCAGGAAATATTCAGGGAAAATAAATAAACATAATTATTAATTTATCTGCTCTTGCAAAGGCGAAACTAAGGCATAAATAGTTTAAATCCTCTGGCACTTTTCCCTTATTTTATGCTATAATCTACAATGCCATCAGTTGATTAAGGAAGCATGTAGAGGCGCATGGCTAGCCAAGGCAGATGGCTAGCAAGGCAGATGTCACAGATGCATTTAAGTCATGCATTACACCTTCACATTGGCATCTGTTCGGTTTAAATTAAGAGAAATGTACTTCTCAGTACACATCAGGCACATCTCGTAGACGATTTTCTGTTAGTTGACTATCAATTCAAAAAAATCAGACCATGCATTTTTGCTCTTAAATATACCTTTAAACATTAGGTCTTCCGCTATCAAGGAGAAACATCAGACCCTGTAAGGCTAGAGTTCTAGGCTTCACTCTAGATAGTGTACAGATGAAAAAATTGCATCAGAGAGGTAATGAAGCAGCAGGCAGTAGTAATTTCCAAAAGAGAACTGCTCTCCTTGCTTAGACATCTTAAATTGGCATGTGTGTTATTCCCCAGGGAAGTTCCCTTATATCCAGGCTTCTGGACCTCTCCGATTTATAGAGAACTCCATGATATGGTGAGCTTGGATGAGGGCTGCAGATCCGAGCCCCAGTCCCGATCTCTTCTGTGTGATAATGGTATGGCATCTCCTTCTTTTACAATGAGCAGCTAGAATCATCATTTGCCATTAATTATAAAAAGACGCAGCATATTGAGTACATATAAATGAATCGAACACTGTGTGCCAGTTCACCCTGGGAGCTTTATGTCAACAGCAAGGTCTAATAGTGTGACTGCTATGATCTACTAGATCACTAATGAACAGCTTTGCTGAGCTAAGAAGACAGAGAGCAGACATGAGGGGCATTTAGGGAAGAGCAATGGATCCACAAGTTTTTCAGTGTTGTGTACAGAATAATGGAGATATAATTAATTCAAACATACAGTAGAAGTGGCATGATTGACCTGTATGATAACCGCCCTTCCGTAGGTTTTGGGGGGGTATTTTAATAATCAGTGGTTTGCAGACATATGGCTAAAATACTGTCATCTCGCCAGCTAATGCCTCTTCTACCTTTTTAATGAATGTACCCAATTGTTGTTTCATGTTTCTGTGGGGAAAAGACTGGTCAAGGAAACAATCATGTTTTTGCGACAATGAGGCAAATGCCAACATCATTTACAAGGGCGTTCTTCAGTTCCATTCATTAATAGATTTGTAAGGCGCCTCACTTGGTTATCTATGTTGGGTAAATTCATTATTAGAGCATCTCATATTCCAATCTTGGATAACATTGCTGATTTTTGTCCCGGTTTGAATTGCAGATTTCTGGGGATATCTCTAGTATACTTAGCCATGTACTTCAACTAGTGTCTGCTTAGACGTATTGGTTTATAGTCCTGCTGGCTCCTCTTACTGGCACTTCCATGTAGCTCATGGAAGGGAGGTTGCCTGGTATGGTTCTTTGGGGGGCTCTGCTGCCGCTCTCCTTGTCTTAAACTTTTCCATGTAGGCACATGGAAGGGCAGGGAGGTGTGCTCTCCCTGCCTTAAGGTTTTCCACGTAGGCACGCGGAAGGACAAAGAGGTCCCAGAACAGAGCCATACCGCCAAATGTAAATTCTGCTTGGAATATAAGATATTTTGACGAATGTGGTCCTGACTGAATTGCGATTTCAGTTAGATGTTAATAAAAAAATCATATGGCTCAAATCACTACTGACTTTTTCTGTATCAGTGCTAGCTCCTAAAAATAACCATAACCACTGCAGTCACTGTGAGCAGATAGTGTATTGCTTGATAGTTTTTGCAAATATCAAATGAAATATGTTGTTAGTGAACATTTTACATTTTACATTCAGTATCAGGATTTTTCAACTTGCCAGGAAAACTCTGTAACAGTGTGTGCAATACAGTGTATAATGCTAAATACTCTGATCTAAAGAATCTGGGCTCTGATTAGCTGAACTCTGCTGCACTCTCTGCAGTTCCTTCCAAAGACAATAAGAAACAGGAGGCCTGTGTCAGACAGACAGGTAGAAATGGACCAACAGATAGACTCAGGAAGCAACTGAAATGGCAACTGCCTTTCAGTATGGCCTTTTGGTTGTACCGTACCTTTACAGTACAGAGATTCAGCTGATTAGAGATAGAGATGATAATCTTGGAGAATCTACTGTGTGCATGTGTACAATACCTCCTCTGAGTCTGATAAAAAGAGCTGTGGGTACTTATAGTGCTTATAGTGACAGTGTTTGGTCTGTCGACACCTCCCTCTGTCACTGGAAGAACTGACACAACACAGAGAGTGTGTGGAAATGTATCTCTAACTCCATCAGGCTGCCCACTGGTGCTCCTCAGGGCTACATGCACAGCCCAGTGCTATTCAGACTGTTTACACATAACTGGCGAACAAAGTCCAGCTTCAGTCACATCGATAGGTTTGTTAATGTCACAGTAGAGGCAGACTGTATCAACAACAATGATACAACAAACAAATCAATGACACCAGTGTGCAGAGAGTGAGGGGCTTGAAGGTTTTTGTGGTGTACATAATCTACAGTCTTAGATAGTCCCCCAACACAATCCACTTTCCATGGAAGCACTGTTTGTAACCACAATCCTTTTAGTTTTTAGCTATTATATTATTATTTATTTCATTATCTAACAAGGTATTTTATGACACAGGGACATTCTCATTTGGTAACTGATTTATTATTGTGTTTTCTGTCTGTGCACCTTAACTTCAGACTGGGACAACATGTCGTTCTTTTGCATACTTGAATACAGATAAATAACAAACTTGCATATGATGGGCAGCTGTGGCGCAGAGGTAGAGTCATCCATAAATCGAAAGCTTGTTGGTTCGTTCCGTGTCATCGGTGTGTGAATGTGTGTGAAAAGGCTATTGTGCCACGCAGTGTAAACGTGCTTTGAGTGGGCAGAAGACTAGAGAGGCACTTTTCAAGTACTTGTCCATTTACCATTTACCATTTTTACACTGTCTGAGCTGCTGTATCAGACTGTTGTAGATGAGGTGAGGATGTATTCCATGATGGCTGTATAAAACAGTAAGAGTGGCAGAAGAATTGTTACTTAATGTCATCTGAAATTCTTTGAGGCACAATTTTGTCTCAAATGTTCCGTGGTAAAAGATGTGAGCTTCTTTACATGGCCTATTCAATTCCCCGCCCCTTTACAGTGATATAAAGTGCTCTTGCTGTGACACAGTAATACGCACAATGAAGAGCTTCACCTTAATAACAGCTTTACTTCTCTGCAGCCTCAGTAAGTACTGCTATTGAATTATTCTGAGCAGTAAATTCAAATCAAATCTCTCCTATCCAGTAATGCATTTATTTTTTCTAACTTGCTAATTATTTCTTAATGAATCAGTTTATGAGTAAATCTCATGTTGTCTCTGCTGTGTGTTTCAGGCTGGATCTCTGTCTCAGGTTCTGAGTCTCAGACTGTGGAGGTTCAGCCTGGTGAAGATGTCACACTGCTGTGCTCCAACATTTCCAGAAATACAATTCATGCAGAATGGTTCAGAGCGACCAACAGAATAAAAGGCAGCTGTATCACCTCTATGTTTGGATCTGATGGCGAGGCTTCATTCTGTGATGGATTTAAAAATGGAAAATTTAAAATGAGCTCCAACGTCTCCACTATTTTTCTTCACATTAAGCAAGTGGATTTATCTGACTCTGGACTGTATTTCTGTGGATTTTTCACTGGCACACATACAGTCATTTTTACTGCAACACATTTAAACGTTAAAGGTAAGTTTGTAGATAAACGTTATATCTTTTAAAGATCTCTTTATCTCATCATGTTTACAGTATATCTAAATATATTGTCAGAGTATGAAAGCAGCAGGAAGACAAACAAGAAACCAAAACATTTCAAATTATTAATTATTAAGGTGATGGTGAATCTGATGATGAAGTGGATTGTAACACTCAAAGTAAGGTCCTTCTTTCTCCTGTTAAGATTATTTTCATTTTTGCAAGTTACCATAGAGTCATTAATATCAGACAGATTAAAGTGTGTAGTCGTACCATTTTTCCAGTAGAGGAGCCTGATGGAATGACAACCCTAATGAGTGAGATCCTGGGTGGTCTGACTGCTGTCCTCACTATAGTTGTCATTGTTCTGACTGTTAAAATCAAGAACCTTCAGACAGGTACAGTACATTTATAATTTGTTGCACATCATCTACATGATGGACAAATCCAAAGTAAAGTATGTGATCAATAATAATGAACTAATCAGACTTTTGTCTTTTGTCATTTAGCTGTGAAGGAAGAAGTGCAGCCAGAAAGAAACGAGGTGAACCCACCATTAACTTACACAAACTGTGTGTTATGGTTTTAAAGTTGCATTTGAACACATTATAAATCTAGTGCCATATCAGCATGTACAGATGATGTATTATAGATGTAGCATTGGTTCAACACAATGGACAGACAACGTGCCACCTAATATTGATTTTCATTCCGACCAAAATGAGCCATCAGCTGCATGCAAGTGCATGAAAAGAATAGCAAGGATGTTTTATCTCATTATTAATCTCTTCTACTGATATATTTTGATATATATACACCAGGAAATGAATATCTTAAATGAACTCTCAGATGTCCATTCTGGCAACAACTCTTTTCAGCTGAATTATGAATCCTCTCCAACACTCATGACAGTGATCTTAAAGGCTGAAATCAAGTGCGATCAAATGAACCAAACACTTCTTTTTGAGTTTTCCATAATTATTGATCTCAACAAAACAAAAATTGTTTAGTTTGTTATCTTGAAAAGTCTGCCTTTCGCAATCACAAGCACAGCCGTTCTCGGCTTCCATATTATTCTGCACCATCAGCTCCACCAGAAGCTATCCATATATAAAGGGCTGGCAGCAGCAGCTCCGCAGCAGAAATCTTTCTGTGTGATCACCTCAGATATGCGAGCTGCAGCAGTTGTGAAACACTGCTTACAAATGCTGTGTGGACATAGCGTTAGTTGAAATGATTCCTTTGTGGTAAAACCCACAAAGCCAACAATTTAACTTAAAGGTTGTTTGGCAAACTCAGCTACAGTGTATGTGAATATGTGACTCTAAATACTCTGATTTACAGAATCTGGACTCTGATGACCTGAACTACGCAGCTCTACGTTTCCAGGCGAAACCAAAAAGAAACCGCAGACCTGCACCAGAGAGAGAGCTGGAGCCACATGTTGTGTATGCTGCCACCAGATAGACTCAACTGGGACTGTAGCTCTGAGTGGAACTGATGCTTTATCACATTAATCTGCTGTTGTGTTTTTGTGTGTGAGTAGTGGGTGGAAGAATAAACTTTGATTCTGTATTTTCTCGCTCATGTCTCTTTCTGTCTCTCTCTCTCGGTCAAAGTGTATGTCTTTCTGTTTTGGTCTGAGGGGGAGGAGGAAGCGACAGCACAGTGTGGTCTGAGAACAACTGAGGTGAAAATCATGAGGCCTCTGAAGCCAAAGCTCAGTGGAAAGTATAAAAGCAAACAGTGTAAACTAACTTCTTCAGATGAAATTAGAGACCTTTTTGAAGGAACATGGAGACAATAGTAATAGAATACACCAGCACCCTGTGGTGATAAACACTGTCTGTATGAGTAATAAATAAAAATGTAAAATACATATGATTCTCTTCTGATGTTGCTAAATCACTCCACTTCTCATTCCTGGGACTGGGAGGGGCTGAGGTGCAAGGATAGGAGGTGAGGAATGGAATCGAGGATGTAAAACTGGGAAATGAGAAAGTCCCCCAGGGTCTGTGTCTGTGTATGGGCGTGGTCTTCTGCCTCACTATGGCTCTGCCTCTCTGCACACTTGTTCATCATGTGCAATGAGTCAGCCATCAACCCGCCATTCTTTCCGGTATCTACAATAAAAGACTGAATAGATGATTCACCTATGTGCTTGTCGGCGGTCTGCATCTAGGTTCAACCTCTAAGAAAATGACACAAACAGCATAGATTATAGCACCAAGAATAAAGATATGACACCATATGTCCCTCCCTTTGTTTTCTTTATAGTTAGTCTTTATAGACTGGATTAGGTGAGGTTACTTTTAAGCATCTGAAATAATCCTTTGTGGCCACTTTTATCTCAAATTGCACCTGACTCAGATATAATGAGATATCATAAGATCCTGTTGTGTCAAGTTGTGAAACAGTATTTGGTCAGTGACACTAAACTAATCAGACTAATCTTTTGTCACATAGTTGCCGTTGAAGAACTGCATCCTGAAAGAAACAAGGTGAAGTATTACTGTGGATGATAGGTAACGGTTATATATACAAAATTATTTTGCCATTGGATGTTGCACTAGAGCACCATCATCTCAGAGCAGAACAACGGGACGGGATAAAAACCATCTTTGTTAGTATTTCCACACAGATAATTCACAGAGTGAGATGTGGAAATATTCGGGAAAAGTGCTGCAGTTGCCACAATGTAAGCTAACATTAATCCATGGGCACAAATGCAACCAACAAAGTATGTCAGAGTCCTTGTTTTTGCCACTGACAGACTCAGATCGTTGTTTTAAGTGTCTGACAACACTATGGAAATGATCCCTACAGAGATAGACAAATCATTTAACTACTACTAACTTTGTTTTCCTTTTTTAAAAACAGCCCGTATCTATGATCAACCTTAATCTTCAAGTTCAAGTCATTCTTTTTTGGTGCAAACAGTGTTTGTGTACAGTATGTGACTGCAAGAAAACCTCAAGATTTGACCTGCTCGCTTTGAAATGTTGTCTCCTTGTCACACTTGTGTGTGTGTGTGTGTATGTGTGTGTGTGTGTATAGATACAGTATATGGGCCTAAATAGTTCCTTTATTCACAGAATCTGGGCTCAGATGACTTGATCTACAACGCTCAGTGTTTCCTTCCACAGATAATAAGAAACAGGAGGACTACATCAGAGAGACAAGTGGAGACTCATGTTATTCATGCTGCCAGCAGATAGACTCAGGAAGGAACTGAAACTGCAACTGTAACTGATGCTTTATCATATGAATCTGCTGCCAGTCACCACCCACATGCATGTTGGTAGTGGGTGACAGAAGCGGTCAATGGCAAACATTTTAAAATAAAGTTTCTATATTCATGGGCAGTTGTGTCGCTCTCTCAGCCAAAGTCTTTGCCTTTCTTATTTTGTCGGCCAGTAGTGTCAGTAATGAGGACATATTTGATGTTTGATGAGACACAAAGGACAGTGACGACTGTTAAACGCCCTCTTAGGGAGAGTCAAATGGTCTGTCAGGGGGAGGGAAGAGTGAGATACACATCATTTCACAGGAAGAGACAGCACAGTGTGGTCTGAGTACAACTCATGTGAAAGTCACAAGGCCTCTGAAGTCAAATCAGCCCCCTGTCGTGACAAACATTGTCCGTATGAGTGAAAAACAAAGTGTCCACCACAGGAAGACTTCAGCCATGACCACAAACAGCAACAACCTGCTACACAAACAGAGTAATGCTACTATTTAACTACTTTACATTCACAAGCTACATCAATATCTGCCTTCAAACTTCAAGACACTCTTTAGCCAGAGAAAGACATCAACATGAACACTGTCAGTTGTGATAGTTACTTCATATTGCAATAATGCATAATAATGCAAAATCATCATCTTCTTTAAAAGACTTTGAATATTGAGTTAATCTAGTGTGGACAGAACTGCTGTACTGTTACTATTCAAATGTTTGGCCCAGTTTTCATGCTGTGGGGATGCACAAACATCATCATCTCAGATGACGGTAGTTAGAAAGATGTGTCAGATGCCAGACAGCCTCCCCTCTATGTCTTGTGTCTATACAACGGATGATGATGTTTTATGCCAACGCATAGTTTTTTATCTCAGATTTAAAAAGTTCAAATGAGCAAATTGTGGCAAAGGTCATGTACTGTAGCCTGCCCCTTAACTTAAAGGATCACTACTGTTGACTATGACTAGACCTCCATCAGTGCCTATTGATATCCAGCAAATATCCAGCATGATGGTCAGGAGACAGGAGGGAGGAAATAATTCGCTCAGTCTAAAATCTAATGCTATTTTTTTTTGTTGCCATTTGGTTTGTCCCTGATCAATATCTGTCTCATCTATCTCAAACATATGTTATAAGACAGAGTGGATGCGTGTATGAACAAGACAAAGGGGAGCTTTCCATAACACTTGTTGCATGCACATGTAGGCATGCAACAAGCAATGTACCTTCTCCCCCCTGTTATTTTCCACTGTGGTGAAAACACTGTGTGTATCAGTTAGAATGAAAGCCACAGGAGGACTGGCCTTCAGCTCTTTGCTATAAAACCACACGCAACAAAGGCTGCGTTGCTCTCAGTCGAAGCTTTACTTTCACTTCGTCCACCTCATTCACTTTTTGTTTTACGTTTTATACATCAGT
The DNA here is from genome assembly GCF_905237075.1 of Dicentrarchus labrax. Lineage (NCBI taxonomy): Eukaryota > Metazoa > Chordata > Actinopteri > Moronidae > Dicentrarchus > Dicentrarchus labrax. The sequence continues at coordinate 5,494,777 of NW_026136717.1, forward strand.
AGGCTGCTTACAGGAAAAATGCTTTGTGCAGCCTCACACATGCAAATCGTCTGATGGCTCTGATTTCTCCAACCACGGCTTCAAGCTCAGCTGCAGAAGCAAATTGTAATAGACCTCCTCACTTCCTTACCCACAAGACGACCTTACACACAGGTGCAGTTAGGCTATGGGTGTGCTAACCTCTGGTTGGAAGAAGGTTCATGTCCATTTTGCAAAAAGTGCAAATAGCAACCCCACTGTGAAAATACTCCACTACTGAAAGTGAAAGTTCAGCATTCTACATGTTACTAAGGTAATATATATATATGTATACAGTATATATAGTATATAAGTATTACATCAAAATGTACTTAAAGGTGCAGGGTGTGTAGGATTTTGTGGCATCTAGCAGTGAAGGTGTAGATTGTAACCAGCTGAATAAGTGGCTGCAAAAAACCTGATTGTCTCTATAAGACTTTTTCTTTCTTAGAATATATGCTACTGCAACAATTACTGAGTTCCTCCCCCCTTTTCTGTATTTTTGTTTGCTGTCTTGCAGAATATAATAAGAAGATCAATGTTAATTTAATCTGTGTTCAGTGTAGAGTTTGGTCCACAACAAAGTGAGAGGCGTGGCCCTGGAAAAATACTCTTAGTTGTCTGTTCTCTGTCTCAGGCCCAATTTTCAATCAGAATTTCTGTACACCTCAACTTGCACTGCATTATGTGGGTGCACACTGTATCGGTTCACATCTATCCTCCTACGTTAGTGTCAACCTGTCATATGTTGATCAACCTGTGATCTTAATCTTTGTGCTGCGACAAAAAAAGACCATGTGTGAGTGGAAGAACCTTCCTCTTTGAACTTCCTTCCTGGAGCTCAGTGATTTTAGCCTCCATTACAGCAAGATGATCATACACACAATGATGAGCTTTACTCTGATGATGATACCAGCTTTATTTCTCTGCAGCCTCAGTAAGTACTGGTATTTAATTTCTCTTAGTGTTAGTCCATGGCTAAATTGTGTTTAGTTTATAGTTTCTACAGCAATGTTTTAGGGTCGTTTTAATCTGTTTGTTGTTGCATTATCAGCTGAGAACTAAATCTCTCTGCTGTGTGTTTCAGGCTGGATCTCTGTCTCAGGTTCTGAGTCTCAGACTGTGGAGGTCCAGCCTGGTGAAGATGTCACACTGCTGTGCTCCAACTTTTCCAGTTCTCCCACTCAGACAGTCTGGTTCACACTGGTAAACAGAACGCAGCCCCGTTGTATTTCCTCCATGTACAGTTCTACTGAGCCTGCTTCACTCTGCAACGGAGTCGAAAAGGGCAAATTTGAAATGAGCTCCAACATCTCCACCGTCTTTCTCAAAATCAAGCGCACTGATGTGTCTGACTCTGGGTTGTATTTTTGTGGATTTAACATGAACAGATACTCAGTACTTGTCAGTGCAACATATTTAAAGGTTCAAGGTAAGAATTGTCGTACAGTGTCCTTTAGCTGCCAGCACAAAGGAAACAGAATGTATCTTATTTCAACGTGGTCAGAGATAGATTGTTAAGGAAATATCCTGTCAAAATCTGATAATTAATGTGAGAGATTTTTTTCAGTAGCACATTAAATGTTCTCCCATCCTCTCATTAGGATTTAATATGCAGGTTAGAATTTGTGAACTGATATTGCATCAGTCAACAAAGGTCATTAATCAGTGCTTCTATTAGATTTCAAGCTAGTAAAGTATAAAAAAGTATTTCACTCGGAAATATGCACAATATATGCTACTTGATCACAGTTCAAGTAATTGAATGATCTTTCTTGTAGAAGAGCCTGGTGAAATACTGAGCCTGATGAGTGTGATCCTGAGTGGTGTGACTGTTGTTCTCACTAAAGTCATCATTGTCCTTGTTGTCAAAATGAGGCAAAGAGGTACTGTCTGAGAGCTGTCTATTGTGTTTATGTAGCTTTTGCACATCCTGTTGTCAATATCACAGTTAACCTACTGCTCAGTGATGAAATGTATTAATAGCAGATCAGACTGATTTACTGGATATATAGTCCACAAGCAAGTTAAACCACTTCAAGTCCTAATTAGTCAATCATTTTATATAGTTTATGAGACTATATCTCTTTCTAAAATACAATGGTGGCAGCATTATGATAGCAATTTTGCAATGTATATATGTATATATTCGTATATGTATACATAGTCTTAAATTCCCTAGATCCCGATACACATATTTAAAAAAAAAAATCTGAAAACAATGTTAGATTGCATATATACTAACTAATATATAATATATTTCTCCTCATTTTTCTACACTATATTTTTATATGTATATTTGAAGGCAGGTGATGTAGATTTTGATATATGTGTCGATGTATCTGATATAATGTATACTGCTTCTATTGATATGTACACTATATCTGTGTACTTATGTACTTTGTTCATTGTTTTCAGATGTTTATCACCCTGGTCAGAATGATAATCCACATCTGCCACCATTGAGCTTGTCAGCCTATACATGGTTTATGTATGCATATTGGTGTGGTTTCAAAGCTTTTCAGACATTCTGACCTGACAAAAGTAATTATTAACCGTTGTGGCAGGGAAGTGTGCAGCCCTTAGCATTTTTTCACTGAAGCTCATATATGTGAAAATCCTCTGACTCTTATTTACAGAATCTGGACTCCGAAGGATGCAGCATTGATTTTCCAACCCAAAACAAGAAAGAAGTGGAAACTCAACCTCATATATGCTGCAACTAGAAAGACGTAAAATGTAACCCTGACCAAAAAGTCATACCACATACTGTATTACAATTTTTCCTCACCCAAATCAACTGTCTAGGGATAGATGGTGTTGAATGTTGTAACGATTGTAAAGCCCCTTGAGGCAAATTGTGGTTTGGGATTTGGGGTTATATAAATATAATTTGTATAGATTAAAAGGTGCAGTGTGTAACATTGAGGAGGATGCCTTCCATGGAGTCAGTGTTAAACCGACATGTTTCTACAGTAGCCCAGCATGGACAAACCAAACAATGGTTGTAGGTAGGGCCTTTAGCTTTTTTTCTCGGGCACCATAGTCTCCTACACACTTCACAGGTCATCAACAATTTACAACTTGTGAATGAGATGAGTTTAGTTGCTTCATTTTCCCTTCTTTTGACAACATCATCCTTTGACCTTGCCCTTTGGACACAGACCCTGTGTAGATTTACATAGTGGTGGAGTAAGTGAGATATAGCAGTGGTGTCTAAGGACAAATGGAGCAAAGCCTGTGAGCTAGTTCAGGCACTATAGCTGCACTGCTATGCAGACATGCAAACATTACATGCCTCACTCCATAATCACTAACCAAGCGCACCCTTCCAATCTGGCGGTCTATTTAAACTGAACAATTTCCCAGAGCTCCCTCTGCTCTGTCAATGCCGCTGCTGCCCTGTGTCCGTATAGCTGCTCTGTAAGCCCCACCACCAACCCAGCATCCACCTGTAGGCTCCGGGTAGAGGTTAAGGTATTTGCTCATTACTCCCCAATATCTCTATGTAAACATATCTGCGGGGAATGATGAGGTCGGAGCCTAGACGGCAAAATCTAACTATGATGTACTGCTGGAATAAACATTTCAAATGTGAGTTGTCTGACTGAACTAAGGTTTCAACTAAGTCAGAAATTATAAAGTCTTAAAGTTAACCGTCCCAGCCTTGGACATTAAGAGACAAAAAGGCTCTATTTGTACGGATGTTTTGGAAAAAGAAAGAAACTAACCAGGAGGCAACCAATAGCAACCACAGGAAGACTGGTTTCCAGTCATAACCACACATATCGAAGAGCAGAAGAATGATGCTGCTTTAAAAGCTACCGGTATATATATCAAGCCATGACACTGTTTCACTATCCACCCACCACTTTACACAAACTGACAAGCTCACAACCAGACATGAGAGCATTTCAGTTGTGCATCTTAAAATCTTTCTCCCCAGTTCTTCCGTTTATTTTGTGAGAATATGACTGACAAAGCATCTGTACTGTTGAGGGATTACCATGAATGGGCTTAAAGCATGATCTAACATAAATTCAGAGAGGTGTGATTGTGGGTGTAAAAAGACACACTGTAAAACCTGACAACACACCTTGATCAAAGAAGTAAGTTACCATAACTTAATCCTCCCAGAAAATGCAGTCAATCCATTACATTAATTAAAAGTGACTTTATTCAGATACATTCAATTAATTGAATGGAATTGTTAACATTAACCTAATTTTCCCAAGTTACCTTAACAATTAATATTTGAGTTACTCAAATCAAATATCTTTCATGCTTAAATTGTTTGAGTTAATAAACCTAAACGCATTTAGGGCAATCTGTTTCCTCAAACAGAGTTGAATTAACTTTTCAAGTTTTACAGTGTTTAAATACGGTGAATGAATCCTTCATGAACATGTATTATAGGAACTGGGCCTTGGACGATGATATGTGTAATGGACCGGTGATAAGAAATCACCAATACACAAAAGAACAATAAATACCACAATTAAATTTGAACATACAAATCAAACACTGGCTCTGGACAGATTCTAAAATTTTGCGGCCACCGTAGTTTCTCCTACTTACTTGGAAAGAAGAGTGAAGTGAGCTGTGATCAGTTGGTTGCTGTCTGCAATTACATCTCTAAATGCCACTAAAACCTACACACTAGTCCTTTAACTACAGCACATATTCCCATCAATGGGAAACAATGTCATCCAAAATTCTGCCAGGCATTAACATGTTAAAGTTGATAAACTTGTCTCATACTCCTTGAACACTTCCTGAAAGCATGTATGTGGTCAGTTTGAGCAACAGTATAAGCAACATAAAACAGCCCACCTCTTTACACTGAGCGCCGCCCTCCTGGGGCACTCTCTCATTACGGACATTGCAGAGCTTCAGTCATACGCTCGATGATGAACTTCTTCACCTTGATAACAGTATTGACTCTCTGCAGCCTCAGTAAGTACTGAATTACTCTCAATTTCATTGCTCAGTTTATTATTGCATGTTTAACCTGCCAACATTTAAATTCATTTACTTATTAAATTCTTGATAACCTTCATTAAGAGATGTTGTTTGCCTTCATATGACTTTATAACATTGTCGTTGTCTGCTGTGTGTTTCAGGCTGGATCTCTGTCTCAGGTTCTGAGTCTCAGACTGTGAAGGCTCAGCCTGGTCAAGATGTCACACTGCTGTGCTCCAACATTTCCAAATATGAATGTATGACATTCTGGTTCAGACTGATCAACAGAACCAAGATGAGCTGCATCTCTGTTATGTTCAATTCCAAAAGCAATGCTTCATTCTGTGATGGATATCAGAGTGGAAAATTTGAAATGAGATCCAACATCACCACTCTCTTTCTCAAAATCAAACAAGTGGATTTGTCTGACTCTGGACTTTATTTCTGTGGATTTTACACAGACGGGCGTCCAAGTTTCACTGTAATACATTTAAACATTAAAGGTAAGATTATAGTAAAGTCTGTCTCTTGGTTCCCATTAATCCATTATGTCTTTTTATAGTTATATTGAAACATGGATTACATTGATTTCTTTAGAAGGCAGCGATGAGCCACATGATGACCTGGACAGCAAGTGTAAAAGTAAGATTCTCCTAAAGATTTCTTTAATTGTGCAGATTATCAAATGTTTGAAGGTGAAACACTTTAACTAAATTCAGTTTGGTCCATTGTAACTTTAGCCTGGTCTCAAGTCTCTAAAGGGGAAATAGAGTCTAACTTAGTGCTCTTTCTTGTAGAAGAGTTTGATGGAATAGCAAAGCTGATGATTGTCGTCCTGGGCAGTCTGACTGTTGTCCTTGTAATGGTCATCATTGGTCTGTTCGTCAAAAACAGGAAACTTCAGACAGTTACTTTTTGTCAGTGCTACTGTCTATATCATATATATATATATATTGTTGTTTAAAATTGTGTCAATATGATGGAAAAATGCTAAACTCCTGGTTTACCAAAGACAATGATCAATGAACTGACCAGATGTTTTGTTTCTGTCACTTAGCTGATAAAGAAGAACAGAATCCAGAGCAAAGAGAGGTGAATCCAATTTTAACATTTACTCGCCAGAGCTATATTGACTCGGCTAACATTAACTTGTCCCTGACATATTGGTGTATTCATATATATAAGTGCATATTTGTATTGAATAAGTAACAAGAAAATGCAGTAAAGAAATGACAAAATGATGTTTGAGGTACAGTACAAACAGTGCCTCCATGTTGTAGTTTGTCCATTAGAGAGCACTAACAAGTTTATTTTTAAACTTTGTCACAATCCTTTAAAGAACAAACGTAAGGACATCTCATCAGGAATGTATGGGTCACACTTTACAACACGGTACACAACAATGTGTGTAGTTACTAAGGAACGAGTGAGGAAAGACCTGATAATTAATGAATTGTTAAGAAGTAGTTAGTGAATAACTCCAAATGGAGGACTATATAGTAGATAGTGATGATTTTCTAGAGAACTGACTGGGGAGATTATTTTATGTCCCCTCAAGTAAAGTGATACATTATAGGAAGTATGCTACATACACACATTTTTTATGAATGCTTTTACTCTCATGTCTTGCTAATTTTATCTGACTTTGGTGACTGTCCAGATACACAATAGATAATGGAAGCCTGTGGTCTGTTCCATCAAAGCTCTGTGCAAATAAAGTCTGAAATGAAGCAGTGAATAGTGTGAAACTGGCTATTTTAACTGTGATGTCAACGTGGTACATGTCTGAATTTAAAATACAATGTATTTTAAAAAGATTGTTGGTTGTATTAATTAATATAGATATATATTTCACCTACAGGCCCTTTGTTGCACTTTGTACTGGGTTGACAAACAGCTCTGTCTATATCAGGCAGATATCTGTATCTGTATCTTTACACATTGCAAAGACTCACACTCCTCTATCAAACTTGTGAAAGTATATCTGAAGCACAGTGATACTTGGACAGCCTCATATGAAACCATCCACTCTACAGGCTGCACATGTTTAAGACAGATCACAGAGGATGGAGGGTGCCATATTGTTTTAATATGTTGTATGTCTCAGCCTGACAGTCAAGTTGTTGTTCATATCCTTGTCTCTTCAGACTCATATATGGTATATGTGGTAAATACTTAGAGGGAACAGAATAAAATGTAGATGTATTAGTCATTAGGTATTAGTATTAGGTAAAAGTAAGTATATTTGTGGGTCATCATAATGATGGTATATATATGTATGATTTCAGTTAATATTTTTATTTCAGTTTTTGAACTGTATGGACTATCATTGACATATTGGCCAAACACATACACGTGTACTCCATTGCTATGTAAAGATGGATGCTCATAGAGTATAGGTTTATAAACAGTGGTGGAGTTTTTCTCCTTTTGTTTTTAGATGCAATGGCTCTCTATGAGCTGTAAGGGAAACTCATTCAGTCACTGGAACACAATGAGTTAAAAGTGACGCTCAAATTCAGAATGAGGCAGTATGAGAAAGGCCGATGAAAGCCCCTCCTGTGCTAGTTAATGTTTACTCATGCTGTCCCAGTCAAGATGTGTGTGAAATATGACATTTTAAAATCATGGTTAAAAACCTATTTTTAATTCACAATGACCTTTGACCTCTGAGACAAAAATGTCACCAATTTAGTGTCTGACCAACTGTGAAATATGGTCACAATCCCCTCTTGTGTTCCTGAGTTAAAAAACAGGTTTTCCAGGACATTATGATGTCACATTGACCTTGACCTTTGACCACCAAAAATACAAAATCCTTCTTGCCAGACTTCAATCTATACGTTTGTGGCCGTTATAGCGCTATCAGACCAATTGGTGTCCTTTGAGGAAGCACTGGCAACTATGGGAGTGGATTTTGGATGGAGTGTGGAGTGGATTTTTTAAAAAGCTGGAGCGACTTCTTTTCTCTTGCTCCATTTTCGCTCCAGAAACACTGTATTTTTTGAAAGTGCCTGCCCTCTTTCAAACAGTTTTCAAAGACAACTTCCCAAATGGCTCTGTGTAACAAACCATCAGATACAGTCAGGTTTAGACAAAGTACCACTACCTGAGAGGTAATCACCAGCGTGGCTTATTCTCAAGCTAAACACCTCTCCGCTCTGGGCTCTACCTGCTGTGGCTACGGAGGCGCCAGTCTGCCCACAGAGTGCGCAGCCTTTACCACACACAACGATGCCACCCTTCCATGGACCGGCTCTGTTACCACAGGTGGGGAGCCGATCCTTTCGATAAACATCCCAGCACTGAGCATCCCCTCGTGGCCCACCCTCGGGGCTGGCCCTGAATCCCAAGCCTGCTTCACTCAAATTCCAAACTTTGGAAAATAGGTGTTGTGGTACGAGGCATCACTGCCATGTGGAACACGGTCTTCTGCTTCACCGTGCCCTCTCTGGCTTATTAGCCAATCATTGTTCATGTCGAGGGGCTAAAAGTAGGCCTTGCCCCTCCTCCTGATCTATCGCTTCCTGCCTTTTTGGTCCGCCTACTCCCGGGCCGTTGCGTGCGCTGCTCGCCTCAGCACAGGTAGGCGCACCTTAGCGTGCTGTTGGTGTACATTCGTCAGCGTTTCGTTTAACTCAAACCGTAACTCCTTTTAATAGATCCGATGTCTCCATCGCGGTCAAGGTGATATTTTATTTGGGGTTGTCCGCCGCCGTCGACCGGAGCATAGGTGAGTCATGGTGAGCTTCTGTTGTTAATTGCTGTTAGCCAGGTGTGGACCCCCCTCACCGCTCCTCTCCCTCTAACAGTCTGCTGGTCGCATGATACGTGGTGGCTGTCTCCCCTGCTACGCCGACCCTCGACCGCAAATTAACCGGACTGGGGACCGGAGTTTATGCTTCATTGCTACTGCTGCTTCGTTGCTATTGCTTCGCTGTCGCCGCTGCTACTTCGGCTGTCACTACTACTTCGTTGCTACTGTTGCTTCGTTGGCTTGGTTCGAAATCCTGTCGGCTGTCTCTGGTCGGTTTGCTTCCTGCTGCTGACCCTGTTTCCCGGCTGCTGCTGTGCGTGGGATTGTGTGGTGTATGTATGGTTGCTGCTCGGGTAGGCCATTGCGAGTTCCGCTGGGACTCTCAGCCACTCGTTTGGACGTTGTGTTTTAAGGGTAATCTGCCAATGTGTGGTGTAAATGTTTATTTATTTTCTCAGTAGCGGTATAATTTATTTTTGAGTAACTTTTTAATAGTTTGGTTGTTTATTGTTTTGTTTGGGTAATTTTGTTTATTTTAGGAGTTTACTGTAATTATTTAATTTCTATTTGGGAGGGCAACTTCTCAATTTGACCCTTCCTTTATTTGAGTTCAAAGTGGATTAATTATGGTTAACTGTTGAGTTGATATCTCTGGCCAGAGACTCTTTAATTTTCTTTTTTTGGTTTGGTTGAATTTTGATTAATGTAAATCAATACTCTTCAGTTCCTTGATTATTCATTAGTTTGTTTATGTCAAGAGATATTGTTTAACTGTGAGCCCTCTTAACTGTGCCTCTTATCTTCTTCTAGAGCTGAAGGCCGACGGCGGTGGTGGTGGTTCCCTTGGGGGGTGGTGGTGGTGATCCCTTGTGTGTGCGTGAGTCTCGTTCAAGATTTTCTTTGTGTGCACGTCATGTTTTTTGCTGTGTGAGTGGGGTGCTCTCCTTTCTTTTTTTGGACGCCTCAGCCGGTACCCCTTCCCTTCCCTAGTTGGGCTCCAGTTTCCTATTATTCGTTTGTGCCAAACTTTGTGTTCATTTACACAATAAAATTTTGTATGTGATTGAACTCTGTCTCCTGCCCTCCCTGAGTGAACGAACCTGAGTGTCCTTTTGTAAGAGGTGATAATTGACCTTTAGTACGGGTCCTTGGGCCCTAACCCAAGGTGGCGTTGTCTGTAATAAATAAAATAGAAAAGATCGACCAAATCCCACTGGCTTGGCTCATCTGTCTGCCACTCATCCGGTGGACCTCAACTCCCCTTGTCCACTGGCTGCTACGGCCCCTCGGGTCTCCCCTGCTGCCGCTGCAAATGGGCGAATGTCTTCTACGTGCAACCCAGCCCGCGCATCACCTGCAGTCTCTCGGGTACAGTCCTCCAGGCGGTCAGACCTCCACGCCCAGGCTCGGCGTCCTCCGTCGGTGCTTGTTGTCGGCACCTCGATGGTTCGACACGTGGCAGTATCTGGCGACCAGACTTTCTGCTATCCTGGTGCCCGCGTTAAGCACATTACACCCAGCGCTCTACAGCAGAGTAACAACCACAACTCCGCCACCGCAGAAATTTCGCCGCCTTTTTATTTCGGCCTAAATTTTTTAAGCCGGACGGCCTCCATCCTTCACAGGAAGAGTCACGCCTCTTATCCACCAACATTGAACTGACTCTGTGCTCCTGTGAAGCCTGTATATCTTGATCTCCAATGAGCCCATTTAACTGTACCCCCCCCCAGGCTCTTACAGTATTACTGTCAGAATTATGCCTAGATTTAAAACCCACTACTCCACGCAATCTGTCTCTTCTACTGCTAGATCTCATAATTTGGTATTTCCACTCAGCTCATCCTCTTATCCCAGTTACCTGTGCCCTTCTGAATGCACAGTCTATGGCTAATAAATCCTTCATTCTCAATGATCTAATTACATACCATAAGCTTGATTTTATGTTTCTTACTGAAACCTGGCTAAAACCTGGGGAGTGCTCCCCGCTAGTGGAGCTCTGCCCACCCAATTACACATTTTTAAATTCACCAAGACTAACAGGCCGGGGTGGGGGTATTGCAGTTGTCTTTAAAAACCATTTTACTTGTATTCCACTCAGCCTTGGCTCTTTTAACAGTTTTGAAATCTTAACTTTTAAAATTGTGCGTGAAGACCCCATCTGCTGTATAATCATTTACCGTACCCCCAATTCCAACTCCAGCTGTGGTTTCCTCACTGAATTCTCTGACCTACTGTCCTCTCTCGTGCTCAAATTTAATAAGGCCATTATAGCTGGTGACTTTAACATTCATATTGATAAAACTTAAAATCCATTTGCCACAGACTTTTTAAACATTTGTAAATCCTTTAACCTTGTGCAGCACGTCTCAGGCCCTACACCTAACCGTGGGCATACCCTGGAGTTTTTACTCTGGATCTGTCTCTTAGTTCCCTGAATATGCATGATTTTGTCTCTGACCACAAATGTATTACTTTTGATACACATTTTATAACTGCTTCACCGTCCCAGAAACGTATAATCCACTCTCGCATCTTTAATAAGTGGTCAGCAGCCACATTCTTTAGCCATTTTTCTGATCTGGCTAATTCTTCCCCTCACTTTCTCAATATTAATGATCAAATTAGCTGGTTTAATAATTTGTGTACTTCAGCCCTTGAATTTTTTTGCTCCATATACATCCAGGGCTGTCCCAGTTATTAATATAACTCCCTGGATCAACAACAATATTAGACAACAAAGAAGGGAATATAGGAAGGCAGAGCGAAATTGGAAAAAGCACAAACTTGAAGTACACCGCCTCTACATGAAGGAACTACTATTTTAATTGAACCAGACTAATAAAGATGCGCGAGCTGCCTACTTTTCTTTTTTTTTTCTTTGATGAATCTTTTTATTGGAGGATCAAGGATGTTACATTTTACAGGAAGTGAAACAGTTCTCCAGTTTCATTTTATCTTAAACAAATATATACACCCCCCAAAAAAAAGGAACGAAAACATTGCTTAGTAATACCCCCCCTCCCAACACAGTTGTCCCACCCTTCCATATTTTGAGTGTGTTTTGTGTGTTAAATCAGCTGGGGAGAGGGAGCATCTATTACAACTCCCGTCCGTTCCTGGATATATATCTGCTAACCTAGCCCTACTGAAATGAGCCCTATGCACTACTTTAAACTGAATGAGCCCCAAGCGTGCACAGGATGAGGAAGAGTTAATCCTTTGTAGTGCATCCTCCCAGTGTCTGTCCGACAACTCAACCATCAACTCGCCTTCCCACCCGTTCCTGATTTTTGAAAGGTCATGGTTTTCCAGAGACATTAGTTGAGAATATAACTGTGATATCAGTCCTTTTTCTGGACAAAGGAGGGTAATTTCTTCCCATGCTGCCTCAGTAGGGAGGACCGGGAAAGAAGGGAACAGTGCTTTGACACAGTGGCGTATTTGGAGATATCTATAAAAATTACTGCGTGAAAGATCATATTTCTGGCATATATTATCAAAACTCTCGAACCCTTCTTTACAGTACAAGTTTTTAAAACAGGAAAGCTGCTTCCTGCCCCACTGAGTAAATGTTAAGTCGAGAGAGGAGGCTGGAAATAAACGATTCTTACAAATAGGGCTTGGGGGGAGGGGAGAGATGAATTTGTAATGATTTCGGAACTGGGCCCAGATTCTAAGGGTGGACAGTACTATGGGATTGGAGGTAAACCTGGAGCACTTTGTGGGCAGGGAGGGATGACGAGTGGCAAGAGTGTGCTTCAAGTGTACACCAATCGGTGTCTGGCACATGGAGCCAGAATACAATTTTCTGCAAATTAGCTGCCCAATAATAGTGAATAAAACTGGGGAGAGCTAGCCCCCCCACATCACGTCCCCTCTGAAGTAAGCCTTTGTTAACTCTTGGAACTTTATTCTTCCAGATGAAGGAGGTAATGGATGCGTTAACTGACTGAAAAAATGATTTTGTCAGGAATAACGGTAGACATTGAAACAAGTACAAATACTTTGGGAGTACGTTCATCTTCACCGATTGTACCCGCCCTGCAATAGACCCAAAAAGACCCCAAATTGTTCAATAGTGATACAATTACGGGGGCGCTAGTTTCTGGATTGCTTACATAGATCAAGAGATCATCTGCATACAAAGAGACGCGATGTTCCTCCGTCCCACGCCCAACCCCCCATAACAACAACGACGACTTCAATGCAATTGAAAGAGGCTCAATTGCCACTGCAAACAGAAGCGGGGATAATGGACATCCTTGACGTGTCCCACGTGACAGGGGGAAAAATTTGAAATGAGATTGATTAGTTTGAATACATGCTTGTGGGGAAAAATACAGTTTAACATAGTTGTGTGCATCCTTAGAAGATAAAGTGTTGCCATGTAAATAAAATGTTCCCCAGTTCTCATGAAACTTGGAATAGAAGGGAAAAAAAAGAAGAAAAAAAAAATCCCATTGAACACCCCAAACCTAGATCTTCTTCCCCAAACGAAGAAAACCGCAGAAATTCCCAGATGGAAAACTTCCAAGACATCCAACGTTGTCTATAACTCCTATCCTAACCTGAGGGTGGCTCCCCTCTCAGTAAGTGATTTGTGTTCTACCATATACATTCATCTATTAGGCTCACCTTGAGAAAAAAGAAAAAAGGGACCAAACTAAATCAATAAATAACATTGAAAGTAATAGGATATATCCCTGATTTGCATCTGGATCACCAGTGCTCACTATGCAATTACACAGAGCATGATTGGACTGATAAAAGTATGTAAAATAAATCAAAGTGGCAGGCCTAGTTAAAATAAAATGTATCCAGTTCTCTTGGGACAGATATTATCATTTAATTTACCTTACTAAAATTGACCAGTCTGTGAAATGGCCATATGCAGAGTTATGTGTGAAAGCCACACTAATTAAAACAACCATGCCATGCTAAGAATAAAAAAAACAAAAACAAAACATAGCTGTTGTAAATTTAAATCACAGAGGCCACAGCGTTGTTATTGTACCATAAACATATATGAAGACCACATTAACGTAAATATTACCGTGCAGGCTTGTAGTTTATTTGAAAAAGAAAAATGTTCTTTTCCCCTATATATTAACCAAGCAAACAAATAGTCCCAAGGAATCAAAGTGTCTAAGCCGAAAGCTAAGCTTACTTTCACCTTCTCATAGATGGTCTGTGCTCCAGCATCATTTACTCTCCCCAGTGAAGCTCGTAAAACTCCCTGGCCTTCTTTTCTAAGAAAATAAAAAGTAACTCGGGAGCCACTTCTCACACGTCTGCTCGCTACATGCTCAAACCGGAAGTCCCTGCCTACTTTTCTGATCTGATTGTTTGCAATAGACATAACCCAAGGATTTGTTTACTACTATCAACCAGCTTGTAACTCCATCTCCTCCTGCTATTCAGGCCTACTCTCCTGCTGACTGAGAAAAATTCCTGTCTTTTTTCATTGGCAAGATCGATGGTATAAGGTCTCATTTTCCCCTCACTGTTCTTCCCCCTGCAATGTTCAGCCGTCCTATTTTACTGTCTGATTTTGCTCCGATCTCTCTACAGATCCTTTCAAAAACTGTCGATAAGATGTGTCCCTCCTCCAGTCCCTGTGACATAGTTCCTACGACATTTTTAAAAACCATACTCCCTGTGTTAGGTCCTAGCCTGCTTGCTATCATCAATTCCTCTCTCACATCAGGGTCCGTACCTGACCTCTTTAAAAGTGCCAGTGTTCAGCCACTTCTTAAAAAACCCTCTCTCAATCCAGACCAGTTAGAAAACTATAGACCTATCTCCAAACTTCCCTTTTTATCTAAAATCCTTGAAAAGATTGTCGCGGACCAGCTCCTGAAGCTGGTAGAAGGACATAGAATCTTGGACAAATTCCAATCTGGTTTTCACCAAAAACATAGCACCGAGACAGCATTACTGAGAGTGTCTAATGACATTCTTATGCATGCTGACAAAGGTGAAAGCTCCATCCTTATTCTTCTCGATCTGACTGCAGTCTTTGATACCATCGATCATGCCATTTTACTGGATAGATTACAGAACGGGGTTGGCATTGCTGGTACAGCCTTAAACTGGTTTCATTCCTACTTGACTAATAGAGTCTTTAATGTCTGCATTAATAATCATGTTTCCTCCGCTGTGTGGTGTCAGGGGTCGGTTCTTGGTCCAGTTCTGTTTTCCCTGTACATGCTTCCTCTGGGTCATTTGTTCAGCTGCTTCAATAACATGTCATACCTTTGTTATGCGGATGATACACAGATCTATCTTTCTGCGAAACCCAATAATCTGAATCAACTGTCCTCTCTCCATGAGTGTTTAGCTGCCACCAAAGACTGGATGTCTCTTAATTTTCTCCACCTAAATCCTTATAAAACTGAAATCATTTTTTTTGGCCCTGATAAGTTTGTCACTGCAGTTGATCAGTTTATTGGACAACTACGCACTAATATCAAACCCACTGCTAAGAATCTGGGTATCATCTTCGACCAGCATATGACATTTGACCTTCATGTCACAAAACTTGTCCAGTCCTGTTTCTTGCAGCTACGAAATGTAGCAAAAATCTAAAGATTCCTGTCCTCCAGTGATCTGGAACAATTAATTCACAGCTTCATTTTCTCCCGTCTAGATTACTGCAACTCCCTCTACACGTGCCTCAGTCAGGCTTTGTTAAACCGATTACAGTTAGTCCAAAATGTAGCAGCCAGACTTTTAACCAGAACCAGCCGTCTGTCCCACATTACTCCTGTTCTTGCATCCCTTCATTGGCTTCCTGTAAAATTCAGAATCAACTATAAGATTTTACTGATTACATATAAGGCACTTAATGACCTTGCCCCCAGTTACATTTCAGATCTCCTTGTTCCTCATTCCACTCCTCGGCCACTCCGCTCCTCAAATCTCTGCCTTTTTACCACGCTCTCTAAAATCCAAAGGTGACTGTGCCATCGCTGTTCTAGCCCCAACATTGTGGAATAGTCTTCCCCAATCACTCAGATTCACTGAATCTGTGGACTGTTTTAAGCGGCTGCTCAAAATCCACCTCTACAGGCCTTTTTATAGATCTCCCTGTTTGTTTTCTCTTCTGTCGTGTCTCTTTTAATTTATCCCTCCCTTTTGTTTTATTTTCCTTTGTTTGTTTTTACATGCTCTCTATGTTTGTGTATGTGTGTGTTATGTTTTATTTATTTGCTGTTTGGAAAGCACTTTGGATCTCTGTGTCAAAACGTTGCTATATAAATAAAGTTTTACTTAGTTGCACTTACACTTCGAGTTAAGCTGCGCTCATTGGCTGCACAGTGTAGACTCGTCCATAGCAGGAAACAGTGATCCAGATAGATAATAAGATAAATGGAGGCCTGCAGCAGTGGAGGAGTGAGTGAGGTACGTCACCAGTACAGTGTGGTCTGAGCACATCTGAGGTGTAAACCATGTGGTCTGTTCCATCAAAGTTTTGTGCGAATAAAGTCTCAAATGAAGCAGCAAATAGTGTTTTTTAAGCCAAACATCAGTGTGCAAACTGGATATTTTAACTGATGTCAATGTGTTACATGTCTGAATTTAAAATACAATGTATTTTAAAAAGATTGGTGCTTGTATTAATGAATATAAATATGTATGCCACCTACATGCCCTTGCACATGTACTGGGGTGACAAACAGCACAGTCTATTTCAGGGAGATATCTGTATCTGTATCTTTACACATCTGAAAGACTGACGCTCCTCTATCAAACGTGTGAAACTATATCTGAAGCACAGTGATTCTTGCTACTTGTGATACTAGTGGTACAGTGAGACAGCCTCATATGAAACCATCCACTCTACAGGCTGCACGTGTTTAAGACAGATCACAGAGGATGGAGGGGCGCCATATTGTTTCAATGTGTTGTATGCCTCTGCCTGACAGTCAAGTTGTTGTTCACATGCTTGTCTGTTGAGACTCATGTATGGTATATGTGGTGAATATATGTATGGTGAATATATGGGATCTGAAATGGATGTTATCATAATGATGTTAACTTTATGATTTCAGTCAATATACATTTTCTAGCTGTATGGATTATCATTGACCATGGGTAGACAAACTGCCACATGCGGCTCCTTAGTCACTCTCCAGTGGCACCCTGTGACTTCCACAAAAATTATATGGAAATGAATTATAATTTTTTCCCACAATCCACAATTGTATAATTGTGTGGCTATTACACACCAAAAAAAACAAAAAAACATTTCCTCAACTAAAAAGTGCGTCATACATCCTGTCCTGACCTGGTACCTTTTGGGGTGGCACGAGTGGGGCACTGACTTTTGCAGGGGTGGCATAAAGAATGTGTCTCAATTTTCTAGGCATTCCCAATTTATGCAATTTCAGTACTGTTTATGGACGTCACTGTGTCAATATACAAATGCACTAGGCAAAAGAGAACATATTCATACCACATGCAAAAAAAAAAGTGGGATTTGCAAAAGGTGGGCAAGGCTGTAAAATGTGTATGTATGAATGTGCGTGAAAGGGGTGAATGTGGCATGTCGTGTACAGTGCATTGAGTGGTTGAAAGACTAGAAAGGCGCTATATAAGTAAAGTCCATTTACCATTTACCATAACTATGACATGGTTGATATCAGTGGGTGTGTTAGGTCATCTAGGTTCATATAATGAGAGTGTCTTCACTCAAGCTTTAAACTAAAGCCAGCTACAGCTTCTACAAGACAGTGCAGAGTGGAAGACGTAAAGAAGTCTGTGCAGACCACCTCTGTACTAAAACAAAAAGATCCTGCCTGAGCAAAAAGGTTTACACAACTGTAGGACAACTTATAGCGTCTGTATGAGTGCACAATTTCAGGCCATCGCCACTAGGTGGCGCTCTTTAAAACGAAGAAGTTTATATCTCTACAACGGTATGTGTGATTAAGATGAAACTTGGTACAATGCTTCCCGATGGCTTCCTGAGGCTCACTAAAAAATCTGTCAACAATCCGCCACTAGGTGGCGCTCTTTTGGCATGATAAATCACTGTGCGGAGACCGTAATAGTTATGAATATGAAATTCACAGGGCTCGTGTAGAGTGGTGCCTGAAGGTCACATACCAAAAATCATGTTTGTCGTGTGTGTAGCACCCCCTACAGGATAAAAAACCAGCAGCACCGGCGCTACGTTTTACCGATGTGTACGAAACTCGGTAGGCACGTGTAACATTCCGGGACGTACAAAAAAGCCAATTGGACCCATACCCGAAACCCCACAGGAAGTCAGCCATTTTGATTTAAAGTTTCACTTTCTGCGAACTTTTCGCGTTGTATTTGAACGAACTCCTCCTAGGGAATTTATCGGATATGCTTCAAAATTTGTGAGTACAGTCAAAAAATGGTGCTGATTAAAAGTTGTGCTATTTGTGCATGTACGTTGAAGGGCGTGTCCATGGCGTGCCCTCAAAGTTGGCCATAGTGAATTCTGTGCGCATTTTCGGTGATTTTTTCGCGTTGTGTTTGAATGAACTCCTCCTAGGAAATTTATCGGATCTGCTTCAAAATTAGTCAGTACAGTCAAAAAATGGTGCTGATTAAAAGTTGTGCTATTTGAGACTGTACGTTTAACGGCGTGTCTGTGGCGTGAGGTCAAAGTTGGCCACTTTGAATTCTGTGGTCATACAAACTGATTGAAAAGTTGAGCTATTTGTGACTGTACATCAAACCGCGTGCCAGTGACAACTTGTCGATTTCAGCAGATTCGCCATAAAATAGTACTCATAACTTCAGTGTGCAATGTCCAATCTCCAATAAACTTTGTATATTCTGAAACAGTCTTGCCCTGAACACGTCCTCATCACTTCAGCGTACGTGGTCCAATCTCAATGAAACTGTTCGCGGCCCAGTAGTAGAATTGAAAATTTGGCAGACAGAGGCCGCCATAGAACTTACAATTCTGAAGTACTTTTTGTCTAACTCTAGGTGTTTTGCCATTCCACAAAAAAATGACAAATAATCGAGTCTACTGTTTTAAAAAAAACTGCCACATTGAAACAGAAATTGAAACTTTGGCAGGACATTCATCTTGACAGTATTTATTCATTGAAACATTGAAACAGAAATAGAAACTTTGACAGGACATTCATCTTGACAGTATTTATTCTTCCAATCAAAGAGAGAGGGAGGGAACCCCACTTTTGAAAGTCTGCCTTAATCTCGGCTAAAAGGGGGAAGAAATTTTCAGAGTAAAGAGATTTAAAAGATCTGGCTATGTTAACCCCAAGATACCTAAATCACGAAGGGCTCAATTTTAAAGGAATGTCCAACTGGGAGAGCTGCATTGCTAGTTTATTGACAGGATAACATTCACTCTTGGCGATGTTAACTTTATACTCCGAATCTACGAAAGAGTGAAACAATGGCGGGGCAGGCCACTACTGGATGTGCGACATATAGCAATAGGTCATCTGCATATAACAACAGTTTCAACTCCGTATGAGTCCTGGTGATGCCATTAAAAGTGGGAAAGGTCCTCTAGTACATAGACAAGGGCTCCATTGCAAGTGCAAACAAGAGGGGAGACAGGGGGCAGCCCTGTCTACAACCTCTATTTAAAAAAAATAGCTGGATTGAATGTTATTAGTAGTAATACTGGCACAAGGGAGTGTATAAAGAAGGTGCAACCACGATATAAAACTTTCACCAAATCCGAATTTAGCTAAGACTGCAAATAATAATTCCATTCAACTCGATCAAACGCCTTTTCGGCGTCAATCGATATCACTACTTCAGGTATAGCTGTTTCTTTCGAGTAGATTACATTTAACAGACATTTAACAAAGTACGAACATTATAATAGAGCTGACGCCCCTTTATAAAGCCAGTCTGCTCCTTAGAAATGATTGTTGGAAGAACCTTTTCAAGTCTGGAACTGCAACTCTGAGTGTGTCGATGCTTTGTCATATGAATCAGCTGTTGTGTATTTCTGTGTGGGTGGAGACAAAAAACAGTTTGACATTAAAGTTCTATTACTACTATATCTACTGTATATTCATTGATCATTTGCATAGTATTTCTTTCTTTCACTTTTTTGGTCAAGGTTTCTTATTTTGTCAGCGTTCAGTCTTCATCTGAAAAGAACGAGGACATATTTGATGTTTGATGAGACACAAAGGACACTGACGACTGTCAAACGCCCTCATAGGGAGAGTCAAACGGTCTGTCAGGGGGGAGGGAGGAGTGAGATACACATCATTTCACAGGAAGAGACAGCACATTGTGATCTGAGTACAACTGCTGTGAAAGTCACAAGGCCTCTGAAGTCAAAGCTTTGCAGCAAAAATAAATAGTCAAAACTGACCTTCCTGCTTTTTACTAAATACTTCTGGATATGTACAGACTGGAAAAATAGTGAAGAAAATCAGTAACGATGGAATAAACCTGTGGAGACAAACATTGTCTGTATGAGTGAAAAACAAAGTCTCCACAACAGGTTTAAAAATAGAGCCATATCCTGTTATGTAATCCTTATTTCATTATGATGCCTTAATGTTAGACTTCATTGGATACCAATGTGGGGATACTGAATAGCAGATCTGCTGCTGAACTCAGAACAGTGTAGTGTGTGATGCTGACAGCACTGCAGGAGGCAGTGAAGTCACTAATTTATTCAGTAAAGACCTGTATTGTTTTTACTCATTTATGTGCCTGTTGTCATGTTGTGGCGGTGCACAAACATCAACATGTGATCTCAGATGAAATGAGTCATTATTCCAATTAGAAAGATGTGTCAGACGCCAGAATGCCTCCCCTCTATATCTAAAAGATAGAAAGGTTTAATGTTAAAGGTGGGGTCAGTCATTCAGGCTGTCAAATACTGACGTCTTGGGTTGCCAGTAAGACCCAGACTTGACTTCAAAATGACAAACACGTATGAGGTTTGATGCAGGAGGAGCCTGTACAGTCTATTTTTAGGATAAAACATGGGTGGTACGATGGTACAGTGGTTAGCACTGTCGCCTCACAGCGAGAGGGTGGTGTCAGCCGGCTGGGGCCTTTCTGTGTGGAGTCTGAATGTTCTGCCCCGTGTCTGTGTGGGTTTCCTCGGGGTGCTCCAGCTTCCCCCCACAGTCCAACAACATATAGGTTAGATTTAATGGTGACCCTGTTTGATGTGTCTATGTGTCAGCCCTGTGATTAACCGGTGACCTGTCTACCCCACCTCCCGCCCAATGTCAGCTGGGATTGGCTCCAGTCCCCCCCACAACCCTGCAAAGGAGAAGAGGTTCAAGATAATAGATAAAAACAAACACTAATGTTCCCACAAGACTGTGTGTTTCTGCTAGAGTGGTAGTTTTCTGCCCTGGCTGTGTTTGCTTTCACATTTGGGCAAGCAACAAGTCTTGTACACCCTCCCTCCCCCTTTTTTCAGTTTCCACTGTGGTGAAAACACTGAGCGTATCAGTCTGAACGAAAGCCACAGGAAGACTGGCCTTCAGCTCTTTGCTATAAAACCACACGCAAGAAACGCTGCACATACCTCGAGATACCTACAAATACACACACCACATCTCAACAGATTCAGAATCTTTTATAAAATAGAATAAAATGTTAAATAAAGCTGTTTACGGAATTGGTCACAGGAGCAGACCGCAGTATGTAACCTGTTTGTAGTGATGTGTGAACTAATTGCTGTGATTAGATTTGAAATATAGTTTCCCACATGTGAAACAAATGTAAATTGTAAAGTTTTAACTGGACTCCATTCAGAAAACAACTTGCAATGTTAAGGCCCTCTAACTACTGTATAAAATCGTCACATTAGTGCATGGACAACAAGCTCAGGCTTCTTCCCTCCCATGTGGTAATTCCAAACAGATACAGGTCAGTCTCTGTTCAACAAGGAGACGTTTCACTAAAATATGATCAAATTATAAGAAGAAGAAGGTAAAATGAAGGGAAGTGGGAATAAAGGCAGACGGTTTCAAATAAAGGCCAAGTTCTATGTTGTGAATTTTGAATTGATGGTACTGCAATGATTACTGAGTTACTGCCCCCTTTCTGTTTTTTGCATATATGCCTTTCCACTGTCTTACCACAATATAACAAGATCACTGTTAGTTTAATCTGCACTCAGCTAGAGTTTGGTCCATAGCTTGACTTGCATTGCATTATATGGGTGCAAATTCTGTTCGTATCTATCCTCCTACGTTTGCACCAATCTGTTCTTTCTCTGCACATGTTGTGCTGTCACTAAAATAGAACACTTTGCGTGAGTGGTATGGTAGGTTATGTGGTCAGTGATTAACACGTAGAAGAACCTTTCTCTTTAAACCTCCTTCCTGGAGATTTTAGCCTCCATTACAGCAAGACGATCATACGCACAATGATGAGCTTTACTCTGATGATGATACCAGCTTTATTTCTCTGCAGCCTCAGTAAGTACTGGTATTTAATTTCTCTCAGTGTTAGTCCATGGCTAAATTCTGTTTAGTTTATAGTTTCTACTGCAATGTTTTAGGGTCGTTTTAATCTGTTTGTTGTTGCATTATCAGCTGAGAACTAAATCTCTCTGCTGTGTGTTTCAGGCTGGATCTCTGTCTCAGGTTCTGAGTCTCAGACTGTGGAGGCCCAGCCTGGTGAAGATGTCACACTGCTGTGCTCCAACTTTTCCAGTTCTCCCACTCAGACAGTCTGGTTCACACTGGTAAACAGAACGCAGCCCCGTTGTATTTCCTCCATGTACAGTTCTACTGAGCCTGCTTCACTCTGTGATGGAGTCGAAAAGGGCAAATTTGAAATGAGCTCCAACGTCTCCACCGTCTTTCTCAAAATCAAGCGCCTTGATGTGTCTGACTCTGGGTTGTATTTTTGTGGATTTAACATGAACAGATACTCAGTACTTGTCAGTGCAACATATTTAAAGGTTCAAGGTAAGAATTGTCGTACAGTGTCCTTTAGCTGCCAGCACAAAGGAAACAGAATGTATCTTATTTCAACGTGGTCAGAGATAGATTGTTAAGGAAATATCCTGTCAAAATCTGATAATTAATGTGAGAGATTTTTTTCAGTAGCACATTAAATGTTCTCCCTTCCTCTCATTAGGATTTAATATGCAGGTTAGAATTTGTGAACTGATATTGCATCAGTCAACAAAGGTCATTAATCAGTGCTAATATTAGATTTCAAGCTAGTAAAGTATAAAAAAGTATTTCACTCGGAAATATGCACAATATATGCTACTTGATCACAGTTCAAGTAATTGAATGATCTTTCTTGGGAAGTTTTTTTTTTTTTTTTCTATAACAGGCAGTAATAATAACAACAGACAGACTCCAAATCAAAACCTTTATTCCAACATGACACAGGATTTGGAATACAGTTATACAGTGTGGTAGTTCTCCATGCTGTTTTTATGACCTTGTGAGGGAAGGGGTTGCAGAGAGCTGAACGTCAATCTTCCTGTGGTTCATGCCTCACCAATGATACAGACACTTCTAATAGTCAGACATTTTGTTTTTGATTCAGACTTTTAGCATATGATAGGGATTCTATGATATCGGTTACATTTCTCACACTGATGGACTGTATGGTTTTTCAAAGCCTATAGACAAATGTCTTGCTAAGGCTTTGGGAAGTCAGCCCGTATTCACTGCTTCTATTATTAGAAAGCTTTGATCTAACGGCCCTCATGGTTTTCACCTCAGTTATTCTCCGACCACGCTGTACCGTCTCTTCCTGACAATGTTTCTGATAAGCAGAGTGAAAAGAAATGTAAAGAAATAAAATGTTAAGAATTAAAACTGCAGTATGAAGATGCTTGCAAATGAATGAACATCAGATCATTCTTGCAAAATGAATTGTTTTGGTAGGAGTGGTTATTGCTGTTAGGAACAAGGCATTCAAAAGCTCTAAAGCACATTCATATGATAAAGCATCAGTTCCAGTTGCCTCCTCAGTCTATCTGGTGGCAGCATAAATAACATTTGGCTCCGGCTGTCTTCTTTTTGCCTTTGGTCGAAATGCCACTTCTGAATGTGGTGACTTGACATGAATTTAAGCCACCCAAAATAGCAAGATGGATACTGGACTTATGAGGCCGATACCAATATTGATATTTGGTCAATTTTAATTTCTAAATACCTACGATTGTAAGACTTTACAACACGGTACACGTCAAGAACATCCTTAATCCCTAATAAGCACTTACTGAAATACTCCAAATCCAGGACTACATAGCTATATATACTATATTATGAACTAGAAAACATTGCTGGGGAGAGGGACGTATATGAAGAAAAATGTTAAAATTGGATTCATCTCACTTTGCTCTGGTTTTTGTTCTTCTTTATTGGCTAAGTAACAGAAACAAAACATCTGGTCAGTTCATTGATCATTGTCTTTGGTAAACCAGCAGTTAAGGATTTTTCCAGCACATTGACGCAACTTTAAGAGCATTTCCACAAGCAACAAAACCAAACGTAAGATAGACAAAGTACCTCTCTGAAGTTTCCTGTTTTTGACAACCAGACCAATGATGACCATTAGACCAGAGTCAGATGGTAATGGATGGACCTGCTCTATTTCCCCTTTAGAGTGACCTGGTTAAAACTGTTTCGCCCCAAATTTGATAATCTGCACAGTAAAGAAAGCTTTAGGAGAATCTTATTCTGACCACTCATATGAGCTCACTGCCCCTAAAGACATAAGGACTTGATTTATTTTGGCAGATTTTCCTCTTAATAACCCTTTTTCCCTTTTAATTCCCCTTTTTTTTGTTTTTAGAAAAAAAATTTTAAAAAAAAAAAAAAAAAAATAAAAAAAAAAAAAAAAAATTTAAAAAAACCCTTAAAAAAAAAAAAAAAAAAAAAAAAAATTCCAACCCACTTTAAAAAAAAACAAAAAAAAAAACAAAAAAAAAAAATAAAAAAATATACACTTAAATTTTTTAACCCCTTTTTTATTTTACACTAAATACAGATAAATCCACATGTTTGATCTTGAGAAAGACAGTGGAGATGTTGGATGTCATTTCATATTTTTCCTTTGAAAATCCGTCGCCGTACACAACAGCGTTATCTGAGGTTATTTTAACAGTGATACAGCTGGCCTTGGTTCTGTTGACCAGTTTGACCCAGAATGTCACAGAGTTGTAGTAGTTGTTTTAAGTTATACTTCAGACCATGTTATTTGACAATACTTTAACAAGAGATGCTGCTATTATGTACAAATGACAAATTCTTTACTTTAGATTCCCTTATGCAAAATAACAGATGTACATAACTATTGTTAATCCTGACCATAAACAGGATCTCAATCATCAGCTCAGCTCAGGTTGTCTGTTAATGTATAATGCTTAAAATATTTTTTTAAATGACCTCTGCTGCTCAAGTTTTGTAGGTGAGGAACTATAAGTTGTCCTACAGTTGTGTAGACAGTTTTGCTTAGGCAGGATCTTTTTGTTTTAGTACAGTGGTGGTTTGCACAGGCAGATTTTCAGTGGGTCCGTGTATCTTTTGGTCATTGGATTTTCCTTTCAGAAACGGGTATTAAAAAACAGAAAACAAGTGGTTATTTGATTTTCGTTTCAAAATACAAAAATTAAAATTGAAATACACGGTGTTATTTTTTTTCATGGTCAAAAAGGGATGAGCGAAATTTAAAAAATTATTCAATTTTCAATTCTGAGACGGATGTTGTCATTTACAAGGCAAGAGCGCCAACGCCAAATGTAAAATTGCCAGTGTGCCAGTGTTGCCAGGCTAAAATGGCTTTGGAATCCTACTCTGATGGGATTTTGGACATGGCGAAACAAGGCCTGTCATCCACAGAAATCTCGGTGTGCATATTACAGGAAAGTGGGGGCACAAGAGGATTTTCTGCAAGAAATGTGAGGAGATTTTGCGCTGAAAATGGGTCAAGCTTGATGGGACTCCCTGACGCACATTTGGAGTTAGAGGTGGCAAAAGCTATAACCGAGGTATGAACCTGCTATATCTCCCCTTTGCTACTTAGATTTGTGTGTGTGTGTGTGTGAGAGAGAGAGAGAGAGAGAGAGAGAGAGAACATGCATAGACGTCTATGTCCCGCATCTCTAAAGGGATCCCTTAGCAAGTTCAACTGGAATTTTTTATGCCCGTTTATCATGATTATAAATAAAATAACCCCAAAAAAAAAAAAAAAAAAAAAAAAAAAAATAGTAAATAAATACAAAATAAATAGCCTCAGCCTACCATAGGCTATTTGTAAGTAATCACAGTAAATATAAACCTCACAGCACTGACAAATCCCATAACACAAACACCCACATGCATGCACACTGCATTAATTTCATGATAAACCTATATCAGCTGATATGATTTTGGAATATGGAAATCATGTTAATTTGTTATTTTCTAGATGGGACCTACATATGGAAGAAGGATGATAAAGGGGTATCTCGCTATGAAAGGAGTGCATGCAGCAGAGACACGAATTGGATCAGTGCTCAGAACTATGCATCAGCCTTACCATGAAGCAAGACGTCAGGTATGTTACTGTCTGTTACTTGTGGAATTTCTGTGTAACTATGAGCTAATGTGTGTTTTTTTTGGTGTTTGGTTAGTTGCAGTTATTTAGCCCGTATAAGATTAAAATGCCATCATTTTTATTTTATTCATTTATTTGAGAGGGACAATACAAATAGGCATTGTCACATTTAGAAAACCTGCAACCAATGCAGTGTATATAGGACTAATGGGATTTTGTATACAATGAAATATTTACATTGTTTTCCTCTCTCTTTTAGGGTGCCCGCAATCTCAACCCCATACCATATCAAGCTGACTACATGGGTCACAAGGTTCATATGGACCAAAATGAAAAACTGGCTATGTTTGGGGTCACCCATGTTTTAGCCATTGATTGCTTCCGCAAAAAGGTTGTTGCTTATTCTACAATGCCTATAAAAAACAACCTTGCCATCTATGAAGATGTTTTCAGGGAATAGCCTATGTTTTGTTGTGGACACTAAAGGGATAATCTGTCATTTCTTCAAGACAATGTTTGTTGGCCAATATATCAATATTATATCAACATCGTGATATGAGACTAGATATGGTCTGGGATTTTGGATATCATAATAACCATGATATGACATAAGTGTAGTCTCTTTCTGGTTTTAAAGGCTGCTTTACAGTAAAATGATTTATTTTGCGATGGTCATTTGCAGACATTATTCTCTATTCATTGACCTGAAACCACCTATCAATTTATATTATGCCTTTCAGACATGAGAGAAAAAAGAGAGGCTGCAATTGACGAAATAACAACATATATTGTTCCCAAATAAATACCAGACGATACCTTAAGCCTTTGAAATAGCTGTACATATTGCATACACATGGCTACTGCTTTCCTAATAGAATGTGACTAAATGATAATTGCTGGACATCTACATTGTTATGAACCATATTATACTGAGAATAACTGATTTGGAAATTAAAAATTATTCTTTCATCCAATAGGCCTGCAGTACTTGCCTATGGTATGTGGGACCAGGTGTGAGTAGATCATGGCAAGGAGTTTTATTTGACGCTCTTCATGCAGGAGCAGCTGTCATCTCATCGCCATAATCAGGAGAGAAGGCCTTATTTACAGACTTCATCCACAAGGGTACAGTTCAATAGTTTGTGTGGTTGCTTCAGTAACACAGTATTTGTTGTATGCCTGCTTTTATTATTATTACTTTTATTGGGTTTGCTTCAGCAGCATACTGTTTTCTTGGTTACATTATATACATTTTCTTTACTATTGCTAGGTTTTCTAAATGTTAGGGTAAACATATCAATAAACATAACATTAACCTTGGCCAAGAACAGCTTTCTTTTTATAATATGGTTAGTGTTTATTCAAACTTTATATTGTAGTTACATGATGTTTTTTTATGTTACAGTCCATTTGGGAAAATGGTCCTTAAGCAGAATTCCTGGTAAAACTCTCAATTTACTAGCTCAGTGGTCAATGCACATAATACCCATTTAGGTGGTCAATATGCAGATTTCCTGGTAATTATGCATAATGACTGCTGAGTTGGTAAATTTAAAGATTTACTTGGAATTCTGCATAATGACCATTTTTCCTTAATGGACCGTAACATATATATTTTTCATTAACCCACCAGAACGAATATACTTATGACAAATCTTTGTGCAATTTCAGAACCATATAGTTGAACGAGTCTGGCCTGAGGTCAACAATTGTGTCAATTATCCACTGAAGACAGCCCTTCTGCAGTTGGTGGATCAAGAGGAACTAGACATGGACGACAACCTTGTGAGATACTGTGTGTCCAACCTGACTGGCCAGTTGTGCCAGATTGGTCTCACAAGGATGGTGGACTCATGGAATGCTCACCGAATTCCAGGTGAAATAAACCAGTGTTGCGAAGATTAAAATAATTACAACGGGCATTCATAAGTTTTGAGACCAACAGTATGTTCTTTATTTTACAGGTAAAGGTATACCAAATGACTTGGCTGGCAGTGGGTGTCCCAAAAAAATCCCACAGGAGCTGTTGCCTCATTCAGCTGAAGCAGCAGACCTTCACGGACAACAGCTGGGATCCTCACTGACAACACATTCTGCTTTTGGAGTTGATCCATTTTCAACTGAACAGGACAAACTTACAGTCGAGAATCAGTTTGCAGAGAAATATTCGACATTTCAGACTTAATGGACCGTAACATATATATTTTTCATTAACCCACCAGAACGAATTTACTTATGACAAATCTTTGTGCAATTTCAGAACCACATAGTTGAACGAGTCTGGCCTGAGGTCAACAATCGTGTCAATTATCCACTGAAGACAGCCCTTCTGCAGTTGGTGGATCAAGAGGAACTAGACATGGACGACAACCTTGTGAGATACTGTGTGTCCAACCTGACTGGCCAGTTGTGCCAGATTGGTCTCACAAGGATGGTGGACTCATGGAATGCTCACCGAATTCCAGGTGAAATAAACCAGTGTTGCGAAGATTAAAATAATTACAACGGGCATTCATAAGTTTTGAGACCAACAGTATGTTCTTTATTTTACAGGTAAAGGTATACCCAATGACTTGGCTGGCAGTGGGTGTCCCAAAAAAATCCCACAGGAGCTGTTGCCTCATTCAGCTGAAGCAGCAGACCTTCACGGACAACAGCTGGGATCCTCACTGACAACACATTCTGCTTTTGGAGTTGATCCATTTTCAACTGAACAGGACAAACTTACAGTCGAGAATCAGTTTGCAGAGAAATATTCAGACATTTCAGACTAGTTCTCTAGAGCAGTGAACAATGACTTTGCTCCATACAAAGAGGCATTGCTCTATCTCATAACCACAACTCAGCGCAATGTGTGAAAGGCCATTGCTCTGTTTGAACTTACAGAATGTAAATGAGTAACAAGAACTATAAGTTGGTGGCAATGGGTGTTTGTTAAAGACAAATGTTAATATAACTAAACAGTGATGTCAATAAGAACAGTGCTCACATTTTCAACTTCCTTCTTCACACCAATATGACATCATCTAGCCCAAACATTTTAAGAAATTCACATCAATAGTACAAGAACTCTAACCCAAATTTTTGAATTGATAAATAAACGCAAACACAATATGCCTATTTGTGAGTATAAAAGTGCAGAACAGAAAATGCCTCTGACAGACCAGACCTGTGTTCTCTCTACATTTTGCACAGTGCACAGAGGTCTCCACAACAAAAGCAACGGTTTTTATTTATGAATGTAGCTTGACTATGTCAGGGAAGCTTCTTATGAAATTCATTCATTCAAAACAAGACACTTGTTTCACACACAACAAAACAGCAAGGGGGGTGGGGGTGAGCTCAATTTCTATCCCTGATTATGGGAATATGTTTTTTAAAATACATTTTTGTCCCAAACATTATAGAAGCCACTGTATATACAGAAGCAGTAATGTCCAAAGGGTAGGCAAACAGGTGCTGATTTGAAAAAAAGTTTTTTTTATTAGTCTGAACAGCAAAGGTAAGGATACGTCTAAGTAAAAAAAACACAATGCAACTCTAGGAAGTCCCGTTCTTGTACAGCAAGAATCTTTCGCGCATTTTGCTTCCAGTAGTGTGACCCTTTGGAGTGGAGGTGGAAACCAGGAAAAACCATTACAGCTTAAGTGGTTGGTTCAGTCATGATTAATCATGTGCCATCTAATTTTCAATCAAAGTAAAGACTTAAAAGTAAAACTAAATTAATGTTACCCACCTGTTGTTCCTTCGGACTCCAAAATTGCATTACCCTGTGCATCAGTCAATACCATGGGGTCATGACTTCCAATGGCATCTTGCACTTTTCCGATGATCCCCTGAAGGGTAGCCTCACATTCTAAAAACCTCCCACCAACCACCTCAGCAAGGTACATTGATCTGGAAGAGTATCATATTAAAATAATTTCTATGATACAGGGAATTCATAATCCTAGCAATGGTTAATGTGTTTTGTATATTAACAATAACCATATATCACCACTTCCTTGGCGGAGGTTATGAAAGTCAGTGGAAAAATGTTAAAATGTGCATAATGCAAATGATGTACAAGTAGTATTAACTATTATTACACTACAACTAGGAAGGAGACAAAGAATGGCAACTGGAGTTGATATGATCATATCAAATGTTAACTAGGTGTTTTGCAATGAAATCTAATTATTTTTTACTTCCCATGCCATCCCATAACTAGTAAATTTGAAAATATAAATCGTATCACCGTCATTTAACAAGCAATTTAGGCTAATGTTACCTTTGAAATGTTTTAGAGACAGTGGCTCTGGGGACAGTGGCTCTGGGGGGGGGGCTGAAGCAGTTGCAGGAGTTCGCATGAATGCAAAACGTTGGCCCGTGTTATTTGAAGCTGATGATGAGGTGTCCTCCTCCTCACCGTTAACCTCATAATGGGCTCTTGCAGTAAGGTCGAATGAGCTGAACACTCCAGATGGTCCCGGAAACAAGGCCACATTTGCATCGTTAGTCAAGTACAGACTACGAGTTGAGACCTGTCAAGAAAGTGTTCACTTAATGTTACAAACCTTTCTCAATGAATATTCTTCAGTGAACACTGAGAGAGAAAATTCTCCAAATGCTAAATGTCTAAATGGCATTAGTTACATATATACAGTATTTAAGTGATAATCGGCCACGACAAGGCGGACTTCTATTAGGGTGGCCATTTCCTTCATATCAAAAAGGAGCACACTTTGCATACACGGGGACACGCAAGCAGATATTTGTTTGGTATGATCCGGTTTTAAATTCGAATATGTATTTCCACCAGATTACATAAAGGTGCATATACATACCACATAGCTAATAATAAATATACAAGATACAGCTCATGACAACGTGCCCTTCAAATTCAGATTACATAGGTCTAATAAACATCATACAGAAACTGTTCTTAATGTTTTTATCTGGATAGATAAAGGGTAAAAAAAAATGCAGCACCTTCTGTTTCAGAGTATGAGCATTTTCAGAATTTCAGTCCAACAACCTACGTTCTCTGTCACTGAGAGCTTGATTGACAGCCTGGTGGTAGCAACTGCTGTGATCTGTGTTGTGGCCAATCAACACATGGCTCATTTGAATATTAAAATTAGCCATGTGTTGATAGGTCAACATGAAAATGTAACCAAAGAAATGATTTATTTTGACACACATTTTTAGCCAGTAAGTATTAAACCAACAAGGTAATGTGTCAAAATGTGGACCTCAAAAGGAGGACAAACGAGTGTCAGGCTTAAAAGCGGGACGAATGGCCACCCTAACTTCTATCGAAACAGCTCCACTAAAGGGGAAAGTTAGGCTAACAGGCTAACATCACAGACTGACGCCCTGGAGTAGAGTTTTTTTTATTTTTTTACCTGAAATATGCAACTAAGTTTTTCTGCAGTCATGTCTTCTTCCCTGAGACACACTCTTTTATTGTTTCGGAAAAGGGACGTACTGCTCCATGTCCACGTGTCACGGTTGATTACCCCGCCGCAGTCTACTAGCCTACTGTTTCTTCTACACAGCACCGTACTGTAAATCCCGTTTCTGTTTTCTAGTGATTTTATTTTTTGTTATATGGAATAGAAATTGAAAATCGATTCATTTCGCTCATCCCTTTTTGACCATGAAAAAAAAACGCCTTGTATTTCAATTTTAATTTTTGTATTTTAAAACAAAAATCAAATAACCACTCGTTTTCTGTTTTTTAATACCATATCTTAATACAGATGTTTTGTTTCTGTCACTTAGAATCCAGAGCAAAGAGAGGTAAATCTAGTTTGAACAATTACTCATATACACTGTTTGATAGAGCCCGATGAAAAACAGCCAGGGCTATATTGACTCACTTAATAACTTTATCACAATTCTTCGTTGTTTCTATTGACCAAATAATAATATTGGTATCTGCCTCAAAAGTCCACTATTGTTCTGGCTATAGGGGAGTTAAAATAATGTCAAGTCACCACATGTAAATACTCTTTTCACAGAATGCAGGCTCTGATGATGTGAACTACGCAGCAGTGGCATTTCGACCAAAAACTAAAAGAAGAGAGCCGGAGCCAAATGTTATTTATTCTGCCACCAGATAGACTCAACTGGAGCTGATGCTGTATCATATGAATGTGCTTTAGAGCTTTGTATGCCTTGTTTCTAACAGCAATAAACACTCATTTAAAAGCATGTTGATACTGCAGAGAATCAATTCTTAGTATTTTATTTCTCTCAGTCACTGTCTAGGTCTGGTTCTGAAACACTCTATGGAGCTTCTTGTAGAATCACAAGGATTGTCTAGAACGGTAACAATCCGCCACAGCAGCTGCATCGAGGCCCGAGTGTGACACAGCGGTGCTCAGTTAAATCAAGGCCTTAGAAGCATGTCGTCAGCAGTAGAGGGGCAGGTGAGGTACACAACCCTTATTTGACAGGAAGAGAGAGCACAGTGTGGTCTGAGCATAACTGAAAACCTTAATGAATCTTAAAGGGAGTAGTTTCATAAAGACTGTCACTGTTCCTCTTGTAAAGAATCACACTTGAAATTACAACCCTTAAGATTTCAGACCTGGTTGATTTGTCGACACCTAGGGACTGGTGGTAGGTCTGAAGGCAAATGAGGTTTAATACTACAAGTCCCAGAATTCTGTGTGCAACAAAACAAAGGATTGTTGTTTTAATTAATTAATTAAAGAAGTCTGGTAATAATTGGCCTTTCTCGGTCATTCTGTGAGCAACGTGATCTTATCTAGTGTTGCACACGGCAGTGCAAACAGCAGGGTCCAGTGAAAGGAGTGGGTTACTGTGCTGAGAAGTTGGAGGTGTGCAGCTCTTCATCTAAATGTTTACTGTAACTGCTCCTTCCTGTTTCAGTACTCCCTCCAAAAGTTGATTTCCTAAAAATGTGAAAATTGAGTATTATCTTCTTTTGTAGGTGCTTTTTTGATTGACCATAGTGGTCTGTGCTAATCTCAAGCACTCTGGGACTACTTCAGAATGAATGTCAACTTGTGTTTCTCCAGTGAAATGCTTTTAATGTGAAGGTGCAGTATCAGGAAATTGTTCAGTTTGCATTAGAAGTAACATAACACAGCATTTTTTCCCAGGAATGTCACCACTGACACCCAGTTTGTAATACTGCAAGTGCAAGGACTTCCATCAGTGGGACTTAAGTTCAGTCACCATTATGTTACCTCATTTGACAATGAATATCAACTGAACAGAAGATGCCAGAAGCAGTGTGACACTCACACAGCCTCATCAAAAACAACTGAAACACTTTGCTCCAGGCTGCACGTCATTAAGACACAACGAAACAACAGCAGGTTTAACTCCCATACAGCATATATCTACTTTGATAACAGGCAGTAATAATAAGAATAGACAGACTCCAAATCAAAACCTTTATTTAAACATGACATGACACAGGATTTTGAATACAGTTATCACCTCAATGTGTTGATTTGCAGAACAGATAATGGCAGTAAAATGCTGATTGATGATTTTGTGATGCATGTGTGAGGATGAAGAGTAATACATTTATATGCATAAGCCAGAAAATGTCACAGTATATTCCTTCATTACTCCTTTATACAGTATAGACAGTGTGGTAGTTCTCTATGCTGTTTTTATGACCTTGTGAGGGAAGGGGTTGCAGAGAGGTGAACGTCAATCTTCCTGTGGTTCATGCCTCACCAATGATACAGACACTTCTAATAGTCAGACATTTTGTTTTTGATTCAGACTTTTAGCATATGATAGGGATTCTATGAAATCGGTTACATTTCTCACACTAATGGACTGTATGGTTTTTCAAAGCCTTTTTGGGAAGTCAGCCCGTATTCACTGCTTCTATTATTAGAAAGCTTTGATCTAACGGCCCTCATGGTTTTCACCTCAGTTATTCTCCGACCACGCTGTACTGTCTCTTCCTGACAAACAAGTGATGTTTACCTCACTCGCTCCTCCACCGCTGACGACCTCCATCAAACTCACTATAACAGATTGGACAAATATCAATGTCCTTACTGGCTCCTCCTCCTAAAACATCAGTCCTTTATATTTCTGCTAAGCACTGACAAGAAATGAAAATAAATGAAATGTTGAGAATTGAAGCATGAAACTGCTTGCAAATGAATGAACATCAGATCATTATTGCAATTTTCACATGTGGTTATTGCTGTTAGGAACAAGGCATTCAACAGCTCTAAAGCACATTCATATGATACAGCATCAGTTCCAGTTGCCTCCTCAGTCTATCTGGTGGCAGCATAAATAACATTTGGCTCCGGCTGTCTTCTGTTTGCCTTTGGTCGAAATGCCACTGCTGCGTAGTTCAGGTCAGAGTCTGCATTCTGTGAAAAGAGTATTTACAGTCTGAATGTGGTGGATTGACATTATTTTAATTAATCCAATATAGCCAGATGGATACTGGACTCAAGAGGCTGATACCAATATTGATATTTTGTCAATATTAATTTCTAAATACGTACGATTGTAAGACTTTACAACACGGTACACGTCAAGAACATCCTTAATCCCTCATAAACACTTACTGAAATACTCCAAACCCAGGACTACATAGCTATATATACTATATTATGTATATTATGAACTAGAAAACATTGCTGGGGAGAGGGACGTCTGGAGCCCCCTGCTTAATCTGCTGCCACGGCAACCCGACCACGGGTAAATAGATGAAATGGATGGATGAATGGACTATATTATGTAGCATACTTCCTATAATGTATCACTTTACTTGAGGGGACATAAAATAATCTCCCCAGTCAGTTCTCTAGAAAATCATCTCTATCTACTATATAGTCCTCCATTTGGAGTTATTCACTAACTACTTCTTAACAATTCATTAATTATCAGGTCTTTCCTCACTCGTTCCTTAGTAACCACACACAATGTTGTGTACCGTGTTGTAAAGTGTGACCCATACATTCCTGATAAGATGTCCTTACGTTTGTTCTTTAAAGGATTGTGACAAAGTTTAAAAATAAACTTGATAGTGCTCTCTAATGGACAAACTACAACATGGAGGCACTGTTTGAACTGTACCTCAAACATCATTTTGTCATTTCTTTACTGCATTTTCTTGTTACTTATTCAATACAAATATGCACTTATATATATGAATACACCAATATGTCAGGGACAAGTTAATGTTAGCCGAGTCAATATAGCTCTGGCGAGTAAATGTTAAAATTGGATTCACCTCTCTTTGCTCTGGATTCTGTTCTTCTTTATCAGCTAAGTGACAGAAACAAAACATCTGGTCAGTTCATTGATCATTGTCATTTTTCAATCATACTGACACAACTTTAAACAACAAGAAATATATGTAAGATAGAGACAGTAGCACTGACAAAAAGTACCTGTCTGAAGTTTCCTGTTTTTGACAACCAGACCAATGATGACCATTACAAGGACAACAGTCAGACTGCCCAGGACGACAATCACCAGCTTTGCTATTCCATCAGACTCTTCTACAAAAAATAACATTAAGTTAGACGCTATTTCCCCTTTAGAGACTTGAGAGCTGGCTAAAACTGTTTCACCTTCAAACATTTGATAATCTGCACAATGAAAGAAATATTTAGGAGAATCTTACTTTCACACTTGTTGTCCACGTCATCATGTGGCTCATCGCTGCCTCCTAAAGAAATAAGGATACCTTTAGTCTTGATATTATTTTGGCAGATTTTCCTCATAACAGTTTGTCAGTCTTTAAATTGTCACTATGTTGCCTGTGTTGTTAGAAGATAATTGTGAGAATCTGAACAAAGAATGGTTACCAGAAGAAAGACTTTACTTACCTTTAACATGCAAATTTATCACACTGAAATTCGGATGTCCACTTTCGTAACATCCACAGAGATACAGTCCAGAGTCAGATAAATCCACATGTTTGATCCTGAGAAAGACAGTGGAGATGTTGGATATCATTTCATATTTTCCTTTTTGAAATCCGTTGCAGTGTTTAACTTCGTCATCAGCTCTGATCATAACAGTGATACAGCTGGCCTTTGTACCGTTGACCAGTTTGACCCAGAATATCGCAGAGCCACCTTTGGACATGTTGGTACTCAGCAGTCTGACTGTATCACCAACCTGAGCCTCCACAGTCTGAGACTCAGAACCTGAGACAGAGATCCAGCCTGAAACACACAAGATTTACTTTCAATGAGACAAAAAGAACATGAACAATAACTCTTACATAACTCAATACTTTCAGTCCTGGTTAGTTAGAGCTACCAAAGTTATAAATGTAATTCAATGCCAGTACTCACTGAAGCTGCAGAGACTTAAAGCTGTTATCAAGGTAAAGTTCTTCATGGTGAGTGTGACTGAAGCTCTGCAATGTCCACAATGAACTGTGCTTCAGTAAGGCTGCTTTCTACATAAAGAGGCGGGCTGTTTGTAGTTGCTTATCCTGTTACTCAAACTGACCACATACACGCTTTCAGGAAAAGAAGTGTTGATGCAGAATGTTAGCTGTTCTAAGTTATACTTCAGACCATTTGACAGTACTTTAATAACAGACATTGATATTATGTAATGACACATCCAATCCTTTATGTAAGATTCCTGAAATAAAGATCCTGACCATAGAATAGATCAATCATCAGCTCAGCTCAGGTTGCCTGTTCATTTATAATGCTTAAAATATTTTCTAGGATGACCTCTGCTAAAGAAGCACTCATACAGACGCTATAAGTTGTCCTACAGTTGTGTAAACCTTTTTGCTCAGGCAGGATCTTTTTGTTTTAGTACAGAGGTGGTCTGCACAGGCTGATTTCAGAGTTTCAGTTACTCCCCATTTTCTTTACGTCTTCCACTCTGCACTGTCTTGTAGAAGCTGTAGCTTTAGTTTAAAGCTTGAGTGAAGACACTCTTATCATATGAACCTAGATGACCTAACACACCCACTGGTATCAACCATGTCATAGTTATGGTAAATGGTAAAAGGACTGTACTCAGTGACGGCTGGTGGAGATTTTGGGTGGGTGGGCTAACAAATGCATTACACTCATCAATACGCCACACAACAGCAACAGCAGCAACTGTAGCATCAAGTTACAGCAACAACATTGTATATTTTGTTATAGTAAGGGCTCTACGGCAACACTGGGGAGACATACCCAAAAGAATGACCTGATGCCAAAAATCTCTCTCTCTCTCTCTCTCTCTCTCTCTCTCTCTCTCTCTTCTCTGTACACATCAGCACATGCCAATTGCACTACAACATTATAGAAAAGTACCAGCAACAATTTTAACACCATGTACCAGAAAGCAAAATAGCAAAAAGCAAAAATAATTATTTGTAGAAGAGAGTTGTTTCAGAGCTTGGGCATACCTTATTTAAAACGCCGCTCACATCGACGGCCTTTCTGTGATGCAAACAGGTTAATCACCATGTCAAACTCCACACTGCTGTACCTCACCATCAGCTCACCTTTCAGTTTCTCCATGCAGATCATTGGGTAATGTTCACATGCAAAGACAACAAGTGCCTGGCTTTCTCAAAGCGCACTGTGCGGCTACTGAGACATTATCAGAGCGCCACATCCTGCGCGGCGTTACAGCGGCTGCAGCTGTGTCCGCATCTGGATGTGGCTGATTGTCATCTTTGGTCAGCAGTTCAGATATGAAGCACAAAAAATTCTCCAGGCCCTGTCTCGTTTTGAGAGAATCTGTGGTCTTAGACGTGTACTTCGCAACCTGTGTGTTTGACAGGTGATCGGCTGATTGACTGTCTAAAAAAGAGAACTGGTTGCTGCTGGGTGAAGTGGGAGATTAATCGGACCCCGCGGGCGAGCTCAGTCCCCCACAAATGTATGCAGTCCACAATCCGTGATAGTGAATGCCTGTTTCTTACCGGTTGTCTTACGTGGTACTTTAGCTAAGGATGTTCACTTTACCCAGCAATGACAGCTTTACACTATTTCTGATATGGCTCGTGCTGCTTTCATGTTTCCTAATTTTGTTGGATAAATATCAGTTCCTTGTTGGGTCCAAGCAGTGTCTCCTCCAAAAAACAAACATGGGAAACAGAAAAGTTAATTCCTAGCTACACTTGTCGTTAACCAGTCCGTTAGCTGAAACCACGTAACACAAAATTACGATTTTGTCGTTTGTTCTTTTGTGTTATTTGAACATCATTTTGATGATGTGTCCCCAATCTCTGTACTTCCAATGTTTCCTCCAAAGACTTTAAAGAAAATTGATTAGAAAGTAAATAATCCACCTCGTTCATGTTCATGCTAACGCCCGCCATACTACGAACTGGCCTCACTGTACTATAGCTACTGCGCTGTGATTGTACTGTAGCTACTGCGCTGTGATTGGTCGAAGGTCACTGTACTGTTGCTACTGCGCTGTTATTGGTTGAAGGTCACTGTACTGTAGCTACTGCGCTGTGATTGGTTGAAGGTTAGCCTTTGGGTTGAATGAATTTAGCCCAAATGGGCAGCATATGAAGGGGGCGTGTCACGACACCTGTCAATCAAAAGTGAATGGAAGTTTACACTACTGTATTTAGCCCATTCACAGGAAAAAACCCAAGATATATATCCTGGGTTTTTTCTGTCACTTTTTGGTGCTGTTGCTGCTCTAGGTTCTACCAAAATTCAAAACAA
The DNA here is from genome assembly GCF_905237075.1 of Dicentrarchus labrax. NCBI lineage: Eukaryota > Metazoa > Chordata > Actinopteri > Moronidae > Dicentrarchus > Dicentrarchus labrax. Next base: position 5,533,687 of record NW_026136717.1, read on the forward strand.
TATGTTCTAATGTTTTTAATAATAGTTTTTTAACTTTACTGTAAAAGATAGGGGGGGCTTAGCCCTGTTAGCCCATATATACCAGCCGTCCCTGACTGTACTTATATAGCGCCTTTATAGTCTTTCAACCACTCAATGCACTGTACACTACATGCCACATTCACCCCATTCATGCACATTCATACACTGATGGCAGTGGCTGCCATGCAAGGTGCCAACTTCTCACCAGAACAGAAACTAAGCATTCACACAGTCATACACTAATATATGGCATCAGGAGCAATTTGGAGTTCAGTATCTTGCTCAAATAACCGCCTTGAGCCACAGCCACCCTTTATGATGACAGCAAGGGGGCTAAATAGCAGTGGAAAACTGGCATTGTCATTTTCAAAGTACTCCCTTGACCTCTGACCTTAAGATATCTGAATGGAAATTAGTTCTATTGGTCTCCCTTTTGCAGCCTTGCCCACCTTTTGCAAATCCCACACTTTTTTTTTTGCATGTGGTATGAATGTGTTCTCTTTTGCCTAGTGCATTTGTATATTGACACAGTGACGTCCATAAACAGTACTGGAATTGCATAAATATGGAATGCCTAGAAAATTTACACATGCTTCATGCCACCCCTGAATATGTCAGTGCCCCACTCGTGCCACCCCAAAAGGTACCAGGTCAGGACTTAATGTATGATGCACTTTTTAGTTTAGGAAATGTTTTTTTTTATTTAGTGTGTAATAGCTACACACTTTTACAATTGTGGATTGTGGGAAAAAATAATTATTAATTTCCATATAATTTTTGTGGAAGTCACAGGGTGCCACTGGAGAGGGACTAAGGAGCCGCATGTGGCAGTTTGTCTACCCATGGTCAATGATAGTCCATACAGCTAGAAAATGTATATTGACTGAAATCATAAAGGTAATATCATTATGATAACATCCATTTCAAATCCCACATATTCAACATACATATATTCACCACATATACCATACATGAGTCTCAACAGACAAGCATGTGAACAACAACTTGACTGTCAGGCAGAGGCATACAACACATTGAAACAATATGGCGCCCCTCCGTCCTCTGTGATCTGTCTTAAACATGTGCAGCCTGTAGAGTGGATGGTTTCATATGAGGCTGTCTCACTGTACCACTAGTATCACAAGTAGCAAGTATCACTGTGCTTCAGATATAGTTTCACACGTTTGATAGAGGAGCGTCAGTCTTTCAGATGTGTAAAGATACAGATACAGATATCTCCCTGAAATAGACTGTGCTGTTTGTCACCCCAGTACATGTGCATGGGCATGTAGGTGGCATATATATTTATATTCATTAATACAACCACCAATCTTTTTAAAATACATTGTATTTTAAATTCAGACATGTAACACATTGACATCACAGTTAAAATATCCAGTTTGCACACTGATGTTTGGCTAAAAAAACACTATTTGCTGCTTCATTTGAGACTTTATTCGCACAAAACTTTGATGGAACAGACCACATGGTTTAAACCTCAGATGTGCTCAGACCACACTGTACTGGTGACGTGTACCTCACTCACTCCTCCACTGCTGCAGGCCTCCATTTATCTGTTATCTATCTGGATCACTGTTTCCTGCTACAGACGAGTCCACACTGCGCTGCCAATGAGCGCAGCTTAACTCGCAGTGTGTTACCTCCAATGACTCCAACAAACTGTCAAATTCCATTTTTCATTATAGTCTTATATTTTCTATTATATCTTTATAATATTTGTATTTTTTATTATTTTGTGATTCTTTATTGTGCTTTGAACTTCTGTACTTGCACTACATCCTCCTATGTTGCTGTGTCTGATTTGAATTTCTAGTACGGGAGATCAACAAAGGAATATCTTATTACGTCAATGGACAAGGTCAAAGTCTTAAATAAAAATATTTCATATACATACATATACAGGTACCATCATCATGATGAGATCCACTTAGCCCAAAAATATACTTACTGTTGCCTAATACTGATGCCTAATAACTAATACTTATACCTTTTACTCTATTCCCTCCAAGTATTCACTACATTTACCATATATGAGTCTAAAGACACAAGCATGTGAACTACAACTTGACTGTCAGTAGAGATGGGATTTACAGCTCTCTGAAGGGAGGGAAAGGATCTTGTGAAAGCTGTTCAAATATATTTATTTATTTTTAAGAAGCAAGCCTGGGGGTAACTCATTTTATCCGGTAAATAATCACTGGGAGGAATGATAGGGTAAGATTTAGATCAGAATCATTCAAACGTATTCATCCCACCAATATACTGTATATTCTATTGGTGGGTTATCTGAGTAATGAGGCAAATATTACACTTTTCACAAAAGTGCACCCAGATGCGGCTGCATTTGACTTTCTTTTGTCTACTGACTACTGAGGCTCACGTGAAGGCAGTGTGCACAGCTCAGGTGACGTCATGCGATATTTGCATATCAAATAAGCACCCCACATGTAGTCTGCTGCACTTCTCCCCTTGTACCTGTTGTCCGTCTCACTCAGTGGATTAGCAAAGGAGGAGCTTGTGTGTGTATGCTGTGTGAAACACAGCGATATAAAAAAAAGAACGACTCGGTTTCCATCGTTCTTGTTTAAGAGCCGTTCAGTAGATTTGGTTTGTTCGTTAATGTCACAACTCTGTCAGGAAGAAGCATACAACATATTAAAACAATATGGCACCCTCCGTCCTCTGTGATCTGTCTTAAACATGTGCAGCCTGTAGAGTGGATGGTTTCATATGAGGCTGTCCAAGTATCACTGTGCTTCAGATATACTTTCACAAGTTTGATAGAGGAGTGTGAGTCTTTGCAATGTGTAAAGATACAGATACAGATATCTGCCTGATATAAACAGGGCTGTTTGTCACCCCAGTACAAAGTACAACAAAGGGCCTGTAGGTGACATATATATTAATTAATACAACCACCAATCTTTTTAAAATGCATTGTATTTAAATTCAGGCATGTAACACATTGACATCGCAGTTAAAATATCCAGTTCCACACTATTCACTGCTTCATTTCAGACTTTATTTGCACAGAGCTTTGATGGAACAGACCACAGACTTCCATTATCTATTGTCTATCTGGACAGTCACCAAAGTCAGATAAAATTAGCAACACAGAGAGCAAGAGATAGAGCAAGACATGAGAGTAAAAGCACTTTTAAAAAGTCAAATGTTCGACAGATCGGACATTCACACCCAGGTCAGGTTCTGATTGGTCAGCAGGGTGGAGGTGAGAAAGGAACCCAGGTTCGAACTTCTCCTTCTCTCTTTTTCATTGTGCACACAACTCTTTCTGTCAACTAATGTGTGAACAACTGACAGCACTATGAATGTCTTCTAGAGACTGCCTGAAAATGTGCTCCTTTAGCCACACATTGAAACTGTATATATACAATATACAATATACTACACACACACACACACACACACACACACACACACACACACACATTCAGGCATGTACCACATTGACATCGCAGTTAAAATATCCAGTTCCACACTATTCACTGCTTCATTTCAGACTTTATTTGCATTGATCGAACAGACCCACGTGGTTTCCACCTCAGTTGAGCTCAGACCACACTGTGTGTGTACCTCACTCACTCCTCCACTGCTGCAGGCTTCCATCTATCTATTGTCGATCTGGACAGTCAGCAAAGTCAGATAAAATTAGCAAGTCATGAGAGTAAAAGCACTTATAAAAAGTCAAATGTTATTTTATTTTCCTCTCAATAAGAAAATGGTAACTCCTCCCACCCAACCACAAAAGAACACAGTAGCAGATTAATATGATAAAGCATCAGTTCCTCTGAACCACTCTGAGTCTATCTGCTGGCAGCATAAATAACACGAGTCTCCACTTGTCTCTCTGACTCAGGCCTCCTGTTTCTTATTGTTGTTGAATACAAACTCAGGGCTGCATCCTTCAGGTCATCAGAGTCCAGATTCTGTAAAGAGTACACACAGTTAACACAAGGCAAACAGCTGAGTGTGTGAGAAAAACTACTTTTATGATTCTACCATTTTGTTTCTTTTTTTTGTTAAAGTTCTTTTTTTGGCTTGATTGATAGAGACAGCTGTAAGTAGACAGGAAAGGTGAGTGGAGAGAGAGGGGATGACATGCAGAAAAGGGCCACAGGTCAGATTCGAGCCCGGGCCGCTGCAGCAACTCTGTATATGGGTCGCCAGCTCCGGTGACTGGGCTAACCGGGCACCCGATGCTACCATCTTTAACATATGAAAACATTTATCATATACAACAGTAAACAATAAAAGGTGATTCACCTCACGCTGTTGTGGTCTCTGTTCCTCATTGGCAGCTGAATGACAGAGACAATACATCGAATCAGTTAACTGACAGTCCTTTTCTTTAAACTCTGATATTATTACATTTAGACTTAACGCATGGATAAACAGGATATGGATAAAAACAATCAGCCAAAAATAAGAGTACCTGTCTGAAGTTTCCTGACTGTAACAATCAGACCAGTGATGACCATTACAAGGAAACCAGTCACACTGCCCAGGATCACACTCGTCACACTCTGATGTGCTATTCCATCAGAGTCTACATAGAAAGATAATGATATTAGACTCAACATTAGAAACTTAATTTAGCTAAATAGTTTAACTGGAAATGACTGACAACACAATAAAGGAAATCTTTAGGAGAATCTTACTTTCACACTTGCTGTCCACGTCATTATGTGGCTGATCGCTGCCTCCTAAAGAAATAAGGATACATTTAGTCTTTAAATTGTCACTATGTTGTCTTTGTTGTTAGAAGATAATTGTGAAAAAAACAAAAACAAAGAAAGGGTACCAGTAGGAAGACTTTAGAATGACCTTACCTTTAACATGTAAATGTATCACATTGAAATTCGGACGTCCACTTTCGTAACATCCATAGAGATACAGTCCAGAGTCAGATAAATCCACATGTTTGATCCTGAGAAAGACAGTGGAGATGTTGGATGTCATTTCATATTTTCCTTTTCGAAATCCGTCGCAGTGTTTAACTTCGTCATCAGCTCTGATCATAACAGTGATACAGCTGGCCTTGGTTCCGTTGACCAGTTTGACCCAGAATGTCGCAGAGTCATATTTGGACATGTTGGTACTCAGCAGTCTGACTTCTTCACCAACCTGAGCCTCCACAGTCTGAGACTCAGAACCTGAGACAGAGATCCAGCCTGAGACAAAAAGAACATGAACAATAACTCTTACATAACTCAATACTTTCAGTCCTGGTTAGTTAGAGCTACCAAAGTTATAAATGTAATTCAATGCCAGTACTCACTGAAGCTGCAGAGACTTAAAGCTGTTATCAAGGTAAAGTTCTTCATGGTGAGTGTGACTGAAGCTCTGCAATGTCCACAATGAACTGTGCTTCAGTAAGGCTGCTTTCTACATAAAGAGGCGGGCTGTTTGTAGTTGCTTATCCTGTTCCTCAAACTGACCACATACACGCTTTCAGGAAAAGAAGTGTTGATGCAGAATGTTAGCTGTTCTAACTTATACTTCAGACCATGTCATTTGATAATACTTTAACAAGATATGCTGATTTTATTTACAAATGACAAATTCTTTATGTTAGATCTCAATCATCAACTCAAACTCAAAGGTTGTCTGGTCATTTATAATGCTTAAAATATCTTCTGGACTGACCTCTCCTGAAAACAGCACTTACTCTTTGTAGGTTAGGAACCATCAGTTGTCCTACAGTTTCAGACAGTTGTGTAGAAACAGTAATGTGTGTAGCATGAAGGGACTGCAAACGTTCATTTAATTGTAGAACATTGTGTTATATAATGACAAATACATTTCCCTGACCCTTCATAATCATTTGTCCTCCTGTATTTATGACCGTACACTCGCCAGTGAACCAAATGGACCTTTTTGCACAGATTATTTTGCAGAAAGTATGATACCATTTCACACAAATGTTTAATGGGATACAACAATAAAGTGATGACATGTTTTACCAAAAGGTCAAAGAGTAAGCTTCACTGTGACATTATAATGTCCTGGAAAAAAAAATGTTTTGGCTGGTATTCAACACCTTAACTCAGGAACAAGGGGGGATTGTGACTATATTTCACAGTTGGTCAGACACTGAGTTGGTGACATTTTTGACTCATTGTGACTTCAAAACAGGTTTTAACCATGGTTTAAGAACGAATTAGGCAATTTCTGATTTCACACACATCTTGACTGTGACGGCACGAGTAAACAATAACTAGCATAGGACGGGCTTTCATCTTCCTTTCTCATTCTGAATATATATATACGATCATCATTATGATCAAATCCTCTTAGCCCATAAATTACTTACTTTTACCTAATACTGATGCCTAATAAGTAATACTTATACTTTTTATTCAATTCCCTCCAAGTATTCACCACATATACCATATATGAGTCTGAAGACACAAGGATATGAACAACAACTTGACTGTCAGGCAGAAGCATACAACATATTAAAACAATATGGCGCCCCTCCGTCCTCTGTGATCTTTCTTAAACATGTGCAGCCTGTAGAGTGGATGGTTTCATATGAGGCTGTCCAAGTATCACTGTGCTTCAGATATACTTTCACAAGTTTGATAGAGGAGTGTGAGTCTCTGCAATGTGTAAAGATACAGATACAGATATCAGCCTGATATAGACAGAGCTGTTTGTCACCCCAGTACATGTGCAAGGGCATGTAGGTTGCATACAGATTTATATTCATTAATACAACCACCAATCTTTTAAAAATACATTGTATTTTAAATTCAGACATGTAACACATTGACATCAGTTAAAATCTCCAGTTTGCACACTGATGTTTGGCTAAAAAAACACTATTTGCTGCTTCATTTGAGACTTTATTCGCACAAAACTTTGATGGAACAGACCACATGGTTTAAACCTCAGATGTGCTCAGACCACACTGTACTGGTGACGTGTACCTCACTCACTCCTCCACTGCTGCAGGCCTCCATTTATCTATTATCTATCTGGATCACTGTTTCCTGCTACAGACGAGTCTACACTGTGCAGCCAATGAGCGCAGCTTAACTCGCAGTGTGTTACCTCCGCTGACTCCAACAAATGGTTATGATAGGTTCACACTTGGTACAGAGGTAGTATTCAGGGGCGTGTCCAGAGGGGGGACCTGTGGTGTTACTCGCTATAAGTTGATGTAAATTTTGCAGATAGAAAAACTGGCATGGCCATTTCTGCCATTGACCTTTGTATGTGGTGTAAAAGTGTTATTTTTGCCGAGTGTATTTAATTTGTTTTTGCATACTGCTCAAATTGGGAATGACTGAAAAACTGAGACATATTTCATGTCACCCCTGAGTAAGTCAGTGCCCCACTTGTGCCACCCCAGTCAAAAATGTCTGGAAACGCCCCTGGTGGTCTCCCACGCTGGTGGTTACCTCTCAGGTAGTGGTACTTTGTCTAAACCTGACTGTATCTGATGGTTTGTTACACAGAGCCATTTGGGAAGTTGTCTTTGAAAACTGTTTGAAAGAGGGCAGGCACTTTGAGAGTGTTTCTGGAGATAGGCATATGCATACTGGAGAGTAAATGGAGAAAGAGAAAAGGAGTTGGTCCAACTTTTTCAAAAATCTTCTCCACACTCCATCCAAAATCCTTCCACTCACTCTGTTCGCTCGGTCTCACTCCACTCCGCTCACAGGCTCTGGCACCCAACCCCACAGCTGTTAGTGCTTTTTCAAAGGACACCAATTGGTCTGATAGCACTGTAACGGCCACAAACGTATAGATTGAAGTCGGGCAAGATGGATTTTGGTGGTCAAAGGTCAAGGTCACTGTGACATCATAATGTCCTGGAAAACAATTTTTTTGGCTATAAGTCAGGAACACAAGAGGGGATTGTGACCATATTTCACAGTTGGTCAGACACTAAATTGGTGACATTTGTGTCTCAGAGGTCAAAGGTCATTGTGACTTCAAAATAGGTTTTTAACCATGAATTAAAAATGTCATATTTCACACACATCTTGACTGGGACAGCATGAGTAAACATTAACTAGCACAGGAGGGGCTTTCATCTGCCTCTCTCATACTGCCTCATTCTGAATTTGAGCGTCACTTTTAACTCATTGTGTTCCAGTGACTGAATGAGTTTCACTTACAGCTCATAGAGAGCCATTGCATCTAAAAACAAAAGGAGAAAAACTCCACCACTGTTTATAAACCTATACTCTATGAGCATCCATCTTTACATAGCAATGGAGTACATGTGTATGTGTTTGGCCAATATGTCAATGATAGTCCATACAGTTCAAAAACCGAAATAAAAATATTAACTGAAATCATACATATATATACCATCATTATGATGACCCACAAATATACTTACTTTTACCTAATACTTATACCTAATGACTAATACTTACACATTATATTCTATTCCCTCTAAGTATTTACCACATATACTATATATGAGTCTGAAGAGACAAGGATATGAACAACAACTTGACTGTCAGGCTGAGACATACAACATATTAAAACAATATGGTGCCCCTCCGTCCTCTGTGATCTGTCTTAAACATGTGCAGCCTGTAGAGTGGATGGTTTCATATGAGGCTGTCCAAGTATCACTGTGCTTCAGATATACTTTCACAAGTTTGATAGAGGAGTGTGAGTCTTTGCAATGTGTAAAGATACAGTACAGATATCTGCCTGATATAGACAGAGCTGTTTGTCACCCCAGTACAAAGTGCAACAAAGGGCCTGTAGGTGACATAAATATCTATATTAATTAATACAACCACCAATCTTTTTAAAATACATTGTATTTTAAATTCAGACATGTATCACATTGACATCGCAGTTAAGATATAAAATAGTTCCACACTATTCACTGCTTCATTTCAGACTTTATTTGCACAGAGCTTTGATGGAACAGACCACAGGCTTCTATTATCTATTGTCTATCTGGACAGTCACCAAAGTCAGATAAAATTGGCAACACAGAGAGCATGTAATTGCTTGTTAGATGAGCGAACAGCCTCTGAAACCCCCTCCCCCTACAGGTTTCTGACGTCAGATGGAGGGGATGCGTCCGACCATTTCTGTAACTTTCTGAAACCGAAGATCGGACATTCACACCCAGGTCAGGTTCTGATTGGTCAGCTGGGTGGAGGTGAGAAAGGAACCTGTGGTTGAACTTCTCCTTCTCTCTTTTTTCATTGTGCACACAACTCTTTCTGTCAACTAATGTGTGAACAACTGACAGCACTATGAATGTCTTCTAGAGAAACTGTATATATACAATATACAATATACTATACACACACACACACACACACACACACACACACACACACACACAGGCATGTACCACATTGACATCGCAGTTAAAATATCCAGTTCCACACTATTCACTGCTTCATTTCAGACTTTATTTGCATTGATTGAACAGACCCTCATGGTTTCCACCTCAGTTGAGCTCAGACCACACTGTGTGTGTACCTCACTCACTCCTCCACTGCTGCAGGCTTCCATCTATCTATTGTCGATCTGGACAGTCAGCAAAGTCAGATAAAATTAGCAAGACATGAGAGTAAAAGTCAAATGTTATTTGATTTTCTTCTCAATAAGAAAATGGTAACTCCACCCACCCAACCACAAAAGAACACAGTAGCAGATTAATATGATAAAGCATCAGTTCCTCTGAACCACTCTGAGTCTATCTGCTGGCAGCATAAATAACACGAGTCTCCACTTGTCTCTCTGACTCAGGCCTCCTGTTTCTTATTGTTGTTAAATACAAACTCAGGGCTGCATCCTTCAGGTCATCAGAGTCCAGATTCTGTAAAGAGTACACACAGTTAACACAAGGCAAACAGCTGAGTGTGTGAGAAAAACTACTTTTATGATTCTACCATCTTTAACATATGAAAACATTTAACATATACAACAGTAAACAATAAAAGGTGATTCACCTCACGCTGTTGTGGTCTCTGTTCCTCATTGGCAGCTGAATGACAGAGACAATACATCGAATCAGTTAACTGACAGTCCTTTTCTTTAAACTCTGATGTTATTACATTTAGACTTAACGCATGGATAAACAGGATATGGATAAAAACAATCAACCAAAAATAAGAGTACCTGTCTGAAGTTTCCTGACTGTAACAATCAGACCAGTGATGACCATTACAAGGAAACCAGTCACACTGCCCAGGATCACACTCGTCACACTCTGATGTGCTATTCCATCAGAGTCTACATAGAAAGATAATGATATTAGACTCAACATTAGAAACTTAATTTAGCTAAATAGTTTAACTGGAAATGACTGATAACACAATAAAGAAAATCTTTAGGAGAATCTTACTTTCACACTTGTTGTCCGTGTCATCATGTGGCTCATCGCTGCCTCCTAAAGAAATAAGGATACATTTAGTCTTGATATTATTTTGGCAGATTTTCCTTATAATAACAGTTTGTCAGTCTTTAAATTGTCACTATGTTGCCTGTGTTGTTAGGAGATAATTGTGAGAATCTGAACAAAGAAAGGGTATCAGAAGAAAGACTTTAGAATGACCTTACCTTTAACATGTAAATGTATCGCATTGAAATTCGGACGTCCACTTTCATAACCTCCACAGAGATACAGTCCAGAGTCAGATAAATTGAGTCAGATAAGTTTGATCCTGAAAAAGACAGTGGAGATGTTGGATGTCATTTCATATTTTCCTTTTTGAAATCCGTCGCAGTGTTTAACTTCGTCATCAGCTCTGATCATAACAGTGATACAGCTGGCCTTGGTTCTGTTGACCAGTTTGACCCAGAATGTCACAGAGTCATATTTGGACATGTTGGTACTCAGCAGTGTGACTGTGTCACCAACCTGAGCCTCCACAGTCTGAGACTCAGAACCAGAGACAGAGATCCAGCCTGAAACACACAAGATTTACTTTCAATGAGACAAAAAGAACATGAACAATAACTCTTACATAACTCAATACTTTCAGTCCTGGTTAGTTAGAGCTACCAAAGTTATGAATGTAATTCAATGCCAGTACTCACTGAAGCTGCAGAGACTTAAAGCTGTTATCAAGGTAAAGTTCTTCATGGTGAGTGTGACTGAAGCTCTGCAATGTCCACAATGAACTGTGCTTCAGTAAGGCTGCTTTCTACATAAAGAGGCGGGCTGTTTGTAGTTGCTTATCCTGTTCCTCAAACTGACCACATACATGCTTTCAGGAAAAGAAGTGTTGATGCAGAATGTTAGCTGTTCGAAGTTATACTTCAGAGCATTTGACAATGCTTTAATAACATACAATGATATTATGTAATGACGCATCAAATCCTTTGTGTAAGTGTAACCCCTACCTGCACCTGTCACTTTAAGACAGTGCTAAATATCAAATAGGAAAATTAGGGTTTCTTTGATTCTAGATTCAATGAGGAGACTGCTGAGCTTTACCTGCCCAATTGTTGAATTAGACCTACAATATCTACCCCAAATAACACACACAACAACAGATTGACAATTTTAAAGGAGGTATATTAAACCCAGCAAATCCTAGATCCTTCACAACACAGTGTCTCAAAAGGTAAGTAAATTAAAGTGAATACTGCATTATAATACTTCAGTACCTCTATCATAAACTCAAAGTTGGATTCACAATACACAGTTCTTTTAAATACCTTTGTTTGATTTTATAACCAAAATAAAAAAAAGCACCTCTGAGATCTCAGGTATGAAAAAGGAAATTGTCCCAAAAGTTCAAATGAATAAAAAACTAAAAAGCAAAGGGAAAATATGAGTATGAGTGCACTCAAAGTCCTACCACCCTCTTCCACAGTGGATGTCCAAGGTGAGTATTGCAATGGGAAAGATATGGAGATGTGGATGTGGAAGACCCCTTTTCCAAAGGTGAGTAGCAACCAGGATGGAGATGCATATGGAGGACAGCAGAAGATGGTAGAGGAACCGAGGACTGAGGACCCAATGGAAGGACTCTAAAAAAAAACCCAGCCTACACAGCCAGGCAAAATAATTACTCATCTAGTCCATCTAAAAATGTCCATTTGGATATATTTAAATAAAGGTACTGCTTTACAATGTCCATTTTACTCTGTTTAACTCACAGTACACTTAACATGAATTCACATAAACATTTCATTTAACATTTAAACACTGTAAAACTAAGTTAATTCAACTCTGTTTGAGGAAACAGATTGCCCTAAATGCGTTTAGGTTTATTAACTCAAACAATTTAAGCATGAAAGATATTTGATTTGAGTAACTCAAATATTAATTGTTAAGGTAACTTGGGAAAATTAGGTTAATGTTAACAATTCCATTCAATTAATTGAATGTATCTGAATAAAGTCACTTTTAATTCATGTAATGGACTGACTGCATTTTCTGAGAGGATTAAGTTATGTTAACTTACTTCTTTGATCAAGGTGTGTTGTCAGGTTTTACAGTGTGTCTTTTTACACCCACAATCACACCTCTCTGAATTTATGTTAGATCATGCTTTAAGCCCATTCATGGTAATCCCTCAACAGTACAGATGCTTTGTCAGTCATATTCTCACAAAATAAACGGAAGAACTGGGGAGAAAGATTTTAAGATGCACAACTGAAATGCTCTCATGTCTGGTTGTGAGCTTGTCAGTTTGTGTAAAGTGGTGGGTGGATAGTGAAACAGTGTCATGGCTTGATATATATACCGGTAACTTTTAAAGCAGCATCATTCTTCTGCTCTTCGATATGTGTGGTTATGACTGGAAACCAGTCTTCCTGTGGTTGCTATTGGTTACCTCCTGGTTAGTTTCTTTCTTTTTCCAAAACATCCGTACAAATAGAGCCTTTTTGTCTCTTAATGTCCAAGGCTGGCACGGTTAACTTTAAGACTTTATAATTTCTGACTTAGTTGAAACCTTAGTCCAGTCAGACAACTCACATTTGAAATGTTTATTCCAGCAGTACATCATAGTCAGATTTTGCCGTCTAGGCTCCGACCTCATCATTCCCCGCAGATATGTTTACATAGAGATATTGGGGAGTAATGAGCAAATACCTTAACCTCTACCCGGAGCCTACAGGTGGATGATGGGTTGGTGGTGGGGCTTACAGAGCAGCTATACGGACACAGGGCAGCAGCGGCATTGACAGAACAGAGGGAGCGCTGGGAAATTGTTCAGTTTAAAAAGACCGCCAGATTGGAAGGGTGCGCTTGGTTAGTGATTATGGAGTGAGGCATGTAATGTTTGCATGTCTGCATAGCAGTGCAGCTATAGTGCCTGAACTAGCTCACAGGCTTTGCTCCATTTGTCCTTAGACACCACTGCTATATCTCACTCACTCCACCACTATGTAAATCTACACAGGGTCTGTGTCCAAAGGGCAAGGTCAAAGGATGATGTTGTCAAAAGAAGGGAAAATGAAGCAACTAAACTCATCTCATTCACAGGTTGTAAATTGTTGATGACCTGTGAAGTGTGTAGGAGACTATGGTGCCCGAGAAAAAAAGCTAAAGGCCCTATCTACAGCCATTGTTTGGTTTGTCCATGCTGGGCTACTGTAGAAACATGTCGGTTTAACACTGACTCCACGGAAGGCATCCTCCTCAATGTTACACACTGCACCTTTTAATCTATACAAATTATATTTATATAACCCCAAATCCCAAACCACAATTTGCCTCAAGTGGCTTTACAATCATTACAACATTCAACACCATCTATCCCTAGACAGTTGATTTGGGTGTGGAAAAATTGTGAAAAGATGTGCTATTCCATCAGAGTCTTCATTGAAAGATAATGATATTAGACTCAACAATAGAAACTTAATTTAGCTAAATAGTTTAACTGGAAATGACTGATAACACAATAAAGGAAATCTTTAGGAGAATCTTACTTTCACACTTGCTGTCAACGTCATTATGTGGCTGATGTGACATTAAAATTCGGACGTCCACTTTCGTAACATCCATAGAGATACAGTCCAGAGTCAGATAAATCCACATGTTTGATCCTGAGAAAGACAGTGGAGATGTTGGATGTCATTTCATATTTTCCTTTTCGAAATCCATCGCAGTGTTTAACTTCGTCATTGATCATAACAGTGATACAGCTGGCCTTGGTTCTGTTGACCAGTTTGACCCAGAATGTCACAGAGTCATATTTGGACATGTTGGTACTCAGCAGTGTGACTGTGTCACCAACCTGAGCCTCCACAGTCTGAGACTCAGAACCTGAGACAGAGATCCAGCCTGAAACACACAAGATTTACTTTCAATGAGACAAAAAGAACATGAACAATAACTCTTACATAACTCAATACTTTCAGTCCTGGTTAGTTAGAGCTACCAAAGTTATAAATGTAATTCAATGCCAGTACTCACTGAAGCTGCAGAGACTTAAAGCTGTTATCAAGGTAAAGTTCTTCATGGTGAGTGTGACTGAAGCTCTGCAATGTCCACAATGAACTGTGCTTCAGTAAGGCTGCTTTCTACATAAAGAGGCGGGCTGTTTGTAGTTGCTTATCCTGTTCCTCAAACTGACCACATACACGCTTTCAGGAAAAGAAGTGTTGATGCAGAATGTTAGCTGTTCAAAGTTATACTTCAGACCATGTTATTTGATAATACTTTAACAACAGACATTGATATTATGTAATGACACATCCAATCCTTTGTGTAAAATTCCTGAAATAAAAGATCCTGACTATAGAATCGATCAATCACCAGCTCAGCTCAGGTTGCCTGTTCATTTAAAATGCTTAAAATATTTTCTCTATGACATCTGCTGAAAAAAGGACCTAACACAGCAAGGGGGATAAATAACACTCCAAATTTTAAGCAAAATGTTGACAGTGGAAAAACTGGCATTGTCTTTTTCAAAGGGTTCCCTTGACCTCTGACCTCAAGATTTTTGAATTGAAATGGCTTGTATGGGTCTCCCTTTTGCAGCCTTTCCCACTTTTTGCAAATCCCAGACAGTTTTCTTGTATGTGGTATAAATGTTTAAATGTGTAATTTTAACACAGAGAAAATGTAATGTGGAAAATCTGCCAAAATAATATTAAGACAAATTCATCCTGATTTCCTTCAAAGGCAGTGATGAGCCACATGATGACGTGGACAGCAAGTGTAAAAGTAAGATTTTCACAACCCTTATTTGACAGGAAGAGAGAGCACAGTGTGGTCTGAGCATAACTGAAAACCTAGAGACCTGTTAGATCAAAGCTTTCTAATAAAAGAATCTTAAAGGGAGTAGTTTCTTAAAGACTGTTACTGTTCCCCTTAAGATTTCAGACCTGGTTGATTTGTCGACACCTAGGGACTGGTGGTAGGTCTGAAAGCAAATAAGGTTTAATACTACAGCTCCCAGAATTCAACAAAACAAAGGATTGTCGTTTTAATAAAGAAGTCTGTTAATAATTGGTCTTTTTCGATCATTCTGTGAGCAACGTGATCTTATCTAATGTTGCACACGGCAGTGCAAACAGCAGGGTCCAGTGAAAGGAGTGGGTTACTGTGCTGAGAAGTTGGAGGTGTGCAGCTCATCATCTAAATGTTTACTGTAACTGCTCCTTCCTGTTTCAGTACTCCCTCCAAAAATTGATTTGCTTCCTAAAAATGTGAAAATTTAGTATTATCTTCTTTTGTAGGTGCTTTTTTGATGGACAATGGTGGCTTTGGGACTACTTCAGAATAAAAGTCAACTTGTGTTTCTCCAATGAAATGCTTTTAATGTGAAGGTGCAGTATCAGGAAATGTTTGGTTTGGATTAGGGGTAACATAACACAACATTTTTCTCCCAGGAATGTCACCACTGACACCCAGTTTGTAATACTGCAAGTGCAAGGACTTCCATCAGTGGGCCTTAAGTTCAGTCGCCATTATGTTACCTCATTTGGCAATGAATATCAACTGAACAGAAGATGCCGGAAGCAGTGTGACACTTACACAGCCTCATCAAATACAACTGAAACACTTTGCTCCAGGCTGCACGTCATTAAGACACAACGAAACAACAGCAGGTTTAACTCCCACACAGCATATATCTACTTTGATAACAGGCAGTAATAATAAGAATAGACAGACTCCAAATCAAAACCTTTATTTAAACATGACATGACACAGGATTTTGAATACAGTTATCACCTCAATGTGTTGATTTACAGAACAGATAATGGCAGTGAGCTGCTGACTAATGATTTTGCGATGCATGTGTGAGGATGAAGAGTAATACGTTTATATGCATAAGCCTGAAAATGCCACAGTGTATTCCTTCATTACTCCTTTATACAGTATAGACAGTGTGGTAGTTCTCCATGCTGTTTTTATGACCTTGTGAGGGAAGGGGTTGCAGAGAGGTGAACGTCAGTCTTCCTGTGGTTCATGCCTCACCAATGATACAGACACTTCTAATAGTCAGACATTTTGTTTTTGATTCAGACTTTTATCATCCACACAGATGGACTGTATTTTTTCAAAGCCTAATCACAAATGTCTTGCTAAGGCTTTGGGAAGTCAGCCCATATTCACTGCTTCGATTATTAGTTGGGATGTAACGATACACTCAACTCACGATTCAATATGGTTCACGATTTTTTGTTCACGATACGATTTTCTCATGATTTTTTTTTTTTTATTAAAATGAGCTACAGACAAATTATGACCAAATAAAATGATTTTTTATTTGTAGGAAAAAAATCTTAGAGGTGCTTTCTTTACAGAAACTCTTTAAAACAGTTTGTGTCCTCTTATAAAAAGTGCAACTTACATGGTCATCTTAAACAACAAAATACATGAAAAATATCTCCTTTCTTTAGAAACAATCTCACAAGTAAACTGGTGTTAACTGGTTAAATTCAATATATTAAATAACAAAAGAATATAAAATCTTGACCAAAAAAAAGAGGTGCTTTCTTTACAGAAACACTGTTAAACACTGTTTTTGTGTCTTACAGCCAAAAGCCCTCATTTTCAACGACGGAAAATGGCCTCAAATCTTTTCCAATAAAATAACCAAATGCTCTCGTTTTTTTGTGTATATGGTGGAATCCAAAATGCCGCCACACAGGTGATTTAAAATCGCTCGGTGCATCCTCTATTTCAAAGTTGTTGCCTACCGTCAACCATGTCTTCCCTCGTTCTGTGCCCCGTACCTACGTAGTGACGTAAGTCATGTGACTTGACGTCTGACGTTGAACAAATGAATCACCAACCAGTGACTTTTTTTTCAAGATAACGTAACCTATTTCTAAAAAAAAAGAACGTATCTTACTTCTCTCGCATCCGCGATTCATTTTTTCTGTCAACCGGTGCGAATCGTCACGCATTTGTACCGATTTTTAAACGTGTCACGATGCATCGTTACATCCCTAATTATTAGAAAACTTTGATCTAACGGCCCTCATGGTTTTCACCTCAGTTATTCTCTGACCACACTGTACTGTCTCTGCCTGACAAACAAGTGATGTGTACCTCACTCGCTCCTCCACCGCTGACGACCTCCATCACACTCACTATAACAGATTGGACAAATATCAATGTCCTTACTGGCTCCTCCTCCTAAAACATCAGTCCTTTATGTTTCTGCTAAGCACTGACAAGAAATGAAAAATAAATGAAATGTTGAGAATTGAAGCATGAAACTGCTTGCAAATGAATGAAGATCAGATCATTGCTGCAATATTCACGTGTGGTTATTGCTGTTAGGAACAAGGCATTCAACAGCTCTAAAGCACATTCATATGATACAGCATCAGTTCCAGTTGCCTCCTCAGTCTATCTGGTGGCAGCATAAATAACATTTGGCTCCGGCTGTCTTCTTTTTGCCTTCGGTCGAAATGCCACTGCTGCGTAGTTCAGGTCAGAGTCTGCATTCTGTGAAAAGAGTATTTACAGTCTGAATGTGGTTGATTGACATGATTTTAATTCATCCAATATAGCCAGATGGATACTGGACTTATGAGGCTGATACCAATATTGACATTTGGTCAATATTCATTTCTAAAAATGTACGATTGTGAGACTTTGCAAAACCGTACACGTCAAGAACATCCTTAATCCCTAATAAACACTTACTGAAATATTCCAAACCCAGGACTACATAGCTATACATACTATATTATGTATATTATGAACTAGAAAACATTGCTGGGGAGAGGGACGTCTGGAACCCCCTACTTAATCTGCTGCCACTGCAACACGACCCCGGTTAAACAGATGAAAATGGATGGATGAATGGACTATATTATGTAACATACTTTGTATAATGTATCACTTTACTTGAAGGGGCACAAGATATAGTATCTCCCAATCAGTTCTTTAGAAAATCATCACTATCTACTATATAGTCCTCTATTTGGAGTTATTCACTAACTACTTCTTAACAATTCATTAATTATCAGGTCTTTCCTCACTCGTTCCTTAGTAACTACATACAATGTTGTGTACCATGTTGTAAAGTGTGACCCATACATTCCTGATAAGATGCCCTTTAAAAATAAACTTGTTAGTGCTCTCTAATGGACAAACTATGAAATCGTGGCACTGTTTGAACTGTACCTCAAACATCATTTTGTTTGTATTTCTGTACTGCATTTTCTTGTTACTTATTCAATACAAATATGCAGTTATATATATGAATACACCAATATGTCACGGACAAGTTAATGTTAGCCGAGTCAATATAGCTCTAGCTGTTTTTCGTCTGGCTCTATCAAACAGTATATATGAGTAAATGTTTAAAATGGATTCACCTCTCTTTGCTCTGGATTCTGTTCTTCTTTATCAGCTAAGTGACAGAAACAAAACATCTGGTCAGTTCATTGATCATTGTCTTTGGTAAACCAGGAGTTTAGCATTTTTCAATCATATTGACACAACTTTAAACAACAAGAAATATATGTAAGATAGAGACAGTAGCACTGACAAAAAGTACCTGTCTGAAGTTTCCTGTTTTTGACGACCAGACCAATGATGACCATTACAAGGACAACAGTCAGACTGCCCAGGACGACAATCACCAGCTTTGCTATTCCATCAGACTCTTCTATTCCATCAGACTGTTCTACAAAAATATCATTAAGTTAGATGCTATTTCCCCTTTAGAGACTTGAGACGAGGCTAAAACTTTTTCACCTTCAAACATTTGATAATCTGCACAATGAAAGAAATCTTTAGGAGAATCTTAATTTTACACTTTCTGTCCACGTCATCATGTGGCTCACCGCTGCCTCCTAAAGAAATAAGGATACCTTTAGTCTTGATATTATTTTGGCAGATTTTCCTCATAATGACAGTTTGTCAGTCTTTAAATTGTCACTATGTTGCCTGTGTTGTTAGAAGACCATTTTGAAAAAATGAACTAAGAATGGGTACCAGAAGAAAGATTTCAAAATGACCTTACCTTTAACATGTAAATGTATCACATTGAAATTCAGACGTCCACTTTGGTAAAATCCATAGAGATACAGTCCAGAGTCAGATAAATCCACATGTTTGATCTTGAGAAAGACAGTGGAGATGTTGGATGTCATTTCATATTTTCCTTCTCGAAATCCGTCGCAGTGTTTAACTTCGTCATTGATCATAACAGTGATACAGCTGGCCTTTGTACCGTTGACCAGTTTGAGCCAGGATGTCCGAGTGCTGTGTTTGGACATGTTGGTACTCAGCAGTGTGACTTCTTCACCAACCTGAGCCTCCACAGTCTGAGACTCAGAACCTGAGACAGAGATCCAGCCTGAAACACACAAGATTTACTTTCAATGAGACAAAAAGAACATGAACAATAACTCTTACATAACTCAATACTTTCAGTCCTGGTTAGTTAGAGCTACCAAAGTTATAAATGTAATTCAATGCCAGTACTCACTGAAGCTGCAGAGACTTAAAGCTGTTATCAAGGTAAAGTTCTTCATGGTGAGTGTGACTGAAGCTCTGCAATGTCATCAATGAACTGTGCTTCAGTAAGGCTGCTTTCTACATGAAGAGGCGGGCTGTTTGTAGTTGCTTATCTTGTTACTCAAACTGACCACATACACGCTTTCAGGAAAAGAAGTGCTGATGCAGAATGTTAGCTGTTCTAAGTTATACTTCAGACCATGTTATTTGACACTTTAATAACAGACATTGATATTATGTAATGACACATCAAATCCTTTGGTAAGATTCCTGAAATAAAAGATCCTGATCATAGAATAGATCAATCATCAGCTCAGCTCAGGTTGCCTGTTCATTTATAATGCTTAAAATATTTTCTAGGATGACCTCTGCTAAAGAAGCACTCATACAGACGCTATAAGTTGTCCTACAGTTGTGTAGACCTTTTTGCTCAGGCAGGATCTTTTTGTTTTAGTACAGAGGTGGTCTGCACAGGCTGATTTCAGAGTTTCAGTTACTCCCCATTTTCTTTACGTCTTCCACTCTGCACTCTTGTAGAAGCTGTAGCTGACTTTAGTTTAAAGCTTGAGTGAAGACACTCTTATCATATGAACCTAGATGACCTAACACACCCACTGGTATCAACCATGTCATAGTTATGGTAAATGGTAAAAGGACTGTACTCAGTGACGGCTGGTGGAGATTTTGGGTGGGTGGGCTAACAAATGCATTACACTCATCAATACGCCACACAGCAGCAACAGTAGCAACTGTAGCATCAAGTTACAGCAACAACATTGTATATTTTGTTATAGTAAGTGCTCTACGGCAACACTGGGGAGACAAACCCAAAAGAATGACCTGATGCAAAAATCTCTCTCTCTCTCTCTCTCTCTCTCTCTCTCTCTCTCTCTCTCTCTCTCTCTCCTCTGTACACATCAGCACATGCCAATTGCACTACAACATTATAGAAAAGTACCAGCAACAATTTGCAACACAATAAACCAGAAATAAATCTATAAAACCAAAGCAAAAATAATTATTTGTAGAAGAGAGTTGTTTCAGAGCTTGGGCATACCTTATTTAAAACGCCGCTCACATCGACGGCCTTTCTGTGATGCAAACAGGTTAATCACCATGTCAAACTCCACACTGCTGTACCTCACCATCAGCTCACCTTTCAGTTTCTCCATGCAGATCATTGGGTAATGTTCACATGCAAAGACAACAAGTGCCTGACTTTCTCAAAGCGCACTGTGCAGCTACTGAGACATTATCAGAGCGCCGCATCCTGCGCGGCATTACAACGGCTGCAACTGTGTCCGCATCTGGATGTGGCTGGTTGTCATCTGTGGTCAGCAGTTCAGATATGAAGCACAAAAAATTCTCCAGGCCCTGTTTCGTTTTGACAGAATCTGTGGTCTTAGACGTGTACTTCGCAACCTGTGTGTTTGACAGGTGATCGGCTGATTGACTGTCTAAAAAAGAGAACTGGTCGCTGCTGGAGTGAAGTGGGAGAATAATCGGACCCCCGCAGGGCGAGCTCATTTCAATTCAATTCAATTTTATTTGTATAGCGCCAATTCATAACAGAAGTTATCTCAGGACACTTTTCAAATAGAGCAGGTCTAGACCGAACTCTTTATAACATTAATTACAGAGACCCAACAGTACCACCATGAGCAAGCACTTGGCGACAAGGGCAAGGAAAAACTGCCTGTTAAAAGGCAGAAACCTAGGACAGATCCTCCGGCTCTAGGTGGGTGGTCGTCTGTCTCGACCAGTTGGGGTGAGTGAGAGACAGACAGACAGACAGACAGACAGACAGGTGCACAGCAACAACAGTATTGGTAATGGCAATCTAGCAGGACCATGGCAGGAGGCTCCACCAGGATCGATAAGAACCTGCGAGACGAGAAAGCACAAGAACTCTGGGGAAGAAGTGAAGTTAGTAACATGCATTAATGGAACATGAATGAGTGCAGAAAGAGAGAGGAAGAGAGGAGCTCAGTGCACCATGGGAAATCCCCCAATAGTCTAGGCCTATAGCAGCATAACTAAGGGATGGTTCAGGACTCACCTGATCCAGCCCTAACTATAAGCTTTATCAAAGAGGAATGTCTTAAGCCTACTCTTGAATGTGGAGAGGGTGTCTGCCTCCCGAACCACAACTGGAAGCTGGTTCCACAGGAGAGGAGCTTGGTAACTGAAGGCTCTGGCTCCTGTTCTACTTTTAGAGACTATAGGAACCACAAGTAGCCCAGCATTCAGAGAACGTAGTGTTCTAGAGGGGTAATAGGGTACTATGAGCTCTTTAAGATATGAAGGGGCCTGACCATAAAGAGCTTTATAGGTGAGGAGGAGGATTTTAAATTCTATTCTATATTTTACGGGGAGCCAATGCAGAGAAGCTAGTACAGGAGAGATGTGATCTCTTTTTCTAGTTCCTGTCAGTACTCGTGCTGCAGCGTTCTGAATTAATTGGAGCGTTTTAATGGATTTATTGGGGGCAACCTGATAATAAAGAGTTGCAGTAATCCAGCCTTGAAGTAACAAATGCATGGATTAGTTTTTCTGCATCTGTCTGTGATAGGATGTGTCTAATTTTTGTAATATTACGTAAATGAAAGAAGGCAGTCCTAGAGGTCTGCTTCATGTGGGAATTAAATGAAAAGTCCTGATCAAAGATAACTCCAAGATTCCTGACAGTGGTGCTAGAGGCCAACTATATAGGTAACTATATCTTTAGACAGTGAGTCTCTAAGGTTTTTGGGGCCAAGAACAAGAATTTCGTTTTTTACATCAGAAAAAAACGAAATTCTTGAACTTGGCCCCATAAATCTCATGTCCCCCGCAAAATGTAATACAGTCCACAGTCCGTGATAGTGAATGCCTGTTTTTCTTTACCAGCTCGTTGTGTCTCTGTACAGCGATGCAGTGACTCTCATTAAGCTGACAGGCGATGTTCACTTTACCCAGCAATGACAGCTTTACGCTATTTCTGATGTGGCTCGTGCTGCATTCATGTTTCCTAATTTTGTCGGATAAATGTTTTAAATCCACAATTCCTTGTTGGGTCCAAGCAGTGTCTCCTCCAGAAAACAAACATGGGAAACAGAAAAGTTAATTCCAAGCTACACTTGTCGTTAACCAGTCCATTAGCTGAAACCACGTAACACAAAATTACGATTTTGTCGTTTGTTCTTTTGTCTTATTTGAACATCATTTTGATGATGTGTCCCCAATCTCTGTACTTCCAATGTTTCCTCCAAAGACTTTAAAGAAAATTGATTAGAAAGTAAATAATCCACCTCGTTCATATTCATGCTAACGCCTGCCATACTACGAACTAGCCTCACTGTACTGTAGCTACTGCGCTGTGATTGGGCGAAGGTCACTGTACTGTAGCTACTGCGCTGTGATTGGTCGAAGGTCACTGTACTGTACCTACTGCGCTGCGATTGGTCGACAGGCTGAATGAATTTAGCCCAAATGGGGGCGTGTCACGACACCTGTCAATCACAATCGAATGGAAGCTTATGCTACTGTGCTTGGTCTGAATACATTTAGCCCATTCACAGGAAAAAACCCAAGATATATATCCTGGGTTTTTTCTGTCACTTTTTGGTGCTGTTGCTGCTCTAGGTTCTACCAAAATTCAAAACAATATGTTCTAATGTTTTTAATAATGTTTTAATGTCTTTACTGTAAAAGATGGGGGGGCTTTGCTCTGTTAGCCCATATATACCAGCCGTCCCTGCTCATTGATATTATGTAATGACATTTCTTTTATTAAAGCAGTGTTTGTCTGTAGTAATTAATAGTGATTAAATAGGATAGACATGGTGTGTGAAGTTGCCACTACTCAATCAGAATTGCTTGTTAGATGAGCGAACAGCCTCTGAAACCCCCTCCCCCTACAGGTTTCTGACGTCAGATGGAGGGGATGCGTCCAACCATTTCTGTAACTTTCTGAAACCGAAGATCGGACATTCACACCCAGGTCAGGTTCTGATTGGTCAGCTGGGTGGAGGTGAGAAAGGAACCCGGCTTCAAACTTCTCCTTCTCTCTTTTTTCATTGTGCACACAACTCTTTCTGTCACCTAATGTGTGAACAACTGACAGCACTATGAATGTCTTCTAGAGACTGCCTGGAAATGTGCTCCTTTAGCCACACATTGACACTGTATATATACAATATACAATATACTATATACACACACACACACACACATTCAGGCATGTACCACATTGACATCGCAGTTAAAATATCCAGTTCCACACTATTCACTGCTTCATTTCAGACTTTATTTGCATTGATCGAACAGACCCTCGTGGTTTCCACCTCAGTTGAGCTCAGACCACACTGTGTGTGTACCTCACTCACTCCTCCACTGCTGCAGGCTTCCATCTATCTATTGTCAATCTGGACAGTCAGCAAAGTCAGATAAAATTAGCAAGTCATGAGAGTAAAAGTCAAATGTTATTTGATTTTCTTCTCAATAAGAAAATGTTAACTCCTCCCACCCAACCACAAAAGAACACAGTAGCAGATTAATATGATAAAGCATCAGTTCCTCTGAACCACTCTGAGTCTATCTGCTGGCAGCATAAATAACACGAGTCTCCACTTGTCTCTCTGACTCAGGCCTCCTGTTTCTTATTGTTGTTAAATAGAAACTCAGGGCTGCATCCTTCAGGTCATCAGAGTCCAGATTCTGTAAAGAGTACACACAGTTAACACAAGGCAAACAGCTGAGTGTGTGAGAAAAACTACATTTATGATGCTACCATTTTATTCTTTTTTTGGCTTTATTGATAGAGACAGCTGTAAGTAGACAGGAAAGGTGAGTGGAGAGAGAGGGGATTACATGCAGGAAAGGGCCACAGGTCAGATTCGAACCCGGGCCGCTGCAGAAATTCTGTGTATGGGTCGCCAGCTCTAGTGACTGAGCTAACTGGGCACCTGATGCTACCATCTTTAACATAATGAAAACATTTATCATATACAACAGTAAACAATAAAAGGTGATTCACCTCACGCTGTTGTGGTCTCTGTTCCTCATTGGCAGCTGAATGACAGAGACAATACATCGAATCAGTTAACTTCAAGCTATTTTGTAGTTTTTCGTCATACTGACACATATTTATGAAGAATTAATAAAAACAATCAAACAAAAATAAGAGTACCTGTCTGAAGTTTCCTGTATTTGACAACCAGACAAGTGGCAAGGACAACAGTCAGACTGCCCAGGACGACAATCATCAGCTTTGCTATTCCATCAAACTCTTCTACAAGAAAGAGCACTAAGTTAGACTCTATTTCCCCTTTAGAGACTTGAGACCAGGCTAAAGTTACAATGGACCAAACTGAATTTAGTTAAAGTGTTTCACCTTCAAACATTTGATAATCTGCACAATTAAAGAAATCTCTCATCGCTGCCTTCGAAAGAAATCAATGTAATCCATGTTTCAATATAACTAGAAAAAGACATAATGGATTAATGGGAACCAAGAGACAGACTTTACTATAATCTTACCTTTAATGTTTAAATGTATTACAGTGAAACTTGGACGCCCGTCTGTGTAAAATCCACAGAAATACAGTCCAGAGTCAGACAAATCCACTTGTTTGATTTTGAGAAAGAGAGTGGAGATGTTGGATCTCATTTCAAATTTTCCACTCTGATATCCATCACAGAATGAAGCATTGCTTTTGGAATTGAACATAACAGAGATGCAGCTCATCTTGGTTCTGTTGATCAGACTGAACCAGAATGTCATAGATTCATATTTGGAAATGTTGGAGCACAGCAGTGTGACATCTTGACCAGGCTGAGCCTCCACAGTCTGAGACTCAGAACCTGAGACAGAGATCCAGCCTGAAACACACAGCAGACAACGACAATGTTATAAAGTCATATGAAGGCAAACAACATCTCTTAATGAAGGTTATCAAGAATGTAATAAGTAAATGAGTTTAAATGTTGGCAGGTTAAACATGCAATAATAAACTGAGCAATGAAATTGAGAGTAATTCAGTACTTACTGAGGCTGCAGAGAGTCAATACTGTTATCAAGGTGAAGAAGTTCATCATCGAGCGTATGACTGAAGCTCTGCAATGTCCGTAATGAGAGAGTGCCCCAGGAGGGCGGCGCTCAGTGTAAAGAGGTGGGCTGTTTTATGTTGCTTATACTGTTGCTCAAACTGACCACATACATGCTTTCAGGAAGTGTTCAAGGAGTATGAGACAAGTTTATCAACTTTAACATGTTAATGCCTGGCAGAATTTTGGATGACATTGTTTCCCATTGATGGGAATATGTGCTGTAGTTAAAGGACCAGTGTGTAGGTTTTAGTGGCATTTAGAGATGTAATTGCAGACAGCAACCAACTGATCACAGCTCACTTCACTCTTCTTTCTAAGTAAGTAGGAGAAACTACGGTGGCCTCAAAATTTTAGAATCTGTCCAGAGCCAGTGTTTGATTTGTATGTTCAAATTTAATTGTGGTATTTATTGTTCTTTTGTGTATTGGTGATTTCTCATCACCGGTCCATTACACATATCATCGTCCAAGGCCCAGTTCCTATAATACATGTTCATGAAGGATTCATTCACCGCATTTATACACTGTAAAACTTGATAAGTTAATTCAACTCTGTTTGAGGAAACAGATTGCCCTAAATGCGTTTAGGTTTATTAACTCAAACAATTTAAGCATGAAAGATATTTGATTTGAGTAACTCAAATATTAATTGTTAAGGTAACTTGGGAAAATTAGGTTAATGTTAACAATTCCATTCAATTAATTGAATGTATCTGAATAAAGTCACTTTTAATTCATGTAATGGATTGACTGCATTTTCTGAGAGGATTAAGTTATGGTAACTTACTTCTTTGATCAAGGTGTGTTGTCAGGTTTTACAGTGTGTCTTTTTACACCCACAATCACACCTCTCTGAATTTATGTTAGATCATGCTTTAAGCCCATTCATGGTAATCCCTCAACAGTACAGATGCTTTGTCAGTCATATTCTCACAAAATAAACGGAAGAACTGGGGAGAAAGATTTTAAGATGCACAACTGAAATGCTCTCATGTCTGGTTGTGAGCTTGTCAGTTTGTGTAAAGTGGTGGGTGGATAGTGAAACAGTGTCATGGCTTGATATATACCGGTAGCTTTTAAAGCAGCATCATTCTTCTGCTCTTCGTCTTTGATATGTGTGGTTATGACTGGAAACCAGTCTTCCTGCGGTTGCTATTGGTTGCCTCCTGGTTAGTTCCTTTCTTTTTCCAAAACATCCGTACAAATAGAGCCTTTTTGTCTCTTAATGTCCAAGGCTGGCACGGTTAACTTTAAGACTTTATAATTTCTGACTTAGTTGAAACCTTAGTCCAGTCAGACAACTCACATTTGAAATGTTTATTCCAGCAGTACAGCATAGTTAGATTTTGCCGTCTAGGCTCCGACCTCATCATTCCCCGCAGATATGTTTACATTGAGATAATGGGGAGTAATGAGCAAATACCTTAACCTCTACCCGGAGCCTACAGGTGGATGCTGGGTTGGTGGTGGGGCTTACAGAGCAGCAGGCAGCTATACGGACACAGGGCAGCAGCGGCATTGACAGAGCAGAGGGAGCTCTGGGAAATTGTTCAGTTTAAATAGACCACCAGATTGGAAGGGTGCGCTTGGTTAGTGATTATGGAGTGAGGCATGTAATGTTTGCATGTCTGCATAGCAGTGCAGCTATAGTGCCTGAACTAGCTCACAGGCTTTGCTCCATTTGTCCTTAGACACCACTGCTATATCTCACTCACTCCACCACTATGTAAATCTACACAGGGTCTGTGTCCAAAGGGCAAGGTCAAAGGATGATGTTGTCAAAAGAAGGGAAAATGAAGCAACTAAACTCATCTCATTCACAAGTTGTAAATTGTTGTTGTCCTGTGAAGAGTGTATGAGACTGTGGTGCCCGAGAAAAAAAAGCTAAAGGCCCCATCTACAGCCATTGTTTGGTTTGTCCATGCTGGGCTACTGTAGAAACATGTCGGTTTAACACTGACTCCACGGAAGGCATCCTCCTCAATGTTACACACTGCACCTTTTAATCTATACAAATTATATTTATATAACCCCAAATCCCAAACCACAATTTGCCTCAAGGGGCTTTACAATCGTTACAACATTCAACACCATCTATCCCTAGACAGTTGATTTGGGTGAGGAAAAATTGTAATACAGTATGTGGTATGACTTTTTGGTCAGGGTTACATTTTACGTCTTTCTAGTTGCAGCATATATGAGGTTGAGTTTCCACTTCTTTCTTGTTTTGGGTTGGAAAATCAATGCTGCATCCTTCAGAGTCCAGATTCTGTAAATAAGAGTCAGAGGATTTTCACATATATGAGCTTCAGTGAAAAAATGCTAAGGGCTGCACACTTCCCTGCCACAACGGTTAATAATTACAACATTGGGATCCTAGCTGGACTTTTGTCAGGTCAGAATGTCTGAAAAGCTTTGAAACCACACCAATATGCATACATAAACCATGTATAGGCTGACAAGCTGAATGGTGGCAGATGTGGATTATCATTCTGACCAGGGTGATAAACATCTGAAAACAATGAACAAAGTACATAAGTACACAGATATAGTGTACATATCAATAGAAGCAGTATACATTATATCAGATACATCGACACATATATCAAAATCTACATCACCTGCCTTCAAATATACATATAAAAATATAGTGTAGAAAAATGAGAAGAAATATATTATATATTAGTTAGTATATATGCAATCTAACATTATTTTCAGATTTTTTTTTTTAAATATGTGTGTCAGGATCTAGGGAATTTAAGACTATGTATACATATACAAATATATACATATATACATTGCAAAATTGCTATCATAATGCTGCCACCATTGTATTTTAGAAAGAAATATAGTCTCATAAACTATATAAAATGATTGACTAATTAGGACTTGAAGTGGTTTAACTTGCTTGTGAACTATATATCCAGTAAATCAGTCTGATCTGCTATTAATACATTTAATCACTGAGCAGTAGGTTAACTGTGATATTGACAACAGGATGTGCAAAAGCTACATAAACACAATAGACAGCTCTCAGACAGTACCTCTTTGCCTCATTTTGACAACAAGGACAATGATGACTTTAGTGAGAACAACAGTCACACCGCTCAGGATCACACTCATCAGGCTCAGTATTTCACCAGACTCTTCTACAAGAAAGATCATTCAATTACTTGAACTGTGATCAAGTAGCATATATTGTGCCTATTTTTGAGTGAAATACTTTTTTATACTTTACTAGCTTGAAATCTAATAGAAGCACTGATTAATGACCTTTGTTGACTGATGCAATATCAGTTCACAAATTCTAACCTGCATATTAAATCCTAATGAGAGGATGGAAGAACATTTAATGTGCTACTGAAAAAAATCTCTCACATTAATTATCAGATTTTGACAGGATATTTCCTTAACAATCTATCTCTGACCACGTTGAAATAAGATACATTCTGTTTCCTTTGTGCTGGCAGCTAAAGGACACTGTACGACAATTCTTACCTTGAACCTTTAAATATGTTGCACTGACAAGTACTGAGTATCTGTTCATGTTAAATCCACAAAAATACAACCCAGAGTCAGACACATCAATGCGCTTGATTATGAGAAAGACGGTGGAGACGTTGGAGCTCATTTCAAATTTGCAGAACCTGAGACAGAGATCCAGCCTGAAACACACAGCAGAGAGATTTAGTTCTCAGCTGATAATGCAACAACAAACAGATTAAAACGACCCTAAAACATTGCTGTAGAAACTATAAACTAAACACAATTTAGCCATGGACTAACACTAAGAGAAATTCAATGCCAGTACTTACTGAAGCTGCAGAGAAATAAAGCTGGTATCATCATCAGAGTAAAGCTCATCATTGTGCGTATGATCATCTTGCTGTAATGGAGGCTAAAATCACTGAGCTCCAGGAAGGAAGTTCAAAGAGGAAGGTTCTTCCACTCACACATGTTCTTTTTTTGTCGCAGCACAAAGATTAAGATCACAGGTTGATCAACATATGACAGGTTGGCACTAACGTAGGGGGATAGATGTGAACCGATACAGTGTGCACCCACATAATGCAGTGCAAGTTGAGGTGTACAGAAAGTATTCTGATTGAAAATTGGGCCTGAGACAGAGAACAGACAACTAAGAGTATTTTTCCAGGGCCACGCCTCTCACTTTGTTGTGGACCAAACTCTACACTGAACACAGATTAAATTAACATTGATCTTCTTATTATATTCTGCAAGACAGCAAACAAAAATACAGAAAAGGGGGGAGGAACTCAGTAATTGTTGCAGTAGCATATATTCTAAGAAAGAAGCAGGCCTTTTTTTTTTAAAAGTCTTATAGAGACAATCAGGTTTTTTGCAGCCACTTATTCAGCTGGTTACAATCTACACCTTCACTGCTAGATGCCACAAAATCCTACACACTAGTCCTTTAAGTGCATTTTGATGTAATACGTATGTACTATATATACTATATATATATATATATATATATATTACCTTAGTAACATGTACTAGGGTTGTAACCCTAACCCTTTCATTCTAACTGATACACACAGTGTTTTCACTGAGATAAAAAACTATGCGTTGGCATAAAACATCATCATCCGTTGTATAGACACAAGATATAGAGGGGAGGCTGTCTGGCATCTGACACATCTTTCTAACTACCGTCATCTGAGATGATGATGTTTGTGCATCCCCACAGCATGAAAACTGGGCCAAACATTTGAATAGTAACAGTACAGCAGTTCTGTCCACACTAGATTAACTCAATATTCAAAGTCTTTTAAAGAAGATGATGATTCTGCATTATTATGCATTATTGCAATATGAAGTAACTATCACAACTGACAGTGTTCATGTTGATGTCTTTCTCTGGCAAAAGAGTGTCTTGAAGTTTGAAGGCAGATGTTGATGTAGCTTGTGAATGTAAAGTAGTTAAATAGTAGCATTACTCTGTTTGTGTAGCAGGTTGTTGGTGTTTGTGGTCATGGCTGAAGTCTTCCTGTGGTGGACACTTTGTTTATCACTCATACAGACAATGTTTTTCCCCACAGGGGGCTGATTTGACTTCAGAAGCCTTGTGACTTTCACATGAGTTGTACTCAGACCACACTGTGCTGTCTCTTCCTGTGAAATGATGTGTATCTCACTCTTCCCTCCCCCTGACAGACCATTTGACTCTCCCTAAGAGGGCGTTTAACAGTCGTCACTGTCCTTTGTGTCTCATCAAACATCAAATATGTCCTCATTACTGACACTACTGGCCAACAAAATAAGAAAGGCAAAGACTTTGGCTGAGAGAGCGACACAACTGCCCATGAATATATAAACTTTATTTCAAAATGTTTGCCATTGACCGCTTCTGTCACCCACTACCAACATGCATGTGGGTGGTGACTGGCAGCAGATTCATATGATAAAGCATCAGTTACAGTTGCAGTTTCAGTTCCTTCCTGAGTCTATCTGCTGGCAGCATGAATAACATGAGTCTCCACTTGTCTCTCTGATGTAGTCCTCCTGTTTCTTATTATCTGTGGAAGGAAACACAGAGTGTCGTAGTTCAAGTCATCTGAGCCCAGATTCTGTGAATAAAGGAACTATTTAGGCCCATATACTGTATCTACACACACACGCACACACACACACACACACACACACACACACACACACACTCTAACAATGTTTTTCAGGAACCAGCACAAAGTGTGACAAGGAGACAACATTTCAAAGCGAGCAGGTCAAATCTTGAGGTTTTCTTGCAGTCACATACTGTACACAAACACTGTTTGCACCAAAAAGGAATGACTTGAACTAAGATTATGGTTGATCATAGATAAGGGCTGTTTTTAAAAAAGGAAAACAAAGTTAGTAGTAGTTAAATGATTTGTCTATCTCTGTAGGGATCATTTCCATAGTGTTTTCAGACACTTAAAACAACGATCTGAGTCTGTGTGGATTAATGTTAGCTTACATTGTGGCAACTGCAGCACTTTTCCTGAATATTTCCACATCTCACTCTGTGAATTATCTGTGTGGAAATACTAACAAAGATGGTTTTTATCCTATCCCGTTGTTCTGCTCTGAGATGATGGTGCTCTAGTGCAACATCCAATGGCAAAATAATTTTGTATATATAACCGTTACCTATCATCCACAGTAATACTTCACCTTGTTTCTTTCAGGATGCAGTTCTTCAACGGCAACTATGTGACAAAAGATTAGTCTGATTAGTTTAGTGTCACTGACCAAATACTGTTTCACAACTTGACACAACAGGATCTTATGATATCTCATTATATCTGAGTCAGGTGCAATTTGAGATAAAAGTGGCCACAAAGGATTATTTCAGATGCATAAAAGTAACCTCACTTAATCCAGTCTATAAAGACTAACTATAAAGAAAACAAAGGGAGGGACATATGGTGTCATATCTTTATGCTTGGTGCTATAATCTATGCTGTTTGTGTCATTTTCTTAGAGGTTGAACCTAGATGCAGACCGCTGACAAGCACATAGGTGAATCATCTATTCAGTCTTTTATTGTAGATACCGGAAAGAATGGCGGGTTGATGGCTGACTCATTGCACATGATGAACAAGTGTGCAGAGAGGCAGAGCCATAGTGAGGCAGAAGACCACGCCCATACACAGACACAGACCCTGG
This sequence comes from Dicentrarchus labrax, assembly GCF_905237075.1. Classification (NCBI taxonomy): domain Eukaryota; kingdom Metazoa; phylum Chordata; class Actinopteri; family Moronidae; genus Dicentrarchus; species Dicentrarchus labrax. The sequence goes on from NW_026136717.1 coordinate 5,566,396, forward strand.
GGGACTTTCTCATTTCCCAGTTTGTACATCCTCGATTCCTTTCCTCACCTCCTATCCTTGCACCTCAGCCCCTCCCAGTCCCAGGAATGAGAAGTGGAGTGATTTAGCAACATCAGAAGAGAATCATATGTATTTTACATTTTTATTTATTACTCATACAGACAGTGTTTATCACCACAGGGTGCTGGTGTATTCTATTACTATTGTCTCCATGTTCCTTCAAAAAGGTCTCTAATTTCATCTGAAGAAGTTAGTTTACACTGTTTGCTTTTATACTTTCCACTGAGCTTTGGCTTCAGAGGCCTCATGATTTTCACCTCAGATGTTCTCAGACCACACTGTGCTGTCGCTTCCTCCTCCCCCTCAGACCAAAACAGAAAGACAGACACTTTGACCAAGACAGGGACAGAAAGAGACATGAGTGAGAAAATACGGAATCAAAGTTTATTTCTGGACTCCTTCCAACCACTACTCACACACAAAAACACAACAGCAGATTAATGTTATAAAGCATCAGTTCCACTCAGAGCTACAGTCCCAGTTGAGTCTATCTGGTGGCAGCATACACAACATGTGGCTCCAGCTCTCTCTCTGGTGCAGGTCTGTGGTTTCTTTTTGGTTTCGCCTGGAAACGTAGAGCTGTGTAGTTCAGGTCATCTGAGTCCAGATTCTGTGAATCAGTAGTATTTAGAGTATTTAGAGTCACATACATAGTTTAAATTGGTGGATTTGTGGGTTTAATCACAAAGGAATCATTTCCACTAAAGCTAGGTCCACACAGCATGTGTAAGCATCGCTGCATTGCTCAACTGCTGCAGCTCGTACACCTGAGGTGATCACACAGACAGATTTTGGCTGCAGAGCTGCTGCTAACAGCCCTGTTTTTCTACACTGAGTGTGCCTTTGATACATACAATACAATGAGAGCCCTGTTGACATATGAATGGATCCTGTCCACAGAAATAGCTTTAATCGGAAACAGATACAGGAGGTGTTGAGTTCAGAATAACTATTTTCTTCATGTATGTGACATATTCTACGTCGGCTGTGGCGTAGTGTAAAAGCGCTTTGAGTGGTCGGAAGACTAGAACGGCGCTATCCATTTACCATTATGTCAAAGGTGTATATGGTTTGTTGTCAATATGCCTATATTTTCACTGTCTATTTTTGCTGGGAAGCACAGGTGGCTTTTTGGAAAAAAAGAAGCAAGACTTTGACTCTAGGTTTTAGGTTGATAACCTAAGATGGCAGCACGAACGGTCGCCTCAGTGTGTCGGTTGTTGGTTGTTTTGTGTGTTAATTCAGTTTTCGGCTGTGATACCCGGAGCTCTTTCACTAGAGAAGAGCTCATGAACACCAGGGGAACAATTCGCTGATCTCTTTCCCACTTTTCTTCTTTCTTCCGTGGAATTATTGGACATTGTGGTCAAAGGTGCGCTCACCTTTGCCACGCAGTGAAACGTAGGAGGAGAAGGAAACGTGCCGGTGAGCTTGTGCGTCACCGCCAGCACGGACATCGCACACCGTTACCTGGAATATTCCTCTCCAACGTGCGTTCACTGTGCAACAAAATGGACCAACTCCAGCTACTTCTGGGGAAAAACAGTGACTTTTCTTCATCCTCTCTTTTATGCTTCACAGAGACTTGGCTATGTGGATCGATACCGGACTCTGCGCTGCAGCTGGCGGGCTTCCAACTCCTCAGAGTGGATTGTGACACAGAACTCTTCGGCAAATCGAAGGGAGGAGGTATCTGTTTTTATATCAACAGTAGCTGGTGCAATGATGTGACAGTGATCCAACAGCACTGCTCTAATCTGGAATATTTCATCATAAACTGCAAACCTTTTTACTCCCCCCGTGAGTTTGTTTCATCCATTCTGGTCGGTGTTTACATTCCACCGCAGGCAAACGTGCAGGACGCACAGCGCGCTCGCCGACCAGATACTGTGTGTGGAGCGGTCTAACCCGGACTCCTTAATTATTGTCCTTGGTGACTTTAATAAAGGAAACCTCAGCCACAAACTTCCTAAATACAAAGAGTTTATTAAATGCCCGACCAGAGAGAAGAACATACTGGATCACTGTTACACTACAGTCAGCAGATCTTATCACGCCGTCCCCTGCGCCACACTGGGCCTCTCAGACCACGTCATGGTCCACCTGATTCCCTCATACAGGCAGAAATTAAAACTCTGTAAACCTGGTGTGAGGACATCAAAACAGTGGACCAGTGAAGCTATAGAGGATCTCCAGGCGTGTTTGGACTGACTGAGATGTTTTCAGGACTGCTACTGTAAGTCTGGACAAGTACACAGAGGCTGTGACGTCATATATCAGTTTCTGTGAGGACTGCTGTGTACCATCACGCACCAGGGTGAGTTATAACAATGACAAACCCTGGTTCACAGCCAAACTCAGGCAGTTACGGTTGCAGAAGGAGCAAGCGTTCAGGAGTGGGGACAGGGACAGGTTTAAGGAGTCAAAGTACAAGTTTAGCAAGGCGGTGAAAGAAGCTAAACGACAGTACTCTGAGAAACCTCAACATCAGTGACCAATAACTCTGGTTCTGTCTGGAAGGGGCTCAGACAGATAACCAACTATAAACCTAAAACCTCCCACTCCATCAACTGTGTGACTTCCCAGTTGACTCTGTGGAGACCTTCCGCTGCCTGGGTACCATAATTACCCAGGATCTCACCAAGAAGGCCCAGCAGAGGATGTACGACAATGATGGTGCACTTCTACACCGCCATCATCGAGTCCATCCTCACCTCTTCCATCACCATCTGGTACGCTGCTGCCACTGCCAAGGACAAGGGCAGACTGCAGCGAATCATTCGATCTGCTGAGAAACTGATCGGCTGCAATCTGCCATCCCTCCAGGACCTGTACGCCTCCAGGACCCTGAGGCGTGCAGGCAAGATTTTGGCTGACCCCTCCCTGCCCGGACACAAACTCTTTAAAACACTTCCCTCTGGCAGGAGGCTGCGGTCCATCTGGACCAAAACCTCACGCTACAAAAAAAGTTTCTTTCCGTCTGCAGCTGGCCTCATTAACAAGGCCCGGATCCCCCACTGACACTGACTCTTAAACCCATCCTGTAAATATGCATCACATTAATGCACTCCTGTTTTCTGCACAGTTTCTTATCTTTATTTATTTATATTTTAAAAGTACTCTATTTTTTGTGTGTGATTGTTATGTGATTTGTATATTTCTGTATGATTGTATATTTTATGCACCACTGCACCAAGACCAATTCCTCGTATGTGTAAAAACCAACCTGGCAATAAATCTGATTCTAATTCTGATTCTGATAGTGAAGTGTTGCTGCAGCCGCACCTGAGACTCGTGGGTAATGTGGCCCGAGCTTAAGATGAGCGTTAAGAATAGTTTAGCTATGTCTAATTTAAATGCTAAAAATAACTTTTAATACATGCCCATCTATTTATATGGATATCTTCTGGTTGAGCTGATGGTGCATTTACAGTTTTTCTTCAAGTGAATGAACCTTAACTGTCTGTTTAGTATGGAGATGGCAGCTGAAATTACAGTTCAAAGTATGAATTAATGGGGATTATTTCTTTGTGATAACAAAAAGCAGAGTTTGGTCGTAATGAAAATCAATAATAAATGGCATGTTGAATGTCATTACCCCATTAACTGTCCATTATGTTGAACCAATGCTACATCCATAATACACAATCTCTACATGCTGGTATGACACTAGATTTATAATGTCTTCAAATGCAGATTTTAAAAACACAACACACAGTTTGTGTAAGTTAATGGTGGGTTCACCTTGTTTCTTTCTGGCTGCGCTTCTTCTTTCACAGCTAAATGACAAAAGACAAAAGTCTGATTAGGTCATTATTACTGATCACATACTTTACTTTGGATTTGTCCGTCATGTTGACACAGCTCACTAGATGATGTGCAACAAATTATAAATGTACTGTACCCTTCTCAAGTTTCCTCATTTCATAAGCCAGAACAATGATGACTATAGTGAGGACAATAGTCTGACCACCCAGGATCACACTCAATAGGGTTGTTATTCCATCAGGCTCCTCTACTGGAAACATGGTAGAATTAGACTCTTTAATCTGTATTTTAATCAAAATGAATGTCTCTATGGTAGCTTGCACAATGAAAATAACCTTAAGAGAGAAAGGGTGAACTTTACTTTGAGTGTTACGATCCACTAGATCATCTGATTCACCATCACCTTCAAAAAACGATGATGAAATCATTTCAAATAAGTTATGCTGCTTTCATCCTGTGACAATACATTTTAGATATATTGTAAAAATGATGATATCTTTATAAAAGATACGTCTTAACTACAAACTTACCTTTAACTTTTAAACGTGTTGCAGTGGAAATGACTATGCTTCTGTTTATGTAAAATCCACAGAAATACAGTCCAGAGTCAGATAAATTCACTCGCTTGATTTGAAGAAAAACAGTGGAGACGTTGGAGCTCATTTTAAATTTTCCATTTTGAAATCCATCACAGAATGAAACGTCTTTATCAGATCCGTACATAGAGGAGATACAGCTGGGTTTGGTTCTCTTGGTCACTCTGAACCAGTCTGTCTGATTTGGACTTTTGGAAATGTTGGAGCACAGCAGTGTGACATTTTCACCAGGCTGAACCTCCACAGTCTGAGACTCAGAACCTGAGACAGAGATCCAGCCTGAAACACACAGCACAGACAACATGAGATTCACTCCTCATTTGATAAACCAACAACATACCTTTACATTTATTCAATACTAACTAATATGCAAATTAAAAAAGAATGTGTTTGCTGCTCAGAATAGTTCAACAGCAGTACTTACTGAGGCTGCAGTGAAGTAAAGCTGTTATTAAGGTGAAGCTCTTCATTGTGCGTATTACTGTGTCACAGCAAGAGCACTTTATATGAGTTGAAAGGGGCGGGGAGTTGAATAGGCCATGTAAAGAAGCTCACCTCTTTTACCACGGAAAATTTGAGACAAAATTGTGCCTCAAAGGATTTCAGATGGCATGAACTAACAATTCTTCTGCCACTCTTACAGTTTTATACAGCCATCATGGAAGACATCCTCACCTCATCTACAACAGTCTGATACAGCAGCTGAGACAGTGTAAAAATTGTAAATGGTAAATGGACCTGTACTTGTATAGCGCCTTTCTAGTCTTCCACCCACTCAAAGCACTTTTACACTACATGACGCATTCAACCTTTCACACACATTCACACAGTGATGGCAAGTCCATTGAACAGAAACTAACTTCATGCACATACACACCGATGACACAGCATCAGGAGCAATTTGGGGTTCAGTATCTTGCTCAAGGTCTTTGACTACTGCTACTTTGACATGCAGCCAAAGGAGACGGAGATCGAACCAACAACCTTCTGATAATGGATGACTCTACCTCTGATCCACAACCGGCCATCACATTATTCATCTGTATTGAAGTATGCAGGAAAACGTCATGTTGTTCCAGTCTAAAGCCAAAGTGCACAGACAGCAAACACAATAATAAATAAGTTATCTAACATGCAAGTCCCTGTGTCATGAATACATTATTAGATAATGAAATAAAAAATAATATAATAGCCAAAAACTAAAAGGATCATGGTTACAAACAGTGCTTTCATGGAAAGGGGTTTGTGTTGGGGGACTATGGAAGACTGTAGATTATGTACTCCCCAAAAACCTTCATGCCCCTCACTCTCTGCACACTGGTGTCATTGATTGTTTGTTGTATCATTGTTGTTGATACAGTCTGCCTCTACTTTGACATTAACAAACCTATCAACTGAAAACGTTGCCATCAGATCTGTACATAGAGGAGATACAGCTGGGTTTGGCTCTGTTGGTCACTCTGATCCATTCTGTCTGAGTTGGACTTGTGGAAATGTCAGAGCACACCAGGCTGAACGTCTACAGACTGAGACTCAGAACCTGAGACAGAGATCCAGCCTGAGACACACAGCACAGACAACATGAGATTTACTCATGAGCTGAATATGCAACAAAAATACTCATAAATGAGTTCAACACAAACTAATTTGCAAATTAAAAAATAAAGGTGGGTTACTGGACAAAAGAAAGATTAGAATTGTATTTTCTCCGCAGAATAATTCAATAGCAGTACTTACTGAGGCTGCAGAGAAGTATAGCTGTTATTAAGTTGAAGCTCTTCATTGTGCGTATAACCGTGTCACAGCAAGAGCACTTTATATCACTGTAAAAGGGGTGGGGAAATGAATAATTCATGCAAAGAAGCTCAATTCTCTCACCACGGAATATCTGTACCTGATGCTATCTAAAACAAAAATATGCCTCAAAGAATATCAGATGGCATCAAGTAACAATTATTCTGCCACTGTTACAGTTTTATACAGCCATCATGGAAGATAACAGTCTGATACAGCAGGTCAGACAGTATAAATCACCTCCAAGTTTGTTTTTATTCATCTGTATTCAAGTATGCCATTAGAACAATGTATTGTTCCTCTCACAATAAAAGCAAAGTTATGAATGCACATCATAACTATAATTTCAAGTAATACATTATTAGATTAGTGAACTAAAATATAATATAACATCTAAAATATGAACAAGAGCATGATTACAAACAATGCTTAAATGGAAGGGGGCAGTGTTGGAGGACTATGTAAGGCTGTTGCTGCGTACGCCCAAAAACTTTGACCCTTTACTCTCAGCACAGAGGCCCAATTGGTTTGTTTTTTTATATCATTGTTGCTGACATAGTCTGCCCCTACTATGTATTTTGGAAACCTATTGATATGACTAAAGCTGGATTTTGTTCGACAGTTAGGTGTAAACATTCTGAATAGCACTGGGCCGAGCATGTAGCCCTGAGGAGCACCAGAGGGCAGCCGGATGGAGCTAGAGATACATTTCCACTCTCTCTCTCTGTGTTGTGTCAGTTCCTCCTGTGTTGTGACAGATGGAGGTGTTGACAGAGAAAACACTGCCACTGTAATTCAATTGCATTCAGTATAGCACCAATTCATAACAGAAGTTATCTCAGGACACTTTTAAAAATAGAGCAGGTCTAGACCGTACTCCTTATAACATTATTTACAGAGACCCAACAGTTCCCACCATGAGCAAGCACTTGGCGACGGGGGCAAGGAAAAACTTCCTTTTAAGAGGCAGAAACCTCAGACAGACCCCAGCTCTTATTTTGTGCTGAGAATAATGAAGTGCCAGTACTTAATGAGGCTGCAGAGACATAAAGTGGTTACCAAGGTGAAGCTTCACATTGTACCTTTAAACAATAACCATAAATAACCAGCATGGCGTGCGAGTCCAGAAAGGCCTTAGCCAGCTGACAGAACCACGTTGTTGTGAGGCAACAGTGCTAACCACTTTATCACTGTACCGCCTGTTTTGTCCTAAAAATGGGCTTTACAGGCTCCTCCTCCATCAAACCTCATATTTTACATAACATTTTGAAATCAAAAAAAATAAAAAGAGATTGAGAACAAGAGAAAAAGAGCCATGTCAGATAAAAAATAAACGCTAGCAACAACATGTATCTTAAGGGTCCATTGTGTAACATTTAATAGAATGTATTGGCAGACAGGGAATATGATATTCACAAAAAAATTCAATTGTGTATAATCACCTGACTATAAGAATTGTTGTGTTTTCATTACTTTAGAATGAGCCTATTCTGTCCACAAACGCTACGGGTCACCTTCCATGGAGTCGGCCATGTTGAACTGCCATGTTCCTACAGGTGCCCAGAATGGACAAACCAAACATTTGACTGTAGATAGGGCCTCATGCATTTTATGTGAGTCTCCACTAACTCATTTTACCTGCTGCTTGTATTTTTGATTATATTCTTACACATCACAGCCAGACTGCCAGGAGAGAGCAGCTGGTATACTCTGCTACAGTGAAATGAATTCACTTTGCAGCATCAGAAACCTGATAGATGAGAGTTTAACCTGAGACTATGGCTGAGTGTGTTCATCTGGATGTGTTCTCTGACAAGAGTGTCTTGACGTTTGAATGCAGATGTTGATGTGGCTTGTGAAAGTAAAGTAGTTAAATAAGTCTGTGTTCTTTCCATATCCAGAAACTGGTAGTATTTACTCAAAAGCAGGTAGGTCAGTTTTAACTGTTTATTTTTGCTGCAAAGCTTTGACTTCAGAGGCCTTCTGACTTTCACAGCAGTTGTGCTCAGACCACACTGTGCTGTCTCTTCCTGTGAAGTTAAGTGATCTCACTCCTCCCTCCCCCCTGACAGACCGTTTGACTCTCCCTATGAGGGCATTTGACAGTCTTCAGTGTCCTTTGTGTCTCATCAAACGTCAAATATGTCCTCTTTCCTCTCAGTGCAAATGAAAATGAAAGCGATATGCAAATGATCAATGAATATACAGTAGGAACTTTATTATCAAACTGTTTTTTGCCTCCACACACACAGAAATACACAACAGCAGATTCATATGATAAAGCATCATTTGCACTCAGAGTTGCAGTTCCAGTTTCTTCCTGAGTCTATCTGCTGGCAGCATAAATAACATGAGTCTCCACTTGTCTCTCTGATGCAGACCTCCTGTTTCTTATTGTCTGTGGAAGGAACTTCAGCGCTGCAGAGTCCAGCTGATCAGAGCCCAGATTCTGTAGATCAGAGGATTTAGAGTCATATACTGTCGATCACACAGTGCAGCTGAGTTTCTCCAAAAATTAGTAGAACATCTGGATTTGAGGCTTGTACCACAAAGGAATCATTCAAACTGATTTGAGTATTAGCTATACTTTAGCTAAGTTTAATTTAAATGCTGAAACAGGATTTTTAAATAAGATCCCAGTTCTGATAAACGATTTAAATTAAAACAAAGAAAAACTATTTCATGATTTAAGCTAAAATTAGAGTTGAAAGTATGAATTAATAGGATCATTTCTACGTGAGGTTAAAGAGGTCTGCTGTGACTGCCTGTCTGAATTTGCTGTTTGATTCCACCTGCAGAAGCTCGGGACAAAGATCATTAACAGACTCATCATGTGTTCAAATGCAACTTTAAAACCATAACACACAGTTTGTTTAAGTTAATGGTGGGTTCACCTTGTTTCTTTCTGGCTGCGCTTCTTCCTTCACAGCTAAATGACAAAAGACAAAAGTCTGATTAGTTCATTATTACTGATCACATACTTTACTTTGGATTTGTCCGTCATGTTGCCACAGCTCACTAGATGATGTGCAACAAATTATAAATGTACTGTACCTGTCTGAAGTTTCCTGATTTTAACAGCCAGAACAATGATGACTATAGTGAGGACAGCAGTCAGACCACCCAGGATCACACTCATTAGGGTTGTCATTCCATCAGGCTCCTCTACTAAAAACATGGTAGAATTACACTCTTTAATCTGTCTTTTAATCAAAATTATTGTAACTTTCACAATTAAAATACTCTTAAGAGAGGAGGGAAGAACCTTACTTTGAGTGTTACAATCCGCTTCATCATCTGATTCACCATCAACTTAAAAAAAAAGATGAAATAATTGCAAAACGGTTTGGTTTCTTGTTTGTCTTCCTGCTGTTTTCATACGGTGATGATAAATTTGAGATATGCTGTTAATATGATGAGATAAAGGGATCTCTATTAAAGATATGTCTTTCCTGCAAACTTACCTTTAACATTTAAATGGTTTGCAGTGGAAATTACTGTATGTGTGCCTATGTATAATCCACAGAAATACAGTCCAGAGTCAGATAAATCCACTCGCTTGATTTGAAGAATAAAAGTGGAGACGTTGGAGCTCATTTTAAATTTTCCATTTTGAAATCCATCACAGAATGAAACGTCTTTATCAGATCTGTACATAGAGGAGATACAGCTGGGTTTGGTTCTGTTGGTCACTCTGAACCAGTCTGTCTGAGTTGGACTTGTGGAAATGTTGGAGCACAGCAGTGTGACATCTTCACCAGGCTGAACCTCCACAGTCTGAGACTCAGAACCTGAGACAGAGATCCAGCCTGAAACACACAGCGGAGACAACATGACATTCACTCATGAGCTCATAATGCAAGAACAATACCTTTAAATTAATTCAACACAAATTAATTTGCAAATTAAAAAATAAATGCATTACTGGATAAAGAGAGATTAGAATTGTATTTGCTGCTCAGAATAATTCAATAGCAGTACTTACTGAGGCTGCAGAGAAGTAAAGCTGTTATTAAGGTGAAGCTCTTCATTGTGCGTATAACCGTGTCACAGCAAGAGCACTTTATATCAGTGGAAAGGGGCGGGGTATTGAATAGGCCATGTAAAGAAGCTCACATCTTTCACCACAGAAAATTTTAGGCAAAATTGTGCCAAAAGAAGTAACAATTCTTCTGCCACTTTTACAAATCAGCCATCATGGAAGACATCCTCACCTCATCTGTACCAATCCGATACAGCAGCTCAGACAGTTACATGCAAGTTTGTTATTCATCTGTATTCAAGTATGCAGTAAAATGACATGTTGTTGCAGTCTGAAGCCAAGGTGCACAGACAGCAAACACAATAATAAATCAGTTGTTGTATCATTGTTGTTGATACAGTCTGCCTCTACTGTGACATTAACAAACCTATCGACGTGACTGAAGCTGGATTTTGTTCGACAGTTATGAGTAAACAGTCTGAAAAGCACTGGGCTGAGCATGTAGCCCTGAGGAGCACCAGTGGGCAGCCTGATGGAGTTAGAGATACATTTCCACACTCTCTCTGTGTTGTGTCAGTTCTTCCAGTGACAGAGGGAGGTGTCGACAGACCAAACACTGTCACTGTAAGCACTATAAGTACCCACAGCTCTTTTTATCAGACCCAGAAAAGATATTGTACACATGCACACAGTATAGATTATCATCTCTGTCTCTAATCAGCTTAATCTCTGTACTGTAAAGGTACGGTACAATCAAAAGTGCATACTGAAGGGCATACTAAAATCACATCTGTCTTCTGCTCACCACATCTTGTCGCCTCCAGGAGGCATTACAGATCTCTGTCTACCAAAATATCCAACTCTAAAAACAGTTTCTAAAAATGTGTTTTGCTAAACGTTACTTCAGGTAGATGTTGGAGCTTCACTGTGCAGAAGGATGTATGTGCAGACTTTGACACTAGAAGACTGTTTTCACGTTCATGTACTGAAGGAGGAAAGTGTTTATTTGTAACCTTAAAGCAGGATCTTGTCAACAGTTTGAAAGCCAGTCATGGTCCAGTATCATGTGTGAGGTGGAACACTGAAACTTTACTTTGAAGTAGGAGACATCTTGTGTGCAACAGTTAAGCTTTTAAAATGCCAAATATTTGGATATTCAATTCAATTTCAATTCAATTTTATTTATTATTTTTATATTCAGTTTCTTTTAATGAGAGGTAGTAGTGCAATTTTATTAGTTTTTTAACTATGGGTGAATTCACTTTTTTGTGGAAAAGAAATACATTTTTATTATTCAAAGCAAAGAATTTTAGGATATATGTCATAAAACACGTCTGGAGCAGATATAAACCAAAGGGTAAAGGAAAAAACAATTCATATTTCAAAATATTTCGAAGACATATAAACAAGTATATGAAGTCCATAAAATAAGTAAAGCCTTATATTTCACATAAACAGTTTTGAGTATACCTTAGTGACCTACACAGCTCTCAGTGTCAGCTAGTATAGCCTCAGAGGTAGTTATAGACCAAACATGAGCTCTCAAGTGTGTGTTCTGTCCAGTGTTTATGGTTTTACCATTCCCTAAGGAAAGTGAACAGTTTATAAAAAGTTCATAATGGAGCTGTTTGATACCACAGGACAGAACAGAAAGTTTAAATTCTTTGTTGCTATATTGTTAAAACAAATAGTGTAAGTGTCTGACCCAACAGTTTGTCAAAGTAGAGTCACTTTCATTTAACTGTGTTACTGTTATGTTCATTCACCTTTAACTGAGGTCATAACGGATGTTTACAGTGGAACACAGTCCGACCCTCTTTGCAACCAATCACATGTAACCTCATTTTAAAGCTAACGTCTGCTCTTTCACTCAAACCTTTCAGTTCTTAGGACCACTGAGACGATGCCCCTGTACACGATCCTCTGTGGAGTATGTAAGTGTCCTGATATGAAATATATTCAAATCTGTGATTCTAAGTAAGGCTAAAAATGTAATGTCTGTATAGTTTGTATAACATTATATCTTTTTGATCCAGTTCATCTGTCAGTGGTGATCCAGTCGGCAGCAGTCCAACAGGACACTGGAGTTATATTCGCCAGTGTTGGGGACAATGTGACTCTACATTGTTCGTATGACAGCCAAGTAGCGATGCACTTTTCCTGGTACCAACAAACCTTAGGAGGTGGACCTAAACTCCTGTCCTCTGTTTATAAGCACAATCCCCATCCAAACCTTTCCCCGGAGGGAGAAAAACCCCCCCCCTCTCTGGGGAAAAAAAAAAAGGGAAATCATTTACACATCTCCGATGTCCACTTATCAGATTCAGCTACATATTTCTGTGGAAGCTCACACTCCAACATCATGGAATTTGGAAAGGGGTCTTTCTAAGTGTCAAAGGTATTGTGCTTTTATCTTTCATTGGCTTTAAAGATTTGCATTCCATTCATTTGCTTTGCGTGTAAGATTAAAATTATAGTGTTGAAATATACACACCAGAGATTATATAACAGTGGATGGTTCGGGGCATATGAGCTCTCCAATCAACACCCGTCAATGTAAAATATACTGTTCTTAAGGCTTATCATCTTCCGTTTTTTATTTTTTTTGCCTTTTTATTGCCTTTATTTGATAGGGACAGCTGAAGATAGATAGGAAAGGGGGCAGAGAGAGGGGATGACACACAGCAAATGGCTGCAGGTCTGATTCGAACTCTGGGCCGCTGCAGCAAGGACTCGGCCTCAGTACATGAGTCGCCAGCTCTACCCACTGAGCTAACCGGGCACCCGACACTACTGATATCAAAGACATATTAAAAGAATAAAAACAAAATAAAAGGACCTAAATATACTTAATGTCTCCAACCTAAATATACTTAATGTCTCCAAAGTCAAAAACAGATTCTCTGACTGTTTACTTTGTGGATTTGTGAATTGTAGGAGCCAAACTCAAGGAAATAGTCCAGCGGCCGGTATCTGAGACCATCCAGCCAGGAGGGTCTGTGACCTTCAACTGTACAGTACACACTGGGAGCTGTGGGTCTCGACAAGGAATCCTTCACCCGCTCGGGGATGGGTGGAAACACGTCTCTGCACCAGGGTCCCCTCACAGAGCTGTGTCTACCATTTACAGAAGATGAACCTAGTCGTCTGATGCCGGAACCTGCTACTGTGCTGTGGCTTCCTGCGGGGAGATACTGTTCGGGGATGGAAGCAAGCTGCTCGTCCAAGGTGCTGCTGAAGACCAGATGAGAATCTTGGTCTGGCTCTCTATCATTAGAACTGGGGTTCTCTTGTTGTTTGTAACCACTTGTCACTTGTTTTACATCAACAAGAGCAGGTGAAGTCCTCAATGCAGAGTTTGGCTCTCTGAGATCAAAATGTTCGTTTAGCTCAGAGTCTCTGTTACAGTTAAATGACATGTTATCACAGAAAAGTTATCACAAATTACACAAGATGAACACCAATGTTAGATACACATTATTTAGTTGTTTGACTGTATTACACTTTTGTTAATAAAAAAACATTTGACAAAGCTGTTGTTGCTCATACAGTCATTATGTGGAAGATGAATAATTATGTAGAGATATAATTAAAGTGTAAAATACATTTATGAACAATAACCACAGACCAATAATCAAACAGTAAGAATCATTTGAATCTATTGTCTTATCAGCCCATAAACTTTGATCAGGTTTTGCTAACCACAGCAGCACTACATAACATCTATGATTTTTTGCTCACAAGCTGTGTGCGGTTAAACACAGTGAAACACACTGTGTTGTGGGACATCAGTCAACTTCTGCTTCTAAACATATAGTTTGATCACAGAAAAAGGCTTCTGTGGTCCACTGAGAGTCGTATGGGTTCTTTGCAACAAAATAAGAACATCCTGCTTGAAAACACCTACATACAAACACAAACAGCACAAAGGGAGTTTTAAATATGCATATGACCAAACCCTACCGATATATCGACACTTTTACTGACAACCACAAGGTTGTTATAAAAAAATTGGTACACTGAGAATCAAAGGTGTGGCCTGTGTTCTGTGATGAAGCTCAGTGCAACATGTGTGTCATGGAAGAAAAGTGACCTAATTCCACTGAAACACTTGATTGTTGTGCTGTGATTGTCACAGGATGTGGCAGCAGCCCCCACAGTTTTTCGGTAGGCTTTTATTGAACTGCGGGTAATTAAAAATATATATATTAACCACAGTAAATGTTGTGTCACTTGCGTTTAAGCGGGTTGTTAGTCTGACATTCTATCTGCTCTCTCTCCCTCTCCCTTCTTATCTCACGTATTCCATGTGTAAATTACTGAACTGATGCATACTTGTAAATATATTTTTTATTTTATTTATGGTAAGATAAGATAAGTTAAGATATTCCTTTATTTATCCCCCTTAGGAGAAATTCAGGTTGACACAGCAGCAATAGGGCAAAATAGTGCAAACACAAAGAACAAAGAGTTTCACAATACAAATATTACTAATATTATTAATATTAGAAGATATAAAACTATAAATTAAAGTATATACACTATGCATTGTTCAAGTAGGACATGGAGTGCAAAATATAAGCAGAAAATTAAACTTGACTGAATTATTGGCTTCCCTCTGATCTTCTTGGGAGACATTGCACATATGCGAGGGCTAAACAGGGCCAAGAAGATCCTGTCTGACCCATCCCACCCAGGCAATGGCCTCTTCAATCTCCTGCCCTCTGGGAAGCGATACAGGGTGTTGGGGAGCAGGACAAACCGGCTTAGAAGCACCTTCTATCCATGGGCAATCAGACTGTTGAACACTTGTATATGTGTATGTATATGTATACCCGCCATGCCCCCTCTACTAAGCACTTTGGACAATCATCAGTGTGGGTCATGGGAATATGTGCAATAGACTGTGTGGGTGGGTGGGTTTGAAGTGTGTGTGTGTGTGTGTGTGTGTGTGTGTGTGTGTGTGTGTGTGTGTGTGAGTATATGTGTATGTGTAGATTTTACTCAGAAGTGTGCTTGTGTGTGGGTGGGTGAGTGAGTGTGCGCATGGATGGGGGTTACATATGGTATATGTGGTGAATACTTAGAGGGAATAGAATAAAATGTAGTATTAGTCATTAGGTATTAGTATTAGGTAAAGGTAAGTATATTTGTGGGTCATCATAATGATGGTATATATATGTATGATTTCAGTTAATATTTTTATTTCAGTTTTTGAACTGTATGGACTATCATTGACATATTGGCCAAACACATACACATGTACTCCATTGCTATGTAAAGATGGATGCTCATAGAGTATAGGTTTATAAACAGTGTTGGAGTTTTTCTCCTGATGTTTTTAGATGCAATGGCTCTCTATGAGCTGTAAGGGAAACTCATTCAGTCACTGGAACATAATTAGTAAGAAATGATGCCCAGAATTCAGAATGAGAGAGGCAGATGAAAGCCCCTCCTGTGCTAGCTAATGTTTACTCATGCTGTCCCAGTCAAGATGTGTGTGAAATATGACATTTTTAAATCACAATGACCTTTGACCTCTGAGACAAAAATTTTGTGTCTGACCAACTGTGAAATATGGTCACAATCCCCTCTTGTGTTCCTGAGTTATAGCCCAAAAAAAAATGTTTTCACGACATTATGATGTCACAGTGACCTTGACCTTTGACCACCAAAATCCATCTTGCCAGACTTCAATCTATACGTTTGTGGCCGTTATAGCGCTATCGGACCAATTGGTGTCCTTTGAGGAAGCACTGGCAGCTATGGGAGTGGATTTTGGATGGAGTGTGGAGTGGATTTTTTAAAAAGCTGGAGCGACTTCTTTTCTCTTGCTCCATTTTCACTCCAGTATGCATATGTCTATCTCCAGAAACACTGTATTTTTTGAAAGTGCCCGCCCTCTTTCAAACAGTTTTTAAAGACAACTTTCCCAAATGGCTCTGTGTAACAAACCATCAGATACAGTCAGGTTTAGACAAAGTACCACTACCTGAGAGGTAACCACCAGCGTGGGGGCCCAGGGGTTCCATTTTTGGGGGGGGGACAAGTGGGGCACTGACTTACTCAGGGGTGGCATGAAATATGTCTCAATTTTTCAGTCATTCCCAATTTGTGCAGTATGCAAAAACAAATTAAATACACTCGGCAAAAATAACACTTTTACACCACATACAAAGGTCAATGGCAGAAATGGCCATGCCAGTTATTCTATCTGGAAAATTTACATTAACTTATAGCGAGTAACACCACAGGTCCCCCCTCTGGACACGCCCCTGAATACTACCTCTGTACCAAGTGTGAACCTATCATGACAGTTTGTTGGAGTCAGTGGAGGTAACACACTGCGAGTTAAGCTGCGCTCATTGGCTGCACAGTGTAGACTCGTCTGTAGCAGGAAACAGTGATCCAGATAGATAACAGATAAATGGAGGCCTGCAGCAGTGGAGGAGTGAGTGAGGTACACGTCACCAGTACAGTGTGGTCTGAGCACATCTGAGGTGTAAACTATGTGGTCTGTTCCATCAAAGTTTTGTGTGAATAAAGTCTCAAATGAAGCAGCAAATAGTGTTTTTTTAGCCAAACATCAGTGTGCACACTGGATATTTTAACTGTGATGTCAATGTGTTACATGTCTGAATTTAAAGTACAATGTATTTTGAAGAGATTGGTGGTTGTATTAATGAATATAAATATGTATGCCACCTACATGCCCTTGCACATGTACTTGGGTGACAAACAGCACAGTCTATTTCAGGGAGATATCTGTATCTGTATCTTTACACATCTGAAAGACTGACGCTTATAAAAAGCCCAAAAAAATATACTTAAAAAAACAATAAAAAATGCTCTGTGCAAATAAATTCTGAAATGAAGCAGTGAATAGTGTGAAACTATTTTATATCTTAACTGCAATGTCAATGTGGTGCATGTCTGAATTTAAAATACAATGTATTTTAAAAAGATTGGTGGTTGTATTAATTAATATAGATATATATGTCACCTACAGGCCCTTTGTTGCACTTTGTACTGGGGTGACAAACAGCTCTGTCTATATCAGGCAGATATCTGTATCTGTATCTTTACACATTGCAAAGACTCACACTCCTCTATCAAACTTGTGAAAGTATATCTGAAGCACAGTAATACTTGGACAGCCTCATATGAAACCATCCACTCTACAGGCTGCACATGTTTAAGACAGATCACAGAAGATGGAGGGTGCCATATTGTTTTAATATGTTGTATGTCTCAGCCTGACAGTCAAGTTGTTGTTCATATCCTTGTCTCTTCAGACTCATATATGGTATATGTGATAAATACTTAGAGGGAATAGAATAAAATGTATAAGTATTAGTCATTAGGTATTAGTATTAGGTAAAAGTAAGTATATTTGTGGGTCATCATAATGATGGTATATATATATGTATGATTTCAGTTAATATTTTTATTTCAGTTTTTGAACTGTATGGACTATCATTGACATGTTGGCCAAACACATACACATGTACTCCATTGCTATGTAAAGATGGATGCTCATAGAGTATAGGTTTATAAACAGTGGTGGAGTTTTTCTCCTGATGTTTTTAGATGCAATGGCTCTCTATGAGCTGTAAGTGAAACTCATTCAGTCACTGGAACACAATGAGTTAAAAGTGACGCTCAAATTCAGAATGAGGCAGTATGAGAAAGGCAGATGAAAGCCCCTCCTGTGCTAGTTAATGTTTACTCATGCTGTCCCAGTCAAGATGTGTGTGACATTTTTAAATCATGGTTAAAAACCTATTTTGAAGTCACAATGACCTTTGACCTCTGAGACACAAATGTCACCAACTCAGGGTCTGACAAACTGTGAAATATGGTCACAATCCCCTCTTGTGTTCCTGAGTTATAGCCAAAAACAGGTTTTTCCAGGACATTATGATGTTACAGTGACCTTGAGCTTTGACCACCAAAATCCATCTTGCCAGACTTCAATCTATACGTTTGTGGCCGTTATAGCGCTATCGGACCAATTGGTGTCCTTTGAGGAAGCACTGGCAGCTATGGGAGTGGATTTTGGATGGAGTGTGGAGTGGATTTTTTAAAAAGCTGGAGTGACTTCTTTTCTCTTGCTCCATTTTCACTCCAGTATGCATATGTCTATCTCCAGAAACACTGTATTTTTTGAAAGTGCCCGCCCTCTTTCAAACGGTTTTCAAAGACAACTTCCCAAATGGCTCTGTGTAACAAACCATCAGATACAGTCAGGTTTAGACAAAGTACCACTACCTGAGAGGTACAAGTGGGGCACTGACTTACTCAGGGGTGGCATGAAATATGTCTCAATTTTTCAGTCATTCCCAATTTGTGCAGTATGCAAAAACAAATTAAATACACTCGGCAAAAATAACACTTTTATACCACATACAAAGGTCAATGGCAGAAATGGCCATGCCAGTTATTCTATCTGGAAAATTTACACTAACTTATAGTGAGTAACACCACAGGTCCCCCCTCTGGACACGCCCCTGAATACTACCTCTGTACCAAGTGTGAACCTATCATGACAGTTTGTTGGAGTCAGTGGAGGTAACACACTTCGAGTTAAGCTGCGCTCATTGACTGCGCAGTGTAGACTCGTCTGTAGCAGGAAACAGTGATCCAGATAGATAATAGATAAATGGAGGCCTGCAGCAGTGGAGGAGTGAGTGAGGTACACGTCACCAGTACAGTGTGGTCTGAGCACATCTGAGGTGTAAACCATGTGGTCTGTTCCATCAAAGTTTTGTGTGAATAAAGTCTCAAATGAAGCAGCAAATAGTGTTTTTTTAGCCAAACATCAGTGTGCAAACTGGAGATTTTAACTGTGATGTCAATGTGTTACATGTCTGAATTTAAAATACAATGTATTTTGAAAAGATTGTTGGTTGTATTAATGAATATAAATATGTATGCCACCTACATGCCCTTGCACATGTACTGGGGTGACAAACAGCACAGTCTATTTCAGGCAGATATCTGTATCTGTATCTTTACACATCTGAAAGACTGACGCTCCTCTATCAAACGTGTGAAACTATATCTGAAGCACAGTGATTCTTGCTACTTGTGATACTAGTGGTACAGAGAGACAGCCTCATATGAAACCATCCACTCTACAGGCTGCACATGTTTAAGACAGATCACAGAGGACGGAGGGGCGCCATATTGTTTCAATATGTTGTATGCCTCTGCCTGACAGTCAAGTTGTTGTTCATATGCTTGTCTCTTCAGACTCATGTATGGTATATGTGGTGAATATATGTATGGTGAATATATGGGATTTTAAATGGATGTTATCATAATGATATTACCTTTATGATTTCAGTCAATATACATTTTCTAGCTGTATGGACTATCATTGACCATGGGTAGACAAACTGCCACATGCGGCTCCTTAGTCCCTCTCCAGTGGCACCCTGTGACTTCCACAAAAATTATATGGGATTGGAATAATTATTTTTTCCCATTTTCATCTCTCATCATTGTAGGCCTAAAGTGATTCTTTCATTCCACAATTGTAAAATTGTGCAGCTATTACACACCAAATATAAAAAAAAACATTTCCTCAACTAAAAAGTGCGTCATACATTAAGTCCTGACCTGGTACCTTTTGGGGTGGCACGAGTGGGGCACTGACATATTCAGGGGTGGCATGAAGCATGTGTAAATTTTCTAGGCATTCCATATTTATGCAATTTCATTACTGTTTATGGACGTCACTGTGTCAATATACAAATGCACTAGGCAAAAGAGAACACATTCATACCACATGCAAAAAAAACAGTGTATGGGATTTGCAAAAGGTGGGCAAGGCTGCAAAAAGGAGACCCATAGAACTCATTTCCATTCAGATATCTTAAGGTCAGAGGTCAGGGGGGCACTTTGAAAATGACAATGGCAGTTTTTCCACTGCTATTTAGCCCCTTTGCTGTCATCATAAAGGGCGGCTGTGGCTCAAGGCGGTTACTTGAGCAAGATACTGAACTCCAAATTGCTCCTGATGCCATATATTAGTGTATGACTGTGTGAATGCTTAGTTTTTGTTCTGGTGAGAAGTTGGCACCTTGCATGGCAGCCACTGCCATCAGTGTATGAATGTGCACGAATGGGGTGAATGTGGCATGTAGTGTACAGTGCATTGAGTGGTTGAAAGACTAGAAAGGCGCTATATAAGTACAGTCCATTTACCATTTACCATTTACCATAACTATGACATGGTTGATACCAGTGGGTGTGTTAGGTCATCTAGGTTCATATGATAAAAGTGTCTTCACTCAAGCTTTAAACTAAAGCCAGCTACAGCTTCTACAAGACAGTGCAGAGTGGAAGACATAAAGAAAATGGCGAGTAACTGAAACTCTGAAATCAGCCTGTGCAGACCACCTCTGTACTAAAACAAAAAGATCCTGCCTGAGCAAAAAGGTTTACACAACTGTAGGTCATTACATAATGTCTGTTATTAAAGTGTCAAATAACATGGTCTGAAGTATAACTTAGAACAGGTAACATTCTGCATCAACACTTCTTTTCCTGAAAGCGTGTATGTGGTCAGTTTGAGGAACAGGATGAGCAACTACAAACAGCCCGCCTCTTTATGTAGAAAGCAGCCTTACTGAAGCACAGTTCATTGTGGACATTGCAGAGCTTCAGTCACACTCACCATGAAGAACTTTACCTTGATAACAGCTTTAAGTCTCTGCAGCTTCAGTGAGTACTGGCATTGAATTACATTTATAACTTTGGTAGCTCTAACTAACCAGGACTGAAAGTATTGAGTTATGTAAGAGTTATTGTTCATGTTCTTTTTGTCTCATTGAAAGTAAATCTTGTGTGTTTCAGGCTGGATCTCTGTCTCAGGTTCTGAGTCTCAGTCTGTGGAGGCTCAGGTTGGTGAAGAAGTCACACTGCTGAGTACCAACATGTCCAAATACGACTCTGTGACATTCTGGGTCAAACTGGTCAACAGAACCAAGGCCAGCTGTATCACTGTTATGATCAATGACGAAGTTAAACACTGCGACGGATTTCAAAAAGGAAAATATGAAATGACATCCAACATCTCCACTGTCTTTCTCAGGATCAAACATGTGGATTTATCTGATTCTGGACTGTATCTCTGTGGATTTTACCAAAGTGGACGTCCGAATTTCAATGTGATACATTTACATGTTAAAGGTAAGGTCATTCTGAAGTCTTCCTACTGGTACCCTTTCTTTGTTTTTTTTTTTTTTTTCACAATTATCTTCTAACAACACAGACAACATAGTGACAATTTAAAGACTAAATGTTTCCTGTTTTCCTTAAAAGGCAGCGATGAGCTACATGATGACATGGACAGCAAATGTAAAAGTAAGATTCTCCTAAAGATTTTTTTACTGTGCAGATTATCAAATGTTTGAAGGTGAAACAGTTTTAGCCAGCTCTCAAGTCTCTAAAGGGAAAGTCTATCTCGATGATCTTTCTTGTAGA
The DNA here is from genome assembly GCF_905237075.1 of Dicentrarchus labrax. NCBI lineage: Eukaryota > Metazoa > Chordata > Actinopteri > Moronidae > Dicentrarchus > Dicentrarchus labrax. The sequence goes on from NW_026136717.1 coordinate 5,588,089, forward strand.
AGAGTCTGATGGAATAGCAAAGCTGGTGATTGTCGTCCTGGGCAGTCTGACTGTTGTCCTTGTAATGGTCATCATAGGTCTGGTTGTCAAAAACAGGAAACTTCAGACAGGTACTTTGTCTATCTTACGTTTGGTTTTGTTGCTTGTGGAAATGCTCTTAAAGTTGTGTCAATGTGCTGGAAAAATCCTTAACTGCTGGTTTACCAAAGACAATGATCAATGAACTGACCAGATGTTTTGTTTCTGTTACTCACGTAGCCAATAAAGAAGAACAAAAACCAGAGCAAAATGAGGTGAATCCAATTTTAAAATTTTTCTTCATATTCGTCCCTCTCCCCAGCAATGTTTTCTAGTTCATAATGTACATTATATAGTATATATAGCTGTATGTCCTGGATTTGGAGTATTTCAGTAAGTGTTTATTAGGGATTAAGGATGTTCTTGACGTGTACCGTGTTGTAAAGTCTTACAATCGTACGTATTTAGAAATTAATATTGACCAAATATCAATATTGGTATCAGCCTCTTGAGTCCAGTATCCATCTGGCTATTTATGGTGGATTAAATTCATGTCAATCCACCACATTCAGACTGTAAATACTCTTTTCACAGAATGCAGACTCTGACCTGAACTACGCAGCAGTGGCATTTCGACCAAAGGCAAACAGAAGACAGCCGGAGCCAAATGTTATTTATGCTGCCACCAGATAGACTGAGGAGGCAACTGGAACTGATGCTGTATCATATGAATGTGCTTTAGAGCTGTTGAATGCCTTGTTCCTAACAGCAATAACCACACATGAATATTGCAACAATGATCTGATGTTCATTCATTTGCAAGGATCTTCATACTGCAGCTTCAATTCTCAACATTTTATTTCTTTACATTTCTTTTCACTCTGCTTATCAGAAACATTGTTTGTCAGGAAGAGACGGTACAGCGTGGTCGGAGCATAACTGAGGTGAAAACCATGAGGGCCGTTAGATCAAAGCTTTCTAATAATAGAAGCAGTGAATACGGGCTGACTTCCCAAAGCCTTAGCAAGACATTTGTGATCAGGCTTTGAAAAACCATACAGTCCATCAGTGTGAGAAATGTCACCGATATCATATAATCCCTATCATATGCTAAAAGTCTGAATCAAAAACAAAATGTCTGACTATTAGAAGTGTCTGTATCATTGGTGAGGCATGAACCACAGGAAGATTGACGTTCAGCTCTCTGCAACCCCTTCCCTCACAAGGTCATAAAAACAGCATGGAGAACTACCACACTGTCTATACTGTATAAAGGAGTAATGAAGGAATACACTGTGGCATTTTCAGTTGATGCATGCATCACAAAATCATTAGTCAGCAGCTCACTGCCATTATCTTTTCTGTAAAACAACACATTGAGATGATAACTATATTCAAAATCCTGTGTCATGTCATGTTTAAATAAAGGTTTTGATTTGGAGTCTGTCTATTCTTATTATTACTGCCTGTTATCAAAGTAGATATATGATATATGAAGTTTTATAACTAGGTTCGGAAACAAAGACCACGCCCGTTCACTCCCTCCCCCCAAACCCTTTCTTTTTCTTTCCCTCTCTTATCCAAATATAGGAACCACTGGGGTTCTCTACAAGTGATATGAAGAGACAGCTCCCCCACCCAGTCTCACAACCCACTCAGTGCCCTCTTACCGTCTCGCTGAACCCCTCCATCCATTTATCCATCCGCCAACAAACCTTCATCCCTCAAACTTCATCCGTCGACCTTCATCCCTTTATCCCTCAACCCCTACCCTCATCCCTCAACCCTCATCCCTTCATCCCTCATCCCTCCGTCCCTTCATCCCTCAACCCTTTCCCCTCATCCCTCAGTATACCACATCGGTTCACATCCGTTCATTATGTGCAATAGACTTTTCTTATTTCATAAATTCAATGGGGTGGTTGTTTTTAGTGAAGCTTCATGGGAGTTGAACCTGCTGTTGTCTCGCTGTGTCTTAACGTCGTGCAGCCTGAAGTGTAAAATGTTCTTTCCCATAGGCTGGGCCTATTTGTTAGAATTAAATTTAAAAGATGTATGACTTGAAATAAATGACATTTTTATTTAACTGCTCATTACAGAAACATCTGTGGCTTTGCCACTGTGCATTTAAGTCATTTAAACAAAGGCATGCACTTTGTAAACACTGTGTGCAAAAATGTACAGTCTTAAGAAAAAAATAATTTAAAATTATATGTATCTTACTGCTCCCAAGTCAGTAACATTTCAGACAACAAAACAGAATTTGCCTCTACTACTTAGAAAATATTTTGTAAAATCAAAGTAAATAAAGTTATAAATAAAAAACGGAGAAATGCACTTTTAAATTAGACAATAAAAAAAACAATTTGAATATTATAATATAGATCAACCTCACTTATCTCAAGTACACAACAATAACACACCACACAGACTAAAGTTCACTATGAGTATGGCACTGCCAGCCATAATGATCCAACAGTTTTGTTCTCAGTGGCTCACAGGTTTTTTGCTAAGAAAACCAGCATATTGACTTTTGCTGGCTTCAAGGATGAGCGAGTGCAAGTCACAATATTCCCTCCTGTGCTAAAAAGACGCTCTGAGGGAGCGCTCGTGGCAGGTACACAAGATACTTGCGGGCCATGGTGCACAACTGTGGGTAGCTGATCTTGTGAACCCTCCACCAAGCCAAGGGATCATCTTCTCCATCAATGGCAGGAGTCATCAGGTAATAGTTTACCTCTGCCTCTGCGACATCTTCAAGTTTTACAGGCAAAGAAGGAGAGGCTGCACTGGTCTTGAAAAAACTGCCAGTACGAGACCTCTTCGCCTTTTCCCCCAAGGGCTGTGCACTTTGAGGCATCTGAACAGTTTCAGTACGAGACCTCTTCTCCTATTAGATGAAAAAAACAGCCATTAGTTTTCCAGTTAGATTTTACAGAAAAATTGTGTTTTTGTGAAATACATAATTATCATTTACCCGATGATATGTACGTCTAGGGAGCGTGCATATCGATCACCAGACGATACCTGAGAAATGGCTTTGGCCTGTTCAAGCACTCTGGCAATCATCATTTCTTTAGATCCCCATCTTGTTGGGCACTCAGTTATGAGGTTGTGCTCAGGGAGTTTGAGCTCCCTCTGTGCCTCCGTCAGTGCTGCCTTCTTCTTCCAACTTAGGGAAAAGTGCCCCACCAGCTTCCTGCACAGTGCTGTTGCCCTTGACACTGTCATCTTTGAGTGCATTTTCTGAAAGAAATAAAAAGTAGTGTATTACACACAATTGAGTTTTGTGATACAAGGCTAGCACTGTTACACACTCACATTCTCTGTAATTCTGAAATACACACATCCACACCCCTGTCTCTCTCTCTCTCTCTCTCTCTCACACACACACACACACACACACACACACACACACACATGATAACTGTAAACACATAAACAGTTTGTGTGTGTGTGTGTTTTGTGTGTGTGTGTCTATTTCGAACATGTAAAAAACAAAAACAGACAAAAAAAGAAAATAAATGCAGGTGGGCATTCCACCACAGACAGACATATAAGCACGTAAAATCAAAACATAATATTTCAATTTACATATTAGAAAAGGAGTGGGAGGAAGTATGAATTTATTTAATCCCATCCACTTTCCACAACTCAACATAATTTATATATTTGTATATTCAGCTTCCAGATTACTAATCAATGCATCTCTCTCTCTTTTGCACACACTAACACACACACACACACACACACACACACACACACACACACAACAAGATAATTTACCAATGGCAAGATGTAATCTGTGCCCAAAACACTGGAGCCTCGTCCATTCATTAAGCCGTGCAGCCAGCACCATATTTGACGCAGACGTGTTTCTCCTCGTGGAGATCCCAGCTGGCAAGCCCCTCTCTCAGGCCGGCTGCAATATTTTCCCCTGTGTGGTCATCTGGGAAGTAGGTAGTTTGTAGGCAGCGAGCTCTGAGGTTGAAATCTTCATCAATAAAATGGACTGTAAGACTCCAGTAAGGCTCAGTTGTGCGGCTTGACCACATATCAGTAGTGGTAGCAAAAAACTCCACCGTTTTAAGCTCCACGGCAACTTTCTCTTTGCACTTTTTGTACAGCTCCGGTATGGCAGTCTGACTGAAGTATGTACGGGAGGGTATACTGTACTGTTTATCAAGCGTATCTATCAATGCCATGAACCCAGGCTTGGTCACCGTGCTGAGAGGCATCATATCTTTGGCTATGAACTCGGTTATTGCCCAAGTGATTTCCCCGTGCCGTTTGGAATTACGTTATATGGAGTGGTGCTTTCAAACATTTTGGTCAGTGATCCCTGTCTTGAGGTATTTGGCTCGTCTGGCGCACTGGTGCTCGGCATTTTGGCCATACAACTGTCATACATTGATTTGTGGTATTTTTTTAAGTGCTGGAACAAGTTTGTAGCGTTACCCCGTGAAGTAGCAACAGGAGCACGGCATGCTCTGCACAACACCTGACGCTGCGCAGCATCTTCTTTTTTGAAACCAAAATAGTTCCACACCACCGACGTGCTGTTCCTCTTCGAGACTAAAGTCTCAGCTGTGTAAGTTTCTGACTGTTCCGTCGAGCCGGAGGCCATTGTGCAACAGGTTAAAGGTCAGCATGAAAAGTTGATGCAGCCGAGTTCTCCACTCTTTCACTCGCGTCACGTGACCACCTTGTAATCGCGCAAGTTGCGGGTAGAAAATCTCGTTTTATCATATTGCGATATTATCGCAAATGCAATTAATCGTTCAGCCCTATTCTGAAGTAGTCACAATGTACTTGAGATTAGCACACACCATTATCGTCCATCAAAAATGGACCTACAAAAGAAGACAATGGACAATTTTTATATTTTTTGAAAGCAATTTTGCAGGGAGTACTGAAACAGGAAGGAGCAGTTACAGTAAACATTTAGATCTGAACTGCACACCTCCAACTTCTCAGCACAGTAACCCACTCCTTTCACTGGACCCTGCTGTTTGCACTACCATGTGCAACATTAGATAAGATCACGTTGCTCACAGAATGATCGAAAAAGGCCAATTATTACCAGACTTCTGTATTAAAACAACAATAGTTTGTTTTGTTGTGCACAGAATTCTGGGACCTGTAGTATTAAACCTCATTTGCTTTCAGGCCTACCACCAGTTCCTAGGTGTCGACAAATCAACCAGGTCTGAAATCTTAAGGGTTGTAATTTGAAGTGTTATACTTTACCAGAGGAACTGTGCCACTCTTTGAGACTAGTTCTATAATTCTCAGTCACTAATTTCATGATACAACACAAAAATACAACACATTTGTTAAAATAAATTTGAACATATTGAGATCCAGTTTTTCTTTTAAAACATAAAGGCCTTTGTTGTGCATGATTATGATGCAGAGAGCTTAAGGCCCAGCTTCCTCTTATTGCTCTCATTAGTGATACAGATACCTCACTGATACAGACAGTGCTGTTTACAACAGTGGAACAATGGACAGGTGTGTACATTTTCAGATTTATAGATACTTAATAATCATAATCAGGTTTAATGTACACTGTGTTTCTGAATCAGACATTTATCATATGATCACATATAGACATACTACGATATCAATAACATGTAATTTCGCACTGATGGACTGTATGCTATTTCAAAGCCTTTTAAAGAAAATGGCTTTTGTTTTCTCTGTTTCAGAGGAAATTCTGCCAGTATCAACTACTTCCTTGAAGATTCTTTAATTAGAAAGCTTTGATCTAACAGGTCTCTAGGTTTCAGTTATGCTCAGACCACACTGTGCTCTCTCTTCCTGTCAAATAAGGGATGTGTACCTCACTCGCCCCTCCACTGCTGACGACATGCTTCTTGATTTCACTGAGCACCGCTGTGTCACGCTTGGGCCTCGATGTGGCCACTGTGGCGGATTGTCATCGTTCTAGACAATCTTTGTGATTCTACCAGAGGCTCCATAGAGTGTTTCAGAAGCGGACCTAGACTGTGACAAAAACATACTAAGAATTGAAGCATATGCAGTATGAAGATGCTTGTAAATAAGTTTTTATTGCTGTTAGAAACAAGGCATACAAAGCTCTAAAGCACATTCATATGATACAGCATCAGCTCCAGTTGAGTCTATCTAGTGGCAGCATAAATAACATTTGGCTCCGGCTCTCTTCTTTTAGTTTTTGGTCGAAATGCCACTGCTGCATAGTTCACGTCATCAGAGCCTGCATTCTGTGAAAAGAGTATTTACATGTGGTGACTTGACATTATTTTAACTCCCCTATAGCCAGAACAATACTGGACTTTTGGGGCAGATATCAATATTAATATTTGGTCAATAGATACAATGAACAATTGTAATAAAGATATTAGCCGAGTCAATATAGCCCTGGCTGTTTTTCATCGGGCTTTATCAAACAGTCTATATGAGTAATTGTTCAAATTAGATTCACCTCTATTTGCTCTGGATTCTGTCCTTCTTTATCAGCTAAGTGACAGAAACAAAACATCTGGTCAGTTCATTGATCATTGTCTTTGGTAAACCAGGAGTTTAGCGTTTTTCCAGTACATTGACACAACTTTAAGAGCATTTCCACAAGCAACAAAACCAAATGTAAGATAGACAAAGTACCTGTCTGAAGTTTCCTGTTTTTAACAACCAGACCTATGATGACCATTACAAGGACAACAGTCAGACCACCGAGCACGACAATCATCAGCTCTGCTGTTCCATCAGACTCTTCTACAACCAAGATTATTACGTTAGACTCTATTTCCCCTTCAGAGACTTGAGACTGGGTTGAAATTACAATGGATTAAACTGAATTTAGTTAAACTGTTTCACCTTCAAATGTTTGTTAATCTGCACAATGAAAGAAATCTTACTTTTACACTTGCTGTCCATGTCATCATGTGGCCCATCTCTGCCTTCTATAGAAATCAGGATAAATTTAATTGTATCCTTTTGGCAGATTTTCCTTACAATTACATTTTCTCAGTGTTTAAATTGCCACTATGAAGCATCTGTTGTTAGAAGATAGTTGTGAATACAGTATATAGCATGTAAATGATCAAAAAAAACAAAAAAAATAAAAAAACACAGCTTTACAATGAGCTTACCTTTAACATGCAAATGTATCACACTGAAATTTGGACGTCCACTTTCGTAAATCCACAAAATAAAGTCCAGAGTCAGATAATTCCAAATGTTTGATCTTGAGAAAGACAGTGGAGATGTTGGATGTCATTTCATATTTTTCCTTTGAAAATCCGTCGCAGTACACAACAGCGTTATCTGAGGTTATTTTAACAGTGATACAGCTGGCCTTGGTTCCGTTGACCAGTTTGACCCAGAATGTCACAGAGTCGTATTTGGACATGTTGGTACTCAGCAGTCTGACTTCTTCACCAACCTGAGCCTCCACAGTCTGAGACTCAGAACCTGAGACAGAGATCCAGCCTGAAACACACAAGATTTACTTTCAATGAGACAAAAGAACATGAACAATAACTCTTACATAACTCAATACTTTCAGTCCTGGTTAGTTAGAGCTACCAAAGTTATAAATGTAATTCAATGCCAGTACTCACTGAAGCTGCAGAGACTTAAAGCTGTTATCAAGGTAAAGTTCTTCATGGTGAGTGTGACTGAAGCTCTGCAATGTCCACAATGAAGTGTGCTTCAGTAAGGCTGCTTTCTACATAAAGAGGCGGGCTGTTTGTAGTTGCTCATCCTGTTCCTCAAACTGACCACATACACGCTTTCAGGAAAAGAAGTGTTGATGCAGAATGTTAGCTGTTCTAAGTTATACTTCAGACCATGTTATCTGACAGTACTTTACTAACAGACATTGATATTATGTAATGACACAACCTTAATGTAATCCCCTTATCTAAAACAACAGATGCACAGAACTATTGTTAGTCTTTACCATAGAAATTACTTCAATCATCAACTCAGCTCATGTTGGAAATTCATACTGCTTAAAATATTTTCTGGACAGAAAAACATCATGTAAGCTACTAATGTTGAGATAAGAGTTATCATTCATTATGGTGACAAAATAAAATGCACATCAAATCCAGTGAGAATCAACAACACTTTTCTTACCCCAATGGATGGAACAGGTCTAACAAATTAGGAGGATTTATTGGCAGAAATCATCCACCATGTCAGTCCGCCATCTTGAGCGTCCCTGTTTTTACAGTAGCCCAGAAAAGATAAAGCAAAAGAAAAAAAAAGGTTCTATATAGGGCCTTTTGGGGTTCTCTCAAGTTTTGTGCCCACCGTAGTTTCTCCTATATGCTTGGAAGGCAAGCAGTTTTCATCACCATTCATCACCAGTGAACCAAATGGACATTTCTGCACAGGGAAGAAGGATATTTTGTTCATCAAATAATTTGTACCTATATCTTCAGTTCCCTGGCAACTTTTCTAAGCAGGCTCCTCTTGCTCTCCAGTCCAACGGCTCTCTGCCTGACCCCTCCTGCCCTAGTCTCCTGCCTGAGGTCTCTTGCGTTTCCGCTGTCCGGTCCAGTCAGCCTTAAGTTTCTATTACACCGATGTCCAGTGTCAGGGCTACCAGCCTCAGCTTTCCTTGGCTGCTGATCTCTATTATCCAGGCCACCCATCTCATTTGTTCTTCCCTCAGCTCAACGTCTGTTGTCAGTGTTGTGTACTTGCGTTCCAACTACCTGTACATTTTCCTGATTTTCTGCCTTTTATCTGTTACCTGCATTTTGACCTGCTGCCTGTTTATGACCTGCCTGCCTGCTTTGCCTTTCTGGATTTGTCTGCTTCTTAGGACTACCTTCTCGTGCCTGACTGTAAACCTGTTTATTTTAACATTGGTTAAGTAAAATCCTTTTTCCTCAATATGTTCTGCATCAGTCTCTGCATTTGGGTCCCAATCCTATTTCCTTGTACACACATCTGTGAAACATGTAGCATATCATTTAAAACACATTATGATATCAGAGTTGAAATATGAAGTTTTGAGTTTGATGTACATTTTCTTTTCCAAAACTTCCATACAGTTTTAAAGGCATGAATTTTCTCACCAAGTGTTTTCTGTGTACTTTCAGATTTTGTTTTTAGAAACCTTTGATCTAACAGGCCTCATGATCTTAGACTTTAGACTTTATTTGTCATTTGGATTTGCATCAAAATGAAATTACATTACAATGGCACATAGCACAACAGGAATAAAGGAGAGGCAGTATGCACAGTCAAAAAAATAAAAATTAAAGTAGATATGCAAATATAAAACCTTTATATAAAAAAACCTGGATGATATATATTTTACAATTTTAGTTGCCTATGTAAAATAACTTTTGTATATAATACAAATAAGAAAAATACGATAAATATATCTTTTGTATAAAAAACAGATTAAAATAACGCAATATAAAGATAATAATAAAGATAAATATAAGATAGCTAAGATAACGTAACGTGCAATAAACCAATCAGAGCGTCATCTCACATTCCCTTTAAAAGCAGGTGCGATTGTTCCATGGCGGATTGCTATTATAATGGCGGATTTGCCAGGCGCACGCCAGGAGCGGTTCACAGCCGAGGAGACCGACGGAGAACTGGCGCTTATAGACAGAAAGTAGACACACTTTAAATATTCTATTTTCCACTTAGAGGGCTTTATTTATCATCAAAAGATGCTTTTATGTTAATCTAAGGAGGGATACATATAGCTGAATTTAAGGATCATTTATTGATTGATCATTTAGTTTATAAAATGTCAGAAAGTGCAGCTCAAGTTCCCAGAACCCGAGGTGACGTTTTTAAAATCTGTTTTTCTTTCCAAAACACAAATGATATGAAAAGCAGCAAATCCTCACATCTGAGAGGCCGGATGTACGTATAGTTTGACTTTAAACAATTATTTTAATCTGCTAATTAATGTGCACACGCTACATTATGGCCAAGCATGCGCCCTTAAAATAGCATCTGAATAAGCGCCACTGACTTTAGACTAGGTTTTTCCTGGTCTGTTGCGGAATTGTTTTCTGAAACAGCAAAATAGCACCAGGGAACGTTTGCGCCGGAAAACACGCCTCCTCTTTTCGCTGAACCGCCCCCCGGGAGCGCAAATTCATTCCCTAATTTAAGGACGTGCGTCTGTGGAGGGAAAATTCCAATGTGCGTCGAATGCAAAATAGAAATTGTACAAGAGACAGTGTACAAAGTCAGAGATATAGCCCTATGTCTATCTAATGTTAGCTGACTCTGCCTCATGGTGCTAGGAGCCAAACCTGGCAAGAAAACCACTTTGATACAGTATTTCCTGTTGTAGGGCTTAAATTGTTTATGGAGTATAACCACTTATTTTACAGTTGGCATGGTATATACCGACTCACAAATTCCCTCTACATCATTCAGGAATATTCTGCAAGCTGAAATTTCATGGGTTGATGGAGTAAGGATTAAGGAATATTTCACTAAAAATGCACACTTTTATGTCCCACCTTTCTGTGGGCCAATACTGCAAAATCTGTTCCTCTTCTGTGGCTAATGTTCATTTTATAATAATCCTTACACCCTGAAGTCAAGCATCAGAAGTTAAGTGACAATGTACAAATACTGCTAACCCATTTTGGGGTGAACTAAATATCCGCTTAAGAAAAACAGCAACAAAACACTGGGGCATAAATTAAGAATATGCCCACTCCTCCAGACTGGTTGTAATGTTACAAAATCGTGTTGTACGTTAAACTTTAACATTGAAGGTGAGCACAGAGAAACTGTCCTTCAGCAGATGAACGTGAAAACAATCTCAACATGCATCATTCTGTCCTGCAGTGAAGATCAGACATCTAACTATAACATTTAACAAAACACATATAATTTACTGCTTTAGAGCGGAATAGTTTGGTAGACAGAGGTCTGTAGTGCCTCCTGGAGGAGACAAGATAAAATATATGGTGAACAGAAGTCAGATGTGATTTCAGTATGCCCTTTAGTAAGCCCTTTTGGTTATACATACCTTTACAGTGCGCGAAGAGGGAGATGATGATATTGAAGGATCAACTGATTACACATGCAGAGGAAGAATGGCAGTGTGCACATGCACAATGTCTCCACTGGGTCTAAATACAGCTTCAGTCATGTAAATAAGTTTGCTAAAGACATAGTAGAGGCAGACTGTATCAGTAACAATGATACAAAAACCTCTGTGCTGACAGTCAGGGGCACAAAGGTGCTGGTAGTCCTGGAACACCACCCCCCATGACTTGCTGATTTGATTACTGATTTATTATTGTGTTGTTCATGTTTTGCTGTCTGTGCACCTCGGCTCCAGAGAGGAACAACTTGTCGTTCTAATGGCATATTTGAATACAGTTCAATAACAACAAACTTGCAGGTGATTTTTACTGTCTGAGCTGCTGTATCAGACTGTTATCTTCCATGATGGCTGTATAAAACTGTATAAATGGCAGAATAATTGTAACTTGATGCCGTCTGAAATTCTTTGAGGCATATTTTTGTTTCAAACAGCATCAGCAACAGATATTTGGTGGTGAATGATTTGAGCTTCTTTTCATCAACTATATGATCCGCCCCTTTCCACTGATATAAAGTGCTCTTGCTGTGACACGGTTATACGCACAATGAAGAGCTTCACCTTAATAACAGCTTTACTTCTCTGCAGCCTCAGTAAGTACTGCTATTGAATTATTATGCAAGGAGTTACAATTCTAACCTCTCTTTTGTCCAGTATGTTGTTGGTTTATCAGCTGAGGAGTGAATCTGATGTTGTCTGTGCTGTGTGTTTCAGGCTGGATCTCTGTCTCAGGTTCTGAGTCTCAGACTGTGGAGGTTCAGCCTGGAGAAAATGTCACACTGCTGTGCTCCAACATTTCCACAAGTCCAACTCAGACAGACTGGTTCAGAGTGACCAACAGAACCAAACCCAGCTGTATCTCCTCTATGTACAGATCTGATAAAGACATTTCATTCTGTGATGGATTTCAAAATGGAAAATTTAAAATGAGCTCCAACGTCTCCACTGTTATTCTTCAAATCAAGCGAGTGAATTTCTCTGACTCTGGACTGTATTTCTGTGGATTTTACATAGATGCACACACCGTCATTTCCACTGCAACATATGTAAATGTTAAAGGTAAGTTTGTAGTTAAGTCTTACCTCTTTTAAATATCTACTTATCCTATCATATTTACGGTATATCTCAAACATACTGTCACAGTATGAAAGCAGCATAAAGTCAAACAAGAAACCAAAAGACTTCATATGTTTTGATCGTCTTTTAAAGGTGATGGTGAATCTGATGATGAACTGGATTTTCACACTCACAGTAAGGTTCTACTTTCCTCTGTTAAGATTATTTTCTGTTACCATAGAGCCATTCGTTTAGATCACAGATTAAAGAGTCTAATTCTACCATGTTTCCAGTAGAGGAGCCTGATGGAATGACAACCCTAATGAGTGTGATCCTGGGTGGTCTGACTGCTGTCCTCACTATAGTCATCATTGTTCTGGCTGTTAAAATCAGGAAACTTCAGACAGGTACAGTACATTTATAATTTGTTGCACATCATCTAGTGAGCTGTGTCAACATGACGGACAAATCCAAAGTAAAGTATGTGATCAGTAATAATGAACTAATCAGACTTTTGTCTTTTGTCATTTAGCTGTGAAGGAAGAAGCGCAGCCAGAAAGAAACAAGGTGAACCCACCATTAACTTACACAAACTGTGTGTTATGGTTTTAAAGTTGCATTTGAACACATGATGAGTCTGTTAATGATCTTTGTCCCGAGCTGCTGCAGGTGGAATCAAACAGCAAATTCAGACAGGCAGTCACAGCAGACCTCTTTAACGTCACGTAAAAATGATCCTTTTAACTCATACTTTCAACTTTAATTGCAGCTGCCATCTTCAAACTGTAAACTGACAGTTGAGGTTCATTAACTCAAATGTGAATAACTTCATTAACTTGAGCAAAGAAAAGAAAAGTTAAAAACATTAGCATTTGGTTTACTCAGAATGTGAACAAATGCTAGTTGTAGCCATACTTTGTCCTTCCTCCCAACAGTTACCTTGTTTTTTCCCTATGAAACACATGAAAATGCATCAGCCAGAGGATATTCTTTTTAAAAAGAGAAGATTGAGTGTTCTGCCATCCTGTTGCATATAGTTTTCTGAAGTACAGTTACAAAATGGTTTGATTTTAAATTTTAAATACGGACACTGTAAGGTATTCTATTTCCTTTGATGTCCTTGCAACCTCAGTTTAAATTATTATAAGGTTTTTCCTTGTTCATATTAAATTGTGCAACACAGCTGGAATTCGATTGAAAATCTGAATTTAAATTATACTTAGCTAAACTAACACTCATCTAAGTTTAAATGATTTCTTTGTGGTCCAACACTCAAATTCACCAATGAGCAAACTCAGCTACAGTGTTTGTGAGTATGTGACTCTAAATACTCTGGTTTACAGAATCTGGACTCAGATGACCTGAACTACGCAGCTCTACGTTTCCAGGCGAAACCAAAAAGAAACCACAGACCTGCACCAGGGAGAGAGCTGGAGCCACATGTTGTGTATGCTGCCACCAGATAGACTCAACTGGGACTGTAGCTCTGAGTGGAACTGATGCTATATAACATTAATCTGCTGTTGTGTTTTTGTGTGTGAGTAGTGGGTGGAAGGAGTCCAGAAATAAACTTTGATTCATGTTTATGTATTGTCTCGCTTAAGTTTCTTCGTCTCTCTATGGGTTGAAGTGTCTGTCTTTCAGATTTGGTCTGAGAGAAAAAAAAGATGATGCTTAATGTGTGACGGCCGACGAGTCAGAAAGGACACTGATAACTGTCAAACTTATTTATAGAGAATGAAATGATCTGTGCAGGGAGGAGTTAGTGAGGTACACACCACTTGTTTGTCAGGAAGCGACAGCACAGTGTGGTCTGAGAACAACTGAGGTGAAAATTGTGAGACCACTGTACTCAAAGCTCAGTGGAAAGTATAAAATGAAGTAGTGAAAACTAATTTCTTCTTTTGAAATTAAACTAGCTGCTGTAAAGAGACCTTTTTGGGAAACACAATGACAAAATAGTAATAGAACAAACCACCCATAAATCCACGAAAAAAAATGGTGCATGAATTTAGAATGGCCAAATTGTGATGGCAAGACGAGTGGGTCAGAGCATCTCCAAAACTGCAGCTCTTGTGTTGTGTTCCGGGTCTGCAGTGGTCAGTACCTATCAAATGTTTGTTGGTACGGGGCTGCATAACATTATGACCACCAGGGTGCCCAGGTGGTCATCATGTTATTGCTGATCCATGTACATGATTCTGCACAGAGATGGCCAGACATCTAACTGAGGTAATATTTAACAAAACATATTTTTATAAAATGCTTTAGAGTAGAATACTTTGGTAGACAGAGGTCTGTAGTGCCTCCTGGAGGAGATGTGATTTCAGTATGCCCTTTAGTAAGCCTGTTTGGTTATACATACCTTGACCGAACAGCGATGATGATGATCTTGGAGGATCAACTGTTTACACATTACATGCAGAGGGAGAATGTCAGTGTGCACATGCAAAATGTCTCCCTTGGGTCTGATAAAAGGAGCTGTGGGTACTTACAGTACTTACAGTGACTGTGTTCTGTCGACACCTCCCTCTGTCAGTAGAAGAACTGACACAACACAGAGAGAGAGTGGAAATGTATCTCTAGCTCCATCAGGCTGCCCACTGGTGCTCCTCAGGGCTACATACTCGGCACAGTGCTATTCAGACTGTTTACACCAAACTGTCGAGCAAAATCCAGTTTCAGTCACGTCAATAAGTTTGCTGAAGACATAGTAGAGGCAGACTGTATCAGCAACAATGATACAACAAACAAATCATTGGCACCTCTGTGCTGAGAGTCAGGGGCGCAAAAGTGGGGTTAGTCCCCTAACACCACCCCCTATGACTTGCTGATTTGATTACTAATTTATTATTGTGTTTTTCATGTTTTGCTGTCTGTGCACCTCGGCTCCGGAGAGGAACAACTTGTCGTTCTAATGGCATATTTGAATACAGTTCAATAACAACAAACTTGCAGGTGATTTTTACTGTCTGAGCTGCTGTATCAGACTGTTATCTTCCATGATGGCTGTATAAAACTGTATGAATGGCAGAATAATTGTTACTTGATGCCGTCTGAAATTCTTTGAGGCATATTTTTGTCTCAAACAGCATCAGCAACAGATATTTGGTGGTGAATGATTTGAGTTTCTTTACATGAACTATATGAATACTCCGCCCCTTTCCATTGATATAAAGTGCTCTTGCTGTGACACGGTTATACGCACAATGAAGAGCTTCACCTTAATAACAGCTTTACTTCTCTGCAGCCTCAGTAAGTACTGCTATTGAATTATTCTGCCAGCAAATACAATTCTAATCTCTCTTTTGTCCAGTGTAGAGGTATGTTGTTGGTTTATCAGCTTATGAGTAAATCTCATGTTTTCTCCGCTGTGTGTTTCAGGCTGGATCTCTGTCTCAGGTTCTGAGTCTCAGACTGTGGAGGTTCAGCCTGGTGAAGATGTCACACTGCTGTGCTCCAACATTTATAAAGTTACAATTCAGGCGGAGTGGTTCAGAGTGACCAACAGAACCAAACCCAGCTGTATCTCCTATCTGTATAGTGCTGATGGTAAAGCTGGTAAAAAGGTAAAATTCTGTGATGAATCTCAAAATGGAAAATATAAAATGAGCTCCAACGACTCCACTGTTTTTCTTCAAATCAAGCAAGTGAATTCATCTGACTCTGGACTGTATTTCTGTGGATTTTACCTAAACGGACACACCATCATTTCCACTGCAACATATTTAAATGTTAAAGGTAGGTTTGTAATTAAATATTACCTTTTATAAAGATGTCATTATATTTACATATGTATATTTACAATGTATTGTCACAGTATGAAAGCAGCATAAAGTCAAAGAAGAAACCGAAACATTTCATATGGTTTGATCGTCTTTTAAAGGTGATGGTGAATCTGATGATGAAGTGTATTGTAACACTCAAAGTAAGGTTGTCCTTTCTTCTCTTAAGATTATTGTCATTGTACAAGTTACCATAGAGCCATTCATTTTGAATAAAAGACAGATTAAAAGAGTTGCCTGTACCATGTTTCCAGTAGAGGAGCCTGATGGAATGACAACCCTAATGAGTGTGATCCTGGGTGGTCTGACTGCTGTCCTCACTATAGTCATCATTGTTCTGGCTGTTAAAATCAGGAAACTTCAGACAGGTACAGTACATTTATAATTTGTAGCACATCATCTAGTGAGCTGTGTCAACATGACGGACAAATCCAAAGTAAAGTATGTGATCAGTAATAATGAACTAATCAGACTTTTGTCTTTTGTCATTTAGCTGTGACGGAAGAAGCGCAGCCAGAAAGAAACAAGGTGAACCCACCATTAACTTACACAAACTGTGTGTTATAGTTTTAAAGTTGCATGTGAACACATGATGAGTCTGTTAATGATCTTTGTCCCGAGCTGCTGCAGGTGGAATCAAACAGCAAATTCAGACAGGCAGTCACAGCAGACCTCTTTAACCTCACGTAGAAATGATCCTATTAACTCATACTTTCAACTCTAATTCCAGCTGCTATCTTTAAACTGTAAACTGACAGTTAAGGTTCATTAACTTGAAGCAAAAACGTGATTAACTTCATTAACTTGAGCAAAGAAAAGAAAAGATAGAATGGTTAACATTGGGCTTACTCAGAATGTGAACAAATGCTTGTTGTGTGCTTACCCAAAAGTAATGCCAGTAGTTACCCTGTTTTTTCCGTGTGAAACACATGAAAATGCATCAGCCAGAGAATATTCTTTTTAGAAAGAGAAAATTGAGTGTTCTGCCATCCTGTTGCATATAGTTTTCTGAAGTACAGTTACAAAATGGTTATTTTAAATTTAAAATACGGACACTGTAAAGGTATTCTATTTGCTTTGATGTTCTTAACTGATTTCTTTGTGGTCCAACACTCAAATCCACCAATGAGCAAACTCAGATACAGTGTTTGTGTGTATGTGACTCTAAATACTACTGATTTACAGAATCTGGACTCAGATGACCTGAACTACGCAGCTCTACGTTTCCAGGCGAAACCAAAAAGAAACCACAGACCTGCACCAGAGAGAGAGCTGGAGCCACATGTTGTGTATGCTGCCACCAGATAGACTCAACTGGGACTGTAGCTCTGAGTGGAACTGATGCTTTATCACATTAATCTGCTGTTGTGTTTTTGTGTGTGAGTAGTGGGTGGAAGGAGTCCAAAAATAAACTTTGATTCTGTATTTTCTCACTCATGTCTCTTTCTGTCTCTCTCTCGGTCAAAGTGTCTGTGTTGCTTATGAGAGGAGGGAGGAGTTAGGGAGGTACACATCAATTATTTGACAGGAAGTGACAGCACAGTGTGGTCTGAGAACAACTGAGGTGAAAATCACGAGGCCTCTGAAGCCAAAGCTCGATGGAAAGTACAAGAGGGAGCAGTGAAAACTAACTTCTTTTGACAAAACTCAACTATGAAGCCAGCGGGTATAAAGTGCAGGACTGTGACACAGGAATCCAGGATTCTTATCCAGGTTCAGGCAATAAAAGCAGTTTGGTTAAGTTTTGGAAAATATAATTATTTTGGTTAGATGTTAATAAAAGTCACTTTTTCTGTATTAATGCCAGCTCCTAAAAATAACCATAAACACTGCAGTCACTGCAAGTGGATAGTGTATTGCTTAATAGTTTTTGAGTCTATCAAATCTAATAAGTTGTCAGTGAACATTTTACTGATCCATTCAGTATCAGGATTTTTGCAACTTGCCAGAAAAAAGTTGTTACAGTGTGTGACATACAGTATGTAATGCTAAATACTCTGAGCTACAGAATCTGGGCTCTGATAAGCTGAACTCTGCTGCACTCTCTGCAGTTCCTTCCAAAGACAATAGGAAATAGGAGACCTGCATCAGAGATACAAGTAGAGATAGACCAGCAGATAGACTCATTTTATGCTGTGTCATCGGTGTGTGAATGTGTATGAATGAGTTAGTTTCTGTTCGATGGACTTGCCATCACTGTGTGAATGTGTGTGAAAGGGTGAATGTGGCATGTAAAAGTGCTTTGAGTGGGTGGAAGACTAGAAAGGCGCTATACAAGTACAGGACAATTAACCATTTACCATTTTTACACTGTCTCAGCTGCTGTAACAGACTGTTGTAGATGAGGTGAGGATGTATTCCATGATGGCTGTATAAAACTGTAAGAGTGGCAGAAGAATTGTAAGTTCATGCCATCTGAAATTCTTTGAGGCACAATTTTGTCTCAAATGTTCCGTGGTAAAAGATGTGAGCTTCTTTACATGGCCTATTCAATTCCCCGCCCCTTTACAGTGATATAAAGCGCTCTTGCTGTGACACAGTAATACGCACAATGAAGAGCTTCACCTTAATAAGAGCTTTACTTCTCTGCAGCCTCAGTAAGTACTGCTATTGAATTATTCTGAGCGACAAATACAATTCTAATCTCTCTTTATCCAGTAATGCATTTATTTTCAAATTATTTCTTAATGAATCAGTTTATGAGTAAATCTCATGTTGTCTGTGCTGTGTGTTTCAGGCTGGATCTCTGTCTCAGGTTCTGAGTCTCAGACTGTGGAGGTTCAGCCTGGAGAAGATGTCACACTGCTGTGCTCCAACATTTCCAGAAATACAATCCATGCAGAATGGTTCAGAGCGACCAACAGAACCAAACCCAGCTGTATCTCCTCTATGTTTGGATCTGATGGTGAGGCTTCATTCTGTGATGGATTTCAAAATGGAAAATTTAAAATGAGCTCCAACATCGCCATTATTTTTCTTCACATCAGGCGAGTGGATTTATCTGACTCTGGTCTGTATTTCTGTGGATTTTTCACTGGCACACATACAGTCATTTCTACTGCAACACATTTAAACGTTGAAGGTAAGTCTGTAGATAAACATTATCTCTTTTAAAGATCTCTGTATCTTATCATGTTTATGGTATATCAAAATATATTGTCGGAGTATGAAAATTATTTCATCATCTTTTTTTAAAGGCGATGGTGAATCAGATGATGAAGTGGATTGTAACACTCAAAGTAAGGTCCTTCTTTCGTCTCTTAAGATTATTTTCATTGTGCAAGTTACCATTGGGCCATTCATTTTGAAATGAAAAAAAATCTAATTCTACCATTTTAGATATGATAGTCGAGGCTGATGGAATGACAACCCTAATGAGTGTGATCCTGGGTGGTCTGACTGCTGTCCTCACTATAGTTGTCATTGTTCTGGCTGTTAAAATCAGGAAACTTCAGACAGGTACAGTACATTTATAATTTGTTGCACATCATCTAGTGAGCTGTGTCAACATGACGGACAAATCCAAAGTAAAGTATGTGATCAGTAATAATGAACTAATCAGACTTTTGTCTTTTGTCATTTAGCTGTGAAGGAAGAAGCGCAGCCAGAAAGAAACAAGGTGAACCCACCATTAACTTACACAAACTGTGTGTTATGGTTTTAAAGTTGCATTTAAACACATTATAAATCTAGTGTCATATCAGCATGTATAGATGGTGTATTATAGATGTAGCATTGGTTCAACAAAATGGACAGTTCATGAATGAATTTTATTCAGCGTGCCACTTAATACTGATTTTAAATACTGTCCAAAATTAGCCATCAGCTGGTGTGTATGAAAAGAATAGCAAGGATCTTTTATCCCATTATTAATCTCTTTTAATGATATATTTTCTCCAAATGGCCTCACATTACAAGAAAATGAATATCTTAAATGAACTCTATGATGTCCATTCTGGCAACAACTCTTTTCAGCTGAATTATGAATCCTCTCCAACAGTCATGACAATGATCTTAAAGGCTGAAATCAAGTGTGATCAAATGAACCACACTTATTTTTGAGTTTTCCATAATTATTGCATGATCTAAAGACAAAAGTCTTTTTACACTTGCCATTTTTGCACATTTTGCACATTTGAAAGTGTGACTTTAAACTGTACATTTTAAACCTTAATATATATATATATATATATATATATTCTTAATATATTGTATGTCTATTACATCTGGAGTATATGTAACGAAAGTAATTTCCCCCTGCGTTTCATAAAGTATTTCTGATTCTGATTCTGATCTTTTCCACAAGATCTTTTTGCTTTCCAGCAAAAGCAGACAGTGAAAATGATCTGTTCATAGTCATACTGACAATAAACCAGGAACATATACACATTTCACTTGTTTCAATGTCTATATATGCAAAAGATGTCACAGACATGTAGAAAATAATTTTTCTAAACTCAACACCTCCTGTATCTGTTAGATTAAAGCAGACTAGTGTTTCTGTGGACACAATCCATTCATATGGCTTTATGGTATTGTATTCATCAAAGGCAAACTCAGTGTAAAAATACAGGGTTTGCAGCAGCAGCTCTGCAGAAACGCTCTCAGTGTGATCACCTCAGGTGTACGAGCTGCAGCAGTTGAGCAATGCAGCGATGCTCACACATGCTGTGTGGACCTAGCTTTAGTTGAAATGATTCCTTTGTGATTAAACCCACAAATCCACCAATTTAACAGGTTGTTTGGCAAACTCAGATACAGTGTTTGGGAGTATGTGACTCTAAATACTCTGATTTACAGAATCTGGACTCAGATGACCTGAACTACACAGCTCTACGTTTCCAGGCGAAACCAAAAAGAAACCACAGACCTGCACCAGAGAGAGAGCTGGAGACACATGTTGTGTATGCTGCCACCAGATAGACTCAACTGGGACTGTAGCTCTGAGTGGAACTGATGCTTTATCACATTAATCTGCTGTTGTGTTTTTGTGTGTGAGTAGTGGGGGGAAGAATAAACTTTGATTCTGTATTTTCTCGCTCATGTCTCTTTCTGTCTCTCTCTCTCTCGGTAAAAGTGTCAGTCTTGCTTATGAGAGGAGGGAGGAGTTAGTGGGTTACACATCAATTATTTGACAGGAAATGACAGCACAGTGTCGTCTGAGAACAACTGAGGTGAAAATCATGAGACTTCTGAAACTTCTTTTGACAAAACTCAACTAGCAGCCAGCGGGTATAAAGTGCAGCACTGTCACACAGGAATCCGGAATTTGCATCCAGGTTCAGGCAATAAAAGCAGTTTGGTTAAGTTTCGGAAAATATCATTATTTTGGTTAGATGTTAATAAAAGTCACTTTTTCTGTATTAGTGCCAGCTCTTAAAAATAACCATAAACACTGCAGTCACTGCAAGTGGATAGTGTTTTGCTTAATAATTTTTGAGTCTATCAAATGAAATATGTTGTCAGTGAACATTTTACTGATCCATTCAGTATCAGGATTTTTGCAACTTGCCAGGAAAAGGTTGTTACACTGTGTGAGTTACAGAGGCCTGCGTCAGAGAGACAAGTAGAGATAGAGCAGCAGACTCAGGAACCAACTGAAATGGCAACTGCCCTTCAGTATGCACTTTTGGTTGTACCGTACCTCATAGACCGCGGAACCGGGGGAGCCAGGGGGGCCACGGCCCGGGTAACTTTTGTACTCTGACAAACTATTTTATATGAATAAAAGCCTAACTTGTATCTATGTTTTTATGAGCCAAACAATACTAGTCAGCACACACCTTCAAACACTCTCACCAACTGCTGCCGATAAAAAACTCCCACTGACTGCTGGATTTTGATTTGAAATTGGTGTGCATTGTTTATCAACTACGTCATGTGTGAGCGTTGTCGCGAGCTAACGGCGGGCACCTGCCAAACCGCTGGCTGCATTACCTGCAAAAATGAAGAGACAGAAGTCAATATCCAATTTTTTTCTACAAATAAACAGGCAAAACAAAATGAGCAAACTACTCCAGCTTCCACTGTGGCCTCAACAAAAGACCCGGACCGTCCATCTCTACCACGGACTCCGACGACGTGTGTGTGTGTGTGTGTGTGTGTGTGTGTGTGTGTGTGTGTGTGCGTGCGTGCGGCTCTGCACATCAGTCTGATATGAGTGTTGACTTGTGATGATAATGACTATGATGTTGATTTAGATTCAAGGGTTTTGGTTGTGGTTGTGGACTGGACTGGATGTACTTTGTTGTTTGCTATAGTTTCATCTGCGCGTTCATGGGTAAATATCCAATCCAATCCAATCCAACTTTATTTGTTAAGCACTTTAAAACAACCAAAGTTGACCAAAGTGCTGTACAGGAGAATAAATAAGACATCATAAATAAAAGACATAACAGCTCACATGAGGCGCAAAATAACATATAATACAACAATAAAATGAAAAGACATAAATAAAAATAATAACCATGCAATAACAAGCAATCAAAAAGTAAAAATAACAAATACAAAAAAATAAATCAAGTAAATAAAGTCGACATCTTACTAGGTGTCAAAGGCCACAGAGAAGAGATGGGTTTTAAGACCGGTTTTAAAAACAGACAGAGAAGAGGCCTGTTTAATGTGCAGAGGCAGATCATTCCATAATTTAGGAGCAGACACAGCAAAGGCACGGTCCCCTCTGAGCTTCCGCTTAGTTTTAGGCACACTCAGGAGCAGCTGATCATCTGACCTGAGGGGGCGGACGGGTATATAGGGGTGTAGAAGCTCAGATAGGTAGGGCGGGGCAAGACCATTTAGGGATTTAAAAGCAAATAAAAGAATTTTAAAATGGATCCTAAATTGAATTGGCAGCCAGTGGAGTGAGGCTAAAATGGGGGAAATGTGCTCATGTTTACATGTGCCAGTTAAAAGACGTGCAGCAGCATTCTGTACCATCTGAAGACGGGCGATGGAGGACCCACTAACCCCCACATATAGTGCATTACAGTAATCCAGCCGAGTGGTAACAAAGGCGTGGATTACCGTCTCAAAAGGAAATAAAATAAAATAAAATAGGCTTGGCCTGTTGTGTGTGAATGTTAGAGTGGGATCAGAGGGGTTAATCTGAGCAAGCATGTGTGTGCATTCATCATGTGTGTACTGTAGATGTGACTGTGTGGTGTCGGAATAAAATTTAATACGTCAGTAATATTGTTTGTTTCAATGCATATGCCCCCCACCCCCTCCGCGTGACTTGAAATTATGGCCCCCCCTTGTTCAGATGCGTTCCGCGGTCCATGCCGTACCTTTACATTACAGAGATTCAGTTGATTAGAGACAGACATGATCATCTTGGATAATCTACTGTGTGCATGTGTACAATACCTCCTCTGAGTCTGATAAAAAGAGCTGTGGGTACTTAAAGTGCTTAGAGTGACAGTGTTTGGTCTGTCGACACCTCCCTCTGTCACTGGAAGAACTGACACAACACAGAGAGAGTGTGGAAATGTATCTCTAACTCCATCAGGCTGCCCACTGGTGCTCCTCAGGGCTACATGCTCAGCCCAGTGCTATTCAGACTGTTTACACATAAACAAAATCCAGCTTCAGTCGATAGGTTTGTTAATGTCACAGTAGAGGCAGACTGTATCAACAACAATGATACAACAAACAAATCAATGACACCAGTGTGCAGAGAGTGAGGGGCATGAAGGTTTTTGGGGAGTACATAATCTACAGTTTTACATAGTCCCCTAACACAATCCCCTTTCCATGAAAGCACTGTTTGTAACCATGATCCTTTTAATTTTTAGCTATTATATTAATTTTTAATTCATTATCTAATAATGTATTCATGACACAGGGACTTGCTTGTTTGATAACTGATTTATTATTGTGTTTGCTGTCTGTGCACCTTTGCTTCAGACTGGAACAACATGACGTTTTCCTGCATACTTGAATACAGATGAATAATGTCATGGCCGGTTGTAGATCAGAGGTAGAGTCATCCATTATCAGAAGGTTGTTGGTTCGATCTCCATCTCCTTTGGCTGCATGTCAAAGTAGCAGTAGTCAAAGACCTTGAGCAAGATACTGAACCCCAAATTGCTCCTGATGCTGTGTCATCAGTGTGTGAATGTGTATGAATGAGTTAGTGTCTGTTCAATGGACTTGCCATCACTGTGTGAATGTGAGTGAAAGTGTGAATGTGGCATGTAGTGTAAAAGTGCTTTGAGTGGGTGGAAGACTAGAAAGGCGCTATACAAGTACAGATCCATTTACAATTTACAATTTTTACACTGTCTCAGCTGCTGTATCAGACTGTTGTAGATGAGGTGAGGATGTATTCCATGATGGCTGTATAAAACAGTAAGAGTGGCAGAAGAATTGTTAGTTCATGCCATCTGAAATTCTTTGAGGCACAATTTTGTCTCAAATGTTTCGTGGTAGAAGATGTGAGCTTCTTTACATGGCCTATTCAAGTCCCGCCCCTTTACAGTGATATAAAGTGCTCTTGCTGTGACACAGTAATACGCACAATGAAGAGCTTCACCTTAATAACAGCTTTACTTCTCTGCAGCCTCAGTAAGTACTGCTGTTGAATTATTCAGAGCGGCAAATTCAATTCTAATCTCTCTTTATCCAGTAATGCATTTATTTTTTCTAACTTTCAAATTACTTCTTAACGAATCAGCTTATGAGTAAATCTCATGTTGTCTCTTCTGTGTGTTTCAGGCTGGATCTCTGTCTCAGGTTCTGAGTCTCAGACTGTGGAGGTTCAGCCTGGTGAAGATGTCACACTGCTGTGCTCCAATATTTATGGAGTTACAATTCAATGGTTCAGAGTGACCAACAGAACCAAACCCAGCTGCATCTCCTATCTGTACAGTGCTGATGGTAAAGCTGAGAAAAAGGTAAAATACTGTGATGAATTTCACAAGGGGCAATTTAAAATGAGCTCCAACTTCTCCACTGATTTTCTTCAAATCAAGCAAGTGAATTTATCTGACTCTGGACTGTATTTCTGTGGATATTACCTAAATGGACACACCGTCATTTCCACTGCAACATATTTAAATGTTAAAGGTAAGTTTGTAATTAAGTCTTACCTCTTTTAAATATCTACTCTCTCCATCATATTTACAATATATCTCTAATGTATTGTCACAGTATGATAGCAGAATAAAGTCAATGAAAAAAACAAAACAATTAATTTGGTTTGATCGTCTTTTAAAGGTGATAGTGAATCTGATGATGAGGTGGATTTTCACACTCAAAGTAAGGTTCTACTTTCCTCTCTTAGGATTATTTTCATTGTGCAAGTTACCATAGAGCCACTTATTTTGATTAAAACACAGATTAAAGAATTCTACCATGTTTCCAGTAGAGAATCATGATGGAATGACAACCCTAATGAGTGTGATCCTGGGTGGTCTGACTGCTGTCCTCACTATAGTCATCATTGTTCTGGCTGTTAAAATCAGGAAACTTCAGACAGGTACAATACATTTATAATTTGTTGCACATCATCTAGTGAGCTGTGTCAACATGACGGACAAATCCAAAGTAAAGTATGTGATCAGTAATAATGAACTAATCAGACTTTTGTCTTTTGTCATTTAGCTGTGAAGGAAGAAGCGCAGCCAGAAAGAAACAAGGTGAACCCACCATTAACTTACACAAACTGTGTGTTATGGTTTTAAAGTTGCATTTGAACACATTATACATCTAGTGCCATATCAGCATGTATATATGTATTATAGATAGCATTGGTTCAACATAATGGACAAACAACGTGCCACCTAATATTGATTTTCATTCAACCAAAATTAGCCATCAGCTGCATGCAAGTGCATAAAAAGAATAGCAAGGATATTTTAGCTCATTATTAATCTCTTCTACTGATATATTTTGTCCAAATTGCCTCACATTACCAGGAAATGAATATACCATATGAACTCTCAGATGTCCATTCTGGTAACAACACTCTTCAGCTGAATTATGAATTCTCTTCCACAGTCATGAAAGTGATCTTAAAGGCTGAAATCAGGTGTGATCAAGTTTGTTTCTTTGTTATCTTGAGAGATCTGCCTTTGACAATCACAAGCACAGCTGTTTTCAGCTTCCATATTATTTCATACTTTTAACTCTAATTTCAGCTGCCATCTCCAAACTAAACGGACAGCTGAGGTTCATTAACATGAAGAAAAACTTTATATTTTAAGCTAAATGCACCATCAGCTCCACCAGAAGCTATTCATATATATAGATGGGTGTGTATTAAAAGTAATTTTCAGCATTTAAATTAGACATAGCTAAACTATTCTTAACGCTCATCTTAAACTCGGGCCACATTACCCGCGAGTCTCAGTTGCAGCTGCAGCAATGCTTTACTAGAGAGTCAAAGTCTCGCCTATCTTTTCCACAAGCCACCTGTGCTTCACAGCAAAAATAGACAGTGAAAATGATCTGTTCATAGTCATATTGACAATAAACTAGCAACATATACACATTTCAGTTGTTTCAATGTCTATATAGGTAGAATATGTCACAGACATGTAGAAAATATTTTTTTTCTAAACTCAACACCTCCTGTATCTGTTTTAGATTAAAAGCTGTTTCTGTGGACAGAATCCATAATATGATAACAGGGTTTTTATTGTATTGTATTTATCAAAGGCAAACTCAGTGTAAAAATACAGGGTTTGCAGCAGCAGCTCTGCAGAAACGCTCTCAGTGTGATCACCTCAGGTGTACGAGCTGCAGCAGTTGAGCAATGCAGCGATGCTCACACATGCTGTGTGGACCTAGCTTTAGTGGAAATGATTCCTTTGTGATTAAACCCACAAATCCACCAATTTAACAGGTTGTTTGGCAAACTCAGATACAGTGTTTGTGAGTATGTGACTCTAAATACTCTGATTTACAGAATCTGGACTCAGATGACCTGAACTACGCAGCTCTACGTTTCCAGGCGAAACCAAAAAGAAACCACAGACCTGCACCAGAGAGAGAGCTGGAGCCACATGTTGTGTATGCTGCCACCAGATAGACTCAACTGGGACTGTAGCTCTGAGTGGAACTGATGCTTTATAACATTAATGAAATGTTGTGTTTTTGTGTGTGAGTAGTGGGTGGAAAGAGTCCAAAAATAAACTTGTTCTGTATTTTCTCACTCATGTCTCTTTCTGTCTCTCTCTCGGTCAAAGTCTCTGTCTTTCTGTTTTAGTCTGAGGGGGAGGAGGAAGCAACAGCACCGTGTGGTCTGAGAACAACTGAGGTGAAAATCATGAGGCCTCTGAAGCCAAAGCTCAGTGGAAAGTATAAAAGCAAACAGTGTAAACTAACTTCTTCAGATGAAATTAGAGACCCTTTTGAAGGAACATGGAGACAATAGTAATAGAATACACCAGCACCCTGTGGTGATAAACACTGTCTGTATGAGTAATAAATAAAAATGTAAAATACATATGATTCTCTTCTGATGTTGCTAAATCACTCCACTTCTCATTCCTGGGACTGGGAGGGGCTGAGGTGCAAGGATAGGAGGTGAGGAAAGGAATCGAGGTTGTACAAACTGGGAAATGAGAAAGTCCCCCAGGGTCTGTGTCTGTGTATGGGCGTGGTCTTCTGCCTCACTATGGCTCTGCCTCTCTGCACACTTGTTCATCATGTGCAATGAGTCAGCCATCAACCCGCCATTCTTTCCGGTATCTACAATAAAAGACTGCATAGATGATTCACCTATGTGCTTGTCGGCGGTCTGCATCTAGGTTCAACCTCTAAGAAAATGACACAAACAGCATAGATTATAGCACCAAGCATAAAGATATGACACCATATGTCCCTCCCTTTGTTTTCTTTATAGTTAGTCTTTATAGACTGGATTAGGTGAGGTTACTTTTAAGCATCTGAAATAATCCTTTGTGGCCACTTTTATCTCAAATTGCACCTGACTCAGATATAATGAGATATCATAAGATCCTGTTGTGTCAAGTTGTGAAACAGTATTTGGTCAGTGACACTAAACTAATCAGACTAATCTTTTGTCACATAGTTGCCGTTGAAGAATTGCATCCTGAAAGAAACAAGGTGAAGTATTACTGTGGATGATAGGTAACGGTTTTTGGTGCAAACAGTGTTTGTGTACAGTATGTGACTGCAAGAAAACCTCAAGATTTGACCTGCTCGCTTTGAAATGTTGTCTCCTTGTCACACTTTGTGCTGGTTCCTGAAAAACATTGTTAGAGAGTGTGTGTGTGTGTGTAGATACAGTATATGGGCCTAAATAGTTCCTTTACTCACAGAATCTGGGCTCAGATGACTTGAACTACGACGCTCTGTGTTTCCTTCCACAGATAATAAGAAACAGGAGGACTACATCAGAGAGACAAGTGGAGACTCATGTTATTCATGCTGCCAGCAGATAGACTCAGGAAGAAACTGAAACTGCAACTGTAACTGATGCTTTATCATATGAATCTGCTGCCAGTCACCACCCACATGCATGTTGGTAGTGGGTGACAGAAGCGGTCAATGGCAAACATTTTAAAATAAAGTTTCTATATTCATGGGCAGTTGTGTCGCTCTCTCAGCCAAAGTCTTTGCCTTTCTTGTTTTGTTGGCCAGTAGTGTCAGTAATGAGGACATATTTGATGTTTGATGAGACACAAAGGACACTGACGACTGTTAAACGCCCTCTTAGGGAGAGTCAAATGGTCTGTCAGGGGGAGGGAAGAGTGAGATACACATCATTTCACAGGAAGAGACAGCACAGTGTGGTCTGAGTACAACTCATGTGAAAGTCACAAGGCCTCTGAAGTCAAATCAGCCCCCTGTGGTGACAAACATTGTCTGTATGAGTGAAAAATAAAGTGTCCACCACAGGAAGACTTCAGCCATGACCACAAACAGCAACAACCTGCTACACAAACAGAGTAATGCTACTATTTAACTACTTTACATTCACAAGCTACATCAACATCTGCATTCAAACTTCAAGACACTCTTTAGCCAGAGAAAGACATCTACATGAACACTGTCAGTTGTGATAGTTACTTCATATTGCAATAATGCATAATAATGCAGAATCATCATCTTCTTTAAAAGACTTTGAATATTGAGTTAATCTAGTGTGGACAGAACTGCTGTACTGTTACTATTCAAATGCTTGGCCCAGTTTTCATGCTGTGGGGATGCACAAACATCATCATCTCAGATGACGGTAGTTAGAAAGATGTGTCAGATGCCAGACAGCCTCCCCTCTATGTCTTGTGTCTATACAACGGATGATGATGTTTTACAACGCATAGTTTTTTATCTCAGATTTAAAAAGTTCAAATGAGCAAATTGTGGCAAAGGTCATGTACTGTAGCCTGCCCCTTAACTTAAAGGATCACTACTGTTGACTATGACTAGACCTCCATCAGTGCCTATTGATATCCAGCAAATATCCAGCATGATGGTCAGGAGACAGGAGGGAGGAAATAATTCGCTCAGTCTAAAATCTAATGCTATTTTTTTTTGTTGCCATTTGGTTTGTCCCTGATCAATATCTGTCTCATCTATCTCAAACATATGTTATAAGACAGAGTGGATGCGTGTATGAACAAGACAAAGGGGAGCTTTCCGCAACACTTGTTGCATGCACATGTAGGCATGCAACAAGCAATGTACCTTCTCCCCCCCTGTTATTTTCCACTGTGGTGAAAACACTGTGTGTATCAGTTAGAATGAAAGCCACAGGAGGACTGGCCTTCAGCTCTTTGCTATAAAACCACACGCAACAAAGGCTGCGTTGCTCTCAGTCGAAGCTTTACTTTCACTTCGTCCACCTCATTCACTTTTTGTTTTACGTTTTATACATCAGTAGGCTGCTTACAGGAAAAATGCTTTGTGCAGCCTCACACATGCAAATCGTCTGATGGCTCTGATTTCTCCAACCACGGCTTCAAGCTCAGCTGCAGAAGCAAATTGTAATAGACCTCCTCACTTCCTTACCCACAAGACGACCTTACACACAGGTGCAGTTAGGCTATGGGTGTGTTAACCTCTGGTTGGAAGAAGGTTCAGGTCCATTTTGCAAAAAGTGCAAATAGCAACCCCACTGTGAAAATACTCCACTACTGAAAGTGAAAGTTCAGCATTCTACATGTTACTAAGGTAATATATGTATATATATATATGTATATATGTATATATAGTATATAAGTATTACATCAAAATACACTTAAAGGTGCAGGGTGTGTAGGATTTTGTGGCATCTAGCAGTGAAGGTGTAGATTGTAACCAGCTGAATAAGTGGCTGCAAAAAACCTGATTGTCTCTATAAGACTTTTTAAAAAAAAGCTTTCTTTCTTAGAATTTATGCTACTGCAACAATTACTGAGTTCCTCCCCCCTTTTCTGTATTTTTGTTTGCTGTCTTGCAGAATATAATAAGTAGATCAATGTTAATTTAATCTGTGTTCAGTGTAGAGTTTGGTCCACAACAAAGTGAGAGGCGTGGCCCTGGAAAAATACTCTTAGTTGTCTGTTCTCTGTCTCAGGCCCAATTTTCAATCAGAATACTTTCTGTACACCTCAACTTGCACTGCATTATGTGGGTGCACACTGTATCGGTTCACACCTATCCTCCTACGTTAGTGCCAACCTGTCATATGTTGATCAACCTGTGATCTTAATCTTTGTGCTGCGACAAAAAAAGACCATGTGTGAGTGGAAGAACCTTCCTCTTTGAACTTCCTTCCTGGAGCTCAGTGATTTTAGCCTCCATTACAGCAAGATGACCATACGCACAATGATGAGCTTTACTCTGATGATGAT
The DNA here is from genome assembly GCF_905237075.1 of Dicentrarchus labrax. Taxonomy (NCBI): domain Eukaryota; kingdom Metazoa; phylum Chordata; class Actinopteri; family Moronidae; genus Dicentrarchus; species Dicentrarchus labrax. Next base: position 5,618,847 of record NW_026136717.1, read on the forward strand.
ACCAGCTTTATTTCTCTGCAGCCTCAGTAAGTACTGGTATTTAATTTCTCTTAGTGTTAGTCCATGGCTAAATTGTGTTTAGTTTATAGTTTCTACAGCAATGTTTTAGGGTCGTTTTAATCTGTTTGTTGTTGCATTATCAGCTGAGAACTAAATCTCTCTGCTGTGTGTTTCAGGCTGGATCTCTGTCTCAGGTTCTGAGTCTCAGACTGTGGAGGTCCAGCCTGGTGAAGATGTCACACTGCTGTGCTCCAACTTTTCCAGTTCTCCCACTCAGACAGTCTGGTTCACACTGGTAAACAGAACGCAGCCCCGCTGTATTTCCTCCATGTACAGTTCTACTGAGCCTGCTTCACTCTGCAACGGAGTCGAAAAGGGCAAATTTGAAATGAGCTCCAACATCTCCACCGTCTTTCTCAAAATCAAGCGCATTGATGTGTCTGACTCTGGGTTGTATTTTTGTGGATTTAACATGAACATACTCGTACTTTAGTCATATTTAAAGGTTCAAGGAAGTTGTACAGTGTCCTTTAGCTGCCAGCACAAAGGAAACAGAATGTATCTTATTTCAACGTGGTCAGAGATAGATTGTTAAGGAAATATCCTGTCAAAATCTGATAATTAATGTGAGAGATTTTTTTCAGTAGCACATTAAATGTTCTTCCATCCTCTCATTAGGATTTAATATGCAGGTTAGAATTTGTGAACTGATATTGCATCAGTCAACAAAGGTCATTAATCAGTGCTAATATTAGATTTCAAGCTAGTAAAGTATAAAAAAGTATTTCACTCGGAAATATGCACAATATATGCTACTTGATCACAGTTCAAGTAATTGAATGATCTTTCTTGTAGAAGAGCCTGGTGAAATACTGAGCCTGATGAGTGTGATCCTGAGCGGTGTGACTGTTGTTCTCACTAAAGTCATCATTGTCCTTGTTGTCAAAATGAGGCAAAGAGGTACTGTCTGAGAGCTGTCTATTGTGTTTATGTAGCTTTTGCACATCCTGTTGTCAATATCACAGTTAACCTACTGCTCAGTGATTAAATGTATTAATAGCAGATCAGACACATTTACTGGATATATAGTCCACAAGCAAGTTAAACCACTTCAAGTCCTAATTAGTCAATCATTTTATATAGTTTATGAGACTATATTTCTTTATAAAATACAATGGTGGCAGCATTATGATAGCAATTTCGTGATGTATATATGTATATATTTGTATATGTATACATAGTCATTAATTCCCTAGATCCCGATACACATATTTAAAACAAAATCTGAAAATAATTTTAGATTGCATATATACTAACTAATATATCATATAATATATTTCCTCTCATTTTTCTACACTATATTTTTATATGTATATTTGAAGGCAGGTGATGTAGATTTTGATATATGTGTCGATGTATCTGATATAATGTATACTGCTTCTATTGATATGTACACTATATCTGTGTACTTATGTACTTTGTTCATTGTTTTCAGATGTTTATCACCCTGGTCAGAATGATAATCCACATCTGCCACCATTCAGCTTGTCAGCCTATACATGGTTTATGTATGCATACTGGTGTGGTTTCAAAGCTTTTCAGACATTCTGACCTGACAAAAGTCCAGCTAGGATCCCAATGTTGTAATTATTAACCGTTGTGGCAGGGAGTAAGTGTGCAGGCCTTAGCATTTTTTCACTGAAGCTCATATATGTGAAAATCCTCTGACTCTTATTTACAGAATCTGGACTCTGAAGGATTCAGCATTGATTTTCCAACCCAAAACAAGAAAGAAGTGGAAACTCAACCTCATATATGCTGCAACTAGAAAGACGTAAAATGTAACCCTGATCCAAAAAGTCATACCACATACTGTATCACAATTTTTCCTCACCCAAATCAACTGTCTAGGGATAGATGGTGTAACGATTGCAAAGCCACTTGAGGCAAATTGTGGTTTGGGATTTGGGGTTATATAAATATAATTTGTATAGATTAAAAGGTGCAGTGTGTAACATTGAGGAGGATGCCTTCCGTGGAGTCAGTGTTAAACCGACATGTTTCTACAGTAGCCCAGCATGGACAAACCAAACAATGGCTGTAGATAGGGCCTTTAGCTTTTTTTCTCGGGCACCATAGTCTCCTACACACTTCACAGGTCATCAACAATTTACAACTTGTGAATGAGATGAGTTTAGTTGCTTCATTTTCCCTTCTTTTGACAACATCATCCTTTGACCTTGCCCTTTGGACACAGACCCTGTGTAGATTTACATAGTGGTGGAGTGAGTGAGATATAGCAGTGGTGTCTAAGGACAAATGGAGCAAAGCCTGTGAGCTAGTTCAGGCACTATAGCTGCACTGCTATGCAGACATGCAAACATTACATGCCTCACTCCATAATCACTAACCAAGCGCACCCTTCCAATCTGGCGGTCTATTTAAACTGAACAATTTCCCAGAGCTCCCTCTGCTCTGTCAATGCCACTGCTGCCCTGTGTCCGTATAGCTGCCTGCTGCTCTGTAAGCCCCACCACCAACCCAGCATCCACCTGTAGGCTCCGGGTAGAGGTTAAGGTATTTGCTCATTACTCCCCAATATCTCTATGTAAACATATCTGCGGGGAATGATGAGGTCGGAGCCTAGACGGCAAAATCTAACTATGCTGTACTGCTGGAATAAACATTTCAAATGTGAGTTGTCTGACTGGACTAAGGTTTCAACTAAGTCAGAAATTATAAAGTCTTAAAGTTAACCGTGCCAGCCTTGGACATTAAGAGACAAAAAGGCTCTATTTGTACGGATGTTTTGGAAAAAGAAAGAAACTAACCAGGAGGCAACCAATAGCAACCACAGGAAGACTGGTTTCCAGTCATAACCACACATATCAAAGACCAAGAGCAGAAGAATGATGCTGCTTTAAAAGCTACCGGTATATATCAAGCCATGACACTGTTTCACTATCCACCCACCACTTTACACAAACTGACAAGCTCACAACCAGACATGAGAGCATTTCAGTTGTGCATCTTAAAATCTTTCTCCCCAGTTCTTCCGTTTATTTTGTGAGAATATGACTGACAAAGCATCTGTACTGTTGAGGGATTACCATGAATGGGCTTAAAGCATGATCTAACATAAATTCAGAGAGGTGTGATTGTGGGTGTAAAAAGACACACTGTAAAACCTGACAACACACCTTGATCAAAGAAGTAAGTTACCATAACTTAATCCTCTCAGAAAATGCAGTCAATCCATTACATGAATTAAAAGTGACTTTATTCAGATACGTTCAATTAATTGAATGGAATTGTTAACATTAACCTAATTCTCCCAAGTTATCTTAACAATTCATATTTGAGTTACTCAAATCAAATATCTTTCATGCTTAAATAGTTTGAGTTAATAAACCTAAATGCATTTAGGGCAATCTGTTTCCTCAAACAGAGTTGAATTAACTTATCAAGTTTTACAGTGTATAAATACGGTGAATGAATCCTTCATGAACATGTATTATAGGAACTGGGCCTTGGACGATGATATGTGTAATGGACCGGTGATAAGAAATCACCAATACACAAAAGAACAATAAATACCACAATTAAATTTGAACATACAAATCAAACACTGGCTCTGGACAGATTCTAAAATTTTGAGGCCACCGTAGTTTCTCCTACTTACTTAGAAAGAAGAGTGAAGTGAGCTGTGATCAGTTGGTTGCAGTCTGCAATTACACCTCTAAATGCCACTAAAACCTACACACTGGTCCTTTAACTACAGCACATATTCCCATCAATGGGAAACAATGTCATCCAAAATTCTGCCAGGCATTAACATGTTAAAGTTGATAAACTTGTCTCATACTCCTTGAACACTTCCTGAAAGCATGTATGTGGTCAGTTTGAGCAACAGTATAAGCAACATAAAACAGCCCACCTCTTTACACTGAGCGCCGCCCTCCTGGGGCACTCTCTCATTACGGACATTGCAGAGCTTCAGTCATACGCTCGATGATGAACTTCTTCACCTTGATAACAGTATTGACTCTCTGCAGCCTCAGTAAGTACTGAATTACTCTCAATTTCATTGCTCAGTTTATTATTGCATGTTTAACCTGCCAACATTTAAACTCATTTACTTATTACATTCTTGATAACTTTCATTAAGAGATGTTGTTTGCCTTCATATGACTTTATAACATTGTCGTTGTCTGCTGTGTGTTTCAGGCTGGATCTCTGTCTCAGGTTCTGAGTCTCAGACTGTGGAGGCTCAGCCTGGTCAAGATGTCACACTGCTGTGCTCCAACATTTCCAAATATGAATCTATGACATTCTGGTTCAGACTGATCAACAGAACCAAGATGAGCTGCATCTCTGTTATGTTCAATTCTAAAAGCAATGCTTCATTCTGTGATGGATATCAGAGTGGAAAATTTGAAATGAGATCCAACATCACCACTCTCTTTCTCAAAATCAAACAAGTGGATTTGTCTGACTCTGGACTGTATTTCTGTGGATTTTACACAGACGGGCGTCCAAGTTTCACTGTAATACATTTAAACATTAAAGGTAAGATTATAGTAAAGTCTGTCTCTTGGTTCCCATTAATCCATTATGTCTTTTTATAGTTATATTGAAACATGGATTACATTGATTTCTTTAGAAGGCAGCGATGAGCCACATGATGACCTGGACAACAAGTGTAAAAGTAAGATTCTCCTAAAGATTTCTTTAATTGTGCAGATTATCAAATGTTTGAAGGTGAAACACTTTAACTAAATTCAGTTTGGTCCATTGTAACTTTAGCCTGGTCTCAAGTCTCTAAAGGGGAAATAGAGTCTAACTTAGTGCTCTTTCTTGTAGAAGAGTTTGATGGAATAGCAAAGCTGATGATTGTCGTCCTGGGCAGTCTGACTGTTGTCCTTGCCACTTGTCTGGTTGTCAAATACAGGAAACTTCAGACAGGTACTCTTATTTTTGTTTGACTGTTTTTATTAATTCTTCATAAATATGTGTCAGTATGACGAAAAACTACAAAATAGCTAGAAGTTAACTGATTCGATGTATTGTCTCTGTCATTCAGCTGCCAATGAGGAACAGAGACCACAACAGCGTGAGGTGAATCACCTTTTATTGTTTACTGTTGTATATGTTAAATGTTTTCATATGTTAAAGATGGTAGAATCATAAATGTTGTTCAGTCAGTTGTTGTTTATTAAGCAGTATAGCATAGTTAGATTTTGGCGTCTAGGCTCCGACCTCATCATTCAGATATGCAGATATGTTAACAGAGATATTGGGGAGTGATGTGCAAATACCTTAAACCCCGAGCCGGAGCCTACAGGTGGATGCTGGGGTGGTGGTGAGACTTACAGAGCAGCAGCACTAGCAATGTGATGCAAGGCAACAGCGACATTGACAGAGCAGAGGGAGAGCTGGGAAATTGTACAGTTTAAATAGACCGCCAGATTGGAAGGGTGTGCTTGGTTAGTGATTATGGAATAAGGCATGTCGTGTGTAATCAGCGCAGCTCGAGTTGACAGCCTGAACTAGCTTGCAGGCTTCGCTGCATTTTTTCTCACACACTCAGCTGTTTGCCTTGTGTTAACTGTGTGTACTCTTTACAGAATCTGGACTCTGATGACCTGAAGGATGCAGCCCTGAGTTTGTATTTAACAACAATAAGAAACAGGAGGCCTGAGTCAGAGAGACAAGTGGAGACTCGTGTTATTTATGCTGCCAGCAGATAGACTCAGAGTGGTTCAGAGGAGCTGATGCTTTATCATATTAATCTGCTACTGTGTTCTTTTGTGGTTGGGTGGGAGGAGTTACCATTTTCTTATTGAGAAGAAAATCAAATAATATTTGACTTTTACTCTCATGACTTGCTAATTTTATCTGACTTTGCTGACTGTCCAGATCAACAATAGATAGATGGAAGCCTGCAGCAGTGGAGGAGTGAGTGAGGTACACACACAGTGTGGTCTGAGCTCAACTGAGGTGGAAACCACGTGGGTCTGTTCGATCAATGCAAATAAAGTCTGAAATGAAGCAGTGAATAGTGTGGAACTGGATATTTTAACTGCGATGTCAATGTGGTACATGCCTGAATGTATATATATATATATATTGTATATTGTATATATACAGTTTCAATGTGTGGCTAAAGGAGCACATTTTCAGGCAGTCTCTAGAAGACATTCATAGTGCTGTCAGTTGTTCACACATTAGTTGACAGAAATAGTTGTGTGAACAATGAAAAAAGAGAGAAGGAGAAGTTCAACCACAGGTTCCTTTCTCACCTCCACCCAGCTGACCAATCAGAACCTGACCTGGGTGTGAATGTCCGATCTTTGGTTTCAGAAAGTTACAGAAATGGTCGGACGCATCCCCTCCATCTGACGTCAGAAACCTGTAGGGGGAGGGGGTTTCAGAGGCTGTTCGCTCATCTAACAAGCAATTCTGATTGAGTAGTGGCAACTTCACACACCATGTCTATCCTATTTAATCACTATTAATTACTACAGACAAACACTGCTTTAATAAAAGAAATATCAAACTAGAATTTCCACCCAGTTGTCGTATGCCTCCACCAAGAAGTCAACAAGGATGAGATGAAAAGATAAAAGCCTGTAATGTGCTAGTTATTGTTTACTCATTATGCCATCCCAGTCAACATGTGTGGAATCTGAAAATGCCCACTTCTTTCTTAAATCATGGTTAAAAACCTATTTTAAAGTCACAGTGACCTTTGACCTCTGGGTCAAAAGTGTCACCAATTCAGTGTCAGTGTGTGTCAATGTGTGTGTCACCAAGATCATTCCTATTCTTTTCTCCCCTTTGTTAATCTGCGCGTCAGTGTGAGCACAAGTGTGAGCCTGAGTGTGTCTATTAGAAGTGCATTTCTCCACACCGGGCAACAAGCGATTCTAATCCTCTGCTCATGTCTAATCTCACAGACAGCTGATCTTTCTAATAACCTCATGAATGATGTGTGCATGGATAAGTGGGGTGTTGCTCCTTCTGCAACAATGAAGTTGAAAAGGATCTGCAGGGAGGGGCTTTTCTCCTGCGACCTGTGTGTGTGTGTGTGTGTGTGTGTGTGTGTGTGTGTTCGATCTGTGACACATATAGCTTTATCATACAGCTTAAACAGGGTTAAGGAAAAAAAATCTAACTTTTTTTCATTTTTTGGTTTTGGCTGTGAGCGATTTCAGCTGAGCGCAGTGAAATCTAAGTTGCTCTATGAACTGCCATTAAGATATCTTTAGGTCAGAGGTTAAGGCATCACTGTTTTCCATTGACAAAATGTAATTTAACTTTGGAGTATTATTTAGCCCTCTTCCTGCCATGCTAGCATGACATGGTTAGATCATCTAGTTACATATGATACCAGTATCTTCACTCTAGCTTTAAAACAGAGCCTGCTACAGCCTCTGAAAGATAATTCGGAGTGGAAGAGGTTAGGATAATGTGGTATAATTTAGGGTGACCAGTCAGATTTCAGGGTTGGCCAGTGCCACCATAGTGCCCCCCCTTTAAACCACCTCTGTACTATGACAAAAATATCCTTCTTTGAGCAACAGGATGAGCAACTACAAACAGCCCGCCTCTTTATGTAGAAAGCAGCCTTACTGAAGCACAGTTCATTGTGGACATTGCAGAGCTTCAGTCACACTCACCATGAAGAACTTTACCTTGATAACAGCTTTAAGTCTCTGCAGCTTCAGTGAGTACTGGCATTGAATTACATTTATAACTTTGGTAGCTCTAACTAACCAGGACTGAAAGTATTGAGTTATGTAAGAGTTATTGTTCATGTTCTTTTTGTCTCATTGAAAGTAAATCTTGTGTGTTTCAGGCTGGATCTCTGTCTCAGGTTCTGAGTCTCAGACTGTGGAGGCTCAGGTTGGTGAAGAAGTCACACTGCTGAGTACCAACATGTCCAAATATGACTCTGTGTCATTCTGGGTCAAACTGGTCAACGGAACCAAGGCCAGCTGTATCACTGTTAAAATAACCTCAGATAACGCTGTTGTGTACTGCGACGGATTTTCAAAGGAAAAATATGAAATGACATCCAACATCTCCACTGTCTTTCTCAAGATCAAACATTTGGAATTATCTGACTCTGGACTTTATTTTTGTGGATTTTACGAAAGTGGACGTCCAAATTTCAGTGTGATACATTTACATGTTAAAGGTAAGGTCATTCTGAAGTCTTCCTACTGGTACCCTTTCTTTGTTTTGTTTTTTTTTCACAATCATCTTCTAACAACACAGACAGCATAGTGACAATTTAAAGACTAAATGTATCCTGATTTCTTTAGAAGGCAGCGATCAGCCACATGATGACGTGGACAGCAAGTGTGAAAGTAAGATTCTCCTAAAGATTTCCTTTATTGTGTTGTCAGTCATTTCCAGTAAAACTATTTAGCTAAATTAAGTTTCTAATGTCGAGTCTAATATCATTATCTTTCTATGTAGACTCTGATGGAATAGCACATCAGAGTGTGACGAGTGTGATCCTGGGCAGTGTGACTGGTTTCCTTGTAATGGTCATCACTGGTCTGATTGTTACAGTCAGGAAACTTCAGACAGGTACTCTTATTTTTGGTTGATTGTTTTTATCCATATCCTGTTTATCCATGCGTTAAGTCTAAATGTAATAACATCAGAGTTTAAAGAAAAGGACTGTCAGTTAACTGATTCGATGTATTGTCTCTGTCATTCAGCTGCTGATGAGGAACAGAGACCACAACAGTGTGAGGTGAATCACCTTTTATTGTTTACTGTTGTATATGTTAAATGTTTTCATTATGTTAAAGATGGTAGCATCGGGTGCCCGGTTAGCTCAGTCACTAGAGCTGGCGACCCATATACAGAGTTGCTGCAGCGGCCCGGGCTCGAATCTGACCTGTGGCCCTTTTCTGCATGTCATCCCCTCTCTCTCCTCTCACCTTTCCTGTCTACTTACAGCTGTCTCTATCAATAAAGCCAAAAAAAGAACAAAATGGTAGAATCATAAATGTAGTTTTTCTCACACACTCAGCTGTTTGCCTTGTGTTAACTGTGTGTACTCTTTACAGAATCTGGACTCTGATGACCTGAAGGATGCAGCCCTGAGTTTGTATTTAACAACAATAAGAAACAGGAGGCCTGAGTCAGAGAGACAAGTGGAGACTCGTGTTATTTATGCTGCCAGCAGATAGACTCAGAGTGGTTCAGAGGAACTGATGCTTTATCATATTAATCTGCTACTGTGTTCTTTTGTGGTTGGGTGGGAGGAGTTACCATTTTCTTATTGACTTTTACTCTCATGTCTTGCTAATTTTATCTGACTTTGTAGACTGTCCAGATCAACAATAGATAGATGGAAGCCTGCAGCAGTGGAGGAGTGAGTGAGGTACACACACAGTGTGGTCTGAGCTCAACTGAGGTGGAAACAACGAGGGTTCGATCAATGCAAATAAAGTCTGAAATGAAGCAGTGAATAGTGTGGAACTGGATGTTTTAACTGCGATGTCAATGTGTTACATGCCTGAATGTATATATATATAAACATATAAACGGTTTCAATGTGTGGCTAAAGGAGCACATTTTCAGGCAGTCTCTAGAAGACATTCATAGTGCTGTCAGTTGTTCACACATTAGGTGACAGAAAGAGTTGTGTGCACAATGAAAAAAGAGAGAAGGAGAAGTTCGAAGCCCGGTTCCTTTCTCACCTCCACCCAGCTGACCAATCAGAACCTGACCTGGGTGTGAATGTCCGATCTTTGGTTTCAGAAAGTTACAGAAATGGTCGGACGCATCCCCTCCATCTGACGTCAGAAACCTGTAGGGGGAGGGGGTTTCAGAGGCTGTTCGCTCATCTAACAAGCAATTCTAATTGAGTAGTGGCAACTTCACACACCATGTCTATCCTATTTAATCACTATTAATTACTACAGACAAACACTGCTTTAATAAAAGAAATGTCATTACATAATATCAATGAGCAGGGACGGCTGGTATATATGGGCTAACAGAGCAAAGCCCCCCCCCTATCTTTTACAGTAAAGATGAAAAACTATTATTAAAAACATTAGAACATATTGTTTTGAATTTTGGTAGAACCTAGAGCAGCAACAGCACCAAAAAATGACAGAAAAAACCCAGGATATATATCTTGGGGTTTTTCCTGTGAATGGGCTAAATGTATTCAGACCAAGCACAGTAGCATAAGCTTCCATTCGATTGTGATTGACAGGTGTCGTGACACGCCCCCATTTGGGCTAAATTCATTCAGCCTGTCGATCAATTGCAGCGCAGTAGGTACAGTACAGTGACCTTCGACCAATCACAGCGCAGTAGCTACAGTACAGTGACCTTGACCATCAAGCGCGTAGCTACAGTACAGTGAGGCTAGTTCGTAGTATGGCAGGCGTTAGCATGAACATGAACCAGGTGGATTATTTACTTTCTAATCAATTTTCTTTAAAGTCTTTGGAGGAAACATTGGAAGTACAGAGATTGGGGACACATCAATAAAATTATGTTCAAATAACACAAAAGAACAAACGACAAAATCGTAATTTTGTGTTACGTGGTTTCAGCTAATGGACTGGTTAACAACAAGTGTAGCTAGGAATTAACTTTTCTGTTTCCCATGTTTGTTTTTTGGAGGAGACACTGCTTGGACCCAACAAGGAATTGTGGATTTAAAACATTTATCCGACAAAATTAGGAAACATGAATGCAGCACGAGCCACATCAGAAATAGCATAAAGCTGTCATTGCTGGGTAAAGTGAACATCGCCTGTCAGCTTAATGAGAGTCACTGCATCGCTGTACAGAGCTGGTAAAGAAAAACAGGCATTCACTATCACGGACTGTGGACTGTATTACATTTTGCGGGGGACATGAGATTTTTGGGGCCAAGTTCAAGAATTTAATTTTTTTCTGATGTTAAACTCAGAAAAAAATGAAATTCTTGTTCTTGGCCCCAAAAACCTTAGAGACTCACTGTCTAAAGATATAGTTACTCTAGATGGCATTACCTTGGCCTCTAGCACCACTGTCAGGAATCTTGGAGTTTTCTTTGATCAGGACTTTTCATTTAACTCCCACATGAAGCAGACCTCTAGGACTGCCTTCTTTCATTTACGTAATATTACAAAAATTAGACACATCCTATCACAGACAGATGCAGAAAAACTAATCCATGCATTTGTTACTTCTAGGCTGGATTACTGCAACTCTTTATTATCAGGTTGCCCCAATAAATCCATTAAAACGCTCCAATTAATTCAGAACGCTGCAGCACGAGTACTGACAGGAACTAGAAAAAGAGATCACATCTCTCCTGTACTAGCTTCTCTGCATTGGCTCCCTGTAAAATGTAGAATAGAATTTAAAATCCTCCTCCTCACCTATAAAGCTCTTCATGGTCAGGCCCCTTCATATCTTAAAGAGCTCATAGTACCCTATTACCCCTCTAGAACACTACGTTCTCTGAATGCTGGGCTACTTGTGGTTCCTATAGTCTCTAAAAGTAGAACAGGAGCCAGAGCCTTCAGTTACCAAGCTCCTCTCCTGTGGAACCAGCTTCCAGTTGTGGTTCGGGAGGCAGACACCCTCTCCACATTTAAGAGTAGGCTTAAGACATTCCTCTTTGATAAAGCTTATAGTTAGGGCTGGATCAGGTGAGTCCTGAACCATCCCTTAGTTATGCTGCTATAGGCCTAGACTATCGGGGGATTTCCCATGGTGCACTGAGCTCCTGTCTTCCTCTCTCTTTCTGTACTCATTCATGTTCCATTAATGCATGTTACTAACTTCACTTCTTCCCCGGAGTTCTTGTGCTTTCTCGTCTCGCAGGTTCTTATCGATCCTGGTGGAGCCTCCTGCCATGGTCCTGCTAGATTGCCATTGCCAATACTGTTGTTGCTGTGCACCTGTCTGTTTGTCTGTCTGTCTGTCTGTCTGTCTGTCTCTCTCTCATCCCAACTGGTCGAGACAGACGACCACCCACCTAGAGCCGGAGGATCTGTCCTAGGTTTCTGCCTTTTAACAGGCAGTTTTTCCTTGCCCTTGTCACCAAGTGCTTGCTCATGGTGGTACTGTTGGGTCTCTGTAAATAATGTTATAAAGAGTTCGGTCTAGACCTGCTCTATTTGAAAAGTGTCCTGAGATAACTTCTGTTCTGAATTGGCGCTATACAAATAAAATTGAATTGAATTGAAATGAGCTCGCCCTGCGGGGGTCCGATTAATCTCCCACTTCACTCCAGCAGCGACCAGTTCTCTTTTTTAGACAGTCAATCAGCCGATCACCTGTCAAACACACAGGTTGCAAAGTACACGTCTAAGACCACAGATTCTCTCAAAACGAGACAGGGCCTGGAGAATTTTTCGTGCTTCATATCTGAACTGCTGACCACAGATGACAATCAGCCACATCCAGATGCGGACACAGCTGCAGCCGCTGTAACGCTGCGCAGGATGCGGCGCTCTGATAATGTCTCAGTAGCCGCACAGTGCGCTTTGAGAAAGCCAGGCACTTGTTGTCTTTGCATGTGAACATTACCCAATGATCTGCATGGAGAAACTGAAAGGTGAGCTGATGGTGAGGTACAGCAGTGTGGAGTTTGACATGGTAAGGTATGCCCAAGCTCTGAAACAACTCTCTCTTCTACAAATACTGTCATTTTTTAAATATATTTTTGGTACACGGTGTTGCAAATTGTTTCTGGTACTTTTCTATAATGTAGTAGTAGCGCAATTGGCATGTGCTGATGTGTATAGAGGAGAGAGAGAGAGAGAGAGAGAGAGAGAGAGAGAGAGAGAGAGAGAGAGGGAGAGAGATTTTTTTAGCATCAGGTCATTCTTTTGGGTATGTCTCCCCAGTGTTGTAGTGATGGGAATTCCGGCTCTTTTTAGACAACCGGCTCCTTTGGCTCGGCTCACTAAAAAGAGCCGGCTCTTTCGGCTCCCAAGTGGCTCCTCATATTTTTTTTTTGCTTAAATTAATTTATTACCAAATTATGTGTAAAATGAGTATCTATACATGCATTATATCAAATGTTTAGTATTTATATGGATTTATTAATATACTCAACATGGAACAGAGTGCTACAAAAATAAATTATAAAACACAAAAACAAAGACCCATCTTAATTAGACAAAAAGCTGCTTGATATGAAATGTTTAACTTTGCACAGTCTACATTCTGCCTTTGAACTATCACATTAAAATGTGTCCAAACTTTACTACGTTTCCTGTCACTCATTTTCCTCACCCTTTCCAGTGTGTAGTCTCTGTCTATGTAGCGCCATGGTCTCTCGCTCTCACGTCTCCCTCCCACCTGTTCACGTGCTCACTGTGCCGTGTGTGTCTGTAACCCCTCCCTCCCCCTCCTGCTCAGTGTAGATACACAGATGCCGCCACACATCTTGACCAATCACGCGGCTTTAACAGGAAAAAATGGGAAAATCTGGAAAAAAATCCGGATCTGGCTTCCAATCAGGAGCCGGCTCCCGTCGTTCACTTCAAAGAGCCGGCTCTTAGAGCCGGATCGTTCGTGACCAACCCATCACTACAGTGTTGCCGTAGAGCACTTACTATAACAAAGTATACAATGTTGTTGCTGTAACTTCATGCTACTGTTGCTGCTGTTGCTGCTGTGTGACGTATTGATGAGTGTAGTGCATTAGTTAGCCCACCCACCCAAAATCTCCACCAGCTGTCACTGTCAATGAGTATTGTCAAATGGTCTAACTTAGTATATTAAGTATAACTTAGAACAGGTAACATTCTGCATCAACACTTCTTTTCCTGAAAGCGTGTATGTGGTCAGTTTGAGGAACAGGATAAGCAACTACAAACAGCCCGCCTCTTTATGTAGAAAGCAGCCTTACTGAAGCACAGTTCATTGTGGACATTGCAGAGCTTCAGTCACACTCACTGTCAAGTTCTCCTAGGTTTTGCCTCAGCTGCTGCCCGAACTTGAAAATGGCATGGATCACTCATAAAAGATGCAAAGGGACAACTCAATCTTCTTGTCTGTTTTATTTTCAGTCTTCATCCAAATATTTGCTTAATTATGCAATATATCTCAGATAGATTTGGATAGACAGATAGATAGGTTGATAACCTTAAAAGAAATAAAAATGTACAAAAATTGCAATTATTTTCCACATAATGCAATTATGCAACAAAATCACTTCTGTTAATAAATTAAAGATTTCTTAATTCTGATTTAAATGTTTTACTTAATTCTCTCATTTAAACAAAATCACTTATTTAAATAAATTACACATTTAAAAATTTCTACTAATTTAACTATTCTTAGCTAGACTCAGGTTATCATTTACAAGAGTTACTGAAGTAACAAAGTAAACCATAGATTAAACAAATTAGACTGATGATGTGACTAAACATTTCAAATTATTCTTAACATTACATTAATAAACTAGAAAATATCACATCAAAATCTAACATTCAATATTAAATGATTCATTCATTCATTCATTCATTTTCACCAGTGGCGTCCTTTGGTCGATGCTTGGACTGAGTTCATGTATTTCACCTCTGTCCTGCTGCCTTCCCTTTGTTGGCCAAACGCTGACTTTTTCCCACAGGTGGTTATAATTAATGAATGAATGACGTTCCGTCGTTTTTTTTTTTTTTTCTTTTCCGCGGAAAGTGAAAGTGAAACTTAGCGTCGTCTCCTCCAGCTGCTTTAACAGGACCTTATTTCTTTAGGAGGCAGCGATGAGCCACATGATGACGCAGGCAGCCATTGTAAAAGTAAGATTCTCCTAAAGATTTCTTTCATTGTGCAGATTATCAAATGTTTGAAGGTGAAAAAGTTTTAGCCTGGTCTCCAGTCTCTAAAGGGGAAATAGCGTCTAACTTAATTGTATTTCTTGTAGAAGAGTCTGATGGATAGAAGAGTCTGATGGAATAGAAGGTCTTGGTAAGTCTGATGGAATAGAAGAGTCTGATGGAATAGCAAAGCTGGTGATTGTCGTCCTGGGCAGTCTGACTGTTGTCCTTGTAATGGTCATCATTGGTCTGGTTGTCAAAAACAGGAAACTTCAGACAGGTACTTTTTGTCAGTGCTACTGTCTCTATCTTACATATATTTTTTGTTGTTTAAAATTGTGTCAATATGATGGAAAAATGCTAAACTCCTGGTTTACCAAAGACAATGATCAATGAACTGACCAGATGTTTTGTTTCTGTCACTTAGCTGATAAAGAAGAACAGAATCCAGAGCAAAGAGAGGTGAATCCAATTTTAACATTTATTCGCCAGAGCTATATTGACTCAGCTAACATTAACTTGTCCCTGACATATTGGTGTATTCATATATATTAGTGCATATTTGTATTGAATAAGTAACAAGAAAATGCAGTAAAGAAATGACAAAATGATGTTTGAGGTACAGTTCAAACAGTGCCACGATTTCATAGTTTGTCCATTAGAGAGCACTAACAAGTTTATTTTTAAAGTTTGTCACAATCCTTTAAAGAACAAACGTAAGGACATCTTATCAGGAATGTATGGGTCGGGTTGCCGTTGCCACTCACCCCAGCAATGTTTTCTAGTTCATAATATACATAATATAGTATATATAGCTATGTAGTCCTGGGTTTGGAGTATTTCATTAAGTGTTTATTAGGGATTAAGGATGTTCTTGACGTGTACCGTGTTGTAAAGTCTTACAATCGTACGTATTTAGAAATTAATATTGACCAAATATCAATATTGGTATCAGCCTCTTGAGTCCAGTATCCATCTGGCTATATTGGATGAATTAAAATCATGTCAATCCACCACATTCAGACTGTAAATACTCTTTTCACAGAATGCAGACTCTGACCTGAACTACGCAGCAGTGGCATTTCGACCAAAGGCAAACAGAAGACAGCCGGAGCCAAATGTTATTTATGCTGCCACCAGATAGACTGAGGAGGCAACTGGAACTGATGCTGTATCATATGAATGTGCTTTAGAGCTGTTGAATGCCTTGTTCCTAACAGCAATAACCACACATGAATATTGCAATAATGATCTGATGTTCATTCATTTGCAAGCAGTTTCATACCGCAGATTTAATTCTTAACATTGTATTTCTTTACATTTCTTTTCACTCTGCTTATCAGAAACATTGTTTGTCAGGAAGAGACGGTACAGCGTGGTCGGAGCATAACTGAGGTGAAAACCATGAGGGCCGTTAGATCAAAGCTTTCTAATAATAGAAGCAGTGAATACGGGCTGACTTCCCAAAGCCTTAGCAAGACATTTGTGATTAGGCTTTGAAAAACCATACAGTCCATCAGTGTGAGAAATGTAACCGATATCATAGAATCCCTATCATATGCTAAAAGTCTGAATCAAAAACAAAATGTCTGACTATTAGAAGTGTCTGTATCATTGGTGAGGCATGAACCACAGGAAGATTGACGTTCAGCTCTCTGCAACCCCTTCCCTCACAAGGTCATAAAAACAGCATAGAGAACTACCACACTGTCTATACTGTATAAAGGAGTAATGAAGGAATACACTGTGGCATTTTCAGGCTTATGCATATAAACGTATTACTCTTCATCCTCACGCATGCATCACAAAATCATTAGTCAGCATTTTACTGCCATTATCTGTTCTGCAAATCAACACATTTAGGTAATAACTGTATTCAAAATCCTGTGTCATGTCCTGTTTAAATAAAGGTTTTGATTTGGAGTCTGTCTATTCTTATTATTACTGCCTGTTATCAAAGTAGATATATGCTGTATGGGAGTTAAACCTGCTGTTGTTTCGTTGTGTCTTAATGACGTGCAGCCTGGAGCAAAGTGTTTCAGTTGTTTTTGATGAGGCTGTGTAAGTGTCACACTGCTTCCGGCATCTTCTGTTCAGTTGATATTCATTGTCAAATGAGGTAACATAATGGTGACTGAACTTAAGGCCCACTGATGGAAGTCCTTGCACTTGCAGTATTACAAACTGGGTGTCAGTGGTGACATTCCTGGGAGAAAAATGTTGTGTTATGTTACTTCTAATGCAAACCGAACATTTCCTTCACATTAAAAGCATTTCACTGGAGAAACACAAGTTGACATTTATTCTGAAGTAGTCGCAAAGCCACCATTGTCCATCAAAAAAGCACCTACAAAAGAAGATAATACTACATTTTCATATATTTAGGAAGCAAATCAATTTAGCAGGGAGTACTGAAACAGGAAGGAGCAGTTACAGTAAACATTTAGATGAAGAGCTGCACACCTCCAACTTCTCAGCACAGTAACCCACTCCTTTCACTGGACCCTGCTGTTTGCACTGCCGTGTACAACATTAGATAAGATCACGTTGCTCACAGAATGATCGAAAAAGGCCAATTATTACCAGACTTCTTTATTAAAACGACAATCCTTTGTTTTGTCGCAAACAGAATTCTGGGAGCTGTAGTATTAAACCGCAATTGCCTTCAGACCTACCACCAGTCCCTAGGTGTCGACAAATCAAGGTTTGAAGGGAAGGGGACAAGGGAACCCTTTAAAAAAGACAATGCCAGTTTTTCCACTGCAAATCTGAAATCTGAAATCAGACACGCTCCTGCAGACCATTTCTGCACTAAAACAAAAAGATCCTGCATGAGCAAAAAGGTCTACACAACTAAAGAAAAACTTATAGTTTCTCACCTACAAAACATGAGTGCTTTTTTCAAGAGAAGTCATAGAGAAAATATTTTAAGCATTATAAATGAACAGGCAACCTGACCTGAGCTGATGATTGATCTATTCTATAATCAGGATCTGTTATTTCAGGAATCTTATGTAACCGTGGTTAGTTAAACCCCAGGTTATTTCTAATCTGTTCTAAGAATTTAGCTGTATATAATGTATTTGTGTTCTAAATGTTTCTCTCTAATTTAAAATGATAAATGTATTATTATTTTCCATGAGAAGAAAGCACCAAAAGTATCTTCTGCTAAGCTGAAGTCACATCACAACCTGTATGTGTTACTGTACCTTTAATTGAAGCGGCAGTTGTTCGGTGCTGTTTTCAGCGTGAAAAAACTGATAGGAGTGGTCATCTTACCTGGGTACCAATCTTTGCACATTTCCCTCGACTGATGCATGTGTGTGCAGATGATAAAAAGTAAGTCAAAAGTCAGAAAGTGCCAAATAAGTTGAAAGGGATGTAGAAGAGCTGATTGACGAGCTGCGTAGAACTGTTTAGAGTTGTAGACAATTGCTGTGTTACAAGCTGCTAAAATCTTAAAGATGAGCCTTGTACTCTCACTAAAACCAGTCGGGATAAACTTGAATTAATGTCTGAAGCCTGTGTTTATGTGCTTTATGAATCTTGTGTTGTTCTTCAAATTCTTACTGTGTGTGAAACGCTTGATAACTGCTTGGTGCAGGCTAATGAGGTGCTGCGCTGGTGTTAGGCCAGCAGAGATTCCATGCAGTTTATGAGTGTTGAGTTCTTGGAGTGATTTAAAATTAATGTAAAATTAAAGTAAATAGGTTACAGTTGGAGCTGTATATTAAGGAAACACTTTATTTTGAAATGTTTATGTGAATTCATGTTAAGTGTACTGTGAGTTAAACAGAGTAAAATGGACATTGTAAAGCAGTACCTTTATTTAAATATATCCAAATGGACATTTTTAGATGGACTAGATGAGTAATTATTTTGCCTGGCTGTGTAGGCTGGGTTTTTTTTTAGAGTCCTTCCATTGGGTCCTCAGTCCTCGGTTCCTCTACCATCTTCTGCTGTCCTCCATCTGCATCTCCATCCTGGTTGCTACTCACTTTGGAAAAGGGGTCATCCACATCCACATCTCCATATCTTTCCCATTGCAATACTCACCTTGGACATCCACTGTGGAAGAGGGTGGTAGGACTTTGAGTGCACTCATACTCATATTTTCCCTTTACTTTTTAGTTTTTTATTCATTTGAACTTTTGGGACAATTTCCTTTTTCATACCTGAGATCTCAGAGGTGCTTTTTTTTATTTTGGTTATAAAATCAAACAAAGGTATTTAAAAGAACTGTGTATTGTGAATGCAACTTTGAGTTTATGATAGAGGTACTGAAGTATTATAATGCAGTATTCACTTTAATTTACTTACCTTTTGAGACAATGTGTTGTGAAGGATCTAGGATTTGCTGGGTTTAATATACCTCCTTTAAAATTGTCAATCTGTTGTCTTGTGTGTTATTTGGGGTAGATATTGTAGGTCTAATTCAATAATTCGGCAGGTAAAGCTCAGCAGTCTCCTCATTGAATCTAGAATCAAAGAAACCCTAATTTTCCTATTTGATATTTAGCACTGTCTTAAAGTGACAGGTGCAGGTAGGGGTTACACTTACACAAAGGATTTGATGTGTCATTACATAATATCAATGTCTGTTATTAAAGTATTGTCAAATGGTCTGAAGTATAACTTAGAACAGCTAACATTCTGCATCAACACTTCTTTTCCTGAAAGCGTGTATGTGGTCAGTTTGAGGAACAGGATGAGCAACTACAAACAGCCCGCCTCTTTATGTAGAAAGCAGCCTTACTGAAGCACAGTTCATTGTGGACATTGCAGAGCTTCAGTCACACTCACCATGAAGAACTTTACCTTGATAACAGCTTTAAGTCTCTGCAGCTTCAGTGAGTACTGGCATTGAATTACATTCATAACTTTGGTAGCTCTAACTAACCAGGACTGAAAGTATTGAGTTATGTAAGAGTTATTGTTCATGTTCTTTTTGTCTCATTGAAAGTAAATCTTGTGTGTTTCAGGCTGGATCTCTGTCTCAGGTTCTGAGTCTCAGACTGTGGAGGCTCAGGTTGGTGAAGAAGTCACACTGCTGAGTACCAACATGTCCAAACGCAGCACTCCGACATTCTGGGTCAAACTGGTCAACGGTACAAAGGCCAGCTGTATCACTGTTATGATCAATGACGAAGTTCAACACTGCGACGGATTTCGAAAAGGAAAATATGAAATGACATCCAAAATCTCCACTGTCTTTCTCAGGATCAAACATGTGGATTTATCTGACTCTGGACTGTATCTCTATGGATGTTATGAAATTGGACGTCCGAATTTCAATGTGATACATTTACATGTTAAAGGTAAGGTCATTCTGAAGTCTTTCTTCTGATACTCATTCTTTGTTCAGATTTTCACAATTGTCTTCTAACAACACAGGCAACATAGTGACAATTTAAAGACTGACAAACTGTTATTATGAGGAAAATCTGCGAAAATAATATCAAGACTAAAGGTATCCTTATTTCTTTAGGAGGCAGCGATGAGCCACATGATGACATGGACAACAAGTGTAAAAGTAAGATTCTCCTAAAGATTTCTTTCATTGTGCAGATTATCAAATGTTTGAAGGTGAAAAAGTTTTAGCGAGCTCTCAAGTCTTTAAAGGGAAAGTAGTGTCTAACTTAATTGTATTTTTTGTAGAAGAGTCTGATGGAATAGCAAAGCTGGTGATTGTCGTCCTGGGCAGTCTGACTGTTGTCCTTGTAATGGTCATCATATGTCTGGTTGTTACAGTCAGGAAACTTCAGACAGGTACTCTTATTTTAGCTAAATGTAAAGTATAATGTAATAACATCAGAGTTTAAAGAAAAGGACTGTCAGTTAACTGATTCGATGTATTGTCTCTGTCATTCAGCTGCCAATGAGGAACAGAGACCACAACAGCGTGAGGTGAATCACCTTTTATTGTTTACTGTTGTATATGATAAATGCTTTCATATGTTAAAGATGGTAGAATCATAAATGTAGTTTTTCTCACACACTCAGCTGTTTGCCTTGTGTTAACTGTGTGTACTCTTTACAGAATCTGGACTCTGATGACCTGAAGGATGCAGCCCTGAGTTTGTATTTAACAACAATAAGAAACAGGAGGCCTGAGTCAGAGAGACAAGTGGAGACTCGTGTTATTTATGCTGCCAGCAGATAGACTCAGAGTGGTTCAGAGGAGCTGATGCTTTATCATATTAATCTGCTACTGTGTTCTTTTGTGGTTGGGTGGGCGGAGTTACCATTTTCTTATTGAGAGGAAAATCAAACAGTCCAATAATATTTGACTTCTTATCAGTGCTTTTACTCTCATGTCTTGCTCTATCTCTTGCTCTCTGTGTTGCTAATTGTATCTGACTTTGGTGACTGTCCAGATAGACAATAGATAATAGAAGCCTGTGGTCTGTTCCATCAAAGCTCTGTGCAAATAAAGTCTGAAATGAAGCAGTGAACAGTGTGGAACTATTTTTTATCTTAACTGCGATGTCAATGTGGTGCATGTCTGAATTTAAAATACAATGTATTTTAAAAAGATTGGTGGTTGTATTAATTAATATAGATATATATGTCACCTACAGGCCCTTTGTTGCACTTTGTACTGGGGTGACAAACAGCTCTGTCTATATCAGGCAGATATCTGTATCTGTATCTTTACACATTGCAAAGACTCACACTCCTCTATCAAACTTGTGAAAGTATATCTGAAGCACAGTGATACTTGGACAGCCTCATATGAAACCATCCACTCTACAGGCTGCACATGTTTAAGACAGATCACAGAAGATGGAGGGGCGCCATATTGTTTTAATATGTTGTATGTCTCAGCCTGACAGTCAAGTTGTTGTTCATATCCTTGTCTCTTCAGACTCATATATAGTATATGTGGTAAATACTTAGAGGGAATAGAATAAAATGTATAAGTATTAGTCATTAGGTATTAGTATTAGGTAAAAGTAAGTATATTTGTGGGTCATCATAATGATGGTATATATATGTATGATTTCAGTTAATATTTTTATTTCAGTTTTTGAACTGTATGGACTATCATTGACATATTGGCCAAACACATACACATGTACTCCATTGCTATGTAAAGATGGTTGCTCATAGAGTATAGGTTTATAAACAGTGGTGGAGTTTTTCTCCTGATGTTTTTAGATGCAATGGCTCTCTATGAGCTGTAAGTGAAACTCATTCAGTCACTGGAACACAATGAGTTAAAAGTGACGCTCAAATTCAGAATGAGGCAGTATGAGAAAGGCAGATGAAAGCCCCTCCTGTGCTAGTTAATGTTTACTCATGCTGTCCCAGTCAAGATGTGTGTGAAATATGACATTTTTAAATCATGGTTAAAAACCTATTTTGAAGTCACAATGACCTTTGACCTCTGAGACACAAATGTCACCAACTCAGGGTCTGACAAACTGTGAAATATGGTCACAATCCCCCCTTGTGTTCCTGAGTTATAGCCAAAAACAGGTTTTTCCAGGACATTATGATGTTACAGTGACCTTGAGCTTTGACCACCAAAATCCATCTTGCCAGACTTCAATCTATACGTTTGTGGCCGTTATAGCGCTATCGGACCAATTGGTGTCCTTTGAGGAAGCACTGGCAGCTATGGGAGTGGATTTTGGATGGAGTGTGGAGTGTATTTTTTAAAAAGCTGGAGCAACTTCTTTCCTCTTGCTCCATTTTCACTCCAGTATGCATATGTCTATCTCCAGAAACACTGTATTTTTTGAAAGTGCCTGCCCTCTTTCAAACAGTTTTCAAAGACAACTTTCCCAAATGGCTCTGTGTAACAAACCATCAGATACAGTCAGGTTTAGACAAAGTACCACTACCTGAGAGGTAACCACCAGCGTGGGAGACCACCAGGGGCGTTTCCAGACTTGTTGACTGGGGTGGCACAAGTGGGGCACTGACTTACTCAGGGGTGACATGAAATATGTCTCAGTTTTTCAGTCATTCCCAATTTGAGCAGTATGCAAAAACAAATTAAATACACTCGGCAAAAATAACACTTTTACACCACATACAAAGGTCAATGGCAGAAATGCCAGTTTTTCTATCTACAAAATTTACATTAACTTATAGCGAGTAACACCACAGGTCCCCCTCTGGACACGCCCCTGAATACTACCTCTGTACCAAGTGTGAACCTATCATGACAGTTTGTTGGAGTCAGTGGAGGTAACACACTGCGAGTTAAGCTGCGCTCATTGACTGCGCAGTGTAGACTCGTCTGTAGCAGGAAACAGTGATCCAGATAGATAATAGATAAATGGAGGCCTGCAGCAGTGGAGGAGTGAGTGAGGTACACGTCACCAGTACAGTGTGGTCTGAGCACATCTGAGGTGTAAACCATGTGGTCTGTTCCATCAAAGTTTTGTGCGAATAAAGTCTCAAATGAAGCAGCAAATAGTGTTTTTTTAGCCAAACATCAGTGTGCAAACTGGATATTTTAACTGATGTCAATGTGTTACATGTCTGAATTTAAAATACAATGTATTTTAAAAAGACTGGTGGTTGTATTAATGAATATAAATATGTATGCCACCTACATGCCCTTGCACATATACTGGGGTGACAAACAGCACAGTCTATTTCAGGGAGATATCTGTATCTGTATCTTTACACATCTGAAAGACTGACGCTCCTCTATCAAACGTGTGAAACTATATCTGAAGCACAGTGGTACTTGCTACTTGTGATACTAGTGGTACAGTGAGACAGCCTCATATGAAACCATCCACTCTACAGGCTGCACATGTTTAAGACAGATCACAGAAGATGGAGGGACGCCATATTGTTTCAATGTGTTGTATGCCTCTGCCTGACAGTCAAGTTGTTGTTCACATGCTTGTCTGTTGAGACTCATGTATGGTATATGTGGTGAATATATGTATGTTGAATATGTGGGATTTGAAATGGATGTTATCATAATGATGTTACCTTTATGATTTCAGTCAATATACATTTTCTAGCTGTATGGACTATCATTGACCATGGGTAGACAAACTGCCACATGCGGCTCCTTAGTCCCTCTCCAGTGGCACCCTGTGACTTCCACAAACATTATATGGGATTGGAATTATTATTTTTTTCCTATTTCCATCTCTCATCATTGTAGGCCTAAAGTGATTCTTTCATTCCACAATTGTAAAAGTGTGTAGCTATTACACACCAAAAAAAAAAAAAAAATTTCCTCAACTAAAAAGTGCGTCATACATTAAGTCCTGACCTGGTACCTTTTGGGGTGGCACGAGTGGGGCACTGAAATATTCAGGGGTGGCATGAAGCATGTGTAAATTTTCTAGGCATTCCATATTTATGCAATTTCAGTACTGTTTATGGACGTCACTGTGTCAATATACAAATGCACTAGGCAAGAGACATTCGTAACACATGCAAAAAAAAAACTGTATGGGATTTGCAAAAGGTGGGCAAGGCTGCAAAAGGGAGACCCATAGAACTCATTTCCATTCAGATATCTTAAGGTCAGAGGTCAAGGGAACCCTTTGAAAATGACAATGCCAGTTTTTCCACTGCTATTTAGCCCTTTGCTGTCATCATAAAGGGCGGCTGTGGCTCAAGGCGGTTCCTTGAGCAAGATACTGAACTCCAAATTGCTCCTGATGCCATATATTAGTGTATGACTGTGTGAATGCTTAGTTTCTGTTCTGGTGAGAAGTTGGCACCTTGCATGGCAGCCACTGCCATCAGTGTATGAATGTGCATGAATGGGGTGAATGTGGCATGTAGTGTACAGTGCATTGAGTGGTTGAAAGACTAGAAAGGCGCTATATAAGTACAGTCCATTTACCATTTACCATAACTATGACATGGTTGATACCAGTGGGTGTGTTAGGTCATCTAGGTTCATATAATGAGAGTGTCTTCACTCAAGCTTTAAACTAAAGCCAGCTACAGCTTCTACAAGACAGTGCAGAGTGGAAGACGAAAAGAAAATGGGGAGTAACTGAAACTCTGAAATCAGCCTGTGCAGACCACCTCTGTACTAAAACAAAAAGATCCTGCCTGAGCAAAAAGTTCTACACAACTGTAGGACAACTTATAGCGTCTGTATGAGTGCTTCTTTAGCAGAGGTCATCCTAGAAAATATTTTAAGCATTATAAATGAACAGGCAACCTGAGCTGGGCTGATGATTGATCTATTCTATGGTCAGGATCTTTTATTTCAGGAATCTTACATAAAGGATTTGATGTGTCATTACATAATATCAATGTCTGTTATTAAAGTATTGTATATTGGTCTGAAGTATAACTTAGAACAGCTAACATTCTGCATCAACACTTCTTTTCCTGAAAGCGTGTATGTGGTCAGTTTGAGGAACAGGATGAGCAACTACAAACAGCCCGCCTCTTTATGTAGAAAGCAGCCTTACTGAAGCACAGTTCATTGTGGACATTGCAGAGCTTCAGTCACACTCACCATGAAGAACTTTACCTTGATAACAGCTTTAAGTCTCTGCAGCTTCAGTGAGTACTGGCATTGAATTACATTTATAACTTTGGTAGCTCTAACTAACCAGGACTGAAAGTATTGAGTTATGTAAGAGTTATTGTTCATGTTCTTTTTGTCTCATTGAGAGTAAATCTTGTGTGTTTCAGGCTGGATCTCTGTCTCAGGTTCTGAGTCTCAGACTGTGGAAGCTCAGCTTAATGACACAGTCACACTGCTGAGTACCAACATGTCCAAACGCAGCACTCGGACATCCTGGCTCAAACTGGTCAATGGTACAAAGGCCAGCTGTATCACTGTTATGATCAATGACGAAGTTCAACACTGCGGCGACGGATTTCGAAAAGGAAAATATGAAATGACATCCAACATCTCCACTGTCTTTCTCAAGATCAAACATCTGGATCTATCTGACTCTGGACTGTATCTCTATGGATGTTGCGAAAGTGGACAACCGAATTTCAATATGATAAATTTGCATGTTAAAGGTAAGGTCATTCTAAAGTCTTCCTACTGGTACCCATTCTTTGTTCATTTTTTTCAAAATTATCTTCTAACAACACAGGCAACATAGTGGCAATTTAAAGACTGACAAACTGTCATTATGAGGAAAATCTGCCAAAATAATATCAAGACTAAAGGTATCCTTATTTCTTTAGGAGGCAGCGATGAGCCACATGATGACGTGGACAGCCAGTGTGAAAGTAAGATTCTCCTAAAGATTTCTTTCATTGTGCAGATTATCAAATGTTTGAAGGTGAAAAAGTTTTTGCCTGGTCTCAAGTCTCTAAAGGGGAAATAGCGTCTAACTTAATTGTATTTTTTGTAGAACAGTCTGATGGAAAAGAAGAGTCTGATGGAATAGCAAAGCTGGTGATTGTCGTCCTGGGCAGTCTGACTGTTGTCCTTGTAATGGTCATCATTGGTCTGGTTGTCAAAAACAGGAAACTTCAGACAGGTACTTTTTGTCAGTGCTACTGTCTCTATCTTACATATATTTCTTGTTGTTTAAAGTTGTGTCAATATGATTGAAAAATGCTAAACTCCTGGTTTACCAAAGACAATGATCAATGAACTGACCAGATGTTTTGTTTCTGTCACTTAGCTGATAAAGAAGAACAGAATCCAGAGCAAAGAGAGGTGAATCCATTTTAAACATTTACTCATATATACTGTTTGATAGAGCCAGACGAAAAACAGCCAGAGCTATATTGACTCGGCTAACATTAACTTGTCCCTGACATATTGGTGTATTCATATATATATAACTGCATATTTGTATTGAATAAGTAACAAGAAAATGCAGTACAGAAATACAAAAATGATGTTTGAGGTACAGTTCAAACAGTGCCACGATTTCATAGTTTGTCCATTAGAGAGCACTAACAAGTTTATTTTTAAATGGCATCTTATCAGGAATGTATGGGTCACACTTTACAACGGTACACAAAATTGTGTGTAGTTACTAAGGAACGAGTGAGGAAAGACCTGATAATTAATGAATTGTTAAGAAGTAGTTAGTGAATAACTCCAAATGGAGGACTATATAGTAGATAGTGATGATTTTCTAGAGAACTGATTGGGAGATACTTTATATTGTGCCCCTTCAAGTAAATTGATACATTATACGAAGTATGTTACATAATATAGTCCATTCATCCATCCATTTTCATCTGTTTACTCGGGGTCGTGTTGCCGTGGCAGCAGATTAAGCAGGGGGTTCCAGACATCCCTCTCATCAGCAATGTTTTCTAGTTCATAATATACATAATATAGTATATATAGCTATGTAGTCCTGGGTTTGGAGTATTTCAGTAAGTGTTTATTAGGGATTAAGGATGTTCTTGACGTGTACCGTGTTGTAAAGTCTTACAATCGTACGTATTTAGAAATTAATATTGACCAAATACCAATATTGGTATGAGCCTCATAAGTCCAGTATCCATCTGGCTATATTGGATGAATTAAAATCATGTCAATCCACCACATTCAGACTGTAAATACTCTTTTCACAGAATGCAGACTCTGACCTGAATTACGCAGCAGTGGCATTTCGACCAAAGGCAAAAAGAAGACAGCCGGAGCCAAATGTTATTTATGCTGCCACCAGATAGACTGAGGAGGCAACTGGAACTGATGCTGTATCATATGAATGTGCTTCAGAGCTTTTGTGTGCCTTTTTTCTAATAGCAATAACCATACATGGATTTTGGAATAATGATCTTCATATTCTCAACATTTTATTTCTTTTCATTTCTTCTCAGTATGCTTATCAGGAACATAATGTTTTAGGAGGAGGAGCCATTAAAGAACAAAGAAGAGACAGTACAGTGTAGTTGGAGAATAACTGAGGTGAAAACCATGAGGGCCGTTAGATCAAAGCTTTCTAATAATAGAAGCAGTGAATACGGGCTGACTTCCCAAAGCCTTAGCAAGACATTTGTGAATAGGCTTTGAAAAACCATACAGTCCATCAGTGTGAGAAATGTAACCGATATCATATAATCCCTATCATATGCTAAAAGTCTGAATCAAAAACAAAATGTCTGACTATTAGAAGTGTCTGTATCATTGGTGAGGCATGAACCACAGGAAGATTGACGTTCAGCTCTCTGCAACCCCTTCCCTCACAAGGTCATAAAAACAGCATGGAGAACTACCACACTGTCTATACTGTATAAAGGAGTAATGAAGGAATACACTGTGGCATTTTCAGGTTTATGCATATAAATGTATTACTCTTCATCCTCACACATGCATTGAAAAATCATTAGTCAGCAGCTCACCGCCATTATCTGTTCTGCAAATCAACACATTGAGGTGATAACTGTATTCAAAATCCTGTGTCATGTCATGTTTAAATAAAGGTTTTGATTTGGAGTCTGTCTATTCTTATTATTACTGCCTGTTATCAAAGTAGATATATGCTGTATGAGAGTTAAACCTGCTGTTGTTTCGTTGTGTCTTAATGACGTGCAGCCTGGAGCAAAGTGTTTCAGTTGTTTTTGATGAGGCTGTGTAAGTGTCACACTGCTTCTGGCATCTTCTGTTCAGTTGATATTCATTGTCAAATGAGGTAACATAATGGCGACTGAACTTAAGGCCCACTGATGGAAGTCCTTGCACTTGCAGTATTACAAACTGGGTGTCAGTGGTGACATTCCTGGAAAAATGCTGTGTTATGTTACTTCTAATGCAAACCGAACATTTCCTGATACTGCACTTTCACATTAAAAGCATTTCACTGGAGAAATACAAGTTGACATTTATTCTGAAGTAGTCCCAAAGTGCTTGAGATTAGCACAGACCACTATGGTCAATCAAAAAAGCACCTACAAAAGAAGAGTACTGAAACAGGAAGGAGCAGTTACAGTAAACATTTAGATGAAGAGCTGCACACCTCCAACTTCTCAGCACAGTAACCCACTCCTTTCACTGGACCCTGCTGTTTGCACTGCCGTGTACAACATTAGATAAGATCACGTTGCTCACAGAATGATCGAAAAAGACCAATTATTACCAGACTTCTTAATGAAAACAACAATCCTTTGTTTTGTTGAATTCTGGGACTTGTAGTATTAAACCTCATTTGCCTTCAGACCTACCACCAGTCCCTAGGTGTCGACAAATCAACCAGGTCTGAAATCTTAAGGGTTGTAATTTCAAGTGTGATTCTTTACAAGAGGAACAGTGAGAGTCTTTATGAAACTACTCCCTTTAAGATTCTTTTGTTAGAAAGCTTTGATCTAACAGGTCTCTAGGTTTTCAGTTATGCTCAGACCACACTGTGCTCTCTCTTCCTGTCAAATAAGGGTTGTGAAAATCTTACTTTTACACTTGCTGTCCACGTCATCATGTGGCTCATCGCTGCCTTTGAAGGAAGTCAGGATGAATTTGTCTTAATATTATTTTGGCAGATTTTCCACATTACATTTTCTCTGTGTTAAAGTTACACATTTAAACATTTATACCACATACAAGAAAACTGTCTGGGATTTGCAAAAAGTGGGAAAGTCTGCAAAAGGGAGACCCATACAACCCATTTCAATTGAAAAATCTTAAGGTCAGAGGTCAAGGGAACCCTTTGAAAAAGACAATGCCAGTTTTTCCACTGTCAACATTTTGCGTAAATTTGGAGTGTTATTTATCCCCCTTGCTGTGTTAGGTCCTTTTTTCAGCAGATGTCATAGAGAAAATATTGTGTTAACTGTGTGTACTCTTTACAGAATCTGGACTCTGATGAACTGAAGGATGCAGCCCTGAGTTTGTATTCAACAACAATAAGAAACAGGAGGCCTGAGTCAGAGAGACAAGTGGAGACTCGTGTTATTTATGCTGCCAGCAGATAGACTCAGAGTGGTTCAGAGGAGCTGATGCTTTATCATATTAATCTGCTACTGTGTTCTTTTGTGGTTGGGTGGTCACAGTCCAATAATATTTGACTTCTTATCAGTGCTTTTACTCTCATGTCTTGCTCTATCTCTTGCTCTCTGTGTTGCTAATTTTATCTGACTTTGGTGACTGTCCAGATAGACAATAGATAATAGAAGCCTGTGGTCTGTTCCATCAAATCTCTGTGCAAATAAAGTCTGAAATGAAGCAGTAAACTGAAAAAGTGCATTCCAGAAGTTGCTAGCGTCTTTAGCAGCCCGGGCATCCTCATGGCTGTGTTTCAGGTGACTTATCAGGTTTGGCGTATTGAAGCTCGTGCTACATTTACTTCCTTGTGGAACTTGCTTGGAACATTTGTTACAAATAACAAGCATAGTGGGAGCGGGGCACTGCCGTGCTGACAAAATTATACATGTTATCGGTGCTATTCGTCATGATATCGGACTTACCGGAATGACGTAATAATTTCCTGTTATCGGCCCGATAATAATCTGCACCAATAGGTAACAGTAAGTATATTTTTGGGCTAAGTGGATGTCATCATAATGATGGTACCTGTATATGTATGTATATATGTAATATTTTTATCTAAGTTTTTGACCTTGACCATTGACGTAATAAGATATTCCTTTGTTGATCTCCCGTAGCAGAAATTCAAGTCAGACACAGCAACATAGGAGGATGTAGTGCAAGTACAGACACATACAAAGAACAATAAAGAATCACAAAATAATACAAAATAAAAATATTATAAAGATATAATAGAAAATATAAGACTATAATGAAAAATGTAATAAATGCAGTAAAATGTTGTGCAAAATATTTGAAGCAACATAAAAACTAAACTGTTGCATGTGCAATTTGCAAGGTACAGTTTGTGCAAAGAGTTTGTGCATCGTAGGTTGAAGTTAAACCAGTCTTAATCAGCGGGGGCTGAAGTTACTGGGTGCTTGTGGCGTTGTGGAGTCTGATGGGTGATGGTACAGACGAGCCTCCAAACCGCTTTGAGGCTCAGGGCTGGGTCAGTCTGTGGCTGAAAGTGCTCCTGGGCTGCCTCAGCTCAGTGTAGCGAGAATGAGAGGGGTCGTCCATAATGGCTTTCAGCTTCCGTCTCATCCTCTTGTCAGTCACAGCCTCCACACTGTCCAGCTCCATCCCCACCACCGAGCTAGCCTTCTTGCTCAGATTTTTGGCACCACAAGTCCCGATGCCACCTCACCAGCACACCACAGCAAAGAAGATGACACAGGCCATTACAGACCGGTAGAACATCCATAGTAGCCTAGTGCACACGTTGGAGGACCTGAGCCTCCTCAGAAAGAACAGCCTGCTTTGTTGTTTCCTGTAGAGGGCCTCAGTGTTGTCCATCCAGTCCAATTTATTGTTGAGTGTCACCCCCAGGAACTTGTAGGTGTCCACCATCTCACCATTGTCACCACGTCTGTCAAGCAGCTGTACAGTATGAGAAAGGCAGATGAAAGCCCGTCCGGTGCTAGTTATTGTTTACTCATGCCGTCCCAGTCAAGATGTGTGTGAAATCTGAAATCACCTAATTCATTCTTAAACCATGATTAAACTATTTTGAACTCACAATGACCTTTGACCTGAGTAAAAAATTTAACCAACTCAATATAATAGTGGAAATATGGTCATAATCCCCCCTTGTGTTCCTGAGTTATGGTGTTGAATACCGGCCAAAGGACATTATAATGTGAAGCTGACCTTTGACCTTTTGGTAAAACAAGTCATCACTTCATTGTTGTATCCCATTAAACATTTGTGTGAAATGTTATCATAATTTCCACAAAACTGTTTTCAAAGACAACTTCCCAAATGGCTCTGTGTAACAAACCATCAGATACAGTCAGGTTTACACAAAGTGCCACTACCTGAGAGGTAACCACCAGCGTGGGAGAGACCACCAGGGGCATTTCCAGACATTTTTGACTGGGGTGGCACAAGTGGGGCACTGACTTACTCAGGGGTGGCATGAAATATGTCTCAGTTTTTCAGTCATTCCCAATTTGTGCAGTATGCAAAAACAAATTAAATACACCAGTTTTTCTATCTGCAAAATTTTATTTAACTTATAGTGAGTAACACCACAGGTCCCCCCTCTGGACACGCCCCTGAATACTACCTCTGTACCAAGTGTGAACCTATCATGACAGTTTGTTGGAGTCAGTGGAGGTAACACACTGCGAGTTAAGCTGCGCTCATTGACTGCGCAGTGTAGACTCGTCCGTAGCAGGAAACAGTGATCCAGATAGATAATAGATAAATGGAGGCCTGCAGCAGTGGAGGAGTGAGTGAGGTACACGTCACCAGTACAGTGTGGTCTGAGCACATCTGAGGTGTAAACCATGTGGTCTGTTCCATCAAAGTTTTGTGCGAATAAAGTCTCAAATGAAGCAGCAAATAGTGTTTTTTTAGCCAAACATCAGTGTGCAAACTGGATATTTTAACTGATGTCAATGTGTTACATGTCTGAATTTAAAATACAATGTATTTTAAAAAGATTGGTGGTTGTATTAATGAATATAAATATGTATGCCACCTACATGCCCATGCACATGTACTGGGGTGACAAACAGCACAGTCTATTTCAGGCAGATATCTGTATCTGTATCTTTACACATCTGAAAGACTGACGCTCCTCTATCAAACGTGTGAAACTATATCTGAAGCACAGTGATACTTGCTACTTGTGATACTAGTGGTACAGTGAGACAGCCTCATATGAAACCATCCACTCTACAGGCTGCACATGTTTAAGACAGATCACAGAGGACGGAGGGGCACCAGGGAGCGTACCTATGTTCTCCGGGTCCTATGTTCCCCGCTTTGTATGGGACCGGGGAACCCTAACCCTAACCCTAACCCTAACCTTAGCGGGAAACATAGGACCCGGGGAACATAGGGATGACCCTGTTACCTTTATGATTTCAGTCAATATACATTTTCTAGCTGTATGGATTATCATTGACCATGGGTAGACAAACTGCCACATGCTGCTCCTTAGTCCCTCTCCAGTGGCACCCTGTGACTTCCACAAAAATTATTAATGGAAATTAATAATTGTTTTTTCCCATTTTCATCTCATCATTGTAGGCCTAAAGTGATTCTTTCATTCCACAATTGTAAAATTGTGCAGCTATTACACACCAAAAAAAACCAAAAACCTTTCCTCAACTAAAAAGTGCGTCATACATTAAGTCCTGACCTGGTACCTTTTGGGGTGGCACGAGTGGGGCACTGAAATATTCAGGGGTGGCATGAAGCATGTGTACATTTTCTAGGCATTCCATATTTATGCAATTTCATTACTGTTTATGGACGTCACTGTGTCAATATACAAATGCACTAGGCAAAAGAGAACACATTCATAACACATGCAAAAAAAAAAGTGTGGGATTTGCAAAAGGTGGGCAAGGCTGCAAAAAGGAGACCCATAGAACTCATTTCCATTCAGATATCTTAAGGTCAGAGGTCAGGGGGGCACTTTGAAAATGACAATGCCAGTTTTTCCACTGCTATTTAGCCCCTTTGCTGTCATCATAGAGAGGCGCTATACAAGTACAGTCAGGGACGGCTGGTATATATGGGCTATCAGGGCTAAGCCCCCCCTATCTTTTACAGTAAAGTTAAAAAACTATTATTAAAAACATTAGAACATATTGTTTTGAATTTTGGTAGAACCTAGAGCAGCAACAGCACCAAAAAGTGACAGAAAAAACCCAGGATATACATCTTGGGTTTTTTCCTGTGCTTGGGCTAAATACAGTAGTGTAAACTTCCATTCACTTTTGATTGACAGGTGTAATGACATGCCCCCTTCATATGCTGCCCATTTGGGCTAAATTCATTTAACCCAAAGGCTGACCTTCGACCAATCACAGTGCAGTAGCTACAGTACAGTGACCTTCGACCAATCACAGCGCAGTAGCTACAGTACAGTGACCTTCGACCAATCACAGCGCAGTAGCTACAGTACAGTGACCTTCGACCAATCACAGCGCAGTAGCTACAGTACAGTGACCTTCGACCAATAACAGCGCAGTAGCAACAGTACAGTGACCTTCGACCAATCACAGCGCAGTAGCTACAGTACAATCACAGCGCAGTAGCTACAGTACAGTGAGGCTAGTTCGTAGTATGGCGGGCGTTAGCATGAACATGAACGAGGTGGATTATTTACTTTCTAATCAATTTTCTTTAAAGTCTTTGGAGGAAACATTGGAAGTACAGAGATTGGGGACACATCATCAAAATGATGTTCAAATAACACAAAAGAACAAACGACAAAATCGTAATTTTGTGTTACGTGGTTTCAGCTAATGGACTGGTTAACAACAAGTGTAGCTAGGAATTCGCTTTTCTGTTTCCCATGTTTGTTTTTTGGAGGAGACACGGCTTGGACCCAACAAGGAACTGATATTTATACAACAAAATTAGGAAACATGAATGCAGCACGAGCCACATCAGAAATAGTGTAAAGCTGTCATTGCTGGGTAAAGTGAACATCGCCTGTCAGCTTAATGAGAGTCACTGCATCGCTGTACAGAGACACAACGAGCTGGTAAAGAAAAACAGGCATTCACTATCACGGATTGTGGACTGCATTACATTTTGTGGGGGACATGAGCTCGCCCTGCGGGGGTCCGATTAATCTCCCACTTCACTCCAGCGGCAACCAGTTCTCTTTTTTAGACAGTCAATCAGCCGATCACCTGTCAAACACACAGGTTGCAAAGTACACGTCTAAGACCACAGATTCTCTCAAAACGAGACAGGGCCTGGAGAATTTTTTGTGCTTCATATCTGAACTGCTGACCACAGATGACAACCAGCCACATCCAGATGCGGACACAGCGGCAGCCGTTGTAACGCTGCGCAGGATGCGGCGCTCTGATAATGTCTCAGTAGCCGCACAGTGCGCTTTGAGAAAGCCAGGCACTTGTTGTCTTTGCATGTGAACATTACCCAATGATCTGCATGGAGAAACTGAAAGGTGAGCTGATGGTGAGGTACAGCAGTGTGGAGTTTGACATGGTGATTAACCTGTTTGAGAGAGAGAGAGAGAGAGAGAGAGAGATTTTTTTGGCATCAGGTCATTCTTTTGGGTTTGTCTCCCCAGAGTTGCCGTAGAGCACTTACTATAACAAAATATACAATGTTGTTGCTGTAACTTGATGCTACAGTTGCTGCTGTTGCTGCTGTTAGCCCACCCACCCAAAATCTCCACCAGCTGTCACTGAGTACAGTCCTTTTACCATTTACCATAACTATGACATGGTTGATACCAGTGGGTGTGTTAGGTCATCTAGGTTCATGTGATAAGAGTGTCTTCACTCAAGCTTTAAACTAAAGCTACAGCTTCTACAAGACAGTGCAGAGTGGAAGACGTAAAGAAAATGGCGAGTAACTGAAAATCTGAAATCAGCCTGTGCAGACCACCTCTGTACTAAAACAAAAAGATCCTGCCTGAGCAAAAAGGTCTACACAACTGTAGGACAACTTATAGCGTCTGTATGAGTGCTTCTTTAGCAGAGGTCATCCTAGAAAATATTTTAAGCATTATAAATGAACAGGCAACCTGAGCTGAGCTGATGATTGATCTATTCTATGATCAGGATCTTTATTTCAGGAATCTTACATAAAGGATTTGATGTGTCATTACATAATATCAATGTCTGTTATTAAAGTGTCAAATAACATGGTCTGAAGTATAACTTAGAACAGCTAACATTCTGCATCAGCACTTCTTTTCCTGAAAGCGTGTATGTGGTCAGTTTGAGGAACAGGATAAGCAACTACAAACAGCCCGCCTCTTTATGTAGAAAGCAGCCTTACTGAAGCACAGTTCATTGTGGACATTGCAGAGCTTCAGTCACACTCACCATGAAGAACTTTACCTTGATAACAGCTTTAAGTCTCTGCAGCTTCAGTGAGTACTGGCATTGAATTACATTTATAACTTTGGTAGCTCTAACTAACCAGGACTGAAAGTATTGAGTTATGTAAGAGTTATTGTTCATGTTCTTTTTGTCTCATTGAAAGTAAATCTTGTGTGTTTCAGGCTGGATCTCTGTCTCAGGTTCTGAGTCTCAGACTGTGGAAGCTCAGGTTGGTGAAGAAGTCACACTGCTGAGTACCAACATGTCCAAATATGACTCTCCGACATTCTGGGTCAAACTGGTCAACGGAACCAAGGCCAGCTGTATCACTGTTTTGATCAGAGCTGATGCCGAAGTTAAACACTGCAACGGATTTCAAAATGGAAAATATGAAATTACATCCAACATCTCCACTGTCTTTCTCAGGATCAAACATGTGGATTTATCTGACTCTGGACTGTATCTCTGTGGATGTTACGAAAGTGGACATCCGAATTTCAGTGTGATACATTTGCATGTTAAAGGTAAGGTCATTCTAAAGTCTTTCTTCTGGTAACCATTCTTTGTTCAGATTCT
This sequence comes from Dicentrarchus labrax, assembly GCF_905237075.1. NCBI lineage: Eukaryota > Metazoa > Chordata > Actinopteri > Moronidae > Dicentrarchus > Dicentrarchus labrax. The sequence continues at coordinate 5,655,011 of NW_026136717.1, forward strand.
CACAATTATCTTCTAACAACACAGGCAACATAGTGGCAATTTAAAGACTGCCAAACTGTTATTATGAGGAAAATCTGCCAAAATAATATCAAGACTAAAGGTATCCTTATTTCTTTAGGAGGCAGCGATGAGCCACATGATGATGTGCATAACAAGTGTGAAAGTAAGATTCTCCTAAATATTTCTTTCATTGTGCAGATTATCAAATGTTTGAAGGTGAAACAGTTTTAGCCAGCTCTCAAGTCTCTAAAGGGGTAATAGCGTCTAACTTAATGTTATTTCTTGTAGAAGAGTCTGATGGAATAGAAGAGTCTGATGGAATAGAAGAGTTTGATGGAATAGCAAAGCTGGTGATTGTCGTCCTGGGCAGTCTGACTGTTGTCCTTGTAATGGTCATCATTGGTCTGGTTGTCAAAAACAGGAAACTTCAGACAGGTACTTTTTGTCAGTGCTACTGTCTCTATCTTACATATATTTTTTGTTGTTTAAAGTTGTGTCAGTATGATGGAAAAATGCTAAACTCCTGGTTTACCAAAGACAATGATCAATGAACTGACCAGATGTTTTGTTTCTGTCACTTAGCTGATAAAGAAGAACAGAATCCAGAGCAAAGAGAGGTGAATCCAATTTTAACATTTACTCGCCAGAGCTATATTGACTCGGCTAACATTAACTTGTCCCTGACATATTGGTGTATTCATATATATAGTGCATATTTGTATTGAATAAGTAACAAGAAAATGCAGTAAAGAAATGACAAAATGATGATTGAGGTACAGTTCAAACAGTGCCTCCATGTTGTAGTTTGTCCATTAGAGAGGACTAACAAGTTTATTTTTAAACTTTGTCACAATCCTTTAAAGAACAAACGTAAGGGCATCTTATCAGGAATGTATGGGTCACACTTTACAACACAGTACACAACATTGTGTGTAGTTACTAAGGAACGAGTGAGGAAAGACCTGATAATTAATGAATTGTTAAGAAGTAGTTAGTGAATAACTCCAAATGGAGGACTATATAGTAGATAGAGATGATTTTCTAGAGAACTGACTGGGGAGATACTATATTTTATGTCCCCTCAAGTAAAGTGATACATTATAGGAAGTATGCTACATAATATAGTCCATTCATCCATCCATTTCATCTATTTACCCGTGGTCGGGTTGCCGTGGCAGCAGATTAAGCAGGGGGTTCCAGACGTCCCTCTCCCCAGCAATGTTTTCTAGTTCATAATATACATAATATAGTATATATAGCTATGTAGTCCTGGGTTTGGAGTATTTCAGTAAGTGTTTATTAGGGATTAAGGATGTTCTTGACGTGTACTGTGTTGTAAAGTCTTACAATCGTACGTATTTAGAAATTAATATTGACCAAATATCAATATTGGCATCGGCCTCTTGAGTCCAGTATCCATCTGGCTATATTGGATGAATTAAAATAATGTCAATCCACCACATTCAGACTGTAAATACTCTTTTCACAGAATGCAGACTCTGACCTGAACTACGCAGCAGTGGCATTTCGACCAAAGGCAAAAAGAAGACAGCCGGAGCCAAATGTTATTTATGCTGCCACCAGATAGACTGAGGAGGCAACTGGAACTGATGCTGTATCATATGAATGTGCTTTAGAGCTGTTGAATGCCTTGTTCCTAACAGCAATAACCACACGTGAATATTGCAATAATGATCTGATGTTCATTCATTTGCAAGCATCTTCATACTGCAGCTTCAATTCTCAACATTTTGTTTCTTTTCATTTCTTGTCAGTGCTTAGCAGAAATATAAAGGACTGATGTTTTAGGAGGAGGAGCCAGTAAGGACATTGATATTTGTCCAATCTGTTATAGTGAGTGTGATGGAGGTCGTCAGCGGTGGAGGAGCGAGTGAGGTACACATCACTTGTTTGTCAGGAAGAGACGGTACAGCGTGGTCGGAGCATAACTGAGGTGAAAACCATGAGGGCCGTTAGATCAAAGCTTTCTAATAATAGAAGCAGTGAATACGGGCTGACTTCCCAAAGCCTTAGCAAGACATTTGTGATCAGGCTTTGAAAAACCATACAGTCCATCTGTGTGAGAAATGTCACCGATATCATAGAATCCCTATCATATGCTAAAAGTCTGAATCAAAAACAAAATGTCTGACTATTAGAAGTGTCTGTATCATTGGTGAGGCATGAACCACAGGAAGACTGACGTTCAGCTCTCTGCAACCCCTTCCCTCACAAGGTCATAAAAAGAGCATGGAGAACTACCACACTGTCTATACTGTATAAAGGAGTAATGAAGGAATACACTGTGGCATTTTCAGGTTGATGCATATAAATGTATTACTCTTCATCCTCACACATGCATTGAAAAACCATTAGTCAGCAGCTCACCGCCATTATCTGTTCTGCAAATCAACACATTGAGATGATAACTGTATTCAAAATCCTGTGTCATGTCCTGTTTAAATAAAGGTTTTGATTTGGAGTCTGTCTATTCTTATTATTACTGCCTGTTATCAAAGTAGACATATGCTGTATGAGAGTTAAACCTGCTGTTGTTTCGTTGTGTCTTAATGACGTGCAGCCTGGAGCAAAGTGTTTCAGTTGTATTTGATGAGGCTGTGTAAGTGTCACACTGCTTCTGGCATCTTCTGTTCAGTTGATATTCATTGTCAAATGAGGTAACATAATGGCGACTGAACTTAAGGCCCAGTGATGGAAGTCCTTGCACTTGCAGTATTACAAACTGGGTGTCAGTGGTGACATTCCTGGGAGAAAAATTTTGTGTTATGTTACTTCTAATGCAAACCGAACATTTCCTGATACTGCACCTTCACATTAAAAGCATTTCACTGGAGAAACACAAGTTGACATTTATTCTGAAGTAGTCACAAAGCCACCATTGTCCATCAAAAAAGCACCTAGAAAAGAAGATAATACTACATTTTCTATTTTTTTAGGAAGCAAATCAACTTTTGGAGGGAGTACTGAAACAGGAAGGAGCAGTTACAGTAAACATTTAGATGAAGAGCTGCACACCTCCAACTTCTCAGCACAGTAACCCACTCCTTTCACTGGACCCTGCTGTTTGCACTGCCGTGTGCAACATTAGATAAGATCACGTTGCTCACAGAATGATCGAAAAAGGCCAATTATTACCAGACTTCTTTATTAAAACGACAATCCTTTGTTTTGTTGAATTCTGGGACTTGTAGTATTAAACCTCATTTGCCCTCAGACCTACCACCAGTCCCTAGGTGTCGACAAATCAACCAGGTCTGAAATCTTAAGGGTTGTAATTTCAAGTGTGATTCTTTACAAGAGGAACAGTGACAGTCTTTATGAAACTACTCCCTTTAAGAATATTTTATTAGAAAGCTTTGATCTAACAGGTCTCTAGGTTTCAGTTATGCTCAGACCACACTGTGGTCTCTCTTCCTGTCAAGTAAGGGATGTGTACCTCACTCCTAAATCTTTAGGGGAATCGTACTTTTACACTTGCTGTCCACGTCATCATGTGGCTCATCGCTGCCTTTGAAGGAAATCAGGATGAATTTAGTCTTAATATTATTTTGGCAGATTTTCCACATTACATTTTCTCTGTGTTAAAATTACACATTTAAACATTTATACCACATACAAGAAAACTGTCTGGGATTTGCAAAAAGTGGGAAAGTCTGCAAAAGGGAGACCCATACAACCTATTTAAATTAAAAAATCTTAAGGTCAGAGGTCAAGGGAACCCTTTGAAAAAGACAATGCCAGTTTTTCCACTGCAAATCTGAAATCTGAAATCAGACACGCTCCTGCAGACCATTTCTGCACTAAAACAGAAAGATCCTGCATGAGCAAAAAGGTCTACCCAACTAAAGAAAAACTTATAGTTTCTCACCTACAAAACATGAGTGCTTTTTTCAGCAGATGTCATAGAGAAAATATTTTAAGCATTATAAATGAACAGGCAACCTGAGCTGAGCTGATCATTGATCTATTCTATAGTCAGGATCTTTTATTTCAGGAATCTTACATAAAGGATTTTATGTGTCATTACATAATATCAATGTCTGTTGTTAAAGTATTGTCAAATAACATGGTCTGAAGAAATACAATGTATTTTAAAAAGATTGCTGGTTGTATTAATTAATATAGATATATATGTCACCTACAGGCCCTTTGTTGCACTTTGTACTGGGGTGACAAACAGCTCTGTCTATATCAGGCAGATATCTGTATCTGTATCTTTCCACATTGCAAAGACTCACACTCCTCTATCAAACTTGTGCAAATACATGCATCGGGATTACAAACTGAAAAAGTGCATTCCAGAAGTTGCTAGCGTCTTTAGCAGCCCGGGCATCCTCATGGCTGTGTTTCAGGTGACTTATCAGGTTTGGCGTATTGAAGCTCGTGCTGCTTTTACTTTTTGTGGAACTTGCTTGGAACATTTGTTACAAATAACAAGCGACCTGTCTTCTTCAGAAACTTTGAAAAAGTCCCACACAATCGACGCCATGTTGTCTGTTTTCAAACGTAAGCACGCTGTGCTGCAATCACGGTATGACGGAAATTCCCTGTTCCCACATTTGCTATTTATTCTTTCGGCCTTTTTAAGTTCATGTTTCTATTGTTTATGTGTAACATGTGGAAAAATACTGTGGATATCAATTCAACTACAAAAATTATAACCGAGTTAACAAGTTATTTTCCGACATGAGGGGGTATTCTTGAAATTTCCCAGTCAGAAAGAGTTTTTCTGATTATGCCAACGTCACTTGAACACAGCCTTCACTGCAGGCCATTCAGGTCTCATAGTGGGAGCGGGGCACTGCCGTGCTGACAAAATTATATATGTTATCGGTGCTATTCGTCATGATATCGGACTTACCGGAATGACGTAATAATTTCCTGTTATCGGCCCGATAATAATCTGCACCCCTAGGTAACAGTAAGTATATTTTTGGGCTAAGTGGATGTCATCATAATGATGGTACCTGTATATGTATGTATATGTGTAATATTTTTGTCTAAGTTTTTGACCTTGACCATTGATGTAATAAGATATTGCTTTGTTGATCTCCCGTAGCAGAAATTCAAGTCAGACACAGCAACATAAGAGGATGTAGTGCAAGTACAGAAGTATACAGAGCACAATAAAGAATCACAAAAAATAATAAAAAAAATATTATAAAGATATAATAGAAAATGTAAGACTATAATGAAAAATGTAATAAATGCAGTAAAATGTTGTGCAAAATATTTGAAGCAACATAAAAACTAAACTGTTGCATGTGCAATTTGCAAGGTACAGTTTGTGCAAAGAGTTTGTGCATCGTAGGTTGAAGTTAAACCAGTCTTAATCAGCGGGGGCTGATGTTACTGGGTGCTTGTGGCGTTGTGGAGTCTGATGGGTGATGGTACAGACGAGCCTCCAAACCACTTTGAGGCTCAAGGCTGGGTCAGTCTGTGGCTGAAAGTGCTCCTGGGCTGCCTCAGCTCAGTGTAGCGAGAATGAGAGGGGTCGTCCATGATGGCTTTCAGCTTCCGTCTCATCCTCTTGTCAGTCACAGCCTCCACACTGTCCAGCTCCATCCCCACCACCGAGCTAGCCTTCTTGCTCAGATTTTTGGCACCACAAGTCCCGATGCCACCTCACCAGCACACCACAGCAAAGAAGATGACACAGGCCATTACAGACCGGTAGAACATCCATAGTAGCCTAGTGCACACGTTGGAGGACCTGAGCCTCCTCAGAAAGAACAGCCTGCTTTGTTGTTTCCTGTAGAGGGCCTCAGTGTTGTCCATCCAGTCCAGTTTATTGTTGAGTGTCACCTCCAGGAACTTGTGGTGTCCCCTCTCACCATTGTCACCCCCCCTTTCAAAAACCTTTAAAAAAAAAAAAAAGAAAAAAAAACCACCTCCCGTTCTTTTTTTTTTTTTTTCTTCCCCCCCCATAAAAAAGTTTTTTAAAAAAAAAAAAATAAATGTAGGTGTCCACCATCTCCACCCTCCCCCCCTTATAGAAACTGGGGAGGGGGGCCTCTTGTTGCGCCAAGGCCCCACCACCAGGTTCTTGGTTTTCCCTGTGTTGAGCTGTAGGTGGTTTCTGTCGCACCATCCAATGAAGTTCTGGATCAGGTCTCTGTACTCCTCCTCCCTGTCATCTGTGATACAGCCGACAATGGAGGAGTCATCTGAGAACTTCTGTAGGTGGCATGCTCGGGAGTTGGAACAGAAATCAAAGGTGTAGAGGGTGAACACAAACGGTGACAGTACAGTGACTTGGGGTGTGCCAGTGCTGCTTGTCACCACGTCTGTCAAGCAGCTGTACAGTATGAGAAAGGCAGATGAAAGCCCGTCCGGTGCTAGTTATTGTTTACTCATGCCGACCAAGTCAATATGTGTGAAATCTGAATGGGCTTAATTCATTCTTAAATCATGGTTAAAAAACTATTTTGAACTCACAATGACCTTTGACGAGTCAAAAATGTAACCAACTCAACATCTGACCAGCTGCGACATATGGTCATAATCCCCCCTTGTGTTCCTGAGTTATGGTGTTGAATACCGGCCAAAGGACATTATGATGTGAAGCTGACCTTTGACCTTTTGGTAAAACAAGTCATCACTTCATTGTTGTATCCCATTAAACATTTGTGTGAAATGTTATCATAATTTCCACAAAACGGTTTTCAAAGACAACTTCCCATATGGCTCTGTGTAACAAACCATCAGATACAGTCAGGTTTACACAAAGTACCACTACCTGAGAGGTAACCACCAGCGTGGGAGAGACCACCAGGGGCATTTCCAGACATTTTTGACTGGGGTGGCACAAGTGGGGCACTGACTTACTCAGGGGTAGCATGAAATATGTCTCAGTTTTTCAGTCATTCCCAATTTGTGCAGTATGCAAAAACAAATTAAATTTAAGTTAAGTTAAGTAAATTAAGTTTTTTCTATCTGCAAAATGTAATTTAACTTATTGTGAGTAACAACACAGGTCCCCCCTCCGGAGACCCCCCTGAATACTACCTCCCCATAGGAAAAATGTGTTGCTCATCTGTCGTTCAGTCTCATCTCTTGAGATCAATTTGAGCTTCTCATATTCATATCATTCTGTGATCATTTGTTTCTGAGTTACTTCTCCTAAGGGTCCCTTAGGAGCAAGAGATAAGCTAAATAGAGACAAGACACCAGTAAGACAAAGGAGGTTGAATTGAGAAAACCATTTGAGCAATACTTGAGAAGTGGGATAAACAGAGGAGATCTCATAATTGTATACCCCTGATCTCAATTATGTCTTGGTTATTTGAAAGAGAATTAAAGAGAATAACATGAGATGAATCTGAGACTTTTATCAAACAAATCTGAGAAGTATGAGCCTTAAAAGAGAGAATTGAGATTTGAGAAATACGAGAACAAATTGAGAATGCAATTTAAAGATGAATTACCTTTAGTAATTAGAAATAACTGTAAAAACAATACTCAATATTGAAAAGTTGAAAACTTTGTGTAATACCATTACTTCCAGATTGTAAAAAAAAAAAAAAACACACACTGACCAGCACTGCTGGGGTACGTAGAGCAATCACGTGGAACAACAATGTTTGGCTCAAACACAAAAAACACCATGTGAAAAGTACGGTGGCCTGGAGGTGCAAACCAACATTACAAAATCTGAAACACTTTTACAAAGCTTGAGACAAATTTACATTTTAGAATTTTTTTTTTTACATATCATAAAACAAAATTACATTTCCATAACACATTTACAAGTCCCGAAACAAATGGACATTTCAGAAAACGAATTAACAAGGAACAAAACACTTTTACAAACACTGAGACAAATTTACAAGTCCCAAAACAAATATACAAAAAACATCAACCGGAAAGGGAATGTACCAACTCCGAGGTTGAACCGGAGGTGATAACGGGAGCAGCCAATACGAGTTGTTGTTGTCGTTGATGGAGTTCATGCTGACCCAAGATTGACAGCGATCGGTGCCGTCGCCGGCAATGGCGCCAGCAGTAGACTATGTGAATTTGCCACGGTCATTACCGGTACTGGTGGTCCCGTTGCCGGTGCCGGTCATGACCGTGGCAAATCAAACCAAACCTCAGAGTGAACTTGGCAGGTACTGGTCCATGAACATGAATAAGAAAAATAAAAAAAGGGTGTGTGAGAGTAAGAAAGCAGTCCACATAGGGCAGGCTATATCAATGGCCTACTCCTTAGAATCTGCTCTGGCCCTACATTTGTTCACAAAGGCTTTCTTGAGCTTGGCCTCCTCAATTGGTTCCCAATCAGGTAGAGTTGCACATCTCAGGACATAAGCTGTAAGACAAGAGCACTCCTGATCTAAGATCTTGCAGCTGCACAGGAGCCTCATCTCTTGCCAAAATGTGAGATCTGACAACTAAGTCAAGTTTAAATTGAATCAAATCGTGACCTTAATTTTTAAAATCAAAGAAACTGAATAAATAAATGAACATCTGGTAACATGTAATCAATATTTCAATTAGAGATTTCACAAGTGTACTGTACATCAGTGGTTCTCAAACTGTTTTCATTTCAAGGACCCCCAGTTTGATATGCAATGTAGAACCTAATTAGAAAATATTTTATAGTGGGCATTTATTGAAAATAGCCAGATCTGCAAGTTCTCAGTAGGTTTTGTGAGCTTGTAGATCGGCTATTTCTCAGACTAGGACTAACTTTAACATCTGGTCATGGTTGTTCCTCTGTTTACAACTTTGACTCTCACCCTTCACCTAAGCCACACATCTTAATATTCATTAACAATGGGATACAGTTAGTTGACATTATCATTAAACACTCTCCATTAAGTTCGCAAACATTACCTTAAGATGACATTAACAAACTCATGATGAGGCAGTATCAGCATTAATCACATGGCTTCTGAAATGAATCATGTTTCTGTGTTTCATATGTTTGTAAGCAATTTACTAGCAAAAAAAAAAAATTAGATGAGACAAAGTGTTGACTGCACAGCTTGGAGTTAACGTTATTCGTTATCTGCCACTTTATCTTACTGCAGCTAACTTAGCCAACCATCCCATTTTCGTCGGTCTGAATAAAAATAACGTTACAGTTCGGAGTTTCTTTGTCTATTACTTGTTGGACAGAGGCCTAATTACCTAATCCCCACCTTCCAGCGGACCACTCCATCGCCACAACTGTTAATATTTGACCTTATGATAATGTCAAAAGAATTTCATTCTTACCTCTTCAAGTCTCGGCGTGGCTGGGGCAAAACGTGCAGCAGCAGCGACCAACGGACACTTCTCTCTGTCTTTTTCCCCCCCAGAAGTTAACGGTCACGTCTCTTATGTTCCCGCGCGTGCAACGTTCAGCTTCTTCTTCTTCTTCTTGTTTTTCGGCAGTTGTGCAGTGCACTACCGCCCCCTTCTGCTCTGGAGGATATTCTGTCTTCCTGGAAAACGTCATCATTATCATTGCACGCATGCAAATTTGGGATTGTTAGTATTATTATATATTTTATATATATTTTTCTCTTTGTTTGTTTGTTCTTTGAAAGATTATAGTCTGTAACTGCCCACTCTCTCGTCCTTAGCTCCCGCTCAGTAGGTGGCGGTAATGCTCCCTGAAACGGGTAGCAAACTGCCATAAACACAAAAGAAGAAGAACAAGGACGCTCATTTCGGGGGCAGAAATGGCTAAAGGGTAAGTAATAGCGTAATTTGTTTTTGTTTTGCGAATTAACGGACTCTTTTAACACACGAGGTAGGATTCTTTCAACTGGAGTAACGTCACCACGTTGCGAATGCCGCATTCAAGGGGCTTCAAGTTACCACTAGCTATGATACTTAGCTACACCTAGCTATTAGAAATGTCAAAACATACGAGAAATACACGTGTGTCTCAAAGAATATTTGTGAAATTATTTGGCACAAAACACATGCCTTTGTGACCACATTGAAACTCTGGTATTCATTCAGTGGTGATTTAAGCATGTAAGCCTAGCTGTATTTGTTCTTGATCATTTATATTTCATGCTGCTACATAGTTAATTATTAGATTATTTATGTAAATTATACGTCCTGATATTTTTATGAGATAGTAATACAAATGACTTACATTAAATTTACATTTAGGTGATCAAATTGATCATCAATGATCAATAATTGCGCTGCTTAAAGAATATGATGTTAATAATTATTTTGTAGTTTGACTTAAGATTTTGAAATTGTGGTACATAACAGTGCAGTAGCCTAGTATTAATAAAAGAGCTCTATATTATTTCTGATACCAGTCATTGCTATTGTTGTAACATGACCATGGTCTCCCTGTTTCCCCCTGCTGTTCAGTAAACAGAAAATACATTTTCGGGATATCAATTTTATCCAATTAGGAGAGAGAATTCATGCAGGATGAAGAATAAACAAGCGGAATTGGAAGTGATAAGATAAGAGAAACTTTATCTATCGCAGGGGGAAATCAAAATGGTACAAAGAAATGAACAGAGAAAATTGGAAGTGGAAAATTGACACTTTCTCGGAAATGTATTTCTGTTTACTAAAGAGCTGATTAGATGGAAACCCCTATTACTGAATAAACGCTTCATCATAATATAGAGTTTTACTTTTACAAAAGGTTCCACTGTATATTCCAGGAACTTGTGTCTGTATTTATATACTATTGGAGTGTCAAAATGACCAGACGAAAACCTGGAAAACGATGGAGAAGGACTGGTAATGAAGAAGACCCAAATAAACGACCAAGACGGGCTGCACAATATGTGAGTAGCCTGGCATAGCCGTGTTGCAGCAAACTTGCAGCAGATATGATATTTAATGCCTTATTTTCCTCCCTGCAGTCTGAAATGTGAGTTATCTCAGCTTGTATAATTAATGTTCTTTGAAAAGTGTTCACTCACTTTTAAGTTAAGGCTGTTAATAACATAAGGCCATGAGCCTTTCATATAGGTCACCGTGTGGCTGCAGCCTCATGCTTGGTTTGCTGCTGAGGCATTCTACTCATTGTTGGTTTTGTCTGTCACTGTCAGCCTGTATTATATATATATATCCATCCAAACCCTGTCCAGCTACTCATTCACCTGAGGTCGTTGTGATGAGTTACATTCAACACTCTGAATTACGTGTTATCACAAACACGGAAAGAGATGTAAACCTAAACTGCTACAATGTGATAAAGATGTGGGGGGGAACCCAAAACGCTGCACGTCAAGGGGAACACGTCCAACCTCCGGGTGTCCATGCAGGATGTACCGTACTCACTCTTGAACATCAAGCCTCTCACCACCTGCCAGGTACACACACCCTCTGTCTGTCTGTCTGTCTGTCAGTCTGTAATGATGTACAGTATATTTTGTCACTGAGCAGATCCTGCTAAAATATGACAAAATAATTTGAGTGTAAGAAAGTGATATACAGGCTGAGACGATATAGGTTTTGTGTTGTGACAAGATGTTTTTTGACCCTTAATGATTTTTATTATATTTTATTACCAGCACAAGGTAGTGTGGCACAAGAGAGTATTTCAACTGTTGACTCTGTCGAAGACAATGAAGAACCATCTTCCAGATCAGCCTTCAGAGATCCTCCTGATGGCCTAACGACTGAACTACATGGCAATGCAAGTATGATCCATCTCAATTATTTGAGGAAGCTCTCCCTGATGTGGGGGATTGGACGTCTGATGATGGACATTTGTTCAGTGCAAATCGGAGAGTAGTGTGTGAAGACATGGACATTTGAGGGGGAAATAAACTTTTTTTCGTTGCGAAGGCATTATCTCTGTGATCGATTATTCTGGGCTTTCGGTGAAGCGAGCGGTGGAAAAACAGGTAGGCGACAGTACTGTTTTGTACGGTTTCTGCACAACGTATGAGTGGAAAAGGCATGTTGTTGTCACGTAAGGGCCCTGATCATGTTGCACAGACATTTTAATTGCATTTTGTGTCTGTTAAGAGGAGCAAAAGGCACTCTTTAGGATATGCCCCCAAGAAGTGTATTATAACTAACTGGGAGCTCTGGCCATTAGCTGCAGGATCTCCAGTTTCCTAGAACCAATTCTGGTCATTGTTTTTCCTATCGACAGTACTCAGTGACCTGTAGTGATCAAGACTAGGGTAAAAATCTGCCGAAGTTCCCCTTTAAGACACAGCGAAACAACAGCAGGTTTAACTCCCATACAGCATATATCTACTTTGATAACAGGCAGTAATAATAAGAATAGACAGACTCCAAATCAAAACCTTTATTTAAACATGACATGACACAGGATTTTGAATACAGTTATCACCTCAATGTGTTGATTTGCAGAACAGATAATGGCAGTGAAATGCTGACTAATGATTTTTCGATGCATGTGTGAGGATGAAGAGTAATACATTTATATGCATAAACCTGAAAATGCCACAGTGTATTCCTTCATTACTCCTTTATACAGTATAGACAGTGTGGTAGTTCTCCATGCTGTTTTTATGACCTTGTGAGGGAAGGGGTTGCAGAGAGCTGAACGTCAATCTTCCTGTGGTTCATGCCTCACCAATGATACAGACACTTCTAATAGTCAGACATTTTGTTTTTGATTCAGACTTTTAGCATATGATAGGGAGTCTATGATATCGGTTACATTTCTCACACAGATGGACTGTATGGTTTTTCAAAGCCTGATCACAAATGTCTTGCTAAGGCTTTGGGAAGTCAGCCCGTATTCACTGCTTCTATTATTAGAAAGCTTTGATCTAACGGCCCTCATGGTTTTCACCTCAGTTATGTTCCGACCACGCTGTACTGTCTCTTCTCTCTTACTTAATGGCTCCTCCTCCTAAAATATTAGTCCTTTATGTTCCTGATAAGCAGACTGAGAAGAAATGAAAAGAAATAAAATGTTGAGAATATGAAGATCATTATTCCAAAATCCATGTATGGTTATTGCTATTAGAAAAAAGGCACACAAAAGCTCTGAAGCACATTCATATGATACAGCATCAGTTCCAGTTGCCTCCTCAGTCTATCTGGTGGCAGCATAAATAACATTTGGCTCCGGCTGTCTTCTGTTTGCCTTTGGTCGAAATGCCACTGCTGCGTAGTTCAGGTCAGAGTCTGCATTCTGTGAAAAGAGTATTTACAGTCTGAATGTGGTGGATTGACATGATTTTAATTCATCCAATATAGCCAGATGGATACTGGACTCAAGAGGCCGATACCAATATTGATATTTTGTCAATATTAATTTCTAAATACGTACGATTGTAAGACTTTACAACACAGTACACGTCAAGAACATCCTTAATCCCTAATAAACACTTACTGAAATACTCCAAACCCAGGACTACATAGCTATACATACTATATTATGTATATTATGAACTAGAAAACATTGCTGGGGAGAGGGACGTCTGGAGCCCCCTGCTTAATCTGCTGCCACGGCAACCGGACCCCAGGTAAACAGATGAAAATGGATGGATGAATGGACTATATTATGTAACATACTTCGTATAATGTATCAATTTACTTGAAGGGGCACAAGATATATTATCACCCCATCAGTTCTTTAGAAAATCATCACTATCTACTATATAGTCCTCCATTTGGAGTTATTCACTAACTACTTCTTAACAATTCATTAATTATCAGGTCTTTCCTCACTCATTCCTATGTCACCACACACAATGTTGTGTACCGTGTTGTAAAGTGTGACCCATACATTCCTGATAAGATGTCCTTACGTTTGTTCTTTAAAGGATTGTGACAAACTTTAAAAATAAACTTGTTAGTGCTCTCTAATGGACAAACTATGAAATCGTGGCACTGTTTGAACTGTACCTCAATCCTCATTTTGTCATTTCTTTACTGCATTTTCTTGTTACTTATTCAATACAAATATGCACTAATATATATGAATACACCAATATGTCAGGGACAAGTTAATGTTAGCTGAGTCAATATAGCTCTGGCGAGTAAATATTAAAATTGGATTCACCTCTCTTTGCTCTGGATTCTGTTCTTCTTTATCAGCTAAGTGACAGAAACAAAACATCTGGTCAGTTCATTGATCATTGTCTTTGGTAAACCAGGAGTTTAGCATTTTTTAATCATATTGACACAACTTTAAACAACAAAAAATATTAGAATAGAATAGAATGCCTTTATTGTCACTGTACGCATGTACGATGAGATTAAAAAGCCAACTCCAATAGCAGTGCAAAAAACAGTGTAAAGAATGAAAAATATATACAATATAAACATAGGACATAAAGTAATAGCACAAAAAAGGGAGGTAAGGTACACAGTCCTGAGGAGTATATACATTTCCAAAATAAATACGGTGCTATATACAGTGTTAAATATATATAAATATTGCACATTATGGTATGGAATATTGCACATTGTATGGTATTGCACAGTAGGTAAGGTTTTTAACAGTTTAATAGTGACAACAGTGCATGTGAGAGTCCAGAGTGGTTATTGCTTTTGGGAAGAAGCTGTTTTTGAGTCTATTTGTTTTAGTCTTAATGCACCTGTAGCACCTCCCTGAGGGCAACAGGTCAAACAGGTCAAAGCCAGGGAGGGAGCTGTCTTTGGTGATGGTTTTATCTCTGTTGAGGCATATATGTATGTATGTATGTATGTATGTATGTATGTATATGTAAGATAGAGACAGTAGCACTGACAAAAAGTACCTGTCTGAAGTTTCCTGTTTTTGACAACCAGACCAATGATGACCATTACAAGGACAACAGTCAGATGCCCAGGACGACAATCATCAGCTTTGCTATTCCATCAGACTCTTCTATTCCATCAGACTCTTCTACAAGAAATAACATTAAGTTAGACGCTATTTCCCCTTTAGAGACTTGAGACCACGCTAAAACTGTTTCACCTTCAAACATTTGATAATCTGCACAATGAAAGAAATCTTTAGGAGAATCTTACTTTTACACTGGCTGCCTGCGTCATCATGTGGCTCATCGCTGCCTCCTAAAGAAATAAGGATACCTTTAGTCTTGATATTATTTTGGCAGATTTTCCTCATAATGACAGTTTGTCAGTCTTTAAATTGTCACTATGTTGCCTGTGTTGTTAGAAGATAATTGTGAGAATCTGAACAAAGAATGGGTACCAGAAGAAAGACTTTAGAATGACCTTACCTTTAACATGTAAATGTATCACATTGAAATTCGGATGTCCACTTTGGTAAAATCCACAGAGATACAGTCCAGAGTCAGATAAGTCCACATGTTTGATCCTGAGAAAGACAGTGGAGATGTTGGATGTCATATTATATTTTCCTTTTCGAAATCCGTCGCAGTGTTGAACTTCGTCAGTGATCATAACAGTGATACAGCTGGCCTTTGTACCGTTGACCTGTTTGACCCAGAATGTCGGAGTGCTGCGTTTGGACATGTTGGTACTCAGCAGTGTGACTGTGTCACCAACCTGAGCCTCCACAGTCTGAGACTCAGAACCTGAGACAGAGATCCAGCCTGAAACACACAAGGTTTACTTTCAATGAGACAAAAAGAACATGAACAATAACTCTTACATAACTCAATACTTTCAGTCCTGGTTAGTTAGAGCTACCAAAGTTATAAATGTAATTCAATGCCAGTACTCACTGAAGCTGCAGAGACTTAAAGCTGTTATCAAGGTAAAGTTCTTCATGGTGAGTGTGACTGAAGCTCTGCAATGTCCACAATGAACTGTGCTT
Organism: Dicentrarchus labrax; assembly: GCF_905237075.1. Classification (NCBI taxonomy): domain Eukaryota; kingdom Metazoa; phylum Chordata; class Actinopteri; family Moronidae; genus Dicentrarchus; species Dicentrarchus labrax. The sequence continues at coordinate 5,670,729 of NW_026136717.1, forward strand.
CAGTAAGGCTGCTTTCTACATAAAGAGGCGGGCTGTTTGTAGTTGCTTATCCTGTTCCTCAAACTGATCACATACACGCTTTCAGGAAAAGAAGTGTTGATGCAGAATGTTAGCTGTTCTAAGTTATACTTCAGACCATTTAACAATACTTTAATAACAGACATTGATATTATGTAATGACACATCAAATCCTTTATGTAAGATTCCTGAAATAACAGATCCTGACTATAGAATAGATCAATCATCAGCTCAGGTTGCCTGTTCATTTATAATGCTTAAAATATTTTCTAGGATGACCTCTGCTAAAGAAGCACTCATACAGACGCTATAAGTTGTCCTACAGTTGTGTAAACCTTTTTGCTCAGGCAGGATCTTTTTGTTTTAGTAGTTACTACTACTATTACTACTACTCAGCTACTATTTTCTTTACGTCTTCCACTCTGCACTGTCTTGTAGAAGCTGTAGCTGACTTTAGTTTAAAGCTTGAGTGAAGACACTCTTATCATATGAACCTAGATGACCTAACACACCCACTGGTATCAACCATGTCATAGTTATGGTAAATGGTAAAAGGACTGTACTCAGTGACAGCTGGTGGAGATTTTGGGTGGGTGGGCTAACAAATGCATTACACTCATCAATACGCCACACAGCAGCAACAGCAGCAACTGTAGCATCAAGTTACAGCAACAACATTGTATATTTTGTTATAGTAAGGGCTCTACGGCAACTCTGGGGAGACATACCCAAAAGAATGACCTGATGCCAAAAAAAAATCTCTCTCTCTCTCTCTCTCTCTCTCTCTCTCTCTCTCTCTCCTCTGTACACATCAGCACATGCCAATTGCACTACAACATTATAGAAAAGTACCAGCAACAATTTCACACCATAAACCAGAAATAAAACTATAAACCAAAGCAAAATAATTATTTGTAGGGGTTGTTTCAGAGCTTGGGCATACCTTATTTAAACGCCGCCACATCGGCCTTCTGTGATGCAAACAGGTTAATCACCATGTCAAACTCCACACTGCTGTACCTCACCATCAGCTCACCTTTCAGTTTCTCCATGCAGATCATTGGGTAATGTTCACATGCAAAGACAACAAGTGCCTGGCTTTCTCAAAGCGCACTGTGCGGCTACTGAGACATTATCAGAGCGCCACATCCTGCGCGGCGTTACAGCGGCTGCAGCTGTGTCCACATCTGGATGTGGCTGATTGTCATCTTTGGTCAGCAGTTCAGATATGAAGCACAAGAAATTCTCCAGGCCCTGTCTCGTTTTGAGAGAATCTGTGGTCTTAGATGTGTACTTTGCAACCTGTGTGTTTGACAGGTGATCGGCTGATTGACTGTCTAAAAAAGAGAACTGGTCGCTGCTGGAGTGAAGTGGGAGATTATTCGGACCCCCGCAGGGCGAGCTCATGTCCCCCACAAAATGTAATACAGTCCACAATCCGTGATAGTGAATGCCTGTTTTTCTTTACCAGCTCGTTGTGTCTCTGTACAGCGATGCAGTGACTCTCATTAAGCTGACAGGCGATGTTCACTTTACCCAGCAATGACAGCTTTACACTATTTCTGATGTGACTCGTGCTGCATTCATGTTTCCTAATTTTGTTGGATAAATATCTTAAATTCACAATTCCTTGTTGGGTCCAAGCAGTGTCTCCTCCAAAAAACAAACATGGGAAACAGAAAAGTGAATTCCAAGCTACACTTGTTGTTAACCAGTCCATTAGCTGAAACCACGTAACACAAAATTACGATTTTGTCGTTTGTTCTTTTGTGTTATCTGAACATCATTTTGATGATGTGTCCCCAATCTCTGTACTTCCAATGTTTCCTCCAAAGACTTTAAAGAAAATTGAATGGAAATGAGTTCTATGGGTCTCCTTTTTGCAGCCTTGCAAATCCCATACAGTTTTTTTTTGCTTGTGGTATGAATGTGTTCTCTTTTGCCTAGTGCATTTGTATATTGACACAGTGACGTCCATAAACAGTAATGAAATTGCATAAATATGGAATGCCTAGAAAATGTACACATGCTTCATGCCACCCCTGAATATGTCAGTGCCCCACTCATGCCACCCCAAAAGGTACCAGGTCAGGACTTAATGTATGACGCACTTTTTAGTTGAGGAAATGTTTTGCTTTTCATTTGGTGTGTAATAGCTGCACACTTTTACAATTGTGGAATGAAAGAATCACTTTAGGCCTACAATGATGAGAGATGAAAATGGGAAAAAAATATTATTCATTTCCATATAATTTTTGTGGAAGTCACAGGGTGCCACTGGAGAGTGACTAAGGAGCCGCATGTGGCAGTTTGTCTACCCATGGTCAATGATAATCCATACAGCTAGAAAATGTATATTGACTGAAATCATAAAGGTAACATCATTATGATAACATCCATTTAAAATCCCATATATTCACCATACATATATTCACCACATATACCATACATGAGTCTGACGAAACAAGCATATGAACAACAACTTGACTGTCAGGCAGAGGCATACAACACATTGAAACAATATGGCGCCCCTCCATCCTCTGTGATCTGTCTTAAACATGTGCAGCCTGTAGAGTGGATGGTTTCATATGAGGCTGTCTCACTGTACCACTAGTATCACAAGTAGCAAGTACCACTGTGCTTCAGATATAGTTTCACACGTTTGATAGAGGAGCGTCAGTCTTTCAGATGTGTAAAGATACAGATACAGATATCTCCCTGAAATAGACTGTGCTGTTTGTCACCCCAGTACATGTGCAAGGGCATGTAGGTGGCATATATATTTATATTCATTAATACAAGCACCAATCTTTTTAAAATACATTGTATTTTAAATTCAGACATGTAATACATTGACATCAGTTAAAATATCCAGTTTGCACACTGATGTTTGGCTTAAAAAACACTATTTGCTTTATTCGCACAAAACTTTGATGGAACAGACCACATGGTTTACACCTCAGATGTGCTCAGACCACACTGTACTGGTGACGTGTACCTCACTCACTCCTCCACTGCTGCAGGCCTCCATTTATCTATTATCTATCTGGATCACTGTTTCCTGCTACAGACGAGTCTACACTGCGCAGTCAATGAGCGCAGCTTAACTCGCAGTGTGTTACCTCCACTGACTCCAACAAACTGTCATGATAGGTTCACACTTGGTACAGAGGTAGTATTCAGGGGCGTGTCCAGAGGGGGGACCTGTGGTGTTACTCGCTATAAGTTAAATAAAATTTAGCAGATAGAAAAACTGGTGTATTTAATTTGTTTTTGCATACTGCACAAATTGGGAATGACTGAAAAACTGTGACATATTTCATGCTACCCCTGAGTAAGTCAGTGCCCCAATTGTCCCCCCCCAAATGTTTGGAAATGCCCCTGGTGGTCTCCCACGCTGGTGATTACCTCTCAGGTAGTGGTACTTTGTGTAAACCTGACTGTATCTGATGGTTTGTTACACAGAGCCATTTGGGAAGTTGTCTTTGAAAACCGTTTTGTGGAAATTATGACAACATTTCACACAAATGTTTAATGGGATACAACGATGAAGTGATGACTTGTTTTACCAAAAGGTCAAAGGTCAGCTTCACATCATAATGTCCTTTGGCCGGTATTCAACACCATAAATCAGGAACACAAGGGGGGATTATTTTGAGTAATTATAATTAATAGTTAAAATTATAATAATAATCTGTTGTAAGTAGTTTAAAAAAATAAGCAATGAAACTATTGAAAATAACTATGGGTAAAAATGGCAATGTTATCACACTGACAGAAGGACTGATAACTGAGGCATTCTCACAATTGGTGATGGGGTGCATTTACATGTATATTTTTAGTGTAAGGTAACGCATGTAAACCATTACCTGATTTCCAGCCATAGCCTGATTACTCGTAATAGTCAGATTTCTTGTGTGCAAGTAAACATATTGACTGACCTGTCTGTGCCATGATGATTAAAAACATGAAACACTTATCTGTGTCTTTTTCCTCACAGGCAGATGCTTTGGTGTCTCTGTGGAATAGAAGATTACAGTCCAGTCAAATGTCCACACCAAAAAACAAATAACAAAAACACTATCTCACATATCACACAATTCTTAATTCTTTCTCGTTCTTTTTGATTAATTAAATCACATGAGAGAATCAGCTTGACAAATGAGCTATGGTTATAAATAGTAATCAGAATACCAATTCAATTCATTAAAGTATTACAACTACCCTAAAAACAATATTTACGTACCTGATGTTTTCTTTTTTCGTCTTAGATTAAGCTCTGTGCCTGTGTCTGACCCTGTGGAGACAGATATAGGTTTGGAGAGGGAAATTAGTCATATACCAAATTAAGCTTTAACTAATCAATTCAAAGACTAGAGCATCACACCACAAATCAAATGCAGCAGTACAAGAAGGTAAATTAGTAGGTGTCCATACTGTATTTGGTTATCCCAATTTGTTTCAACAAGTGCTGATCCTTCATTTCTGGCTTGTTCAGGGAACGCAAGGGGTGAGTAAATGGGTCAAAACAGACAGGGCTGATCCTGTGGTGAGTATACCAGATATACAGATTTATACCCTCACACTGTGTGACCTCCAAGGGGTCACACAGTGTGAGGGTAAGTGTGATCACCTGATCATCAGCTGCAGGAATTTCCTGACTCCAACCTATACCTATGCTAAGTTAAAACAAGAGTTCTGTTATGCTTACTTAGAACAAAGAGGTCAACCAAGAGCTTCAACTGTGCCCGATTTAATCTCTGAGAATTGTGTAGTCCTATTCTTCTTGATAGTTTACTGTCTTTTATAGTAGATATCTGTAAATCTGTGTTTGATTTTATGTGACTATAACAAATAAATAGAGTACACTGTTTATACAGGAAAAAACACACAGCAATCATAATATCTATTCAAAGAATGACACACTGGACTGTGTGTGCTAAAAAACCGAGTCGTGATGTACGCCATCAACATTTAATGGTTTTCTTTTGGTTTGTGCTATTTTTGTCAATGGTCCATCTGCATCTTAAGCTCATAATTTGAGAGTATATGATCTTCATATTAACTTGTAGTTTGCAAAATCTTACAAAATGGTTTTTCAAACCAAACACTAGTTGTGAACTGTAAATTCAAAAATACAGTGCGTCCATCTCACCTTCACAAATAGACTCATAAAATGAGCCCATCTTCTGGAGTGAGTTCTGGGCCTGAAGAGTAAGTTCGCCACAAGGCGTTAAAACTTCACAATTTGTTGCTCCCGTCTTTGTCTCCTTGCCAAGAAGGAGAACCGGCTTGTAGCCCATGGCATGGAGTTTCTCAAGCTGCAACGACAAAATGATGTATTTGCTGGTTAAAAAATGTAAAAGCAACAGCATAAATCACTAAGTATATTACTGTAATTATTAAATATAAAAATACATCAAATATATAACATTATTGATGACAGTATCCAGGTTAATGTCATTCATGATGGCCTTATCATCATGGTGAATTTAGCTGGATACAGAAAAGGCTCAAACAGTAGAAACAGAAACTAACTCTTCTATATAGACAAACAGAAATGTATTATCTCATACACTCTCCTCCAAGCAGAAGTTGAACATCACTAACTATGGATACAATCAAACTTTGTGGCACATTTATGGCACAGTTTTGGCATCTACATACATGGGAATGTTAACTTTTGTGATTCTATGACTGAATGGGTCATATGTACATTGTTAAGTGCTTTGAGTAATATGAACAGGGTTCATATTACATAGCACCAGTCACCAGCAAAATTCTGGTAAAATGTGCAAGTGAGTGGTATCACTCACCAGTAAAAAAAAATCAGTGGTAATCTACTGAGTGACTGGTAAATTAAAAACTAAATAAAATTTGAACATTAACTATCCATTGGCCGATGGACAAAAAAGTTAATTTTGAAATCTGAGTATGAATGAAGTTCTGACCTTGTAGTGGCATGCTCTCTTGGTCATTAATGGTACCACTTACTATAATTTATTTTCTAGATTATCTGGACAATTTAATGTTAAATAAAAACGGTACATACTACATACCAGGACTATAGATTCATCCTTAACCCTTTACTAGATTTTGACATCTAAATTTCAGAAGGCTCTGGCTTGAAAGTGGTTTGAGATAGAGACAAAGTGTAAATGAGACAAATATTGAGAATGACCTAAAGTTTATCTAGGGAGTCAATGTCCCCATCTAATTTGCATATTATGATGTCATATGGCGACGGCCATATTGGATTTTATAATTTCCATGAAATACCTGATATTTTGAAAGAGAGTTGAACTTATTTCATCAGATTCACCCCCCTCCATCCATTTGTTATGTTGTCCACGTATCAAATGAACAGGGAAAAAGTAAATTGTAAGTCAACAGTCGTAAACTAGAACTATTACTACACCACAAAACTCATGTAAACAGTAGGCGTTTTTTATAATTTTTTACCCACCACCACCCCCACTATTGGAGGACACTTTTTCTTTTCTTTTTTATTCTCTTCTTCTATTATTATTATTATTATTATTATTATTATATGATAATAATAATAACAGTAGGTGTCTTTTAGCTGCAGAGGCCTAATCTGTGCCCATCTATCCAGATAAAAGTTTGTAGTATTTGTAGAGTGTGGAACCTCTCATTGCAAGGCACAGTACAGAGACAATATGAACAATATTGAGACCCCCCCCCACATAGCCTAACAAATGGACAGGCACACCACTGCCGCACATGGACACACTGTGACCGGCGCGGTACAAAGAGTGAACACTAATGCTGGTCCCAGCGCTATTATCACCACCCCCGCTACTTCTACCACATCCATTAGCTCCCTTACTGATACTACGAGTTTGTGTAGTACTCCCACCTATGTTGGGCAAAGGGTCGTGTGTTTGTGCTTGTGTGTGTTCCTCGCTTTGCCCGGAAGCGCTGGTGCAAAGATGCACCGTGGCTATCACGCTCACTAATCGACTGGCCGTCATCTCCCAAAGGTAGATTTTCCCCTTCAGAATCAGAGTCAGCGAATAGGAGACCCATCACTTCCCTAATCATCAACTTTTTGCTTGCCATTTTCGTTTAATTCGTCTCAATAACTCCTAAATCCAGCAATACCGCTTCAGCATAAATAGCGCCGTGGCGCACTATTTCCGGTTTCTCACCCAACAGTTTGGACGGGACTTCCTCGAACATTTTGCATTGAAACATGACGTTTTTCTGAGCTAAGGTCTAAGTACGGGATGTCTGCCAACTAGTGGAGGGGAGTATGAATGAGATATAACACTCTATTAGGAGAAAACAGCTGTTTGATTCAGTACCGCGTCCTGTCGCCCTGTGTTTGCACTGCCATGTGCAACACTAGATAAGATCGCGGTTCCACATAGAATGATCGAAAAAGGCCAATTATTTCCAGACTTCTTTATTAAAATGGCAATCCTTTGTTTTGTTGCACACAGAATTCTGGGACTTGTAGTATTAAACCCTCATTTGCTTTCAGACCTACCACCAGTCACTAGGTGTCGACAAATCAACCAGGTCTGAAATCTTAAGGGGAACAGTGACAGTCTTTATGAAACTACTCCCTTTAAGATTCTTTTATTAGAAAGCTTTGATCTAACAGGTCTCTAGGTTTTCAGTTATGCTCAGACCACACTGTGCTCTCTCTTCCTGTCAAATAAGGGTTGTGTACCTCACCTGCCCCTCCCTTGCTGACATATATATAGATAGACAAAGTACCTGTATGAAGTTTCCTGCTTTTTGACAACCAGACCAATGATGACCATTACAAGGACAACAGTCAGACCGCCCAGGATGACAATCATCAGCTCTGCTATTCCTTTTAGAACCAAGATCATTAAGTTAGACTCTATTTGCCCTTTAGAGATTTGAGACTGGGTTTAAATTACAATGGACTAAACTGAATTTAGTTAAACTGTTTCACCTTCAAACATTTGATAATCTGCACAATGAATTAAATCTTTAGAAGAATCTTACTTTTATACTTGCTGTCCACGTCATCATGTGGCCCATCGCTGTCTTTTCAAAGAAATCAGGATAAATTTAGTTATATTATTTTGGCAGATCTTCCTTATGATGACATTTTCTCTGTGTTAAAATTACACACCAGATCTATTTGTTTTTGTTGCATTTCCTCAACTAAAATGTGACTCATACGTTAGGTCCTGACCTGGTACCTTTTGGGGTGGCACACGTGGGGCACTGATTTATGCAGGAGTGCCATGTGTCTCAATTTTCTAGGCATTCCCAATTCATGCATTGTCAATACTGTTTATGGGCAACACTGTGTCAATATACAGATGCACTAGGCAAAAAAAACCCCACATTCATACCACATGTAAAAAAAGTGTGCAAAAGGGAGACCCATAGAATTAATTTCCATTCAGATATCTTAAGGTCAAAGGTCAAGGGAGCCCTTTGAAAATGACAATGCCAGTTTTTCCACTGTCAAAATTTAGCCTAACTTTGGTATGATATTTAGCCCCCTTGCTGTCATACTAACAATGACAAGATTGATACCAGTGGTTGTGTTAAGTCATCTAGGTTCATATGATACCAGTGTTTTCACTCAAGCTTTAAACTAAAGCCAGCTACAGCTTCTACAAGACAGTGCAGAGTGGAAGACATAAGGAAAATGGGTGGCACTGAAAATCTGCACGTGCAAACCACCACTGTACTAAAACAAAAAGATCCTGCCTGAGCAAAACAGTCTACACAACTGTAGGACAACTTTTAGTTCCTCACCTACAAAACTTGAGTGTTTTTCAGCAGAGGTCATTTAAAAAATATTTTAAGCATTGTAAATTAACAGACAAGCTGAGCTGATGATTGAGATCCTGTCTATGGTCAGGACTAACAATAGTTATGTACATCTGTTATTTTGCATAAGGGAATCTAAAATAAAGAATTTGTCATTTGTACATAATAGCAGGATCTCTTGTTAAAGTATTGACAGATAACATGGTCTGAAGTATAACTTAGACCAGCTAACATTCTGCATCAACACTTCTTTTCCTGAAAGCGTGTATGTGGTCAGTTTGAGTAACAAGATAAGCAACTACAAACAGCCCGCCTCTTTATGTAGAAAGCAGCCTTACTGAAGCACAGTTCATTGTGGACATTGCAGAGCTTCAGTCACACTCACCATGAAGAACTTTACCTTGATAACAGCTTTAAGTCTCTGCAGCTTCAGTGAGTACTGGCATTGAATTACATTTATAACTTTGGTAGCTCTAACTAACCAGGACTGAAAGTATTGAGTTATGTAAGAGTTATTGTTCATGTTCTTTTTGTCTCATTGAAAGTAAATCTTGTGTGTTTCAGGCTGGATCTCTGTCTCAGGTTCTGAGTCTCAGACTGTGGAGGCTCAGGTTGGTGAAGAAGTCAGACTGCTGAGTACCAACATGTCCAAATATGACTCTGTGACATTCTGGATCAAAGTGGTCAACGGAACCAAGGCCAGCTGTATCACTGTTAAAATCAGAGCTGATGACGAAGTTAAACACTGCGACGGATTTCAAAAAGGAAAATATGAAATGACATCCAACATCTCCACTGTCTTTCTCAGGATCAAAAATGTGGATTTATCTGACTCTGGATTGTATCTCTGTGGATTTTACCAAAGTGGACGTCCGAATTTCACTGTGATACATTTACATGTTAAAGGTAAGGTCATTCTAAAGCCTTTCTTCTGGTACTCATCCTTTGTTCATTTTTTCCCAATTGTCTTCTAAGAACACAGGCAACATAGTGGCAATGTAAAGAATGACGAACTGTCATTGAGAGCAAAATTTGCCAAAATAATATCAAGACTAAATGTATCCTCATTTCTTTAAAAGGCAGCGATGAGCCACATGATGACGTGGACAGCAAGTGTAAAAGTAAGATTCTCCTAAAGATTTCTTTACTGTGCAGATTATCAAATGTTTGAAGGTGAAACAGTTTTAGCCAGCTCTCAAGTCTCTAAAGGGGAAATAGAGTCTAACTCGATGACCTTTCTTGTAGAAGAGTCTGATGGAATAGAAGAGTCTGATGGAATAGCAAAGCTGGTGATTGTCATCCTGGGCAGTCTGACTGTTGTCCTTGTAATGGTCATCATTGGTCTGGTTGTCAAAAACAGGAAACTTCAGACAGGTACTTTGTCTATCTTACGTTTGGTTTTGTTGCTTGTGGAAATGCTCTTAAAGTTGCGTCAATATGCTGGAAAAATACTTAACTGCTGGTTCACCAAAGACAATGATGAATGAACTGACCAGATGTTTTGTTTCTGTTACTTAGCCAATAAAGAAGAACAAAAACCAGAGCAAAGTGAGGTGAATCCAATTTTAACATTTTTCTTCATATTCGTCCCTCTCCCCAGCAATGTTTTGTTGTTCATAATATACATAATATAGTATATATAGCTATGTAGTCCTGGATTTGGAGTATTTCAGTAAGTGTTTATTAGGGATTAAGGATGTTCTTGACATGTTCTGTGTTGTAAATTCTTACAATCCTACGTATTTAGAAATTAATATTGACCAAATATCAATATTGGTATCAGCCTCATAAGTCCAGTATCCATCTGGCTATTTTGGGTGGATTAAATTCATGTCAAGTCACCACATTCAGACTGTAAATACTCTTTTCACAGAATGCAGACTCTGACCTGAACTACGCAGCAGTGGCATTTCGACCAAAGGCAAACAGAAGACAGCCGGAGCCAAATGTTATTTATGCTGCCACCAGATAGACTGAGGAGGCAACTGGAACTGATGCTGTATCATATGAATGTGCTTTAGAGCTGTTGAATGCCTTGTTCCTAACAGCAATAAGCACTCCTACCAAAACAATTTATTTTGCAAGAATTATCTGATGTTCATTAATTTGCAAGCATCTTCATACTGCAGTTTAAATTCTTAACATTTTATTTCTTTACATTTCTTTTCACTCTGCTTATCAGAAACATGGTCAGGAAGAGACAGTACAGCGTGGTCGGAGCATAACTGAGGTGAAAACCATGAGGGCCGTTAGATCAAAGCTTTCTAATAATAGAAGCAGTGAATACGCGCTGACTTCCCAAAGCCTTAGCAAGACATTTGTGATTAGGCTTTGAAAAACCATACAGTCCATTTGTGTGAGAAATGTAACCGATATCATAGAATCCCTATCATATGCTAAAAGTCTGAATCAAAAACAAAATGTCTGACTATTAGAAGTGTCTGTATCATTGGTGAGGCATGAACCACAGGAAGATTGACGTTCAGCTCTCTGCAACCCCTTCCCTCACAAGGTCATAAAAACAGCATGGAGAACTACCACACTGTCTATACTGTATAAAGGAGTAATGAAGGAATACACTGTGGCATTTTCAGGTTGATGCATGCATCGCAAAATCATTAGTCAGCAGCTCACTGCCATTATCTGTTCTGTAAATCAACACATCGAGGTGATAACTGTATTCCATATCCATCATGTCATGTTTGAATAAAGGTTTTGATTTGGAGTCTGTCTATTGTTATTATTACTGCCTGTTATCAAAGTAGATATATATGAAGTTTTATAACTAGGTTCGGAAACAAAGACCACGCCTGTTCACTCCTTCCCCCCAAACCCTTTCTTTTTCTTTCCGTCTCTTATCCAAATACAGGAACCACTGGGGCTCTCTACAAGAGATGCAAAGAGACAGCTCCCCCACCCAGTGTCTCACAAACCACTCAGTTCCTTCTTACCATCTCACCGAACCCCTCCATCCATTTATCCATTTATCCATCCGCCAACAAACCTTCATCCTACGAACTTCATCCCTCGAACTTCATCCCTTTATCCCTGAACTCTCATCCCTTCTACCCTTCATCCCTTCATCCCTCGACCCCTACCCTCATCCCTCAACCATTATCCCTCAACCCTCATCCCTTCATCCCACAACCCTCCATCCCTTCATCCCTCATCCCTTTTTTACATTTTCTGAAAGCAATTTTGCAGGGAGTACTGAAACTGGAAGGAGCAGTTACAGTAAACATCTAGATCTTAAGGCCCAGCTTCCTCTTATTGCTCTCATTAGTGATACAGATACCTCACTGATACAAACAGTGCTGTTTACAACAGTGGAACAATGGACAGGTGTGTACATTTTCATATTTATAGATACTTAATAATCATAATCAGGTTTAATGTACACTGTGTTTCTGAATCAGACATTTATCATATGATCACATATAGACATACTACGATATCAATAACATGTAATTTCGCACTGATGGACTGTATGCTATTTCAAAGCCTTTTAAAGAAAATGGCTTTTGTTTTCTCTGTTTCAGAGGAAATTCTGCCAGTATCAACTACTTCCTTGAAGATTCTTTAATTAGAAAGCTTTGATCTAACAGGTCTCTAGGTTTCAGTTATGCTCAGACCACACTGTGCTCTCTCTTCCTGTCAAATAAGGGATGTGTACCTCACTCGCCCCTCCACTGCTGACGACATGCTTCTTGATTTCACTGAGCACCGCTGTGTCACGCTCGGGCCTCGATGTGGCCACTGTGGCGGATTGTCATCGTTCTAGACAATCTTTGTGATTCTACCAGAGGCTCCATAGAGTGTTTCAGAAGTGGACCTAGACTGTGACTGAGAAATAAAAAGTACTAAGAATTGAAGCATATGCAGTATGAAGATGCTTGTAAATAAGTTTTTATTGCTGTTAGAAACAAGGCATACAAAGCTCTAAAGCACATTCATATGATACAGCATCAGCTCCAGTTGAGTCTATCTAGTGGCAGCATAAATAACATTTGGCTCCGGCTCTCTTCTTTTAGTTTTTGGTCGAAATGCCACTGCTGCGTAGTTCACGTCATCAGAGCCTGCATTCTGTGAAAAGAGTATTTACATGTGGTGACTTGACATTATTTTAACTCCCCTATAGCCAGAACAATACTGGACTTTTGGGGCAGATACCAATATTAATATTTGGTCAATAGATACAATGAACAATTGTAATAAAGATATTAGTTGAGTCAATATAGCCCTTGCTCTTTTTCATCGGGCTTTATCAAACAGTATATATGAGTAATTGTTCAAATTAGATTCACCTCTCTTTGCTCTGGATTCTGTTCTTCTTTATCAGCTAAGTGACAGAAACAAAACATCTGGTCAGTTCATTGATCATTGTCTTTGGTAAACCAGAGGTTTAGCGTTTTTCCAGTACATTGACACAACTTTAAGAGCATTTCCACAAGCAACAACACCAAATGTAAGATAGACAAAGTACCTGTCTGAAGTTTTCTGTTTTTGACAACCAGACCTATGATGACCATTACAAGGACAACAGTCAGACCGCCGAGCACGACAATCATCAGCTCTGCTGTTCCATCAGACTCTTCTACAACCAAGATTATTAAGTTAGACTTATTTCCCCTTCAGAGACTTGAGACTGGGTTTAAATTACAATGGACCAAACTGAATTTAGCTAAACTGTTTCACCTTCAAACATTTGTTAATCTGCACAATGAATGAAATCTTTAGGAGAATCTTACTTTTACACTTGCTGTCCGCGTCATCATGTGGCTCATCGCTGCCTTCTAAAGAAATCAGGATAAATTTAGTTATATTATTTTGGCAGATATTCTTATCATATCTCAGTGTTTAAATTGCCACTATGAAGCATCTGTTGTTAGAAGATAGTTGTGAATACAGTATATAGCATGTAAATGATCAAAATAGCCAAAAAGCTTTACAATGAGCTTACCTTTAACATGCAAATGTATCACACTGAAATTCGGACGTCCACTTTCGTAAAATCCACAAAAATAAAGTCCAGAGTCAGATAATTCCAAATGTTTGATCTTGAGAAAGACAGTGGAGATGTTGGATGTCATTTCATATTTTTCCTTTGAAAATCCGTCGCAGTACACAACAGCGTTATCTGAGGTTATTTTAACAGTGATACAGCTGGCCTTGGTTCCGTTGACCAGTTTGACCCAGAATGTCACAGAGTCGTATTTGGACATGTTGGTACTCAGCAGTGTGACTTCTTCACCAACCTGAGCCTCCACAGTCTGAGACTCAGAACCTGAGACAGAGATCCAGCCTGAAACACACAAGATTTACTTTCAATGAGACAAAAAGAACATGAACAATAACTCTTACATAACTCAATACTTTCAGTCCTGGTTAGTTAGAGCTACCAAAGTTATAAATGTAATTCAATGCCAGTACTCACTGAAGCTGCAGAGACTTAAAGCTGTTATCAAGGTAAAGTTCTTCATGGTGAGTGTGACTGAAGCTCTGCAATGTCCACAATGAACTGTGCTCCAGTAAGGCTGCTTTCTACGTAAAGAGGCGGGCTGTTTGTAGTTGCTTATCCTGTTCCTCAAACTGATCACATACACGCTTTTAGGAAAAGAAGTGTTGATGCAGAATGTTAGTTATTTTAAGTCATACTTCAGACCATGTTATTTGACAATACTTTACTAACAGACATTGATATTATGTAATGACACAACCTTAATGTAATCCCCTTATCTAAAACAACAGATGCACAGAACTATTGTTAGTCTTTACCATAGAAATTACCTCAATCATCAACTCAGCTCAAGTTGGAAATTTATACTGCTTAAAATATTTTCTGGACAGAAAAACAGCATGTAAGCTACTAATGTCGAGATAAGAGTTATCATGCAATTTTCTTACCCCGATGCACTGAACAGGTCTAACAAATTAGGAGGATTTATTGGCAGAAATCATCCACCATGTCAGTCCGCCATCTTGAGCATCCATGTTTTTACAGTAGCCCAGAAAAGATAAAGCAAATACTGGTTCTATATAGAGCCTTTTGGGTTTCTCTCAAGTTTTGTGCCCACTGTAGTTTCTCCTATATGCTTGGAAGGCAAGCAGTTTTCATCACCATTCATCACCAGTGAACCAAATGGACATTTCTGCACAGGGAAGAAGGATATTTTCGTCTTAGTACAGAGGTGGTCTCCCATGTTCCTAGTCACCTCTCAAAAAATCCAGGTGGTGGTCCTTTGTGTTTGCTCTGCACCAACTATTGATCACAGTTGTCTTAACTGTTGTTGTGATTGTTTGACAGAGTTTCCATCTTTCAGCCATCTTTCATTGGGTCCCACCTTGCCATTTTCAAGGGGTATCCTCGTGTAGGAGTCCCAAGTGAAAATGTGGTCTCTATGATGCCCATCTGAATCATCAGTCTTTCTTTCTTTGCTGTTCAGTTGTCTTCTTTGAGCTGTTGGCCACTACCATAGATGCCTCTACACTCCAGCTGTTGGCCTTTTGCTCTGGTATACAGTGGTATCCCTGTCCAGCCTCCACCTCAGACACCTCTGGCCTCCAGCTGTCCATCAACCTGCCCTGACCTAGAGCCAGATCTTCAATTGCTGGCAGACTATTCCAATATCCATCCTCCAGCCCTTCTTAGTGGCTTTGTCAACGCATCTGGCCTCACAGTATCAATAGCTTGAATCTCAGGGCCATCCTCCGGACTTTCTTTGCCCATATGCCCTACCTTCTGGTTGTTGTTCATCAAATAATTTGTACCTATATCTTCAGTTACCTGGCAACTTTTCCAAGCAGGCTCCTCTTGCTCTCCAGTCCAACGGCTCTCTGCCTGACCCCTCCTGCCCTAGCCTCCTGCCTGAGGTCTCTTGCGTTTCCGCTGTCCGGTCCAGTCAGCCTTAAGTTTCTATTACACCGATGTCCAGTGTCAGGGCTACCAGCCTCAGCTTTCCTTGGCTGCTGATCTCTATTATCCAGGCCACCCATCTCATTTGTTCTTCCCTCAGCTCAACAGTCCTTTCCCTTTGCCAGTTCGTCTGTTGTCAGTGTTGTGTACTTGCGTTCCAACTACCTGTACATTTTACTGATTTTCTGCCTTTTATCTGTTACCTGCATTTTGACCTGCTGCCTGTTTATGACCTGCCTGCCTGCTTTGCCTTTCTGGATTTGTCTGCTTCTTAGGACTACCTTCTCGTGCCTGACTGTAAACCTGTTTATTTTAACATTGGTTAAGTAAAATCCTTTTTCCTCAATATGTTCTGCATCAGTCTCTGCATTTGGGTCCCAATCCTATTTCCTTGTACACACATCTGTGAAACATGTAGCATATCATTTAACACACATTATGATATCACAGTTGAAACATGAAGTTTTGAGTTCATTATACATTTTATTTTCCAAAACTTCCATACAGTTTTAAAGGCTGAATTTTCTCACGAAGTGTTTTCTGTGTACTTTCAGATTCTATTTTTAGAAACCTTTGATCTAACAGGCCTCATGATCTTCACACCTCAGTTGTGCTCAGACCACACTGTGCTGTCTTCCTGTTAAACAAGTGATGTGCACCTCACTTACTCCTCCACTGCTGCAGACCCCCAACTAACTTTCATTATAAGTCAATGTGAACAGTCATCACTGTGCTTGCTGGCTCCTCCTCCATCAGACATCAGTCAGAGAAAGCACAGCACAAGAATGATAACTCAACACTAGAATAAACATAGACATTTTCAAAAACCTAAACCACTATGTCTATCTAATGTTAGCTGACTCTGCCTCATGGTGCTAGGAGCCAAACCTGCCAAGAAAACCACTTTGATACTGTATTTCCTGTTGTTATACTGGCCTCCATCAGCTTCTGATGCTGGATGCAGATTTGGCAGACTGTTTTTAAAGCACATATCTGTGGATTGGCAGTTTGGCAAAAAAAAATTGAAGTCAGCCTGTTATTGAGATTGATCAAGTAGCTGCAAACACAGCTCTACTGTAGATATACAGTTATGTGTGATCTTTTACAAGATGAGCAATGACTAGTTACAGCTAACTGATTTCCTCTTACAAATACAACACAAAAATCCCATCTGTTAAGTAAGTTAAGTATTGTTTTTTTCTCAAACATGAATGCCTTTGTCATGTGTGGCTAGGATGCAGACAGCTGAACGTTGAGCTTCCTATAGTACCTATAGTGCTGTTTGTTACCACAGTTAAACACTGAGGAGGTAGGGCTTAAATTGTTTATATCCCCAGATACTTTTAATAATAACTTTTTGATTCTGACAAAGCATATTATTACACTATTAGATGCTATGATATCCCACTTATATGTAGTTTTCACACTTCAGCCTCTTTTATTGACATGATCTCATGGTAATCACCTCAGTTGTGCTCCAACCACACTGTACTGCTTCTTCCTGTCAAACAAGTGACGAGAACCTCACTCACTCCTCCACCGCTGACGACCTCCATTTACGTCATTACAAAAGACTGGACACATATTGATGTCCTTTCTGGCTCCTCCTCCTTCAAAGACTTATCATATGTGTTTTTGCTAAATAGACGGTGACTGAGAGAAATAAAACGCTGAGAATTGAAGCTCTGCCGTAAGGAAATGCTTGCAAATGAATAAACATCAGATATTTATTGCAAAAGTAATTGTTTTGGCAGGAGTGTTTATTGCTGTTTAGGCATACAAAAGCTCCAAAGCACATTCATATGATACAGCATCAGTTCCAGTTGCCTCCTCAGTCTATCTGGTGGCAGCATAAATAACATTTGGCTCCGGCTGTCTTCTTTTTGCCTTTGGTCGAAATGCCACTGCTGCGTAGTTCAGGTCATCAGAGCCCACATCCTATGAAAAGAGTATTTACAGTCTTAATATGGTGACATGCTATGGTTATAATTGCCACACTGTAGCCAGGCAGGTACTGGATTGTGTCAAAGATATTTACCGAGCAGGGAGCTTCAAAAAAGGTCGTTAGTACTCTCTCATAGACAAACACTGCGACACTGTTTGTACCTCAAGCATAATTTTGGCATTTCTGTGCTACCCATATATATTCACTACAAATATATACATTGACAAGTTAATGTTAGTCCATTCAGTATAGCCCAGGCTGTTTTTCATCGGGCTCTATCAAACAGTATATATGAGAAAATGTTATGTTATCTTATTAGATTCACCTGTCTTTGCTCTGGATTCTGTTCTTCTTTATCAGCTAAGTGACAGAAAGAAAACATCTGGTCAGTTCATTGATCATTGTCTTTGGTAAACCAGCAGTTAAGCATTTTTCCAGAACATTGACACAACTTTAAGAGTATTTCCACAACCAACAAAACCAAATGTAAGATAGACAAAGTACCTGTCTGAAGTTTCCTGTTTTTGACAACCAGACCTATGATGACCATTACAAGGACAACAGTCAGACCACCGAGCACGACAATCATCAGCTCTGCTGTTCCATCAGACTCTTCTACAACCAAGATCATTAAGTTAGACTCTATTTCCCCTTTAGAGACTTGAGACCAGGATAAAGTTAGAATGGACCAAACTGAATTTAGCTAAACAGTTTCACCTTCAAATGTTTGTTAATCTACACAATGAATGAAATCTTTAGGAGAATCTTACTTTTACACTTGCTGTCCACGTCATCATGTGGCTCATCGCTGCCTTCGAAAGAAATCAATATAATCCATGTTTCAATATAAGTAGAAAAAGACATAATGGATTAATGGGAACCAAGAGACAGACTTTACTATAATCTTACCTTTAATGTTTAAATGTATTACAGTGAAACTTGGACGCCCGTCTGTGTAAAATCCACAGAAATACAGTCCAGAGTCAGACAAATCCACTTGTTTGATTTTGAGAAAGAGAGTGGTGATGTTGGATCTCATTTCAAATTTTCCACTCTGATATCCATCACAGAATGAAGCATTGCTTTTAGAATTGAACATAACAGAGATGCAGCTCATCTTGGTTCTGTTGATCAGTCTGAACCAGAATGTCATACATTCATATTTGGAAATGTTGGAGCACAGCAGTGTGGCATCTTGACCAGGCTGAGCCTCCACAGTCTGAGACTCAGAACCTGAGACAGAGATCCAGCCTGAAACACACAGCAGACAACGACAATGTTATAAAGTCATATGAAGGCAAACAACATCTCTTAATGAAGGTTATCAAGAATGTAATAAGTAAATGAGTTTAAACGGAAACATGCAATAATATTAGAGCAATGAAGTTGAGAGTAATTCAGTACTTACTGAGACTGCAGAGAATAAAAACTGTTATCAAGGTGAAGAAGTTCATCGTCGAGCGTATAACTGAAGCTCTGCAATGTCCGTAATGAGAGAGTGCCCCAGGAGGGCGGCGCTCAGTGTAAAGAGGTGGGCTGTTTTATGTTGCTTATACTGTTGCTCAAACTGACCACATACATGCTTTCAGGAGAATTAGTGTTCACGCAAACTCATTCTTCAGAAAATGTTATTCCATCATATTCTACACCAAAGTACATATAAGTCAATGAACAAAGATATATCGAAGAAGAAAAACATTAACACTGCTTGACCTCATCAGGTGGCAGAGGAGTGTCAGAAAATATGTTTGTCTGATAGCTCAGATAAAAGATAACACATTGGCAGACTCGAGCTGTTTGAAAACATGAAAAAGTGCACCAGTGTGGAGAAAGTTGTGATTAAGTTAAGATTAGCACCCTAGAGGGCACCTTATCAAGTTTTGTCCAGTGAAAGGGCACTCTGGGGGGCACTTCATCACATTTTCTCCACTGGAAGGGCCGCTTAGAGGGCACTTAATCTTGTGTTATTTGCCATAGTGGCATCCAAGAGTGCACTCTTAGGTGTGGTTGGGAGTTTGTACCTTATTGACGCATCTTGTGCAGGTTAGTGAGTTTGCTGTTAGTTAGTTAGTCAGTTTGTGAAACAGTGTGAGAAAGGGTTGATATTTTTAAGCAGCATCATTCTTGCTGCACATGCTCAGTCTTTGATGTGTGTGGTTATGGCTGGAAACCAGTCTTCCTGTGGTTGCTATTTTTGCCTTATGGTTAGTTTCTATACTTTGTTTTTCCAGTTATAGTTATAGTTATTTGTACAGTTATAGCATTTTATTTCTTTTAATGACCGAGGGTGGGAAAGTAAATTTTTTCTTTTTAGACTTCCAAATTTCTGACTTCAGAAGCATCATGATTCTCATCTCAGCTGTGCTCTGACACCACTGCTGTCTCTTCCTGTCAAAACAAGTGTGTGTGCA
This sequence comes from Dicentrarchus labrax, assembly GCF_905237075.1. Classification (NCBI taxonomy): domain Eukaryota; kingdom Metazoa; phylum Chordata; class Actinopteri; family Moronidae; genus Dicentrarchus; species Dicentrarchus labrax. The sequence goes on from NW_026136717.1 coordinate 5,690,803, forward strand.
CCTCACTCACTCCACTACTACGTCAGTCAAGACAGGGTGTGAGGCCAAAGGGCAAGCTGAAAGGACGATTTTGTCAAGAGGAAGGAAGGCAACAAAACTCATCTCATGAATGAAAAGTTGTACATTTATATACATACAAGGAATATTATTACAAAATCACATTTCTTCTGGTGACAAGGGAGATGATCACACTCAAAACATCTGTTTCACCACCAGGTACACTTCAAGTTTCCCTGTTCCAGGACAGGCCCGAAAAACCTAATTACAGTGGGTGTAAAGAGAGAAATAACACAATCTCTGCGGAGCGACAAAGGTCTCTGCCATCAAAGTCTATAAAATCCATGTGAAAACAAAGGTAGTGCTGGAGTTCTTCCTCATTCACCAACTATAGTGCTCAGCAGCTCTGTGCTCCATGCTGCCACTGCTGGCCAGAAGATACATTGCAGTATTTCACACATTTTCTGAGCCCCTGTGTGACTGAAATGTTGTGAGATGGCCGTCCAGCTATGTGATACAGACTTCCTGGATCAGGGCTTCATTTGATGCCTCCTAAGTCTTACTAATTGCAGAATAAAGAAGGTCAGGTTTCCACTTCTTTCTTGTTTTTGGATGGAAAATCAATGCTGCACCCATAGTCCAGATTCTGCAAATAAGAGTCAGATAATTTTCACATGTAAGCTTCACATAAACTGCTCCATAAAATGATAGACTAATCAAACCTTGAGGTGATTTAACTTGCTTATAAACAATAGAACATATGAAGTAAATCAGTCTGATCTAACAGAAGCTGCTATTAATACATTTCATTGTTGAGCAGTAGGTTAACTGTGATATTGACAACAGGATATTGACAAAAACAACATAAGGAAAATAGAGGACAGCTCTCAGACAGTACCTTTTTGCCTCATTTTGACAACAAGGACAATGATGACTTTAGTGAGAACAACAGTCACACCGCTCAGGATCACACTCATCAGGCTCAGTATTTCACCAGACTCTTCTACAAGAAAGATCATTCAATTACTTGAACTGTGATCAAGTAGCATATATTGTGCATATTTCCGAGTGAAATACTTTTCTTATACTTTACTGGCTTGAAATCTAATATTAGCACTGATTAATGACCTTTGTTGACTGATGCAATATCAGTTCACAAATTCTAATCTGCATATTAAATCCTAATGAGAGGATGGGAGGACATTTAACATCTTGACATCTTCACCAGGCTGAACCTCCACAGTCTGAGACTCAGAACCTGAGACAGAGATCCAGCCTGAAACACACAGCACAGACAAGATGAGATATACTCACGAGCTGAATACGCAACAACAATACTTAATCTTAATGAGAGGATGGGAGAACATTTAATGTGCTACTGAAAAAAATCTCTCACATTAATTATCAGATTTTGACAGGATATTTCCTTAACAATCTATCTCTGACCACGTTGAAATAAGATACATTCTGTTTCCTTTGTGCTGGCAGCTAAAGGACACTGTACGACAATTCTTACCTTGAACCTTTAAATATGTTGCACTGACAAGTACTGAGTATCTGTTCATGTTAAATCCACAAAAATACAACCCAGAGTCAGACACATCAAGGCGCTTGATTTTGAGAAAGACGGTGGAGACGTTGGAGCTCATTTCAAATTTGCCCTTTTCGACTCCGTTGCAGAGTGAAGCAGGCTCAGTAGAACTGTACATGGAGGAAATACAGCGGGGCTGCGTTCTGTTTACCAGTGTGAACCAGACTGTCTGAGTGGGAGAACTGGAAAAGTTGGAGCACAGCAGTGTGACATCTTCACCAGGCTGGACCTCCACAGTCTGAGACTCACCTGAGACAGAGATCCAGCCTGAAACACACAGCAGAGAGATTTAGTTCTCAGCTGATAATGCAACAACAAACAGATTAAAACGACCCTAAAACATTGCTGTAGAAACTATAAACTAAACAGAATTTAGCCATGGACTAACACTAAGAGAAATTAAATACCAGTACTTACTGAGGCTGCAGAGAAATAAAGCTGGTATCATCATCAGAGTAAAGCTCATCATTGTGCGTATGATCGTCTTGCTGTAATGGAGGCTAAAATCTCCAGGAAGGAGGTTTAAAGAGAAAAGTTCTTCTACGTGTTAATCACTGACCACATAACCTACCATACCACTCACACAAAGTGTTCTATTTTAGTGACAGCACAACATGTGCAGAGAAAGAACAGATTGGTGCAAACGTAGGAGGATAGATACGAACAGATTTGCACCCACATAATGCAATGCAAGTCAAGCTATGGACCAAACTCTAGCTGAGTGCAGATTAAACTAACAGTGATCTTGTTATATTGTGGTAAGACAGTGGAAAGGCATATATGCAAAACACAGAAAGGGGGCAGTAACTCAGTAATCATTGCAGTACCATCAATTCTAAATTCACAACATAGAACTTGGCCTTTATTTGAAACCGTCTGCCTTTATTCCCACTTCATTTTACCTTCTTCTTCTTATAATTTGATCACATTTTAGTGAAATGTCTCCTTGTTGAACAGAGACTGACCTGTATCTGTTTGGAATTACCACATGGGAGGGAAGAAGCCTGAGCTTGTTGTCCATGCACTAATGTGACGATTTTATACAGTAGTTAGAGGGCCTTAACATTGCAAGTTGTTTGTTGAGTCCAGTTAAAACTTTACAATTTACATTTGTTTCACATGCGGGAAACTATATTTCAAATCTAATCACAGCAATTAGTTCACACATCACTACAAACAGGTTACATACTGCGGTCTGCTCCTGTGACCAATTCCGTAAACAGCTTTATTTAACAATTTATTCTATTTTATAAAAGATTCTGAATCTGTTGAGATGTGGTGTGTGTATTTGTAGGTATCTCGAGGTATGTGCAGCTTTTGTTGCGTGTGGTTTTATAGCAAAGAGCTGAAGGCCAGTCTTCCTGTGGCTTTCGTTCAGACTGATACGCTCAGTGTTTTCACCACAGTGGAAACTGAAAAAAGGGGGAGGGAGGGTGTACAAGACTTGTTGCTTGCCCAAATGTGAAAGCAAACACAGCCAGGGCAGAAAACTACCACTCTAGCAGAAACACACAGTCTTGTGGGAACATTAGTGTATGTTTTTATCTATTATCTTGAACCTCTTCTCCTTTGCAGGGTTGTGGGGGGGACTGGAGCCAATCCCAGCTGACATTGGGCGGGAGGTGGGGTAGACAGGTCACCGGTTAATCACAGGGCTGACACATAGACACATCAAACAGGGTCACCAATAAATCTAACCTACATGTTGTTGGACTGTGGGGGGAAGCTGGAGCACCCCGAGGAAACCCACACAGACACGGGGCAGAACATTCAGACTCCACACAGAAAGGCCCCAGCCGGCTGACACCACCCTCTCGCTGTGAGGCGACAGTGCAAACCACTGTACCATCGTACCACCTATGTTTTTTCCTAAAAATAGACTTTACAGGCTCCTCCTGCATCAAACCTCATACGTGTTTGTCATTTTGCAGTCAAGTCTGGGTCTTACTGGCAACCCAAGACGTCAGTATTTGACAGCCTGAATGACTGACCCCACCTTTAACATTAAACCTTTCTATCTTTTAGATATAGAGGGGAGGCATTCTGGCGTCTGACACATCTTTCTAATTGGAATAATGACTCATTTCATCTGAGATCACATGTTGATGTTTTTGCACCCCCACAATATAACAGAGTCCAGCAGCAGATCTGCCATTCAGTATCCCCACATTGGTATCCTATGTAGTCTAACATTAAGGCATCCTAATGAAATAAGGATTACATAACAGGATATGGCTCTATTTTCAGACACAATAGATTCATGGGAACAAATTTTGATAGACTCAAAGTACTATCAAAGTTAAGTTCTGTGCGGGGTTCAAACGATGCATGTGATATTTCCTTAATAAATTTAATAAGTTGAGCTCTCTGCTTGTTTTCACTATATAATATTACATCATTGCCTTGTAATTTAATCTGTTCATGTGGATGTGCAATGGAAAAAGAGTGTCTTGAAGTTTGAAGGCTGCTGAAGTAATTCAATAAGTCTGTGTAAAGTAGAGATTGATGTAGAATGTATAATAGTATCATTGCTCTTTGTGTAGCAGGTTGTTGCTGTTTGTGGTCAGGGCTGAAGTCTTCCTGTGGTGGAGACTGTGTGTTTTTCACTCATACAGACAATGTTTATAGAAATACTATGCCAATGATCAAAGAATATACAGTAGGAAGTTTATTGTCAAACAGGTTTTTTTGTCTCCACCCACACAGAAATACACAACAGCTGATTCATATAATAAAGCATCATTTGCACTCAGAGTTGCAGTTTCAGTTCCTTCCTGAGTCTATCTGCTGGCAGCATAAATAACATGAGTCTCCACTTGTCTCTCTGATGCAGACCTCCTGTTTCTTATGGTCTGTGGAAGGAACTTCAGCACTGCAGAGTCCAGCTGATCAGAGCCCAGATTCTGTAGATCAGAGGATTTAGATATATTAATGTATGAATTAATAGGATAATTTCTACGTGAGGTTAAAGAGGTCTGCTGTGACTGCCTGTCTGAATTTGCTGTTTGATTCCACCTGCAGCAGCTCGGGACAAAGATCATTAACAGACTCATCATGTGTTCAAATGCAACTTTAAACCATAACACACAGTTTGTGTAAGTTAATGGTGGGTTCACCTTGTTTCTTTCTGGCTGCGCTTCTTCCTTCACAGCTAAATGACAAAAGACAAAAGTCTGATTAGTTCATTATTACTGATCACATACTTTACTTTGGATTTGTCCGTCATGTTGACACAACTCACTAGATGATGTGCAACAAATTATAAATGTACTGTACCTGTCTGAAGTTTCCTGATTTTAACAGCCAGAACAATGATGACTATAGTGAGGACAGCAGTCAGACCACCCAGGATCACACTCATTAGGGTTGTCATTCCATCAGGCTCCTCTACTGGAAACATGGTACAGGCAACTCTTTTAATCTGTCTTTTATTCAAAATGAATGGCTCTATGGTAACTTTCACAATGAAAATAATCTTAAGAGCAGAAAGGACAACCTTACTTTGAGTGTTACAATACACTTCATCATCAGATTCACCATCACCTTTAAAAGACGATAAAACCATATGAAATGTTTCGGTTTCTTCTTTGACTTTATGCTGCTTTCATACTGTGACAATACATTTGAGATATATTTTAAATATAATGAGATCTTTATAAAAGCTAAGACTTAACTACAAACTTACCTTTAACATTTAAATATGTTGCAGTGGAAATGATGGTGTGTCCGTTTAGGTAAAATCCACAGAAATACAGTCCAGAGTCAGATAAATTCACTTGCTTGATTTGAAGAAAAACAGTGGAGTCGTTGGAGCTCATTTTATATTTTCCATTTTGAGATTCATCACAGAATTTTACCTTTTTACCAGCTTTACCATCAGCACTATACAGATAGGAGATACAGCTGGGTTTGGTTCTGTTGGTCACTCTGAACCACTCCGCCTGAATTGTAACTTTATAAATGTTGGAGCACAGCAGTGTGACATCTTCACCAGGCTGAACCTCCACAGTCTGAGACTCAGAACCTGAGACAGAGATCCAGCCTGAAACACACAGCGGAGAACACATGAGATTTACTCATAAGCTGATAAACCAATAACATACCTCTACACTGGACAAAAGAGAGATTAGAATTGTATTTGCTGCTCAGAATAATTCAATAGCAGTACTTACTGAGGCTACAGACAAGTAAAGCTGTTATTAAGGTGAAGCTCTTCATTGTGCGTATAACCTTACCACAGCAAGAGCACTTTATATCACTGTAAAGGGGCGGGGAAATGAATAATTCATGCAAAGAAGCTCAATTCTCTCACCAAGGAATATCTCTACTTGATGCTATCTAAGACAAAAATATGCCTCAAAGAATTTCAGACAGCATAAAGTAACAAAGCAAAGAACACCAGTGGGCAGCCTGATGGAGCAAGAGATACATTTCCACTCGCTCCCTGCATTGTGTCAGTTCTACTGACAGATGGAAGTGTCAACAGAAAAATCCCTGTCACTGTAAGCACTGTAATTGCCCATTGCTCATTTTATCAGACCCAGAGGAGCTATTGTACACATGCACATACCACAACCTCCACAGTCTGTGACTCAGAACCTGAGACAGAGATCCAGTCTGAAACAAGCAGCGGACAACATGAGATTGATCCCTGAGAGTATAATGCAACAGTTACTGTGACAAGTCTACAAAAACAATGAATTCAGTTCTAATATACAACTTTAAATTCTGGTGGGGTACTTGTTATATTATTTTGTCCTGAGAATAATGAAGTGCCAGTACTTACTGAGGCTGCAGAGACGTAAATCGGTTACCAAGGTGAAGCTTCACATTGTGCTTTTAATCGTGTCACTGCAATGACAGTTTGTACCACTGAGCTCCTATAAAGGATGTTAAGGGAGGAAGAGTGTCTTTTGCTTTTCTTCTTGCCACTCACACTGACCTGTCAATGCATTCATATCTATATGTGTTTAAAATAGTTTACTCTCAGATTTATTATGCAACAAAAACAATGTACAGAGACACTGACATGGCAGGATATAACACACTACAACCAAAGGTACTGCAGTACTCCAAAGTAAAGAAGGTTAGCTTTAAAATCATGTTTGAAAAGTGATACCTGTTATGTCTTGGTTAGGTAAAGCATGCAAAACCCAGCTTTGGTAGTGTGAAATTAATAAGACCATTCTGTCCTGTCAAATGCTTTTTCAGCAGCTGTGTGGGGCGGCTGTGGCTCAGAGGCAGAGCGGGTCGTTCCTAAATCGGAAGGTTGTGGGTTCAATCCCCAGCCCCTGGTGCCACATGTCGAAGTATCCTTGAGCCAGATACTGAACCCCAAATTGCTCCCGATGCCGTGCATTGCTGTGTGAATGTGTATGAATGTTAGTTTCTGTTCGATGACTTTGCCATCACTGTGTGAAAGGGTGAATGTGGCACGTAGTGTAAAAGCGCTTTGAGTGGTCGGAAGACTAGAAAGGCGTTATACAAGTACAGGTCCATTTAGCATCAAGTGAGATTGCAACATCTGGGTGTTGGAGAGATGCAGCCTTTGATATTACATGAAAGAGTCTTATATTAAAAGCAGCATGGCATCCAAAAAGGAAGAGTCCAGAAAGGCCCCAGCCAGCTGAGAGAACCGCTTTGCTAACCACTGTATCACTGTACTGCCTGTTTTGTCTTACAAATGGGCTTTACAGGCTCCTCCTCCATCAAACCTCATATTTTATATAACATTTTGCAATCAAGAAAATGAAAAGAGACTGAGAAGAAAAGAAAAAGAGCCATGTCAGAATGAAAACTAAACACTAGGACACAATATATGTATCTTAAGGGTCCACTGTGTAACATTTAGTAGGATGTATTGGCAGAAAGGGAATATGATATTCACAGATATGTTTTCATCACTGTGTAATCACCTGACTATAAGAATTGTTGTGTTTTCATTACTTTAGAATGAGCAGGTTTTATGTACAAACGCTACGGGTCACCTTCCATGGAGTCGGCCATGTTGAACTGCCATGTTCCTACAGTAGCCCAGAATGGACAAACCAAACATTTGACTGTAGATAGGGCCTCATGCATTTTATGTGAGTCTCCACTAACTCATTTTACCTGCTGCTTGTATTTTTGATTATATTCTTACACATCACAGCCAGACTGCCAGGAGAGAGCAGCTGGTATACTCTGCTACAGTGAAATGAATTCACTTTGCAGCATCAGAAACCTGATAGATGAGAGTTCAACCTGAGACTATGGCTGAGTGTGTTCATCTGGATGAGTTCTCTGGAAAAAGAGTGTCTTGACGTTTGAATGCAGATGTTGATGTGGCTTGTGAAAGTAAAGTAGTTCAATAAGTCTGTGTAAAGTAGAGATTGATTTAGAACTTATAATAGTATCATTGCTCTTTGTTGTAGCAGGCTGTTGGTGTTTGTGGTCAGGGCTTCTCTACTAGAAACATGGTAGAATTAGACTCTTTAATCTGACTGATATGAATGGCTCTATGTTAAGAGGGGAAAGGAGAACCTTACTGTGAGTGTAAAAATACAGTTCATCATCAGATTCACCATCACCTTTAAAAAAGATAATGGAATAATTGGAATTGTATCCTTGTTTGACTTTATGCTGCTTTCAAACAGTGACAATACATTTGAGATATATTGTAAATATAATGAGGAGAGTACATATTTAAAAGAGGTAAGACTTAACTATAAACTTACCTTTAACATTTACATATGTTGCAGTGGAAATGACGGTGTGTCTGTGTCAAAGAGCTGAAGGCCAGTCTTCCTGTGGCTAATGATATGCTCAGTGTTTTCACCACAGTGGAAACTGAAAAAAGGGGGAGGGAGGGTGTACAAGACTTGTTGCTTGCCCAAATGTGAAAGCAAACACAGCCAGGGCAGAAAACTACCACTCTAGCAGAAACACACAGTCTTGTGGGAACATTAGTGTTTGTTTTTATCTATTATCTTGAACCTCTTCTCCTTTGCAGGGTTGTGGGGGGACTGGAGCCAATCCCAGCTGACATGGGCGGGAGGTGGGGTGACGGTCACCGGTTAATCACAGGGCTGACACATAGACACATCAAACAGGGTCACATTAAATCTAACCTGCATTGTTGACTGTGGGAGCTAGCACCCGAGGAAACCCACACAGACACGGGGCAACATTCGACTCTACACGAAGGCCCCAGCCGGCTGACACCCCCTCTCGTTGGCGACGTGCTAACCACTGTACCTCGTAACCTATTTTATCCTAAAATAGACTTTCGGCTCCTCCCCAAACCTTTTTTTCATTTTGAAGTCAAGTCTGGGTCTTACTGGCAACCCAAGACGTCAGTATTTGACAGCCTGAATGACTGACCCCACCTTTAATGTTAAACCTTTCTATCTTTTAGATATAGAGGGGAGGCATTCTAGCGTCTGACACATCTTTCTAATTGGAATAATGACTCATTTCATCTGAGATCATATGTTGATGTTTGTGCGCCCCCACAACATGACAACAGGCACATAAATGAGTAAAAACAATACAGGTCTTTACTGAATAAATGAGTGACTTCACTGCCTCCTGCAGTGCTGTCAGCATCACACACTACACTGTTCTGAGGTCAGCAGCAGATCTGCCATTCAGTATCCCCACATTGGTATCCAATGAAGTCTAACATTAAGGCATCATAATGAAATAAGGATTACATAACAGGATATGGCTCTATTTTCAAACAATTTTTCATAGACTAAAAGAACTATCAAAGTTCAGTTCTGAGCGGTTCAAACGATGGATGTGATATTTCCTTAATAAAATGAACAAGTTGAGTTCTCTGGTTGTTTTCACTGTATAATATTACATCATTGCCTTGTAATTTAACTGGATGATAGGTCATTGATCAGTGGGGGAAGCTTTACTCCGTTGCACGTCACATCGCTACGTCAGTGACGTGAGTGCACCTTGGCGTTTCGCAGCCACCTGTCCTAGTTCTTTCCTCCTGTCTGAAATTAGTACACCGAATTAGAAAGTTCATGAAGTTGGGAAATAATGGATGGATTTGTTTTCAATTGTCCTCGGACAGAAGGGGAGCTGGACAACAACTTCTTTCAACAACAACAACAACAACAACAACAACAACAGATTGCGCTGCTTTGGAGACGTCAACAGTGAGTTTAAATATATTTTTAATAATCACTTTGAAACCTGTGCTGACTTTGTCGCATTTTGTGTGGCTGAGTTGTCTTTCTCTCTCTCTGCTGTGGTCTGGGTGCTGAGGAAAACGTGCAGTGTTTGCTGGGTGCTGGTCTATGCTGGTCATGTCCTACTGTGTCTAATGTTGGGTGGGTTTATGGCTTGGTGCGCTGCCTGCTGTCTGCCTGCTCGATTCTTTATACTGGTGGAAAAAGCTGTGATTATTATTCAGCTGTGGAGATCCTATGTCTCTACCATGTGACTTTATAGAGGTTAAACACTGTTGTGTGCCTGCTCTTTGTGTTTCTGGGAACCACTGTACTCTGCTACAGTGAAATGAATTCACTGAGCAGCACTAGAAACCTGATAGATGAGAGTTTAACCTGAAATCATGGCTGAGTGTGTTCATGTGGATGTGCACTGGCAAAAGAGTGTCTTGAAGTTTGAAGGCTGCTGAAGTAGTTCAATAAGTCTGTGTAAAGCAGATTAATGTGATAAAGCATCAGTTCCACTCAGAGCTACAGTCCCAGTTGAGTCTATCTGGTGGCAGCATACACAACATGTGGCTCCAGCTCTCTCTCTGGTGCAGGTCTGTGGTTTCTTTTTGGTTTCGCCTGGAAACGTAGAGCTGCGTAGTTCAGGTCATCTGAGTCCAGATTCTGTAAACCAGAGTATTTAGAGTCACATACTCACAAACACTGTAGCTGAGTTTGCTCATTGGTGGATTCGAGTGTTGGACCACAAAGAAATCATTTAAACTGAGATGAGTGTTAGTTTAGAATGCTGATTTTTAATAGAATTCCAGCTGTGTTGCACAATTTAATATAAACAAGGAAAATGGTTTAACAATTTAAACTGAGGTTGCTCGAACAATAATGAAAATAGAATACCTTATAGTGTCTGTATTTCAAATATAAAATAACCATTTTGTAACTGTACTTGAGAAAGCTATACGCAGAATGCTCAATCTTCTCTTTTTAAAAAGAATATCCTCTGGCTGATGCATTTTCATGTGTTTCATAGGGAAAAAACAATGTAACTGTTAGGAGGAAGGACAAAGTATGGCTACAACTAGCATTTGTTCACATTCTGAGTAAACCAAATGATAATGTTTTTAACTTTTTTTTTCTTTTCCTTGCTCAAGTTAATGAAGTTATTCATGTTTTTGCTTCAAGTTACTGAACCTCAACTGTCAGTTTACAGTTTGAAGATGGCAGCGGAAATTAAAGTTGAAAGTATGAGTTAATGGGATCATTTCTATGTGACGTTAAGGAGGTCTGCTGTGACTGCCTGTCTGAATTTGCTGTTTGATTCCACCTGCAGCAGCTCGGGACAAAGATCATTAACAGACTCATCATGTGTTCAAATGCAACTTTAAAACCATAACACACAGTTTGTGTAAGTTAATGGTGGGTTCACCTTGTTTCTTTCTGGCTGCGCTTCTTCCTTCACAGCTAAATGACAAAAGACAAAAGTCTGATTAGTTCATTATTACTGATCACATACTTTACTTTGGATTTGTCCATCATGTTGACACAACTCACTAGATGATGTGCAACAAATTATAAATGTACTGTACCTGTCTGAAGTTTCCTGATTTTAACAGCCAGAACAATGATGACTATAGTGAGGACAGCAGTCAGACCACCCAGGATCACACTCATTAGGGTTGTCATTCCATCAGGATTCTCTACTGGAAACATGGTAGAATTAGACTGATTAATCTGACGGATATTAACGGCTCTATGGTAACTTTCACAATGAAAATAATCTTAAAAGATTAAAAGAGAACCTTACTTGGAGTGTGAAAATCCACTTCGTCACCAGATTCACCATCATCTTTAAAAAAGATGATTAAATAATTTGAAACATTTTAGTTCCTTGTTTGACTTTATGCTGCTATCATACTGTGACAATACATTTAAGATATACTGTAAATATGATGAGATCTTTATAAAAGGTAAGACTTAACTTCAAACTTACCTTTAACATTTAAATGTGTTGCAGTGGAAATGACTATGTTTGCATCTTTGTAAAATCCACAGAAATACAGTCCAGAGTCAGAGAAATCCACTCGTTTGATTTGAAGAATAACAGTGGAGACGTTGGAGCTCATTTTAAATTTTCCATTTTTAAATCCATCACAGAATGAAGCTTCGCCATCAGATCCGTACATAGAGGAGATACAGCTGGGTTTGGTTCTGTTGGTCACTCTGAACCAGTCTGTCTGAGTTGGACTTGTGGAAATGTTGGAGCACAGCAGTGTGACATCTTCACCAGGCTGAACCTCCACAGTCTGAAACTCAGAACCTGAGACAGAGATCCAGCCTGAAACACACAGTACAGACAACATGAGATTCACTCCTCATTTGATAATCCAACAACATACCTCTACACTGGACAAAAGAGAGATTAGAATTGTATTTGCTGCGCAGAATAATTCAATAGCAGTACTTACTGAGGCTGCAGAGAAGTAAAGCTGTTATTAAGGTGAAGCTCTTCATTGTGCGTATAACTGTGTCACAGCAGGGGGGTTACTTTATATCAGTGGAAAGGGGCGGGGAAATGAATAATTATTTCAAAGAAGCTCAATTCTCTCATCACGGAATATCTGTTCCTTATGCTATCTGAGACAAAAATATGCCTCAAAGAATATCAGATGGCATCAAGTGACAATTATTCTGCCATTCATACAGTTTTATACAGCCATCATGGAAGATCACAGTCTGATACAGCAGCTCAGACAGTATAAATAACCTGCAAGTTTGTTGTTTTTCATTTGTATTCGAGTATGCAGTAGAACAATATATTGTTCCTTTCACAATAAATGCAAAGTTATGAATGCACATCATGACTATAATATTAGGTAATACTTTATTAGATCAGTGAAATAAAAAATAATGTAGCATCTAAAAATGAACAGGAGCATGATTACAAACAATGCTTAAATAGAAGGGGGCAGTGTTGGAGGACTATGTAAGGCTGTTGCTGCGTACGCCCAAAAACTTTGTGGCTCTCACTCTCAGCATTGAGGTGCCATTGATTTGTTTGTTGTATCATTGTTGCTGATAGTCTGCCTCTACTATATCTTTAGCAAACCTATTGACATGACTAAAGCTAGATTTTGTTTGACAGTTAGGTGTAAACAGTCTGAATAGCTCTGGGCTGAGCATGTAGCCCTGAGGAGCACCAGTGGGCAGCCTGATTGAGCTAGAGATACATTTCCACTCTCTCTCTGTGTTGTGTCAGTTCTACTGACAGATGGAAGTGTCGACACTGTCATTGTAAGCACTGTAAGTACCCACAGCTCATTTTATCAGACCCTGAGGAGCTATTGTACACATGCACAAACCACAACCTGCACAGTCTGAGACTCAGAACCTGAGACAGAGATCCAGCCTGAAACAAGCAGCAGACAACATGAGATTGATCCCTGAGAGTATAATGCAACAGTTACTGTCACAAGGCTACAAAAACAATGAATTCAGTTCTAATATACAAGTTTAAATTCTGGTGGGATACTTGTTATATTATTTTGTGCTGAGAATAATGAAGTGCCAGTACTTACTGACGCTGCAGAGATGTAAAGCGGTTACCAAGGTGAAGCTTCACATTGTGCGTTTAATCATGTCACTGCAATGACAGTTTGTACCACTGAGCTCCTGTAATGAGTGTTAAAAAAAGCTGAGTGTCTTAAAATGTTCTTCTTCTTGCCACTCACACTGACCTGTCAATGCATTCATATCTATTCTTGTTTAAAATAGTTTACTCTCAGATTTGTTATGCAACAAAAACAATGTACAGAGACACTGACATGGCAGGATATAACACACTACAACCAAATGTACTGCAGTACCACATAGCACCCATAGGGGTATCCCCATTTTAGAAACACTGGTGCAGGGCATGTTTTAAAGGGATAGCCTTGGTCTTAGATCAATTGATTTTGTACCCAGAAAACAGGCCAAAATCACTAACACGTTTAAGAAGGTGTGGAACTGAATGATGTGGCATAGAAAATATCAATGAGAGATCATCTGCAGAAAGGTTAGCTTTAAAATCATGTTTGAAAGGTGTGATACCTGTTATATCCTGGCTAGGTTAAGCAAGAATATTAGACCAAAACCCCACAAATGCTTTTTCAGCATCAAGTGAGATTGCAACAGCTGGGTGTTGGAGAGATGCAGCCTCTGATATTACATGAAAGAGTCTTATATTAAAAGCAGCATGGCATCCAAAAAGGAAGAGTCCAGAAAGGCCCCAGCCAGCTGACAGAACCGCTTTGTTGTGAGGCAACAGTGCTAACCACTTTATCACTGTACTGCCTGTTTTGTCCTAAAAATGGGCTTTACAGGCTCCTCCTCCATCAAACCTCATATTTTATTTTAATTTTGCAATCAAGAAAGTAAAAGAGACTGAGAACAAGATAAAAGAAGCCATGTCAGAATGAAAATTAAAAGCTTGCAAGAACATGTATCCGTGTAACATTTAGTAGGATGTATTGGCAGAAAGGGAATATGATATTCACAGATGTGTTTTCATTTGTGTGTAATCACCTCACTATAATAATTGTTGTGTTTTCATTACTTTAGAATGAGCAGGTTTTATGTACAAACACTACAGGTCACCTTCCATTGAGTCGGCCATGTAGAACTTCCATGTTGAACTGCCATGTTCCTACAGGTGCCCAGAATGGACAAACCAAACAGTTGACTGTAGATAGGGCATTAAGGATTTTATGTGAGTCTCCGCTTACTCCTTTTACCTGCTGCTTGTATTTTTGATCATATTCCTACACATCACAGCCAGACTGCCAGGAGAGAGCAGCTGGTATACTCTGCTACAGTGAAATGAATTCACTTTGCAGCATCAGAAACCTGATAGATGAGAGTTTAACCTGAGACTATGGCTGAGTGTGTTCATCTGGATGAGTTCTCTGGAAAAAGAGTGTGTTGATGTTTGAAGGCAGATGTTGATGTGGCTTGTGAAGGTAAAGTAGTTCAATAAGTCTGTGTAAAGTAGAGATTGATGTACAATGTATAATAGTATCATTGCTCTTTGTGTAGCAGGTTGTTGCTGTTTGTGGTCAGGGCTGAAGTCTTCCTGTGGTGGAGACTTTGTTTTTCACTCATACAGACAATGTTTGTCCCCACAGGGGGCTGCTTTATTCCATTGTTACTGATTTTCTTCACTATTTTTTCAGTCTGTACACATCCAGAAACTGATAGTATTTAGATAAAAGCAGGTAGGTCAGTTTTAACTGTTTATTTTTGCTGCAAAGCTTTGACTTCAGAGGCCTTGTGACTTTCACAGCAGTTGTACTCAGACCACACTGTGCTGTCTCTTCCTGTGAAATGATGTGTATCTCACTCCTCCCTCCCCCCTGACAGACCGTTTGACTCTCCCTATGAGGGTGTTTGACAGTCATCAGTGTCCTTTGTGTCTCATCAAACGTCAAATATGTCCTTGTTCCTCTCAAATTTGAAAAAAAAGTGAAAGAAATAAATATTATGCAAATGATCAATGAATATACAGTAGGAACTTTATTGTCAAACATGTTTTTTTATATCCACCCACACAGAAATACACAACAGCAGATTCATATAATAAAGCATCATTTGCACTCAGAGTTGCAGTTCCAGTTTCTTCCTGAGTCTATCTGCTGGCAGCATAAATAACATGAGTCTCCACTTGTCTCTCTGATGCAGGCCTCCTGTTTCTTATGGTCTGTGGAAGGAACTTCAGCACTGCAGAGTCCAGCTGATCAGAGCCCAGATTCTGTAGATCAGAGGATTTAGAGTCATATATTCATTTTAATTAAAACAAAAAAAACCTGTTCATTATTTAAGCTGAAATTAGAGTTGAAAGTATGAGTTAATGGGATCATTTCTACGTGAGGTTAAAGAGGTCTGCTGTGACTGCCTGTCTGAATTTGCTGTTTGATTCCACCTGCAGCAGCTCGGGACAAAGATCATTAACAGACTCATCATGTGTTCAAATGCAACTTTAAAACCATAACACACAGTTTGTGTAAGTTAATGGTGGGTTCACCTTGTTTCTTTCTGGCTGCGCTTCTTCCTTCACAGCTAAATGACAAAAGACAAAAGTCTGATTAGTTCATTATTACTGATCACATACTTTACTTTGGATTTGTCCATCATGTTGACACAGCTCACTAGATGATGTGCAACAAATTATAAATGTACTGTACCTGTCTGAAGTTTCCTGATTTTAACAGCCAGAACAATGATGACTATAGTGAGGACAGCAGTCAGACCACCCAGGATCACACTCATTAGGGTTGTCATTCCATCAGGCTCCTCTACTGGAAACATGGTAGAATTAGACTCTTTAATCTGACGGATATTAACGGCTCTATGGTAACTTTCACAGGGAAAATAATCTTAAAAGATTAAAAGAGAACCTTACTTGGGGTGTGAAAATCCACTTCGTCATCAGATTCACCATTATCTTTAAAAAAGATGATTAAATAATTTGAAACATTTTAGTTCCTTGTTTGACTTTATGCTGCTATCATACTGTGACAATACATTTAAGATATACTGTAAATATGATGAGATCTTTATAAAAGGTAAGACTTAACTACAAACTTACCTTTAACATTTACATATGTTGCAGTGGAAATGACGATGTGTGCATTTATGTAAAATCCACAGAAATACAGTCCAGAGTCAGATAAATTCACTCGCTTGATTTGAAGAAAAACAGTGGAGACGTTGGAGCTCATTTTAAATGTTCCATTTTGAAATCCATCACAGAATGAAGCTTCACTATCAGATCCGTACATAGAGGAGATACAGCTGGGTTTGGTTCTGTTGGTCACTCTGAACCAGTCTGTCTGAGTTGGACGTGTGGAAATGTTGGAGCACAGCAGTGTGACATCTTCTCCAGGCTGAACCTCCACAGTCTGAGACTCAGAACCTGAGACAGAGATCCAGCCTGAAACACACAGAAGAGACAAGATGAGATTCACTCGAGCTGATTATGGAACAACAATACCTATAAGTTAGTTCAACACAAACTAATTTGCAAATTAAAAAATAAAGGTGGGTTACTGGACAAAAGAAAGATTAGAATTGTATTTGCTGCTCAGAATAATTCAATAGCAGTACTTACTGAGGCTGCAGAGAAGTAAAGCTGTTATTAAGGTGAAGCTCTTCATTGTGCGTATAACTGTGTTGCAGCAAGAGCACTTTATATCAGTGGAAAGGGGCGGGGAAATAAATAATTCATGCAAAGAAGCTCAATTCTCTCATCATGGAATATCTGTACTTGATGCTGTTTGAGACAAAAATATGCCTCAAAGAATTTTTGACGGCATCAAGTGACAATTATTCTGCCATTCATACAGTTTTATACAGCCATCATGGAAGATAACAGTCTGATACAGCAGGTCAGACAGTAAAAATCACCTGCAAGTTTGTTATTATTCATCTGTATTCAAGTATGTAGTAGAACAATGTATTATTGTTCTCAAAATAAAAGCAAAGTTATGAATGCAAATCATATCTATAACATTAAGTAATACTTTATTATATTAGTGAAATAAAAAACAATATAACATTTAAAAATTAACACGAGCATGATTACAAACCGTGCTTCAATGTCAGGCAGTGTTGGAGGACTATGTAAGGCTGTTATTGCGTACACCCCAAAAACGTTGTTCCTGTCACTCTCACCATTGACTTGTTTGTTGTATCATTGTTGGTAATACAGTCTGCCTTTACTATGTCTTCAGCAAACTTACTGATATCACGGGAGCCAGATTTTGTTGGACAGTTAGGTGTAAACAGTCTGAATAGCACTGTGCCGAAAACATAGCCCTGAGGAACACCAGTCGGCAGCCTGATGGAGCTAGAGATACATTTTCACTCTCACTGAAATATCACTGTCATTGTAAGCACTGTAAGTACCCACAGCTCATTTTAACAGACCCTGAGGAGCTATTGTACACAACCTGCACAGTACAAGACTCAAAACCTGAGACAGAGATCCAGTCTGAAACAAGCAGCAGACAGCATGAGATTGATCCCTGAGAGTATAATGCAACAGTTACTGTAACAAGTCTACAAAAACAATGAATTCAGTTCTAATATACAAGTTTAAATTCTGGTGGGGTACTTGTTATATTATTTTGTCCTGAGAATAATGAAGAGCCAGTACTTACTGACGCTGCAGAGATGTAAAGCGGTTACCAAGGTGAAGCTTCACATTGTGCGTTTAATCGTGTCACTGCAATGACAGTTTGTACCACTGAGCTCCTATGAAGGGTGTTAAGGGAGGCGGAGTGTCTTTTGCTTTTCTTTTTGCCACTCACACTGACCTGCCAATGCATTCATATCTATTTTTGTTTAAAATAGTTTACTCTCAGATTTTTTATGCAACAAAAACAATGTACTGACATGGCAGGATATAACACACTACAACCAAATGTACTGCAGTACCACATAGTACCCATAGGGGTACCCCCATTTTAGAAACACTGGTGTAGGGCATGTTTTAAAGGGATAGCCTTGGTCTTAGATCAATTGATTTTGTACCCAGAAAACAGGCCAAAATCACTGACATGTTTAAGAAGGTGTGGAACTGAATGATGTGGCATAGAAAATATCAATGAGAGATCATCTGCAGAAAGGTTAGCTTTAAAATTATGTTTGAAAGGTGTGATACCTGTTATACAGTGGCGGCTGGCCAATAGAGGGCGCTAGGGCGCCGCCCCCCTTGAGCCACATCAGTATGTCAATATTTGTGTGTTTGAAATATGGAATGCACCCAGTAATATGTGTAAAATATGATAGAAAATCATATTCGCAACCTTTCCTCTGCCTGTCTGAATGCCTCATCAGCTCTGGGGCGATAGAGAAAGTGCCCCCAGGAGGCAGGTCTATGTAGCAGTTAAGCAAATTGCTAATTTAAGATATGAATGTATGACATCAAATGTAGCCCATCAGTGTCCTTAAATCGAAACCAAGCTCGCCCCTGATAAAATAAGGACCGGGCGCTAGGGGCGCCATTTTTAATAGACGACAATGGCGAGCGCGAACGTTACTCCTCCAAGACCCAACCCTAACTCGGTAAAATCTCTGGTACACCAGGAAGGCTTCGCTAGCTGGGTGCACTCATGTTTTATTTTGCTTTCTGTGCTTGCTTTTTAAAACGACGGGGACAGATCCAGCATGGACAGTTACCGGAGTGAGGGATATGAAGCATCTGTCAGAGAAGGTAAAGAAACATGAGAACACCAGCTGGATGACGGCCACAGGATTGCGGTGAGGAAACATAATGAGGAGGTGGATAAAACAGGCACATTTTATCCTGAATTCACCGAGAATATTTTTCACCAGCCGCCACTGCTGTTATATCTTGGTTAGGTTAAGCACGCAAAACCCAGCTCTGGTAGTGTGAAATTGAGAAGACCATTCTGTCCTGTCAAATGCTTTTTCAGCATCAAGTGAGATTGCAAATACAAACTGACCATGAATGTAGTCACTTTTATTTTAAAATGTTTGTCATTGGCTGGCAGCTATCTCTATGTCTATCTCTACTTGTCTCTCTGACACAGGTCTCCTGTTTCTTATTGTCTTTGGAAGGAACTGCAGAGAGTTCAGTAGAGTTCAGCTTATCAGAGCCCAGATTTAGTAGGTCAGAGTATTTAGCATCATATACTGTATCTCACACACTGTAACAAGCTTTTCCTGGTAAAAATGCCGATACTGAATGTATTAGTGAAATGTTCACTGACAACATATTTCATTTGATAGCCTCAAAAACTATCAAGCAATACACTATCTGCTCACAGTGACTGCAGTGGTTCTGGTTATTTTTAGGAGCTAGCACTGATACAGAAAAAGTCAGCAGAGATTTGAGACATATGATTTTTTTATTAACATCTAACTGAAATCACAATCTTTTCCTAACCTTAACCAAAGGTCTTTTATTGCCTGAACCTAAGCACAAACAGGAGTCTGGATGTGAATCCTGGATTCCTGTGTCACAGTCCTGCACTTTATACCCGCTGGTGGCTAGTTGAGTTTTGTCAAAAGAAGTACATTTTCACTGCTCCCTCTTTTACTTTCCATCGAGCTTTGGTTTCAGAGGCCTCATGATTTTCACCTCAGTTGTTCTCAGACCACACTGTGCTGTCACTTCCTGTCAAATAATTGATGTGTACCTCACTAACTCCTCCCTCCTTACAGGCCACATAAGCAAGACAGAGACTTTGACCGAGAGAGAGACAGAAAGAGACATAAGCGAGAAAATACAGAATCAAAGTTTATTTTTGGACTCCTTCCACCCACTACTCACACACAAAAACACAACAGCAGATTAATGTGATAAAGCATCAGTTCCACTCAGAGCTACAGTCCCAGTTGAGTCTATCTGGTGGCAGCATACACAACATGTGGCTCCAGCTCTCTCTCTGGTGCAGGTCTGTGGTTTCTTTTTGGTTTCGCCTGGAAACGTAGAGCTGCGTAGTTCAGGTCATCTGAGTCCAGATTCTGTAAACCAGAGTATTTAGAGTCACATACACACAAACACTGTATCTGAGTTTGCTCATTGGTGGATTCGAGTGTTGGACCACAGAGAAATCATTTAAACTGAGATGAGTGTTAGTTTAGAATGCTGATTTTTAATAGAATTCCAGCTGTGTTGCACAATTTAATATAAACAAGGAAAACGGTTTAACAATTTAAACTGAGGTTGCTCGAACAATAATGAAAATAGAATACCTTATAGTGTCTGTATTTCAAATATAAAATAACCATTTTGTAACTGTACTTCAGAAAGCTATACGCAGAATGCTCAATCTTCTCTTTTTAAAAAGAATATCCTCTGGCTGATGCATTTTCATGTGTTTCACAGGGAAAAAACAACGTAACTGTTGGGAGGAAGGACAAAGTATGGCTACAACTAGCATTTGTTCACATTCTGAGTAAACCAAATGATAATGTTTTTAACTTTTTTTTTCTTTTCCTTGCTCAAGTTAATGAAGTTATTCATGTTTTTGCTTCAAGTTACTGAACCTCAACTGTCAGTTTACAGTTTGAAGATGGCAGCGGTAAATACATTTGAAAGTATGAGTTACAAGGATAATTTCTACGTGAGGTTAAAGAGGTCTGCTGTGACTGCCTGTCTGAATTTGCTGTTTGATTCCACCTGCAGCAGCTCGGGACAAAAATCATTAACAGACTCATCATGTGTTCAAATGCAACTTTAAAACCATAACACACAGTTTGTGTAAGTTAATGGTGGGTTCACCTTGTTTCTTTCTGGCTGCACTTCTTCTTTCACAGCTAAATGACAAAAGACAAAAGTCTGATTAGTTCATTATTACTGATCACATACTTTACTTTGGATTTGTCTGTCATGTTGACACAGCTCACTAGATGATGTGCAACAAATTATAAATGTACTGTACCTGTCTGAAGTTTCCTGATTTTAACAGCCAGAACAATGATGACTATAGTGAGGACAGCAGTCAGACCACCCAGGATCACACTCATTAGGGTTGTCATTCCATCAGGCTCCTCTACTGGAAACATGGTAGAATTAGACTCTTTAATCTGTCTTTTGATCTAAACGAATGGCTCTATGGTAACTTGTACAATGAAAATAATCTCAAGAAAGGAAAGGAGAACTTTACTGTGCGTGTGAAAATCCAGTTCATCATCAGATTCACCATCACCTTTAAAATACGATCAAAACATATGAAGTGTTTTGGTTTCTTGTTTGACTTTATGCTGCTTTCATACTGTGACAATACATTTGAGATATACCGTAAATATGATAGGATAAGTAGATATTTAAAAGAGGTAAGACTTAACTACAAACTTACCTTTGACATTTACATATGTTGCAGTGGAAATGACGATGTGTGCATTTATGTAAAATCCACAGAAATACAGTCCAGAGTCAGAGAAATTCACTCGCTTGATTTGAAGAAAAACAGTGGAGACGTTGGAGCTCATTTTAAATGTTCCATTTTGAAATCCATCACAGAATGAAGCTTCACTATCAGATCCGTACATAGAGGAGATACAGCTGGGTTTGGCTCTGTTGGTCACTCTGAACCAGTCTGTCTGAGTTGGACGTGTGGAAATGTTGGAGCATAGCAGTGTGACATCTTCTCCAGGCTGAACCTCCACAGTCTGAGACTCAGAACCTGAGACAGAGATCCAGCCTGAAACACACGATGAGAGAAGATGAGATTCACTCGAGCTGATTATGGAACAACAATACATATAAGTTAGTTCAACACAAACTAAGTTGCAAATTAAAAAATAAAGGTGGGTTACTGGACAAAAGAAAGATTAGAATTGTATTTGCTGCTCAGAATAATTCAATAGCAGTACTTACTGAGGCTGCAGAGAAGTAAAGCTGTTATTAAGGTGAAGCTCTTCATTGTGCGTATAACTGTGTCACAGCAAGAGCACTTTATATCAGTGGAAAGGGGCGGGGAAATGAATAATTCATGCAGAGAAGCTCAATTCTCTCATCATGGAATATCTGTACTTGATGCTGTTTGAGACAAAAATATGCCTCAAAGAATTTTTGACGGCATCAAGTGACAATTATTCTGCCATTCATACAGTTTTATACAGCCATCATGGAAGATAACAGTCTGATACAGCAGGTCAGACAGTAAAAATCACCTGCAAGTTTGTTATTATTCATCTGTATTCAAGAATGTAGTAGAACAATGTATTATTCTTCTCAAAATAAAAGCAAAGTTATGAATGCAAATTATATCTATAATATTAGGCAATACTTTATTATATTAGTGAAATAAAAAACAATATAACATCTAAAAATGAACACGAGCATGATTACAAACCGTGCTTCAATGTCGGGCAGTGTTGGAGGACTATGTAAGGCTGTTACTGTGTACACCCCAAAAACGTTGTTCCTGTCACTCTCACCATTGACTTGCTTGTTGTATCATTGTTGGTAATACAGTCTGCCTTTACTATGTCTTCAGCAAACTTACTGATATCACGGGAGCCAGATTTTGTTCGACAGTTAGGTGTAAACAGTCTGTGTAGCACTGTGCCGAAAACATAGCCCTGAGGAACACCAGTCGGCAGCCTGATGGAGCTAGAGATACATTTCCACTCTCTCTCTGTGTTGTGTCAGTTCTTCTACTGACAGATGGATGTGTCGACAGAAATATCACTGTCATTGTAAGCACTGTAAGTACCCACAGCTCATTTTAACAGACCCTGAGGAGCTATTGTACACAACCTGCACAGTACAAGACTCAAAACCTGAGACAGAGATCCAGTCTGAAACAAGCAGCAGACAACATGAGATTGATCCCTGAGAGTATAATGCAACAGTTACTGTAACAAGTCTACAAAAACAATGAATTCAGTTCTAATATACAACTTTAAATTCTGGTGGGGTACTTGTTATATTATTTTGTCCTGAGAATAATGAAGTGCCAGTACTTACTGACGCTGCAGAGATGTAAAGCGGTTACCAAGGTGAAGCTTCACATTGTGCGTTTAATCGTGTCACTGCAATGACAGTTTGTACCACTGAGCTCCTATAAAGGGTGTTAAGGGAGGCGGAGTGTCTTTTGCTTTTCTTTTTGCCACTCACACTGACCTGCCAATGCATTCATATCTATTTTTGTTTAAAATAGTTTACTCTCAGATTTTTTATGCAACAAAAACAATGTACTGACAAGGCAGGATATAACACACTACAACCAAATGTTCTGCAGTACAACATAGTACCCATAGGGGTACCCCCATTTTAGAAACACTGGTGTAGGGCATGTTTTAAAGGGATAGCCTTGGTCTTAGATCAATTGATTTTGTACCCAGAAAACAGGCCAAAATCACTGACATGTTTAAGAAGGTGTGGAACTGAATGATGTGGCATAGAAAATATCAATGAGAGATCATCTGCAGAAAGGTTAGCTTTAAAATTATGTTTGAAAGGTGTGATACCTGTTATACAGTGGCGGCTGGCCAATAAAGGGGGCTAGGGCAATGTATGGCATAAAATTTAGCCAATCAGTGTCTTTAAATAGAAACCAAGCTTGCCCCTGATAAGATAAGGACCGGTCGCTAGGGGGCCATTTTTAATAGACGACAATGGCGAGCGCGAACGTTACTCCTCCAAGACCCAACCCTAACTCGGTAAAATCTCTGGTACACCAGGAAGGCTTCGCTAGCTGGGTGCACTCATGTTTTATTTTGCTTTCTGTGCTTGCTTTTTAAAACGACGGGGACAGATCCAGCATGGACAGTTACCGGAGTGAGGGATATGAAGCATCTGTCAGAGAAGGTAAAGAAACATGAGAACACCAGCTGGATGACGGCCACAGGATTGCGGTGAGGAAACATAATGAGGAGGTGGATAAAAACAGGCACATTTTATCCATAATGAGCGATTGTGTGAAGTTTTGTGGGACTTTTGAGTTGGCCTTGCGTGGGCATGACGAGACTGACTCGGACTCCTCGGAAAACCCCGGCATTTTCCGGGGCTTGGTGGATTTTGTTGCCTCCCTTGACAGTGTGCTGGAGGAGCACCTGAAGACAGCTACCAGCTAAGGGCACGTCAAAGACGATGCAGAAGGAGCTGTTGGACTGGAAATAGTCAATTCAGTTCAGTTTGAAATGCAAATGAAAGGCTTGTGTTTGTGCAATATGATGTTTATGTTTTTGTGTAAGAATAGTAAGGTATCGACCAAAACAACATAGTATCGAGTAGTATTGAAACTGCGCCTGTCAAACGATACCTGCAATCGGTTCTTTTTGTACCCACTACCCAGATCAAGAAAAAAATGACTGTTTCTATGGTTTTGCTTTGTATGGCGGTAAAGCAGTGCCTAATAGTCTGTGGGGAAGTTGGCTGGTCAGCATTCCCAGATCAACACATGGCTAATTTAAATATTCAAATAAGCCATGTGCAGTTGCTACCACCAGGCTGTCAATCAAGCTCTCAGACAGAGAACATAATGTTAGCTAAGGTAGGTTGTTGGACTGAAATTCTGAAAATGCTCATACTCATATGTAGAGAGGCAAAGCCTATACATCTGAAACAGAAGGTGCTGTATTTGTTTTACCCTTTATCTATCCAGATAAAAACATTAAGAACAGTTTCTGTATGATGTTTATTAGACGTTGATGACGTGCTGAGAGCGGGAGCTCAACGTACACGTCCCAAACAGATAAGATCACAACAATAGCATGTGTTCATAAACCACCCTTGTTCGTTTTCATACAATATGTTGGGAAGTTGCAATAAATATCAATACATTATGTTCTATATCCCTTTGTGTTGTGTCTCTCCTTCCTCTGTTAAGATAACTGAACATTTTGTGAGTCTCGAGGCATTGTCAGCCTTTATATCTCATTTGTAAATGCTTAATAAGCCATAGATAGTGCTCACTTTAGATAAGCTCGTGCAAAATACTTAATTAACGAGTAGTAAGTGCTTTGTAACTGTGAATTCCTGCATTAATAACTGTTTATAGGCCATCATTAGAAAATTCATTTGTTGTGAGTTTTATAGAACATCTGCTAACACAGTCACTAATCATTAATACATGTCTGAATAGTGGATGTGCAAGTGCATGCAGAAATGTACAGTACAATGAAGAGTAAAACATTTAGAACTGTGATTATAAACCACATAGTAATGACTATTTACAGCAGAATCATGCTTTATAAATGATGAATTCAGTATTTACCAATCCATAACTAATGTGCTTATCAATGATGAATAAAACATTTTTAACTGTGTTTCTAAACTACATACTAATGTGTATTCATGCTTTATAAATGATGAATTCAGTATTTATTCATGCTTAACTAATGCTTAATAGTGTGTACTCATTATAAAGTGTTACCCCTTTATGTAATATGGTGGAAAAACATATTCAAATTTAAAACCTGATCATACCAAACAAATATATGCTTGCGTGTCCCCGTGTATGCAAAGTGTGCTCCTTTTTGATATGAAGGAAATGGCCACCCTAACACGGAGCAACCGATGATAACTACAGGTAATATGTAATATATATATATATGTTATTATTCTACGTTGTACATGTTTGTACAGTTATTAAATATTTGAGCACTTTCAAAGTGTATTTGTGTAAAAATCTTTTGAATGGGGAGGAGTGGTGACATTTACAAAGTTGAAAATAAGTATCGAATGAAGTACTCAATTGGTATCGGTATCGTGTTAAGGGTACTGGTATCGATACTTTTTTAAACGATACCCAGCCCTACTGACTATTTCACTGAGCACTAGTGTCCTGCAGTTTGTGTTAAATTGTATTGCGATGGTTACAGAAACAAAAAAGTATGGCACAGCCCCACCGAGAATATTTTTCACCAGCCGCCACTGCTGTTATATCTTGGTTAGGTTAAGCACGCAAAACCCAGCTCTGGTAGTGTGAAATTGAGAAGACCATTCTGTCCTGTCAAATGCTTTTTCAGCATCAAGTGAGATTGCAACAGCTGGGTGTTGGAGAGATGCAGCCTCTGATATTACATGAAAGAGTCTTATATTAAAAGCAGCATGGCATCCAGAAAGGAAGAGTCCAGAAAGGCCCCAGCCAGCTGACAGAACCGCCTTGTTGTGAGGCAATAGTACTGAGAACAAGAGAAAAAGAGCCATTTCAGAAAGAAAACTAAACGCTAGCAAGGACATGTATCCACTGTGTAACATTTAACAGGATGTATTGGCAGACAGGGAATGTGATATTCACAGATATGTTTTCATCAGTGTGTAATCACCTGACTATAAGAATGTTGTGTTATCATTACTTTAGAATGAGCCGTTTTTATCTACAAACGCTACCTTCCATGGAGTCTGCCATGTTGAACTGACATGTTTCTATAGCCCACAATGAACAAATCAAACATTCAACTGTATAGGGGCCTTATGCAAAACATCAGATATTTCCTTTTTCCTCTAAGATGAAGATTAAGAGAAACACAATCAAGAAAATACAAACTGAACATGAATGTAGTCACTTTTATTTTAAAATGTTTGTCATTGGCTGGCAGCTATCTCTATGTCTATCTCTACTTGTCTCTCTGACACAGGTCTCCTGTTTCTTATTGTCTTTGGAAGGAACTGCAGAGAGTTCAGTAGAGTTCAGCTTATCAGAGCCCAAATTTAGTAGGTCAGAGTATTTAGCATCATATACTGTATCTCACACACTATAACAAGCTTTTCCTGGCAAAAATGCTGATACAGAATGTATTAGTGAAATGTTCACTGACAACATATTTCATCAAGCAATACACTATCTGCTCACAGTGACTGCAGTGGTTATGGTTATTTTTAGGAGCTGGCACTGATACAGAAAAAATCAGCAGAGATTTGAGACATATGATTTTTTTATTAACATCTAACCAAAATCACAATCTTTTCCTAACCTTAACCAAAGGTCTTTTATTGCCTGAACCTAAGCACAAACAGGAGTCTGGATGTGAATCCTGGATTCCTGTGTCACAGTCCTGCACTTTATACCCGCTGGCAGCTAGTTGAGTTTTGTC
This sequence comes from Dicentrarchus labrax, assembly GCF_905237075.1. Classification (NCBI taxonomy): domain Eukaryota; kingdom Metazoa; phylum Chordata; class Actinopteri; family Moronidae; genus Dicentrarchus; species Dicentrarchus labrax. The sequence goes on from NW_026136717.1 coordinate 5,718,115, forward strand.
AAAAGAAGTACATTTTCACTGCTCCCTCTTTTACTTTCCATCGAGCTTTGGCTTCAGATTTTCACCTCAGTTGTTCTCAGACCACACTGTGCTGTCACTTTCTGTCAAATAAGTGATGTGTACCTCACTAACTCCTCCCTCCTCTCATAAGCAAGACAGACACTTTGACCGAGAGAGAGACAAAAAAAGACATGAGTGAGAAAATACAGAATCAAAGCTTCCACCCACTACTCACACACAAAAACACAACAGCAGATTAATGTGATAAAGCATCAGTTCCACTCAGAGCTACAGTCCCAGTTGAGTCTATCTGGTGGCAGCATACACAACATGTGGCTCCAGCTCTCTCTCTGGTGCAGGTCTGTGGTTTCTTTTTGGTTTCGCCTGGAAACGTAGAGCTGCGTAGTTCAGGTCATCTGAGTCCAGATTCTGTAAATCAGAGTATTTAGAGTCACATACTCACAAACACTGTAGCTGAGTTTGCTCATTGGTGGATTCGAGTGTTGGACCACAAAAAATAATGTAAACTGAGATGAGTGTTAGTTTAACTAAGTCTAATTTAAATGCATTTTTTTTAATAGTATCCCAGCTGTGTTGCACAATTTAATATGAACAAGGAAAAACCTTATAATAATTTAAACTGAGGTTGCTCGAACAACAACGGAAATAGAATACCTTACAGTCTCCGTATTCATAATAACCATTTTGTTACTGTACTTGAGAAAACTATATGCAACAGGATGGCAGAACACTCAATTTAATCTTTCTAAAAGAATATCCTCTGGCTGATGCATTTTCATGTGTTTCATAGGGAAAACACAAGGTAACTGTTGGGAGGAAGGACAAAGTATGGCTACAACTAGCGTTTGTTCACATTCTGAGTAAACCAAATGCTAATGTTTTTAACTTTTCTTTTCTTTTCTTTTCTTTGCTCAAGTTAATGAAGTTATTCACATTTTTGCTTCAAGTTAATATACCTCAACTGTCAGTTTACAGTTTGAAGATGGCAGCGGAAATTAGAGTTTAAAGTATGAGTTAATAGGATCATTTCTACGTGAGGTTAAAGAGGTCTGCTGTGACTGCCTGTCTGAATTTGCTGTTTGATTCCACCTGCAGCAGCTCGGGACAAAGATCATTAACAGACTCATCATGTGTTCAAATGCAACTTTAAAACCATAACACACAGTTTGTGTAAGTTAATGGTGGGTTCACCTTGTTTCTTTCTGGCTGCGCTTCTTCTTTCACAGCTAAATGACAAAAGACAAAAGTCTGATTAGTTCATTATTACTGATCACATACTTTACTTTGGATTTGTCCGTCATGTTGACACAGCTCACTAGATGATGTGCAACAAATTATAAATGTACTGTACCTGTCTGAAGTTTCCTGATTTTAACAGCCAGAACAATGATGACTATAGTGAGGACAGCAGTCAGACCACCCAGGATCACAGTCATTCGGGTTGTCATTCCATCAGCCTCGACTATCATATCTAAAATGGTAGAATTAGATTTTTTTATCTGTTTCACTCAAAATGAATGGCCCAATGGTAACTTGCACGATGAAAATAATCTTAAGAGAGGAAAGGAGAACCTTACTTTGAGTTTCACAATCCACTTCATCATCTGATTCATCATCACCTTTAAAAAAAGATGATACAATTATTTTAAAATGGTTTGGTTTCTTGTTTGTCTTCCTGCTGTTTTCATACTGTGACGATACATTTGAGATAAACCGTAAATATGAGGAGATAAAGAGATCTTTATTAAAGATACGTCTTTACTGCAAACTTACCTTTAACATTCAAATGTGTTGCAGTGGAAATTACTGTATGTTTGCCTTTGTAAAGTCCACAGAAATACAGTCCAGAGTCAGATAAATCCACTCGCTTGATTTGAAGAAAAATAGTGGAGGCGTTGGAGCTCATTTCAAATTTTCCAGATGAAAAGCCATCACAGAAAAAAACGTTGCCATCAGATCTGTACATAGAGGAGATACAGCTGGGTTTGGTTCTGTTTGTCACTCTGAACCATTCTGTCTGAGTTGGACTTGTGGAAATGTTCGAGCACAACAGTCTGACATCTTCACCAGGCTGAACCTCCATAGACTGAGACTCAGAACCTGAGACAGAGATCCAGCCTGAAACACACAGCACAGACAACATGAGATTTACTCATGAGCTGAATATGCAACAAAAATACTTATAAATTAGTTCAACACAAACTAATTTGCAAATTAAAAAATAAAGGTGGGATTACTGGACAAAAGAAAGATTAGAATTGTACTTGCTGCTCGGAATAATTGAATAGCAGTACTTACTGAGGCTGCAGAGAAGTACAGCTGTTATTAAGTTGAAGCTCTTCATTGTGCGTATAACCGTGTCACAGGAAGAGCACTTTATATCACTGTAAAAGGGGCGGGGAAATGAATAATTCATTCAAAGAAGCTCAATTCTCTCACCAAGGAATATCTGTACCTGATGTTATCTAAAACAAAAATATGCCTCAAAGAATATCAAATGGCATCAAGTAACAATTATTCTGCCACTGTTCCAGTTTTATATAGCCATCATGAAAGATAACAGTCTGATACAGCAGGTCAGACAGTATAAATCACCTCCAAGTCTGTTGTTATTCATCTGTATTCAAGTATGCCATTAGAACAATGTATTGTTCCTGTCACAATAAAAGCAAAGTTATGAATGCACATCATAACTATAATATCAAGTAATGCTTTATTAGATTAGTGAACTAAAATATATTATAACATCTAAAAAATGAACAAGAGCATGATTACAAACAATGCTTAAATGGAAGGGGGCAGTGTTGGAGGACTATGTAAGGCTGTTGCTGCGTACGCCCAAAAACTTTGTGGCTCTCACTCTCAGCACAGAGGCCCAATTGATTTGTTTTTTTTATATCACTGTTGCTGACATAGTCTGCCTCTACTATGTCTTTAGGAAACCTATTGATATGACTGAAGCTGGATTTTGTTCGACAGTTAGGTGTAAACATTCTGAATAGCACTGGGCCGAGCATGTAGCCCTGAGGAGCACCAGTGGGTGGCTTGATGGAGCTAGAGATACATTTCCTCTCTCTCTCTCTCTCTCTCCAGTCTCTCTCTCTCTCTCTCTCTCTCTCTGTGTTGTGTCAGTTCCTCCAGTGACAGAGGGAGGTGTTGACAGAAAAAACACTGCCACTCTAACTCAATTCAATTCAAATCAATTTTATTTGTATAGCGCCAATTCATAACAGAAGTTATCTCAGGACACTTTTAAAAATGGAGCAGGTCTAGACCGTACTCCTTATAACATTATTTACAGAGACCCAACAGTTCCCACCATGAGCAAGCACTTGGCAACGGCGGCAAGGAAAAACTTTCTTTTAAGAGGCAGAAACCTCGGACAGACCCCAGCTCTAGGTGGGTGGCCCTCTGCCTCGACCAATCAATGTAAGTACCCACAGCATACTTTATCGAACCCATAGGAGTTATTGTAGACGTACACATGCCACACCTCCGCAGTCCGAGACTCAGAACCTGAGAAAGAGATCCAGCCTGAAGCAAGCAGCAGACAACATGAGATTGATCCCTGAGGGTATAATGCAACAGTTACTATAACAAGGCTACAAAACAATGAATTCACTACGAATATTCAAATTTAAATTCTGGTAAGGTGCTCGTTATATTATTTTGTGCTGAGAATAATGAAGTGCCAGTACTTAATGAGGCTGCAGAGACATAAAGTGGTTACCAAGGTGAAGCTTCACATTGTACGTTTAATCAATAACCATAAATAACCAGCATGGCGTGCGAGTCCAGAAAGGCCTTAGCCAGCTGACAGAACCACGTTGTTGTGAGGCAACAGTGCTAACCACTTTATCACTGTACCGCCTGTTTTGTCCTAAAAATGGGCTTTACAGGCTCCTCCTCCATCAAACCTCATATTTTACATAACATTTTGAAATAAAAAAAAAATAAAAAGAGACTGAGAACAAGAGAAAAAGAGCCATGTCAGATAAAAAAAAATAAACACTAGCAACAACATGTATCTTAAGGGTCCATTGTGTAACATTTAGTAGAATATATTGGCAGACAGGGAATATGATATTCACAAAAAAAATTCAGTTGTGTATAATCACCTGACTATAAGAATTGTTGTGTTTTCATTACTTTAGACTGAGCCTATTCCGTCTACAAACGCTACTGGTCACCTTCCATGGAGTCGGCCATGTTGAACTGCCATGTTCCTACAGTAGCCCAGAATGGACAAACCAAACATTTGACTGTAGATAGGGCCTCATGCATTTTATGTGAGTCTCCACTAACTCATTTTACCTGCTGCTTGTATTTTTGATTATATTCTTACACATCACAGCCAGACTGCCAGGAGAGAGCAGCTGGTATACTCTGCTACAGTGAAATGAATTCACTTTGCAGCATCAGAAACCTGATAGATGAGAGTTCAACCTGAAGCTATGGCTGAGTGTGTTCATCTGGATGTGTTCTCTGACAAGAGTGCGTTGATGTTTGAATGCAGATGTTGATGTGGCTTGTGAAAGTAAAGTAGTAAAATAAGTCTGGGTAAAGTAGAGATTAATGTAGAATATATAATAGTATCATTGCTCTTTGTGTAGCAGGTTGTTGGTGTTTGTGGTCAGGGCTGAAGTCTTCCTGTGGTGGAGACTTTGTTTTTCACTCATAAAGACAATGTTTTTCCCCACAGGGGGCTGATTTGTTCCATCGTTACTGATTTTCTTCACTTCTTTCCATATCCAGAAACTGGTAGTATTTACCCAAAAGCAGGTAGGTCAGTTTTAACTGTTTATTTTTGCTGCAAAGCTTTGACTTCAGAGGCCTTGTGACTTTCACAGCAGTTGTGCTCAGACCACACTGTGCTGTCTCTTCCTGTGAAGTTAAGTGATCTCACTCCTCCCTCCCCCCTGACAGACCGTTTGACTCTCCCTATGAGGGCATTTGACAGTCTTCAGTGTCCTTTGTGTCTCATCAAACGTCAAATATGTCCTCTTTCCTCTCAGTGCAAATGAAAATGAAAGTGATATGCAAATGATCAATGAATATACAGTAGGAACTTTATTATCAAACTGTTTTTGCCTCCACACACACAGAAATACACAACAGCAGATTCATATAATAAAGCATCATTTGCACTCAGAGTTGCAGTTCCAGTTTGTTCCTGAGTCTATCTGCTGACAGCATAAATAACATGAGTCTCCACTTGTCTCTCTGATGCAGACCTCCTGTTTCTTATGGTCTGTGGAAGGAACTTCAGCACTGCAGGGTCCAGCTGATCAGAGCCCAGATTCTGTAGATCAGAGGATTTAGAGTCATATACTGTCGATCACACAGTGCAGCTGAGTTTCCCCCAAAATCAGTAGAACTGCTGGATTTGAGGGTTGTACCACAAATGAATCATTCAAACTGATTTGAGTATTAGCTATAGTTTAGCTAAATTTAATTTAAATGCTGAAACAGGATTTTTAATAAGATCCCAGTTCTGATAAACGATTTAAATTAAAACAAAGAAAAACTATTTCATTATTTAACCTAAAATTAGAGTTTAAAGTATGAATTAATAGGATCATTTCTATGTGAGGTTAAAGAGGTCTGCTGTGACTGCCTGTCTGAATTTGCTGTTTGATTCCACCTGCAGCAGCTCGGGACAAAGATCATTAACAGACTCATCATGTGTTCAAATGCAACTTTAAAACCATAACACACAGTTTGTGTAAGTTAATGGTGGGTTCACCTTGTTTCTTTCTGGCTGCGCTTCTTCCTTCACAGCTAAATGACAGAAAACAAAAGTCTGATTAGTTCATTATTACTGATCACATACTTTACTTTGGATTTGTCCATCATGTTGACACAACTCACTAGATGATGTGCAACAAATTATAAATGTACTGTACCTGTCTGAAGTTTCCTGATTTTAACAGCCAGAACAATGATGACTATAGTGAGGACAGCAGTCAGACCACCCAGGATCACACTCATTAGGGTTGTCATTCCATCAGCCTCGACTATCATATCTAAAATGGTAGAATTAGATTTTTTTTATCTGTGTTTCATTCAAAATGAATGGCCCAATGGTAACTTGCACAATGAAAATAATCTTAAGAGAGGAAAGGAGAACCTTACTTTGAGTGTTACAATCCACTTCATCATCTGATTCATCATCACCTTTAAAAAAAGATTATTTCAAAACGGTTTGGTTTCTTGTTTGTCTTCCTGCTGTTTTCATACTGTGACGATACATTTGAGATATACCGTAAATATGATGAGATAAAGAGATCTTTATTAAAGATACGTCTTTACTGCAAACTTACCTTTAACATTCAAATGTGTTGCAGTGGAAATTACTGTATGTTTGCCTTTGTAAAATCCACAGAAATACAGTCCAGAGTCAGATAAATCCACTCGCTTGATTTGAAGAAAAATAGTGGAGGCGTTGGAGCTCATTTCAAATTTTCCAGTTGAAAAGCCATCACAGTAAAAAACGTTGCCATCAGATCTGTACATAGAGGAGATACAGCTGGGTTTGGTTCTGTTTGTCACTCTGAACCATTCTGTCTGAGTTGGACTTGTGGAAATGTTCGAGCACAGCAGTCTGACATCTTCACCAGGCTGAACCTCCATAGACTGAGACTCAGAACCTGAGACAGAGATCCAGCCTGAAACACACAGCACAGACAACATGAGATTTACTCACGAGCTGAATACGCAACAACAATACTTAAAAATTAGTTCAACACAAAATAATTTGCAAATTAAAAAATAAAGGTGGGTTACTGGACAAAAGAAAGGGTTAGAATTGTATTTGCTGCTCAGAATAATTCAATAGCAGTACTTACTGAGACTGCAGAGAAGTAAAGCTGTTATTAAGTTGAAGCTCTTCATTGTGCGTATAACTGTGTCACAGCAAGAGCACTTTATATCAGTGGAAAGGGGCGGGGAAATGAATAATTCATGCAAAGAAGCTCAATTCTCTCACCAAGGAATATCTGTACCTGATGTTATATGAGACAAAAATATGCCTCAAAGAATTTCAGACGGCATCAAGTGACAATTATTCTGCCATTCATACAGTTTTATACAGCCATCATGGAAGATAACAGTCTGATACAGCAGGTCAGACAGTAAAAATCACCTGCAAGTTTGTTGTTATTCATCTGTATTCAAGTTCAAAATAAAAGCAAAGTTAGGAATGCAAATCATATCTATAACATTAAGTAATAGTTTATTGTATTAGTGAAATAAAAAATAATATAACATCTAAAAAGTAACACAAGCATGATTATAAACCGTGCTTCAAAATCGGGCAGTGTTGGAGGACTATGTAAGGCTGTTACTGCGTACACCCCCAAAACATTGTTCCTGTCACTTACACCATTGACTTGTTTGTTGTATCATTAATAATATTAGTAGTATTTTTATTGTGATATTCTTTGTTCTCTGTTTTTGCACTACTTTGCCCTATTGCTGCTGTGTCAACCTGAATTTCTCCTAAGGGGGATAAATAAAGGAATATCTTATCTTATCTTTACTATGTCTTCAGCAAACTTACTGATATCACGGGAGCCAGATTTTGTTTGACAGTTAGGTGTAAACAGTCTGAATAGCACTGTGCCGAAAACATAGCCCTGAGGAACACCAGTGGGCAGCCTGATGGAGCTAGAGATACATTTCCACTCTCTCTCTGTGTTGTGTCATTTCTTCTACTGACAGATGGATGTGTCGACAGAAATATCACTGTCATTGTAAGCACTGTAAGTACCCACAGCTCATTTTATCAGACCCTGAGGAGCTATTGTACACATGCACATACCACAACCTGCACAGTACAAGACTCAGAACCTGAGACAACGTTCCAGCCTGAAACAAGCAGCAGGCAACATGAGATTGATCCCTGAGAGTATAATGCAACAGTTACTGTGACAAGTCTACAAAAACAATGAATTCAGTTCTAATATACAAGTTTAAATTCTGGTGGGGTACTTGTTATATTATTTTGTCCTGAGAATAATGAAGTGCCAGTACTTACTGACGCTGCAGAGATGTAAAGCGGTTACCAAGGTGAAGCTTCACATTGTGCTTTTAATCGTGTCACTGCAATGACAGTTTGTACCACTGAGCTCCTATGAAGGGTGTTAAGGGAGGCGGAGTGTCTTTTGCTTTTCTTTGTGCCACTGACACTGACCTGTCAATGCATTCATATCTATTTTTGTTTAAAATAGTTTATTCTCAGATTTTTTATGCAACAAAAACAATGTACTGACATGGCAGGATATAACACACTACAACCAAATGTACTGCAGTACAACATAGTACCCATAGGGGTACCCCCATTTTAGAAACACTGGTGTAGGGCATGTTTTAAAGGGATAGCCTTGGTCTTAGATCAATTGATTTTGTACCCAGAAAACAGGCCAAAATCACTGACATGTTTAAGAAGGTGTGGAACTGAATGATGTGGCATAGAAAATATCAATGAGAGATCATCTGCAGAAAGGTTAGCTTTAAAATCATGTTTGAAAGGTGTGATACCTGTTATATCCTGGTTAGGTTAAGTATGCAAAACCCAGCTTTGGTAGTGTGAAATTAATAAGACCATTCTGTCCTGTCAAATGCTTTTTCAGCATCAAGTGAGATTGCAACAGCTGGGTGTTGGAGAGATGCAGCCTCTGATATTACATGAAAGAGTCTTATATTAAAAGCAGCATGGCATCCAAAAAGGAAGAGTCCAGAAAGGCCCCAGCCAGCTGACAGAACTGCCTTGCTAACCACTTTATCACTGTACTGCCTGTTTTGTCATAAAACTGGGCTTTACAGACTCCTCCTCCATCAAACTTCATATTTTATTTTAATTCTGCAATCAAGAAAGTAAAAGAGACTGAGAACAAGATAAAAGGAGCCATGTCCGAATGAAAATTAAACACTTGCAAGGACATGTATCCACTGTGTAACATTTAGTAGGATGTATTGGCAAAAAGGGAATATGATATTCACAGATGTGTTTTCATTTGTGTGTAATCACCTCACTATAATAATTGTTGTGTTTTCATTACTTTAGAATGAGCAGATTTTAGGTAGAAATCCTACGACTCACCTTCCATTGAGTCTGCTGTGTTGAACTGCCATGTTCCTACAGTAGCCCAGAATGGACAAACCAAACAGTTGACTGTAGATAGGGCCTCATGCATTTTATGTGAGTCTCCACTAACTCATTTTACCTGCTGCTTGTATTTTTGATCATATTCTTACACATCACAGCCAGACTGCCAGGAGAGAGCAGCTGGTATACTCTGCTACAGTGAAATGAATTCACTTTGCAGCATCAGAAACCTGATAGATGAGAGTTTAACCTGAGACTATGGCTGAGTGTGTTCATCTGGATGTGTTCTCTGACAAGAGTGTGTTGATGTTTGAATGCAGATGTTGATGTGGCTTGTGAAAGTAAAGTAGTTCAATAAGTCTGTGTAAAGTAGAGATTATGTACAATATATAATAGTATCATTGCTCTTTGTGTAGCAGGTTGTTGGTGTTTGTGGTCAGGGCTGAAGTCTTCCTGTGGTGGAGACTTTGTTTTTCACTCATACAGACAATGTTTGTCCCCACAGGGGGCTGCTTTATTCCATTGTTACTTATTTTCTTCACTATTTTTTCAGTCTGTACACATCCAGAAACTGATAGTATTTAAATAAAAGCAGGTAGGTCAGTTTTAACTGTTTATTTTTGCTGCAAAGCTTTGACTTCAGAGGCCTTGTGACTTTCACAGCAGTTGTACTCAGATCACACTGTGCTGTCTCTTCCTGTGAAATGATGTGTATCTCACTCCTCCCTCCCCCCTGACAGACCATTTGACTCTCCCTATGAGGGCGTTTGACAGTCGTCAGTGTCCTTTGTGTCTCATCAAACGTCAAATATGTCCTTGTTCCTCTCAAATTTGAAAAAAAAGCGAAAGAAATAAATACTATGCCAATGATCAATGAATATACAGTAGGAACTTTATTGTCAAACATGTTTTTTTGTATCCACCCACACAGAAATACACAACAGCAGATTCATATAATAAAGTATCAGTCGCATTCAGAGTTGCAGTTCCAGTTTCTTCCTGAGTCTATCTGCTGGCAGCATAAATAACATGAGTCTCCACTTGTCTCTCTGATGCAGACCTCCTGTTTCTTATGGTCTGTGGAAGGAACTTCAGCACTGCAGAGTCCAGCTGATCAGAGCCCAGATTCTGTAGATCAGAGGATTTAGAGTCATATATTTATTTCAGTTAAAACAAAAAAAAACTTTTTCATTATTTAAGCTGAAATTAAAGTTTAATATATGAGTTAATGGGATCATTTCTACATGAGGTTAAAGAGGTCTGCTGTGACTGCCTGTCTGAATTTGCTGTTTGATTCCACCTGCAGCAGCTCGGGACAAAGATCATTAACAGACTCATCATGTGTTCAAATGCAACTTTAAAACCATAACACACAGTTTGTGTAAGTTAATGGTGGGTTCACCTTGTTTCTTTCTGGCTGCGCTTCTTCTTTCACAGCTAAATGACAAAAGACAAAAGTCTGATTACTTCATTATTACTGATCACATACTTTACTTTGGATTTGTCCATCATGTTGACACAGCTCACTAGATGATGTGCTACAAATTATAAATGTACTGTACCTGTCTGAAGTTTCCTGATTTTAACAGCCAGAACAATGATGACTATAGTGAGGACAGCAGTCAGACCACCCAGGATCACACTCATTAGGGTTGTCATTCCATCAGGACTCTCTACTGGAAGCATGGTAGAATTAGACTCTTTAATCTGTCTTTTAATCAAAATGAATGTCTCTATGGTAACTTTCCCAATGAAAATAATCTTAAGAGAGGAAAGGAGAACCTTACTTTGAGTGTTACAATCCTTTTCATCATCTGATTCACCATCAACTTAAAAAAAAAAAAAGATTAAATGATTGCAAAACGTTTTGGTTTGTTGTTTGTCTTCCTGCTGTTTTCATACTGTGACAATACATTTGAGATATACTGTAAATATGATGAGATAAAGAGATCTTTATTAAAGATACGTCTTTACTGCAAACTTACCTTTAACATTTAAATGGGTTGCAGTGGAAATTACTGTATGTTTGCCTTTGTAAAATCCACAGAAATACAGTCCAGAGTCAGATAAATCCACTCGCTTGATTTGAAGTAAAACAGTGGAGACGTTGTAGCTCATTTTAAATTTTCCAGTTGAAAAGCCATCACAGTAAAAAACGTTGCCATCAGATCCGTACATAGAGGAGATACAGCTGGGTTTGGTTCTGTTGGTCACTCTGAACCAGTCTGTCTGAGTTGGACTTGTGGAAATGTCAGAGCACAGCAGTGTGACATCTTCACCAGGCTGAACCTCCACAGTCTGAGACTCAGAACCTGAGACAGAGATCCAGCCTGAAACACACAGCAGAGACAACATGAGATCCACTCGAGCTGATTATGCAACAACAATACCTATAAATTAATTCAACACAAATTAATTTGCAAATTAAAAAATAAAGGTGGGTTACTGGACAAAAGAAAGATTAGAATTGTATTTGCTGGCAGAATAATTCAATAGCAGTACTTACTGAGGCTGCAGAGAAGTATAGCTGTTATTAAGGTGAAGCTCTTCATTGTGCGTATAACTGTGTCACAGCAAGAGCACTTTATATCAGTGGAAAGGGGCGGGGAAATGAATAATTCATGCAGAGAAGCTCAATTCTCTCATCACGGAATATCTGTACTTGATGCTGTTTGAGACAAAAATATGCCTCAAAGAATTTCAGACGGCATCAAGTGACAATTATTCTGCCATTCATACAGTTTTATACAGCCATCATGGAAGATCACAGTCTGATACAGCAGGTCAGACAGTAAAAATCACCTGCAAGTATGTTGTTATTCATCTGTATTCAAGAATGTAGTAGAACAATGTATTATTCTTCTCAAAATAAAAGCAAAGTTATGAATGCAAATTATATCTATAACATTAGGCAATACTTTATTATATTAGTGAAATAAAAAACAATATAACATCTAAAAATGAACACGAGCATGATTACAAACCGTGCTTCAATGTCGGGCAGTGTTGGAGGACTATGTAAGGCTGTTACTGCATACACCCCAAAAACGTTGTTCCTGTCACTCTCACCATTGACTTGTTTGTTGTATCATTGTTGGTAATACAGTCTGCCTTTACTATGTCTTCAGCAAAGTTACTGATATCACGGGAGCCAGATTTTGTTCGACAGTTAGGTGTAAACAGTCTGAGTAGCACTGTGCCGAAAACATAGCCCTGAGGAACACCAGTCGGCAGCCTGATGGAGCTAGAGATACATTTCCACTCTCTCTCTGTGTTGTGTCAGTTCTTCTACTGACAGATGGATGTGTCGACAGAAATATCAGTCATTGTAAGCACTGTAAGTACCCACAGCTCATTTTAACAGACCCTGAGGGGCTATTGTACACATGCACATACCACAACCTGCACAGTCTGAGACTCAGAACCTGAGACAGAGATCCAGCCTGAAACAAGCAGCAGACAACATGAGATTGATCCCTGAGAGTATAATGCAACAGTTACTGTAACAAGTCTACAAAAACAATGAATTCAGTTCTAATATACAACTTTAAATTCTGGTGGGGTACTTATATTATTTTGTCCTGAGAATAATGAAGTGCCAGTACTGCAGAGACGTAAAGAGGTTACCAAGGTGAAGCTTCACATTGTGCAATTAATCGTGTCACTGCAATGACAGTTTGTACCACTGAGCTCCTATGAAGGGTGTTAAGGGAGGCGGAGTGTCTTTTGCTTTTCTTTGTGCCACTCACACTGACCTGTCAATGCATTCATATCTATTTTTGTTTAAAATAGTTTACTCAGATTTTTTATGCAACAAAAACACTGTACTGACATGGCAGGATATAACACACTACAACCAAATGTACTGCAGTACAACATAGTACCCATAGGGGTACCCCCATTTTAGAAACACTGGTGTAGGGCATGTTTTAAAGGGATAGCCTTGGTCTTAGATCAATTGATTTTGTACCCAGAAAACAGGCCAAAATCACTGACACGTTTAAGAAGGTGTGGAACTGAATGATGTGGCATAGAAAATATCAATGAGAGATCATCTGCAGAAAGGTTATCTTTAAAATCATGTTTGAAAGGTGTGATACCTGTTATATCCTGGCTAGGTTAAGCAAGAATATTAGACCAAAACCCCACAAATGCTTTTTCAGCATCAAGTGAGATTGCAACATCTGGGTGTTGGAGAGATGCAGCCTTTGATATTACATGAAAGAGTCTTATATTAAAAGCAGCATGGCATCCAAAAAGGAAGAGTCCAGAAAGGCCCCAGCCAGCTGAGAGAACTGCCTTGCTAACCACTGTATCACTGTCTTGCCTGTTTGGTCTTACAAATGGGCTTTACAGGCTCCATCAAACCTCATATTTCACATAACATTTTGCAATCAATAAAATGAAAAGAGACTGAGAAGAAAAGAAAAAGAGCCATGTCAGAATGAAAACTAAACACTAGGACACAATATATGTATCTTAAGGGTCCACTGTGTAACATTTAGTAGGATGTATTGGCAGAAAGGGAATATGATATTCACAGATATGTTTTCATCACTGTGTAATCATCTGACTATAAGAATTGTTGTGTTTTCATTACTTTAGAATGAGCAGGTTTTATGTACAAACACTACGGGTCACCTTCCATTAGTGATGGGAATTATGGCTCTTTTTAGAGAACCGGTTCCTTTGGCTTGGCTCACTAAAAAGAGCCGGCTCTTTCGGCTCCCAAGTTGCTCCTCAGATTTTTTGTTGCTTAAATCAATTTGTTACCAATTTATGTGTAAAATGAATATCTAATGTAAATACATATATTATATCAAATGTTTAGTATTTATATGGATTTATTAATATACTCAACATGGAACAGAGTGCTACAAAAATAAATCATAAAATACAAAAACAAAGACCCATCTCAATTAGACAAAAAGCTGCTCAATATGAAATTTTTAACTTCGCACAGTCTACACTCTGCCTTTGAACCGTCTATCACATATATATACATATATGTCCAAACTGTACTACGTTTCCTGTCACTCATTTTCCTCACCTTTCCAGTGTGTAGTCTCTGTCTATGTAGCAAGTTCTCTCGCTCTGTCAAGTCTCCCTCCCACCTGTTCACATGCTCACTGTGCGTCTGTAACCCCTCCCTCCCCCCTCCTGCTGAGTGTAGATACACAGACGTCGCCACACATCTTGACCAATCACGCGGCTTTAACAGAAAGAAATCCGGATCTGGCTCCCAATCAGGAGCCGGCTCCCGTCGTTCACCTCAAAGAGCCGGCTCTTAGAGCCAGATCGTTCACGACCAACCCATCACTACCTTCCATTGAGTCTGCCATGTTGAACTGCCATGTTCCTACAGTAGCCCAGAATGGACAAACCAAACAGTTGAATGTAGATAGGGCCTTAAGGATTTCATGTGAGTCTCCACTAACTCATTTTACCTGCTGCTTGTATTTTTGATCATATTCCTACACATCACAGCCAGACTGCCAGGAGAGAGCAGCTGGTATACTCTGCTACAGTGAAATGAATTCACTTTGCAGCATCAGAAACCTGATAGATGAGAGTTTAACCTGGCTGAGTGTGTTCATCTGGATGAGTTCTCTGGCAAAAGAGTGTGTTGACGTTTGAATGCAGATGTTGATGTGGCTTGTGATGGTAAAGTAGTTCAATAAGTCTGTGTAAAGAAGAGATTATGTAGAATGTATAATAGTATCATTGCTCTTTGTTGTAGCAGGCTGTTGGTGTTTGTGGTCAGGGCTTCTCTACTAGAAACATGGTAGAATTAGACTCCTTAATCTGACTGATATTAATGGCTCTATGGTAAGAGAGGAAAGGAGAACCTTACTGTGAGTGTAAAAATACAGTTCATCATCAGATTCACCATCACCTTTAAAAAAGATAATGGAATAATTGGAATTGTATCCTCGTTTGACTTTATGCTGCTTTCAAACAGTGACAATACATTTGAGATATATTGTAAATATAATGAGGAGAGTACATATTTAAAAGAGGTAAGACTTAACTATAAACTTACCTTTAACATTTACATATGTTGCAGTGGAAATGACGGTGTGTCTGTGTCAAAGAGCTGAAGGGCAGTCTTCCTGTGGCTAATGATACGCTCAGTGTTTTCACCACAGTGGAAACTGAAAAAAGGGGGAGGGAGGGTGTACAAGACTTGTTGCTTGCCCAAAAGTGAAAGAAAAAACAGCCAGGGCAGAAAACTACCACTCTAGCAGAAACACACAGTCTTGTGGGAACATTAGTGTATGTTTTTATCTATTATCTTGAACCTCTTCTCCTTTGCAGGGTTGTGGGGGGGACTGGAGCCAATCCCAGCTGACATTGGGCGGGAGGTGGGGTAGACAGGTCACCGGTTAATCACAGGGCTGACACATAGACACATCAAACAGGGTCACCATTAAATCTAACCTTTCTGTTGTTGGACTGTGGGGGGAAGCTGGAGCACCCCGAGGAAACCCACACAGACACAGGGCAGAACATTCAGACTCCACACAGAAAGGCCCCAGCCGGCTGACACCACCCTCTCGCTGTGAGGCGACAGTGCTAACCACTGTACCATCGTACCACCTATGTTTTATCCTAAAAATAGGCTTTACAGGCTCCTCCTGCATCAAACCTCATACGTGTTTGTCATTTTGAAGTCAAGTCTGGGTCTTACTGGCAACCCAAGACGTCAGTATTTGACAGCCTGAATGACTGACCCCACCTTTAATGTTAAACCTTTCTATCTTTTAGATATAGAGGGGAGGCATTCTGGCGTCTGACACATCTTTCTAATTGGAATAATGACTCATTTCATCTGAGATCACATGTTGATGTTTGTGCACCGCCACAACATGACAACAGGCACATAAATGACTAAAAACAATACAGGTCTTTACTGAATAAATGAGTGACTTCACTGCCTCCTGCAGTGCTGTCAGCATCACACACTACACTGTTCTGAGGTCAGCAGCAGATCTGCCATTCAGTATCCCCACATTGGTATCCAATGAAGTCTAACATTAAGGCATCATAATGAAATAAGGATTACATAACAGGATATGGCTCTATTTTCAAACAATTTTTCATAGACTAAAAGAACTATCAAAGTTCAGTTCTGAGCGGTTCAAACGATGGATGTGATATTTCCTTAATAAAATCAATAAGTTGAGCTCTCTGGTTGTTTTCACTGTATAATATTACATCATTGCCTTGTAATTTAACTGGATGATAGGTCACTGATCAGTGGGGGAAGCTTTACTCCGTTGCACGTCACATCGCTACGTCAGTGACGTGAGTGCACCATGGCGTTTCGCAGCCACCTGTCCTCGTTCTTTCCTCCTGTCTGAAATTAGTACGTCGAATTATAAAGTTCATGAAGTTGGGAAATAATGGATGGATTTGTTTTCAATTGTCCTCGGACAGAGGAGGAGCTGGACAACAACTTATTTCAACAACAACAACAACAGATTGCGCTGCTTTGGAGACATCAACAGTGAGTTTAAATATATTTTTAATAATCACTTTGAAACCTGTGCTGACTTTGTCGCATTTTGTGTGGCTGAGGCTGTTTTCATTCTCTCTCTCTGCTGTGGTCTGGGTGCTGAGGAAAACGTGCAGTGTTTGCTGGGTGCTGGTCTATGCTGGTCATGTCCTACTGTGTCTAATGTTGGGTGGGTTTATGGCTTGGTGCGCTGCCTGCTGTCTGCCTGCTCGATTCTTTATTCTGGTGGAAAAAGCTGTGATTATTATTCAGCTGTGGAGATCCTATGTCTCTACCATGTGACTTTATAGAGGTTAAACACTGTTGTGTGCCTGCTCTTTGTGTTTCTGGGAACCACTGTACTCTGCTACAGTGAAATGAATTCACTGAGCAGCACTAGAAACCTGATAGATGAGAGTTTAACCTGAAATCATGGCTGAGTGTGTTCATGTGGATGTGCACTGGCAAAAGAGTGTCTTGAAGTTTGAAGGCTGCTGAAGTAGTTCAATAAGTCTGTGTAAAGTAGAGATTATGTACAATGTATAATAGTATCATTGCTCTTTGTGTAGCAGGTTGTTGGTGTTTGTGGTCAGGGCTGAAGTCTTCCTGTGGTGCAGACTTTGTTTTTCACTCATACAGACAATGTTTGTCCCCACAGGGGGCTGCTTTATTCCATTGTTACTGATTTTCTTCACTATTTTTTTCAGTCTGTACACATCCAGAAACTGATAGTATTTAGAAAAAAGCATGTAGGTCAGTTTTAACTGTTTATTTTTGCTGCAAAGCTTTGACTTTAGAGGCCTTGTGACTTTCACAGCAGTTGTACTCAGACCACACTGTGCTGTCTCTTCCTGTGAAATGATATGTATCTCACTCCTCCCTCCCCCCTGACAGACCGTTTGACTCTCCCTATGAGGGCGTTTGACAGTCGTCAGTGTCCTTTGTGTCTCATCAAACGTCAAATATGTCCTCTTTCCTCTCAGATGAAGACTGAAGGCCGACAAAATAAGAAACCTTGACCAAAAAAGTGAAAGAAAGAAATACTATGCCAATGATCAATGAATATACAGTAGATATAGTAGTAATAGAACTTTATTGTCAAACAGTTTTTTGTATCCACCCACACAGAAATACACAACAGCTGATTCATATGATAAAGCATCAGTCGCACTCAGAGTTGCAGTTCCAGTTTGTTCCTGAGTCTATCTGCTGACAGCATAAATAACATGAGTCTCCACTTGTCTCTCTGATGCAGGCCTCCTGTTTCTTATGGTCTGTGGAAGGAACTTCAGCACTGCAGAGTCCAGCTGATCAGAGCCCAGATTCTGTAGATCAGAGGATTTAGAGTCATATATTTATTTCAATTAAAAAGTGAAAAACTTTTTCATAATTTAAGCTGAAGTTGAGCGTATGAGTTAATGGGATCATTTCTACGTGAGGTTAAAGAGGTCTGCTGTGACTGCCTGTCTGAATTTGCTGTTTGATTCCACCTGCAGCAGCTCGGGACAAAGATCATTAACAGACTCATCATGTGTTCAAATGCAACTTTAAAACCATAACACACAGTTTGTGTAAGTTAATGGTGGGTTCACCTTGTTTCTTTCTGGCTGCGCTTCTTCCTTCACAGCTAAATGACAAAAGACAAAAGTCTGATTAGTTCATTATTACTGATCACATACTTTACTTTGGATTTGTCCGTCATGTTGACACAACTCACTAGATGATGTGCAACAAATTATAAATGTACTGTACCTGTCTGAAGTTTCCTGATTTTAACAGCCAGAACAATGATGACTATAGTGAGGACAGCAGTCAGACCACCCAGGATCACACTCATTGCTATTGGATCACTCGGACATGATAGACTGATATCTAAAACGGTAGAATTAACACTCTTTAATCTGTTGATTGTTGTTGATTGAAATGAATGGCTCCATGGTAACAGAAAATAATCTTAACAGAGGAAAGGATAACCTTACCTTCAGTGACACATTCCACTTGATCTTCATATTCATCATCACCTTTAAAAAAAGATGATAAAATAATTTCAAAACGTTTTAGTTTCTTGTTTGTCTTCCTGCAGTTTTCATACTGTGACGATACATTTGAGATATAATGTAAATATGATGAGATAAAGAGATCTTTATAAAAGGTAAGGCTTAACTACAAACTTACCTTTAACATTTAAATGTGTTGCAGTAGAAATGACTGTATGTGTGCCTATGTATAATCCACAGAAATACATTCCAGAGTCAGATACATCCACTCCTTTGATTTGAAGAAAAACAGTGGAGACGTTGGAGCTCATTTTAAATTTTCCATTTTGAAATCCATCACAGAATGAAGCGTCTTTATCAGATCCGTACATAGAGGAGATACAGCTGGGTTTGGCTCTGTTGGTCACTCTGAACCAGTCTACCTGAGTTGGACTTGTGGAAATGTCAGAGCACAGCAGTGTGACATCTTCACCAGGCTGAACCTCCACAGTCTGAGACTCAGAACCTGAGACAGAGATCCAGCCTGAAACACACAGAAGAGACAAGATGAGATAGATCCATGAGAGTATAATGCAACAGTTACTGTAATAAGGCTACAAAATCATCCCTCCACTAATATGCAGTACAAGTTTAAATTACTGGTTACATTATTTGGTGCTGAAAGTAATAAAGTGTTGGCACTTACTGAGGCTGCAGAGAAGTAAAGCTGTTATCAGGTTGAATGTCCTCATTGTGCATTGAGAGGTTTTACCACTTAGCACCTATAAGGGGTTTAGAGAGGCGGAGTGTCTTTTGTTCTTCCGCTCACACTGACCTGCCAATGCAGTGCATTTTAGCTGCATCCAGTCTTGTGCATTACAATGTTTTCTTTTGGAACACACTGATTTTACTTTACAGGCTGCACATTTGACACAAAAGCTTTCAGCTGAACGTTGTTGTTAACTTTGTGTTGGAAGTTTTGCGTTTTCTGTTTCATGTCCTTTGTGAAGCTTCCAGCTTCCTGTGGAGGTGGGTGAATGAAAGGGTAAAATTCTTCTCTTTTTTTAACTCTGCAGTGTCACTTATGCAACATACTACTCACTTAATTCTGTTGGTAGCCATAGATAGTAAGTATTGACTTTTCATACTGTTTATTTTAGTCTTCAGCAGCTGTTTGTGTGATATCCTCACTTATTCTGTGAACCAGCAATATTTTAGATTGAGATATGATTATCTGTGATTTGTGGTGCTGATGTACCTTCATACAATTTTGAGTTGATAACTGGTTAATACATATAAAACATTGCTGCTGATGGTAGACATATTTCATAGTATAGCCTTACAATTTGATTTGCCAATAAAAGAACCTTCCTGTGCCATTTTCCTTTGGTTTCAGAACAATTGAGTTTCACCACTCACTCAGTAATTGCGGTGGGTGAGATCACCATGGTAAACGTGGTGCCACCATTGACTCATGTATGAAAAAGAATAATTGTTTATTTGATTGTTAATGACATAGAATTCACATACAATTACACATGAATGTTTTGATGAAAACGATCAATAAACACAAAAAGTATGAAACAATCCTGATCCTAAAAACTTTTAAATATACTGGAAAGTTTCAAATGATTCATCCATATGTACTAGAAATAACCTTTAATTTCAGATACATGGCAAACAAAGTATGTATGTATATGCTGTAGGCCATAGAGAAGCTTTAAAAGCAGTTTTAGTTCAAACTTCAGTCTGAATCTACAACAACTCAAAAAGAGCCCTAAAATAATCCTGTTTTACTCATAATTCCAATGGAATATGTCTTGTCATTTATTTGAACTGTAGTACACACACTCACTCCAGATTTGATCCCTGTGTTTTCTTGATCTCTTCGTCAGTTTGACACTTAAAGCAGCATAATGTAGGTAACTCTGGTAACAAAATATAAATGACATAACATAACATAATTATTGTGTTCTTAAGTAAAAACTATGTCTAGTTAATAATGTATTGTGCAGTAAATATGTGTCTGATTGGTAATTCAACAGCTAATTCAATGTCAGCAGTTTTGTATTTACCTCTGCAATTGCTGTGGAGGGAGCCTGACATCTTGCTGGAGTCTCTGGTTGTGGAAAAAAAAGCCATGTTAGGTGCTCTTTACCACCCTACCCTGTTCACCTACTGTGTACCCTTGGTGTGGGGATAACTGTTTTGAAGCCCAGAGTTTGGCCCTATGGCTGTTGCCCTGTCGTTTTTTTGGAGCCAGAAGTGACCATCTTTGGAGCATGGGGCTGGTGGGTTGGAGTTTTAGGCAAGGGTTAGGGTTAGTAACAGTATCTTGGTTCATGTTTGGTCAGCACTACTAGTTTGACTGTTTGATCTTGGTTTTGTGACTTGTCAATCACAAGGTAGCCACACCCTAAGCATACCCTGCTTTATTGTCCATTTTACTCTAAATGGGACCATCATTTACTAAATTAACTTCATGCTGTATGGATGAAGACTTGAAACTAGCAACTGATACCATAAACTCAAGGATTTACTGAGCTAATAAATCAAGTGAGAAGTGGGGTCGTTTTGCCATTACAGTCAATACAACCTTTTTTTTTGCAGCCAGTGCAGTTTCCCCGCAGGTCATTATTAAGAATGTGGGTCAAAGGCACTTTCATAGTAATCATAGTAACTCAGTCTCACTCCTGCCTGTGTACCCATGGCCCATTTGTTAAGTTTTCTCTTAAGGCTTTCAGGAATCCACTGTTCCCCCAAAAAACTTCCACCTGTGGGTAAGTTTCGGGTCGGTAATTTAGAAAACTATTCTACTATTTTGAGAGTAACCTTGAGTTCTTTCTGAAAAATAGAATTTTAAATGTTTTCTTAAAATGCTTTCTAGCACCACAAATCAGCATGGCTAGATACCACTGAGGTTGAGTTAGAATATATGGTTTTGAAGTTTGGTTCAATCAACCTTTCCTCTTATCCTCATCAAAAGAGCCAGACAAACTTCTTCTTTGGTAAATATTATCTCACTGTACCTCCAGAATGAAGATATGTTCTCCTGGACATTTTGCAGAGGATACTGATTAAGACGATGTTCACGGTAACAGACACAAGCAGAGCTGCAGCCACATAAAGCACCAGTACAGAGGAAGTGTCCTCATGTTTCTCTGTGAAAACATATAAAGCAATATAGACTGAGCGAATGAAGAAAAGAGACGTGGCTTCAATTTACATAGAATACATATGTTGCTCACCTCCAACATCAGCATGGACCGTGCAGTTCGGAGTTACAGAGCCTCCTGGCTTCATGGTGTCGAACACTGGCTGCAGGGGGAAAGAGCTGCGACCAGACTCTGAAAAACAGAAATGTTACAAAGAGTAATGGAAAATCAAAAAAGTGATAAAGATGGTTTTCAAATTGTTAACTGGCCAAAATACCTACGTTTTAAATCCAAAAATATTGCATTCTCAAATTCCGGGACAACAATGATGATTTTTCCGCAGTAGTACATCGCTGAATCCGAGTCCTGCACATTAGAAATGTTCAGATGGTAGAACCCTTCTCCAGCATGAACTGAAAACCGTTTGTCATGTTTAAACTGGTTGTGGAAGCTGTTGCTGTCAGGTGAATGTTTGTAGACAGAGGATATTATATGAGGTTGCTCCCCTGCAACCTGCTTGTACCAGCACAGATATTTAACACTGGCACCGTAGAAACACGGTAAAGTCACACTGTGTCCGGGGTTAGTGTAGAGCACAGCGCCATCTGAAACAAACAAAGAGATAAGTTAATGACCACTGAATGCAAATTGAACTTTACACATTACCCATCATTTATTTTTATTATGAAAAATGTTCTGTGCAGTCCTTTACCTGCTCCAAAAAGAAGAACCAAGAGCACATAAAACTTGAACATCCTTCGCTCCGTAGTGATCTTGCAGTATGATGGCGGTTTCAGTAAAGGGGTCAAAGACAATGAGTACACTTTCAGTGGAAAATAGTCTGTATGTAACACAGGTGGTGCAGATTTGTGGGTGTCAGTGCTCTCACAGAAGGAAGTGAGAAGTTCTGAAGTTAATGTTACACATCTTTCTGATTTTGCATTAAGGTTGAAACATTTCCTGCAGTCCAAACCAAAGTTGTTAGAATGAACTAAAACTAAACAAAAAACTTAAACAAGCTGTGAAAAAGACATTTTAGTTAAACTGGAACTATTATGCTTTTCCTCAGTTTCTCCCATAAATATTATGTTACAGTGTTGGAAGTTGACATTAAGTCAGGACCAAATGTGAGCCTATCATGACGTTGCCCATTGAATTGTGGAGTAATGTTTGGAAGTCTGGCGTTTGGACTTATGGTCATCGCCATGACAGTTTGTAGCGCCAGTGGAGGTGACGTACTGCGAGTTTAACTGCTTTGGGGATTCACAGAGTTTACTAATGCATATAATTACTTTATTTGAAGCTATTAGCTAACCACTAACTCCTTATGGACTGAAAACGTGAGGCACCGGCGCACCCGGCGGTCCGTAGCTCCTGTACTAGAGATATAACATTAAACACAGACACTCTCCCCACTGCTCTGAGCATGCATAAGTTAGCAGCACACCCACTGTTTCAGACAGGATGAACTTAGGCGCTGCATGAAGGGATACACATTTTGAAGAGTGAATCATGCAAAGCTACTCTAGTGGAGTCTCAAACTAAGACTATAGAGCTGGAAATGAGCATAATAGGTCCCATTTGACTGAAATAAAAATAAAAGCTAGGCTAACACAACACAAACTCAGTGAAACAATATTGGAGAGTAAAATAGAGACTGATGTAGAATGGTATCATATTCAGTCAAAAGCAGGTAGGTCAGTTGTCACTGCTTTTGCTGCAAAGCTTTGACTTCAAAGGCCTTGTGACTTTAACGGCAGTTGTGCTCAGACCACACTGTGCTGTCTGTCTCTTCCTGTGAAGTGATGTGTATCTCACTCATCCCTCCCCCCTGAAAGACCATTTGACTCTCCCTACGACTCTTTTGTGTCTCATCAAACATCAAATATGTCCTTGTTCCTCTCAGATGAAGATTAAGAGAGACACAAGCAAGAAAATACAAACTGACCATGAATGTAGGAACTGTTATTTTAAAATGTTTGTCATGGAGCCCTTCTGCCACCCACTACTCACGTGAGTTGTGGCCGTCAGCAGATTAATATGATAAAGCACCAGCATCATTAAACTGACAGTTGCCTTTTCAGTTGCTTCCTGGGTCTATCTGCTGGTCTATCTCTACCTGTCTCTCTGACGCAGGCCTCCTGTTTCTGATCGATTGGAAGGAACTGCAGAGAGTGCAGCAGAGTTCAGCTTATCAGAGCCCAGATTCCTGGATCCTGTGTCACAGTGCTGCACTTTATACCCGCTGGCTGCTAGTTGAGTTTTGTCAAAAGAAGTACATTTTCACTGCTCCCTCTTTTACTTTCCATCGAGCTTCGGCTTCAGAGGCCTCGTGATTTTCACCTCAGTTGTTCTCAGACCACACTGTGCTGTCGCTTCCTGTCAAATAATTGATGTGTACCTCACTAACTCCTCCCTCCTGACAGGACACATAAGCAAGACAGACACTTTTACCGAGAGAGAGACAGACAAGCGAGAAAATACAGAATCAAAGTTTATTTTTGGACTCCTTCCACCCACTACTCACACACAAAAACACAACAGCAGATTAATGTGATAAAGCATCAGTTCCACTCAGAGCTACAGTCCCAGTTGAGTCTATCTGGTGGCAGCATACACAACATGTGGCTCCAGCTCTCTCTCTGGTGCAGGTCTGTGGTTTCTTTTTGGTTTCGCCTGGAAACGTAGAGCTGCGTAGTTCAGGTCATCTGAGTCCAGATTCTGTAAATCAGAGTATTTAGAGTCACATACTCACAAACACTGTATCTGAGTTTGCTCATTGGTGGATTCGAGTGTTGTAACAAATGGTTTTTAAAAGAATCACAGCTGTTTGGCACAATTGAAACTAAACTCTGTTTGATTTTTATCCGAAATGGAGTAAGGAAGTCAATTGGTTGATCTAATAGAACATTTTCATGGTTTCAGAGGGAAAAAACAAAAAACATGTTGGAAAGATGGAAGAAGTATGGCTACAGCTAGCATTTGCTGACATTTGGAGTAAGGCAAATAATAACAAAAATAGAAATTTTACAAAAACATTAATAAATCTCTACTGTCGGTAAACAGTTTGTAAATGGCAGCTGAAATTAGAGATACAAGTATGAATTAATGTTCTTAATGGTGGGTTCACCTTGTTTCTTTCTGGCTGTGCTTCTTCCTTCACAGCTAAATGACAAAAGACAAAAGTCTGATTAGTTCATTATTACTGATCACATACTTTACTTTGGATTTGTCCATCATGTTGACACAGCTCACTAGATGATGTGCAACAAATTATAAATGTACTGTACCTGTCTGAAGTTTCCTGATTTTAACAGCCAGAACAATGATGACTATAGTGAGGACAGCAGTCAGACCACCCAGGATCACACTCATTAGGGTTGTCATTCCATCAGGCTCCTCTACTGGAAACATGGTACATAAGACTATTTTAATCAAAATGAATGGCTCTATGGTAACTTGCACAATTAAAATAATCTTAAGAAAGAAAAGGAGAACCTTACTTTGAGTGTTACAATCCACCTGATCATCTGATTCACCATCAACTTTAAAAAAAGATGATAAAATATTTTCAAAACGGTTTGGTTTCTTGTGTCTTCCTGTTGTTTTCATACTACTGTGACGATGCATTTGAGATATGCTGTAAATATGAGGAGATAAAGAGATCTCTATTAAATATATGTCTTTACTGCAAACTTACCTTTAACATTTAAATGTGTTGCAGTGGAAATTACTGTATGTTTGCCTTTGTAAAATCCACAGAAATACAGTCCAGAGTCAGATAAATCCACTCGCTTGATTTGAAGTAAAACAGTGGAGACGTTGGAGCTCATTTTAAATTTTCCAGTTGAAAAGCCATCACAGTAAAAAACGTTGCCATCAGATCCGTACATAGAGGAGATACAGCTGGGTTTGGTTCTGTTGGTCACTCTGAACCAGTCTGTCTGAGTTGGACTTGTGGAAATGTCAGAGCACAGCAGTGTGACATCTTCACCAGGCTGAACCTCCACAGTCTGAGACTCAGAACCTGAGACAGAGATCCAGCCTGAAACACACAGCACTCGAGCTGATTATGCAACAACAATACCTATAAATTAATTCAACAAAAAACTTTGGATTACATTAATGGATTACTGGATAAAGAGAGATTAGAATTGTATTTGCTGCTCAGAATAATTCAATAGCAGTACTTACTGAGGCTGCAGAGAAGTAAAGCTGTTATTAAGGGGAAGCTCTTCATTGTGCGTATAACCGTGTCACAGCAAGAGTACTTTATATCACTGTAAAGGGGCGGGGAATTGAATAGGCCATGTAAAGAAGCTCACATCTTTTACCACGGAACATTTGAGACAAAATTGTGCCTCAAAGAATTTCAGATGGCATGAACTAACAATTCTTCTGCCACTTTTACAATTCTATACAACCATCATGGAATACATCCTCACCTCATCTGTAGCAGTCTGATACAGCACAATCACATGCAAGCTTGTTATTCATCTGTATTCAAGTATGCAGTAAAATGACATGTTGTTCCAGTCTGAAGCCAAGGTGCACAGACAGCAAACACAATAATAAATCAGTTACCAAACCAGCAAGTCCCTGTGTAATAAAAAAAAAAAAATTATAAATGCACATCATAAATACTTTATTAGTGAATGATGATCATTGAAATAAAAAATAATATAGTAGCTAATAACTAAAAGGATCATGGTTACAAATAGTGCGTCCGTGGAAAGGGGATTGTGTTGGGGGACTATGTAAGACTGTAGATTATGTACACCACAAAAACCTTCATGCCCCTCACTCTCTGCACACTGGTGTCATTGATTTGTTTGTTGTATCATTGTTGTTGATACAGTCTGCCTCTACTGTGACATTAACAAACCTATCGACTGAAGCTGGATTTTGTTTATGTGTAAACAGTCTGAATAGCACTGGGCTGAGCATGTAGCCCTGAGGAGCACCAGTGGGCAGCCTGATGGAGTTAGAGATACATTTCCACACTCTCTCTGTGTTGTGTCAGTTCTTCCAGTGACAGAGGGAGGTGTCGACAGACCAAACACTGTCACTGTAAGCACTATAAGTACCCACAGCTCTTTTTATCAGACTCAGAGGAGGTATTGTACACATGCACACAGTAGATTCTCCAAGATTATCATCTCTGTCTCTAATCAGCTTAATCTCTGTACTGTGCAGTACAACCAAAAGTGCATACTGAAGGGCATACTAAAATCACATCTGTCTTCTGATCACCACATCTTGTCGCCTCCAGGAGGCATTACAGATCTCTGTCTACCAAAATATCCAACTCTAAAAATGGGCGTAACGTGCAATAAACCAATCAGAGCGTCATCTCACATTCCCTTTAAAAGCAGGCGCGCTTCTTCCATGGCGGATTGCTATTATAATGGCGGATTTGCCAGGCGCACGCCAGGAGCGGTTTACAGCCGAGGAGACCGACGTTCTCGTCAGGGTTGTAAAATACCGAGAAGTGACATTATTGACATGAAATAAATGTAACACAGCCATACAATAAATCAAAACAATGTAACGCAGCTTCACAGGAAGAAGACCCTGGCCTCGGGAGCAGTGTGCACGGGCCGTGCAGTGCTCAAGGGCCAGCTGAGGAGGGAGCAGCGCCAACACCAAGGTGCAGAGGATCCAGACCCGCTACACGCCGGAGGACCCCCGTTCCTGCAGCAAACCGGGTTTGACATGCTGGAGTGGGAGCTGTCCGGGATGCGGCAAAGTATTAATGCCACACGCCTCCTCTTTTCGCTGAACCGCCCCGTGGGGCGCAAGTTCATTCCCTAATTTAAGTACGTGCATTGGTGGAGGGAAAATTCCAATGTGCGTCGAGTGCAAAATAGGAATTAGCGCCAGTGTACAGTACAAGTCAATTGCGCTGAGTGCAAGATAGAAGACTGTTTTCACGTTCATGAGCTGAAGGTGGATAGTGTTTATTTGTAACCTTAAAGCAAGATGTTGTCAACAGTCTGAAAACCAGTCATGGTCAAGTATCACGTGTGAGGTGGAACTTGACGCCTCTGGGGCACAAACATTGAAACTTTACTTTGAAGCAAGAGACATCTTGTGTGCAACAGTTAAGCTTTAAAAATATTTGGATATTCAATTCAATTTCAATTCAATTCTATTTATTATTTTTTATATTCAGAGATTCTGTTTCTTTTAATGAGAGGTAGAAGTGCAGTTTCGTTATTTTTTTAACTATGGGTGAATTCACTTTTTCGTGGAAAAGAAATATATTTTTATTTTTCAAAGCAAAGAATTTTAGGATATATGTCATAAAACACGTCTGGAGCAGATATAAACCAAAGTGTAAAGGAAAAAACAATTCATATTTCAAAATATTTCGAAGACATATAAACAAGTATATGAAGTCCATAAAATAAGTAAAGCCTTATATTTCACATAAACAGTTTTGAGTATACCTTATAGTGGTAGTTATAGACCAAACATGAGCTCTCAAGTGTGTGTTCTGTCCAGTGTTTATGGTTTTACCATTCCCTAAGGAAAGTGAACAGTTTATAAAAAGTTCATAATGGAGCTGTTTGATACCACAGGACATAACAGAAAGTTTAAGTTCTTTGTTGCTATATTGTTAAAACAAATAGTGTAAGTGTCTGACCCAACAGTTTGTCAAAGTAGAGTCACTTTCATTTAACTGTGTTACTTTTATGTTCATTCACCTTTAACTGAGGTCATAACGGATGTTTACAGTGGAACACAGTCCGACCCTCTTTGCAACCAATCACATGTAACCTCATTTTAAAGCTAACGTCTGCTCTTTCACTCAAACCTTTCAGTTCTTAGGACCACTGAGACGATGCCCCTGTACACGATCCTCTGTGGAGTATGTAAGTGTCTTGATATGAAATATATTCAGGTCTGTGATTCTAAGTAAGGCTAAAAATGTAATGTCTGTATAGTTTGTATAACATTATATCTTTTTGATCCAGTTCATCTGTCAGTGGTGATCCAGTCGGCAGCAGTCCAACAGGACACTGGAGTTATATTCGCCAGTGTTGGGGACAATGTGACTCTACATTGTTCGTATGACAGCCAAGTAGCGATGCACTTTTCCTGGTACCAACAAACCTTAGGAGGTGGACCTGAGCTCCTGTCCTCTGTTTATAAGCACAATCTGCCATCCAAAGTCTTTCCCTGGATGGAGAAGAACCCTCGCATCTCTTTGGAAAGAAAGAAAGGGATAAATCATTTACACATCTCCGATGTCCACTTATCAGATTCAGCTACATATTTCTGTGGAAGCTCACACTCCAACATCATGGAATTTGGAAAGGGGGTCTTTCTAAGTGTCAAAGGTATTGTGCTTTTATTTTTCATTGGCTTTAAAGATTTGCATTCCATTCATTTGCTTTGCGTGTAAAATTAAACTTATAGTGTTGAAATATACACACCAGAGATTATATAACACTGGATGGTTCGGGGCATATGAGCTCTCCAATCAACACCCGTCAATGTAAAATATACTGTTCTTAAGGCTTATCATCTTCCGTTTTTTTTTAAGTTATTTTTTTTGGCCTTTTTATTGCCTTTATTTGATAGGGACAGCCGAAGATAGACAGGAAAGGGGGGCAGAGAGAGGGGATGACACGCAGCAAATGGCTGCAGGTCTGATTTGAACCCTGGGCCGCTGCAGCAAGGACTCGGCCTCAGTACATGAGTCGCCAGCTCTACCCACTGAGCTAACCGGGCACCCGATACTACTGATATCAAAGACATATTAAAAGAATAAAAACAAAATAAAAGGACCTAAATATACTTAATGTCTCCAACCTAAATATACTTAATGTCTCAAAAGTCAAAAACAGATTCTCTGACTGTTTACTTTGTGGATTTGTGAATTGTAGGAGCCAAACTCAAGGAAATAGTCCAGTGGCCGGTATCTGAGACCATCCAGCCAGGAGGGTCTGTGACCTTCAACTGTACAGTACACACTGGGAGCTGTGGTGAAGAACACGGTGTTTACTGGTTCAAACATGGGTCTCGACAAGGAATCCTTCACCCGCTCGGGGATGGGTGGAAACACGTCTCTGCACCAGGGTCCCCCTCACAGAGCTGTGTCTACCATTTGCAGAAGATGAACCTGAGCTCGTCTGATGCCGGAACCTACTACTGTGCTGTGGCTTCCTGCGGGGAGATACTGTTCGGGGATGGAAGCAAGCTGCTCGTCCAAGGTGCTGCTGAAGACCAGATGAGAATCTTGGTCTGGCTCTCTATCATTAGAACTGGGGTTCTCTTGTTGTTTGTAACCACTTGTCACTTGTTTTACATCAACAAGAGCAGGTGAAGTCCTCAATGCAGAGTTTGGCTCTCTGAGATCAAAATGTTCGTTTAGCTCAGAGTCTCTGTTACAGTTAAATGACATGTTATCACAGAAAAGTTATCACAAATTACACAAGATGAACACCAATGTTAGATACACATTATTTAGTTGTTTGACTGTATTACACTTTCATTAATAAAAAAACATTTGACAAAGCTGTTGTTCCTCATACAGTCATTATGTGGAGGATGAATAATTATGTAGAGATATAATTAAAGCATAAAATACATTTATGAACAATAACCACAGACCAATAATCAAACAGTAAGAATCATTTGAATCTATTGTCTTATCAGCCCATAAACTTTGATCAGGTTTTGCTAACCACAGCAGCGCTACATAACATCTATGATTTTTTGCTCACAAGCTGTGTGCGGTTAAACACAGTGAAACACACTGTGTTGTGGGACATCAGTCAACTTCTGCTTCTAAACATATAGTTTGATCATAGAAAAAGGCTTCTGTGGTCCACTGAGAGTCGTATGGGTTCTTTGCAACAAAATGAGAACATCCTGCTTGAAAACACCAACATGCAAACACAAACAGCACAAAGGGAGTTTTAAATATGCATATGACCAAACCCTACCGATATATCGACACTTTTACTGACAACCACAAGGTTGCTATAAAGAAATTGGTACACTGAGAATCAAAGGTGTGGCCTGTGTTCTGTGATGAAGCTCAGTGCAACATGTGCGTCATGGAAGAAAAGTGACCTAATTCCACTGAAACACTTGATTGTTGTGCTGTGATTGTCACAGGATGTGGCAGCAGCCCCCACAGTTTTTCGGTAGGCTTTTATTGAACTGCCGGTAATTAAAAATATATATATTAACCACAGTAAATGTTGTGTCACTTGCGTTTAAGCGGGTTGTTAGTCTGACATTCTATCTGCTCTCTCTCCCTCTCCCTTCTTATCTCACGTGTTCCATGTGTAAATTACTGAACTGATGCATACTTGTCAATGTAGCTTTTTTAAATTTTATTTACACTAATAAGATGTAACAACCCGTACTTTGTATCAAATTAGATAAAACAAACCTTATGTAATGCCGTATTAGATCCAAACTATACCATACTTAGACACTATTATAACAAGTTATACTGTAGTTAATAACCACATAGGAGATCATGATACATAATTATACACCATTTTACAAGATCATAGTCTAATTAGAAATCAAATCTAATGCTACTACCCTTACTACCAGACATGTGATGCTACCAGTCTGGGCCTGTGGTAATTTAATTAGACAACACAGGCTGCAATCATGCTGTATTATATCAGGCATACCCTTTATAACAGTGAGATGTCTGTCTGCTCACCCACACCCGCACCCGTGACCACATTACCCCTCTCCTCCAGAACCTCCACTGGCTCCCGGTCCCACAACAAATTCAATTCAAAATCCTCCTTCTCACACACAAAGCCCTCCATAACCAGGCCCCTTCCTACCTCACTGACCTGCTCCACCGCCACAACCCATCCCGTAGCCTCCGCTCATCCGATGCAAACCTCCTGACTCCACCACCCAGGACCAAGCACCGAACCTGGGTTGACAGAGCCTTCTCTGTAGCTGCCCCCTCCCTCTGGAACTCTCTTCCCAAATAAATCTGTGACTGCACCGACCTTCCAGCGTTCAAATCTCTGACAAAAACTCACCTTTTTAAAATTGCTTTTAAAGTTTAGCTTAGTCTGATGTGTTTTTAGTATTTTTACTATTTGAGGTTGTTTTTGCTGCTTTTGTGTTGTTTTTTATGTAAAGTGTCTTCGAGTATTCAGAAAAGCGCTTACAAATAAAATGTATTATTATTATTATTATAGTGAGAAAACTGGTTGCTACTTCACACATCCCTCGTAGCCTGGATGTTATCCTGGAGTCTGGAGCTAGTAATGCCCTGGACGCTCTACTCTCATACCAGTTAAGACATCAGACCAGTTGATTAATGCCACCACTATCCAACCTCCATAAGAGGCAATGGAAGCTGCCAGGGCATTGCATATTCATTAGATCCTTATTTGACATTTATAGAGGGTAATTTGCAACACATTACAACCAAACTGTACTGTATACTGAAGTGAAAACATCTTTATTTCCTGCCTTTATTAGACAATCTTTGTGGATAATTTGCTGAAGATAATGTGATATCTTCTTTTGTGAAGTCTGAAGTCTAATAAGGTTAATAAAGTTTACGGTGCAATTCTATGTAATGTGTTGCAAATTACCCTTTAAGTCTAATAAGGATGATGCAACACCCTGTTCTAAAATGGCATTGTATGTGGTTTCTAATTACAGCACAGTGTATGCTGTTCAATTAGTGTATAACTGTGTTTCTTTACTGTCTAACAAGGAACATATTTCTAGTCTTGTGTGTTTTTGATATAAAGTATGCCTGGTTATGTCATATTAGTGTATTAGTTAAAATAAAATACGTTGGGGGCACACACACATGAACGCATGCAGTCATGTACACAGGTACGCACTCAACAAGACAACTGTCTTTTGACTGCTAACCACATGGAAACTGTGAAAAGATGCTCACACCTGTGGCCTGTGTTTAATGTCTTTACATACGAGAGCTTCTGCAAGCTGCAGCTATTTCTGTGTGAATGACACTTGTTATAGTTGCAGTGTTCAGAAACCACTGAGGAAGTGTTTTGCTACCTACTGGCACAGAGGCGTGGAAATCATTACACTTTCATGTATTGTCTTTGTAAAAGCTTGTTTAATTAGTTTATTGGAAAGCAGTGCTTTATTTTACAGCCATCATATTTAGCTGAAATCATGTTCACAAAAGCCATATTACACTTTAAAATGAATCAGTATGAATCATGTTGTGTCACATAGAGACAAGGAGGAAACATGTCCGACTACTTAACAGTGAAGTACACACATTCACTCCAGGTGTCGTCTCTCTGTCCTCCTCGTCTGTTGACCTTGTCCTCTTTGTCTGCACCTTGGTAACCCTGGAAATGACACAGAGAAAAACACGAAATTGTCCATAACAGAAATAAAACCACAAACATTTTACTGCTTAAAAATGTTTGAATGGTAACACATTTTAACATCTAAACAGAAAATACCTCTACATTGGTTAAGAAGGGAGCTGAAAATCTTCCTCGAGACTCTGAAAGGCAAAATGAAAGCTTTACAATGTCATATTCACTTAATATACAATATATATGTTAACAGCACCAGTTACCTGTACAATGGCAGCTGTTTCTGTTGTTCATCATGCACATTGAGAAAGCCAGAAAAACAGTCAGGATGGTGGTGAATGCCGAAGTACCACTCAAGAAATACACCAAGACAGGAGAGTTCACCTCATCTGTAGAGATAGTTGTCGTAAACAGAGCTTTCAGTGTGTTCTCTGTATTTTGATTGGGCACTTATAATGTATTTTTAAGATGAAATAACCTCTACTAGGAAGTCACTTACCTTCAAAGTCCAGCTTGGTCCCATTTCCAAACAGTATGTGTCCACATGAGACAACAGCACAGTAGTAGGTCCCAACATGAGAAAGATCCAGGCTCTGCATTGGCAAGTTGTAGACACAGGTGTGTGTTTGGTTGTTGGGTTTCCTCTCACACTGATCATTACTGCCTCCATGGGTGTAAATGAGTCCTGGATGAGATTCTTCAGAGGTTTTGAACCAGTAAACACTGTGTTCTCCATCACAGGTCCCAGTGTGTACTGTACAGTTCAGAGTCACAGAGCCTCCTGGCTGGATGCTCTCAGATGCTGACTGATGGACCGAAGCTGGGATGTTCAGACCTGAACCCTTTATGCTGACAAAAATTCCTGCTGCAAATTCAACAGTTAATAACTTCCTTCCTGCACAGTAGTAAGTAGCTGAGTCTGAAGGGTGGAGATCTGTTATCGTCAAGTGATTTTGACCAGTGATGTCAGTATCCAGTGTGAAGCGTGGATTGTTCTTGTATTCATCATGAAAAGTTCCATTTTTATTGAACACATATAGGGTAGAGATGAGTCTTGGCTGCTGTCCCAGACTTTGCTTGTACCAGAAAATCCTTGTTGAATCATCATGTTCATAGAAACACCGTAAAGTCAAGCTTTGACCAACACTAGCCGATACTAAGCCACTCTCTTGGCGCACGGACGACGACAATTTCACTTCAGTTGTCTGAGCTAATGTGGAATGAGAGAAAAAGCAAATTCATTCTTCCTCAGTACAAATAAACATATGTGAAACCTTTGTATGAGCAGTGACCAAATTCTATTTGAGTTGGAACCACAAAAAACACAACTTACCCATTCTCCCTAAGAGCAGACATGTGAGATAGCATGCAAACACTGGAGATGTCATCATGTTCAAAGTTCCGTGTTGAATGAAACACATCAAAAGGCTCTCTCCACTTTTCACAGACCAGACTGTGTTTGATTGGCCAGCCTGAAGTGACACTGTAGGTCCTGTATAGGAAACATGATCACATGCTCACTGCTACCTGTGGTGTCAAGGTTTGTTCTTCTGAAACTCTGCAGTGAGTAAATGAAGAACATAATAGCTTCTCAGCAGTAACCAGTAAAATAAAGTTTATTTAAAACGTATATAGCCTTTATTTCCTGGTTAAAAAGCTTAGTTGTAACTGGTTCTGTGCAGAGTCAGGTGCTGTACAATGCGTAAACTGCTTGTGACAAAATCGCCATTCCGAGTTACTCCAAAACCACAAAAGGTTATTCCTTACATTTCTGTTTGTGCACAGATTGAACAAACAGGATAAGATGTACTAGCTTTAGAGGTGATGGTGTATTATTGAATATGCCAGACAGCCCCCTCCCCTTTCTCCAGTCTTTACGCTAAGCTAGGGCTAAATAATGATAAAGACCAAATACACATCTCAGGTTCAAATTGAAGATTTTGTAAAATGCTTCAAAAACAGAAAAGATAAATATTAATTTTTTTTTTGAACATCACAATGTCACCAAGTTTTCCTCACAACTGGAAATCATTATCAGATCCAGCAGCAATGTATGAATAGGATTCAGGTTTTTTTTGGCAGACTAACTAAATACCAGTAGCAGAGGGGCACCCACCTCTCAGAAATAAGTTCAGTCAGCCAACTCACGTTTGGAATGTTTATTAAGCAGTATAGCATATTTAGATTTTGGCGTCTAGGCTCCGACCTCATCACTCCCCGCAGATATGTTTACATAGAGATATTGGGGAGTGATGAGCAAATACCTTAACCCCCAGTCGGAGCCTACAGGTGGATGTTGGGTGGTGGTGGGGTTTACAGCGCAGCAGGCAGCAATAGCTTACAGAGTAGCAGCAGCAGCAATACAGATGCAGGGCAACAGCAGCATTGACAGAGCAGAGGGAGAGCTGGGAAATTGTGCAGTTTCAATAGATCGCCAGATTGGAAGGGAGCGCTTGGTTAGTGATTATGGAATAAGGCATGTTATGTGTGTATATCAGCATTGTACAGGGTACTTTGCATAGGGTCAAAACCTTTCTGTCGGCACTGGACTGCATGAGGTTTTTAAAACTTCACATAATAACTTAGAGAGCAAACCAAACAGATGATGAGTTTTCTCTCTGCCTTCCAGCACAGTATTGTTCAGCAGTGTGGTTACTTATGCATGCATAGCCTGGTCAGGGCTGCACTGATGAGTTTGGCTCAGCTTAGCAGAAGTAAAAGCCATCTTCTAGTGATACTCTTATGGTAATTTATATTTTAATTAGTTTCTATTAAAACCGGCTGTTAAATCAGAGAAGTCTTTTGCTGACAACAACACAGAGCCAAAATGTATTAAAAATATAAAATATAAAATGAATACAGCTTTTGTCCAGTACAGTCAGCTAAATTTTTAGTTGCACCTCCAGTATAAATGAGGATGATGAAGGATAAATGCTCACTGACAGGATATTATTTTGAAAGATTTATATTTTCTCCATTTCATTGCAATTTTACCTGATTAAAATACTGTTTAATCCACCAACT
This sequence comes from Dicentrarchus labrax, assembly GCF_905237075.1. Classification (NCBI taxonomy): domain Eukaryota; kingdom Metazoa; phylum Chordata; class Actinopteri; family Moronidae; genus Dicentrarchus; species Dicentrarchus labrax. The sequence goes on from NW_026136717.1 coordinate 5,754,210, forward strand.
GTTTATATATGTTTTATGTATATTGGGAATATTCCATAGGTTTTTGGAATGTTAATATTAATTGATTTTTTCCGTTTGAGTAAACTTGAACTTGTTTTCAGCATTTTAAAGGCACTCCTTTAGCACACTTAATGGATTTCTTGAATATTACTGAAATTCACACCTACGGAAAAACAGTACATGAACAATAAATAAATAAAAAAATATTAATTTTAATTTTCATGATTTATTTAACACGTTTAACAATATTATTGAAAGATAATTTTTCCTGTGATTTCGTCCTCGCTGGAAATACAAAAGCAGCATGTCGCCATTTTCCAGACACCACAGAAAAAGACACCCACTCCTCAACACCACAGTCCTAAACCAGGGATTCCTGTGTCTCAGAAGCCTTCACTTTCTCCAGATGCAGGACCTCCAGCTGATCATCCACAATCACATTAGTCTCCAGTCTGACCAAATATGCGTCCTTCGTCACATGATTTTGCATAGTAGCCACCTCCTCATCCAGAGAGACTCCTGGAAAAGCCTCCCTTTTCTCCAGAAGTCCCTCTTCCAGCTCCTCAGATAAAAAGACCTCTAGCCCCTTCCAGAAGTTGATCTTTGAGGTGCTGAGCTAAATATGATCCTGGCTGAATGCAGCTGTCTGCAGTTCATCTTCCATATCCATATAAAAATAAAACGACTGTGTTATCTAATGTCTACAACTTTTAAACATTTGTAAAAAGCTTGAACGTAATATGACAGTTTTTCTCATCATTGTATGAGTCCAATCAGTGATCAGTTTGACTCACTCCTCCAGGAAGCTTCTTCCTGTCAGCAGCCACATCTTCATGTGTCATATGACATATAAATAATCAGGAACTTTATCCTGCTGCTTCATGAGCATTAACTGCTTCAGCATCATTTTCTGCAGCACAGATTCAGTACAGCACAGTTTGAACCAGCTCACAGAAGCACTAAATTATACAGTGTATCATAAATATGAACAGTGCACCTTTACATTAACAGTAACTGACCTCTGCCTGGTAGCAATGTCGCTCTTCTTCAGAGATAGAGGACGGTCTCAGTTTTTGAACTTGTTCAAAAATGAAGTGAGTGTCCATATTAAGAGACGTGAAGTTTCAAACAAGAGAAAAACAGTAAAGTAAGGAAGTAAACAGGTTTGTTGAACACGGTGAACCAATATGTCTTTCAGAGGGTTTGGATAGCCGAGCATTCAGATACCAACTGAGTGAGAATCTACACCTGAACCTCAAGTTCACAGTGTACAGAATGTAGAACTATGGGACATCAACACCATAACTGTAAATGTTCTGTCAGAGAACAACAACCAACAAACATCAAACTAATATTCAAATTGTGGAACCAAAAACCAAAATGAGTATCTTTTTTTTAACAAAAATTATTCCCAAATTGAAGTTGCAACATATTTCAGTTTAAATTTGAAGGATTAGGATGAGGATAGTCTACATTTCTCTTATTGTTGAGGAATCCATTGAAGCAACCAAAACCATCATTGTTGCTCTAGGCAACTCTATCTGAAACATTCCTGTGCTTCCAGTGTGCCCTCCCGGATCTAATGCGCACACACTGGTCTTACTCTTAAAATAAGGAAAATAATCTTGTTTCTCCACTGGGATATTATGTAAACCATTGTTGCAACCTTTATTTTTTTTTATACTTTTATTGCATAAAATTACACCAAGTGCCACCAACAGAGTCTAACAACAACATTTAAAAAAAGGAAATTGTCCAATTTGAGTAAGCACATTTAACAAAGACATGTATGTATATATATAAAATTAGATTATATATATACATAGATACATACATACATACATATATATATACATACATACATATACACACATAGACATCTTCCTCTTTGTGTGTGAAAATACATTTTACAAATTTATTCTATATTCCTAATTCATGGCCTCGTCACAGTCTTTTATACTTCATCACTGAGATTTCCTTTATTGTTACTTTCCATCTTTGCACTGATGGATAGCCAGTTCTTGGTAATTTGCTTCATGGCTGCGATTCAGGGTATTCTGTATAGGTTTCCTGTGTCGGGTCTATTGGGGATTTCCCCCAGAATAATATCTATTAAGTTGTCTGTTTGTTCCAAATAAAAAATACGTCCTGCACGGCCAATGACAGGACTCTGCAGCAGGCGACTAAAAGGTGAGGTGCTTGCGCAGAGCCCAAATGACACTAAAAGACAGCACCCACCCCCAATACATATTTATATTTGTTTTTTGTTTTTTTGATTGGATTTGATTATAATTATTTAAAATGTGGAAGAAAACCGAAGCCTTTCAGACTAAACACTTAGTCACCTGTGTGGCACTATAACACCAGGAGTCCTGTGTCACATCCAGGTGGAACACTTTGTGATACTAGCCAAACTGAGCCTAGTAGCACAAAGTGTTCTGCCAGACATTTTTCTTTTTTTTTTTTAAACACAGCTCTGTCCGATCTACCCGCCTCGAGACCGCTAAAGATTACTCTGACAGATTGATAGACCACACTTTTTCTTCCACTTTCATTTTATTCATGACGCTAGTTGTTGTTATATAAATCATTGCAATGACAAGTGAAATTGGACACTATGATTTACAGAAGTCATGGTGACTGGATATTGGAAATGGTGTATATTCATATTTGAAACTGCACATCTCAGACCAAGAGAAACACATAAATACATATTTATTTGTAAATCTATGTAAATGTACAGTACATGTTCAAATAGATTGTAACAACTGTCCATCTTACTCACACTGTGCAAATGTAACATGCAGTTCTACTGCTTCACACTGGAGTACACACATTCATTATTGGTGCTGTTCCTCTGTCTTCTTGATCTGTTGGGCAGGTTGACACTTAAAGCAGCATAATGGAGGTTGTCTGTATCTTGGTGATCCTGGTAACATAGTATGAAAAAAGCAGATTACAACAGGATTCCTGACAGAAATTTAAATAAATAATCTGCGAGTAATTGTTATGAAATAAAACTGTCTGAATGGTAATTCACCAGTCAATCTACACACTTTAAATTTACCTCTGAATTTGCTGTGGAGGGAGCTGAACATCTTGCTTGAGACTCTGATTGTGAAACAGAAAATTTTGTTTTATTTACCAGTTACATTTAGTGAATACAAACTGTGGGATACAAATGGTAAACGTTACCTGTACATTGGCAGTTGTATCTCTTGATTAGCTTGAATACTGAGAAAGCCAGTAAAGCAACCAGGATGGTGGTGAATGCCAAAGCTCCACTCAAGAAATACACCAAGACAGGAGAGTTCACCTCATCTGTAGAGATAGTCGTCGTAAACAGAGCTTTCAGTGTGTTCTCTGTATTTTGATTGGGCACTTATAATGTATTTTTAAGATGAAATAACCTCTACTAGAAAGTAGTAAGTCACTTACCTTCAAAGTCCAGCTTGGTCCCATCTCCAAACAGTATGTGTCCACATGAGACAACAGCACAGTAGTAGGTCCCAGCATGAGAAAGATCCAGGCTCTGCATTGGCAAGTTGTAGACACAGGTGTGTGTTTGGTTGTTGGGTTTCCTCTCACACTGATCATTCCTGCCTCCATGGGTGTAAATGAGTCCTGGATGAGATTCTTCAGAGGTTTTGAACCAGTAAACACTGTGTTCTCCATCACAGGTCCCAGTGTGTACTGTACAGTTCAGAGTCACAGAGCCTCCTGGCTGGATGCTCTCAGATGCTGACTGATGGACCGAAGCTGGGATGTTCAGACCTGAACCCTTTATGCTGACAAAAATTCCTGCTGCAAATTCAACAGTTAATAACTTCCTTCCTGCACAGTAGTAAGTAGCTGAGTCTGAAGGGTGGAGATCTGTTATCGTCAAGTGATTTTTACCAGTGATGTCAGTATCCAGTGTGAAGCGTGGATTGTTCTTGTATTCATCATGAAAAGTTCCATTTTTATTGAACACATATAGGGTAGAGATGAGTCTTGGCTGCTGTCCCAGACTTTGCTTGTACCAGAAAATCCTTGTTGAATCATCATGTTCATAGAAACACCGTAAAGTCAAGCTTTGACCAACACTAGCCGATACTAAGCCACTCTCTTGGCGCACGGACGACGACAATTTCACTTCAGTTGTCTGAGCTAATGTGGAATGAGAGAAAAAGCAAATTCATTCTTCCTCAGTACAAATAAACATATGTGAAACCTTTGTATGAGCAGTGACCAAATTCTATTTGAGTTGGAACCACAAAAAACACAACTTACCCATTCTCCCTAAGAGCAGACATGTGAGATAGCATGCAAACACTGGAGATGTCATCATGTTCAAAGTTCCGTGTTGAATGAAACACATCAAAAGGCTCTCTCCACTTTTCACAGACCAGACTGTGTTTGATTGGCCAGCCTGAAGTGACACTGTATGTCCTGTATAGGAAACATGATCACATGTTTACAACCACCTACAGTGTTATTTGGTACCTAAAATAGAATCACATGGTGAGAGGTATATAGATAATATAACGGTTATTCATGTTGGTGTAAGATTTTGAATCGATAAAAAAATAAATGATCTGTATCTACTAGTATAGACTCCAGTAACAGCACACAGTGGCACTCATTTCTGCTTAATATGTCGAGAAGATTAACATGCTAAAAACATAACTGTTGAGTATATAGCATGGCAAAGATTATTTTTCCAATGTAGTCATCATTTAACAAAACATTTGCCCTATTTTTATGACATTGAGCAGTTCATCATTCGGTGACAATATATTAATAAATAATTTTCCCCATGCAATACTCCAGAGAAAAATGACTGAGTGTAATTGGAGCTTCTCAAAGTTCTGACAATAAATGAACATAATCAAACATACATACAAACAATTGAATACTTCTTTAATCAATCAAAATGTACTTGTGAGATATTATTTCTGTATAGTTCTTTGAATATTTTTAAATTTTGAATTTTTTAAAGTAATTGTAAATGGTAAATGGTAAATGGACCTGTACTTGTATAGTGCCTTTCTAGTCTTCCAACCACTCAAACCGCTTTTACACTACATGCCACATTCACCCTTTCACACACATTCACACAGCAGTAGCAGCGTGCAGTCTAACTTTCTGGTTAAAATGTTTGGTATTTCTCTTAAGGAGCATCTATTGTCTATGAAAGTGCAAACACCCCTACATCCTGCCTAAAACCACAAAGCCTGCAGCACAAAAAGACATACAAAGTAAACAGTATGGGTAGAGGTCAACAGGTCCAAGAGCAATGACTGAAAGGCAGCCAACAGTAACTAGCAGAGCAGCACTGTTTGGAGTTTCCCAAGTGCTCTCAGCTCCTCTGTCAAGTCATCAAACATGGACACAGTTAAATAAATTATGGTCAATAGTAACCCTCTTTTAATTTTACTTTGGTAACAGTATGACAGTATAACCCTGACTGAGCTGTTTCACCATAAATGCATTATAACTTTCTACATAAAGGTGCCCTTTTTATTTTTTTGACCTCTGCCGCTCAAAAAACTCTGGATTTCTGGGTAAATAGAACCTGTGAGTTCCACCACCACCTGTCTAGACTTCATCAGGGGGGTTTCCGTTACCACACAATGCTTTGTTACCCCCTCAAAATATAATAATGTCAGGATGAGGTCTAATTGGCAAAAAGTATTTATATTTCAAATTTTTATGGTGCATATACCAAAAAATATTGTTCATTCTTAACGAAGTCTCTCCTGATTTAAAAGCTTCCCGAGAGCTTAACCTCATTGTCATGTCTAATTGAGCGTCAGATAAATCGTTTGAGTCAGTGGCGGTTCTATCTTGAATGACACCCTGGGCGGGACCCCCTTCGAGGCCCCCCCCAACAGCAATTGAAAAAAAAAAAAAAAAAACACAAAATTCTGCACAAACTGTTATGTTTTATTATAACAACATAAGTGAAGTAGATAATTATATTTCTTGATTGCATACATCCTTCATCAGAACAATTGGATATAACTATTGCACTTGGAACAGGGAACACACTTTTTAAGGTGCACATCTCCACCTCCAACATTGCCAAAAGGCAATGATCACAGTTCTGCACAAAATATGACAGTATAAGTTATCAGAACTTAGAGAACCTTGGTGACCACATAATCGTTTTGTATTACCTATTTTTGTTAGCCATTTCACACAATTCAGAAAAACAAAAATGTGCATGAACTATAGGCCTGTATTTATTATATTATGAATGAAATGTGCGTTATTTGGAAGAAAGTCAAGGTGTGACTGACTTACAGTGGAACCCCCGTTCCCCCCCTTGTCCGTTCCATTAGGGAGACCCAGAGGTGAACTGTCCCCTGCCCCCCTTCCCCTTCCCCTTCCCCTTCCCACACAGCTTCTGTGCAGGGCACCTTCTCAGCAAGCAGGGGCACTTGCAGCTCTAGGGGGCGCCAGTTTGCCAATTCCCCACACAGTGATACGATAGAACAGATAGATAATAGAAAACTGCTTTGTGGCGCAGAGGATTTTTTTTTTTTTTTTTAAGTGCTCGTGCCGCCCCCCATGTGTCATGAAAGGGTTAGCCCTGAGCTTTGCCCATGCCCAAAACCGCTACTGGTTTAACTTGTAGTTATATCTGCACCATATGTGTGTCTGAAAAGCCATTCAAAGGTCAAGAATTACTCTTTCTTACATCATGGATGGATGAGGTCAGTCACATGCTTTGGTGCCACGTGTGACAAAGCAAGATGTGCTACTTTCCCGGGGATTGAACCAACACGCATTGTCTCATGGTCAAAATGATCCAAAAATAGATTTGTATATGGAAATGAATAATACACATACATAGTTTAAAAACCAAGACAGATAATACCTCTTATTTGTGTTGTGGTCCTCACAAGAGGCCCAAGAGAGCTTGTACAAACAAAACAAGAAAATCATTACAAATGTATGTTTACAAAAATATAATGTTAAGATTTTACATATATTTTGTGAGAAATCAAAGTAACAGTGGAAATTACCAAGACAAACAGAACAAAGAATATGCAAATTATAAAACCTTAACACAAGAAAGCTACAAACACACGTTTACTTCGAGAGCTACGTCTAAATCTACGTCACATCTCCCAAGAGCTTCTAAGAAACTGACTCTTTACTCACACAATCCACTATTCTACTGCTTCACACTGGAGTACACACATTCATTATTGGTGCTGTTCCTCTGTCTTCTTGATCTGTTGGGCAGGTTGACACTTAAAGCAGCATAATGGAGGTTGTCTGCCTCTTGGTGATCCTGGATAAAATATATAGAGCAGATCACAATTAAGTTCCTAACAACACAAATGTCAGTGAGACAGTTAATTGTGCTTCTATGAAGGCTGTTAAACAGTTAATCAAAACTGCATTTACCTCTGCATTTGCTGTGAAGGAAGATGGTAATCTTGCTTGAGAATCTGATTGTGAAACAGAAAAAATTAAATTTTATTCAAAAGCTGAATTTAGTGAACACAAGCTGCCAGAAATAAAAGTACCAGTTACCTTTAGATTGGCAACTGCTTCTCTTGTTCATCTTGTACATTGAGACAGTCAGTAAAACAACCAGGATGGTGGTGAATGCCAAAGCTCCACTCAAGAAATACACCAAGACAGAAGAGTCCACCTTTTCTACAGAGTCAGACATCAGATACAGAGCTTTCAGTGTGATTGCAGTTTTTAATTCTAAGTTTGGTTGGAAGTAACAATCACTAGTCAAGAACATTTTATGTATATAGCTCAAAATCACAAATTTACAGTCTGGATGACATACAACACCATCTATAAGCTAAAACACACCAAAGACAAACCCTTTAATGGGGAAACTACTGTTCACTTTTTACTATTCATCAGACAAGACAAATTCTGCTTGAAAGTTCCTTACCTTCAAAGTCCAGCTTGGTCCCGTCTCCAAACAGTATGTGTCCACATGAGGCAACAGCACAGTAGTAGGTCCCAGCATGAGAAAGATTCAGGCTCTGCATTGGCAAGTTGTACACACAGGTGTGTGTTTGTGTGTTGGGTTTCCTCTCACACTGATCATTTCTGCCTCCATGGGTGTAAATGAGTCCTGGATGAGATTCTTCAGAGGTTTTGAACCAGTAAACACTGTGTTCTCCATCACAGGTCCCAGTGTGTACTGTACAGTTCAGAGTCACAGAGCCTCCTGGCTGGATGCTCTCAGATGCTGACTGATGGACCGAAACTGGGATCTTCCAATCTGAACCCTCAACACTAACAGTAATGCTCTCAGAAAATTCTAATGTGTATACAAAATGAACACAGCAGTAAGTACCTGAGTCTGAAATGTTTAAATCTGAGATCGTCAAGTGGTTTTTACCGTTTTCCGAATCCAGTGTGAAGCGTGGATTGTTCTTGAATTCGCCATTAAAGGTGGCATATTTAAAGTAGCTGGAGATGAGTCTTTGTTTCTGTTCCAGATTGTGTTTGTACCAGTAAATCCTTACAGGAACATTACCTTTATAGAAACACTGCAAAGTCAACTTGTCCCCAGTTTTAACTGAAACTAAATGTCTCTCCTGACGGACAGACGAGGAGAATGTCAGAGCAGTCGTCTGAGCTGAAACTAAATAGGAGACAGAGTAAATGTAGAGTTAATGTGATGTGACAGAATTCAACTTAATCAGTGTAAACATATTAGAAACACTGATATGAGAACATACACTCTCACAGATAAAAGTCACAAAAATACAACTTACCCATTTCCCCCAAGATCAAACATGTGAGACAGAGCGCAAACACTGGAGATGACATCATGTTCAAACTGCTGTGCTGAATGAAAGAACATCGATGGTTCCTTGACTCTTCAGAGACAAGAATGCATTTGATTGGCCAGCCTGAAGTGACACTGTATGTCCTGTATAGGAAACATGATCACATGATCACTGACACTTACACTGCTGAGTTTGGTTTTTGAGAAAAAGTTCACATTGTTATAGATACATGAAGAATATTACAGCTCCTTACTGTCATTAGAGTTTAATTCACTGAAAAATAACATATCTTTAGATCCAATATAAACATGTCAGCAACAAGACACTTAGTAATGGACTTGTCCTTATGTTTAACAGGTAATAAAAAAGATTGTGAGCAGTCCATCCATTCTTGGTATAATCACCTCTCTTTTCAAGCTGTGGTACAGAGTACTCACTGCACTGTGCACTGTATTAAAGAAACATGTTTTACAATATGTCAAATGTAGGATGCTTTGATTTCCATCATCAGAATTCTGTCCATCTAGGACTGCATGATTAATCAAAATAAAATCACAATTTCAATTAAGTCCTTTCATTTTTACGTGTCCTGTTTGTATCGACTGGGAGATCCAGTGCATCAAAACAAGCACTCTTACTTTCTCTACCTAATTACCATAAACAAATAAGGAGTATACTTTAATCTACAAGGCAAACTGTGTACAGGAAGAGGGGGGCGGGACATGAATGTACCATGATGATGATTCAAAAACACCTAACCAACATTGAGAGCGATACAGAGAATAAAGACTAAATCAAAGAAAACTGCAATGACATTAGTTTATCTGTCTTGAAGTAGCAATGCGATATTGTTCCATAAGGAAACTCTTAGAACTTGTACTATAGCAGTGCAGGCCTTTATAGTTTTAAATATTGTGTATATTGCACATCTGCTGACACCAGATTACAGATTACTACATTTTGTCCTCTTGTCTGTGTGATATGACACTGTGGTGACCCACAAGTAAGACTGAAAGAGACATTCACCAGGGGACTGTACCTTTAAGGGAGAGGTGTGAGGGGATGCCGGTTCCGGGTTAACGTAGTGTAGCCGTTTCTGACCTCACTCGCTGTACAGTGTGTTATGATATTGAAGTGGAGAGTAAAGCTGACTCGACGCATCTCTGTCTCTTGTCTCCTCACTTATTGCACTCCACATTGGTGACCCCAACGCGAGTTGGATAAGGCTGAATTATGTCACACAACGACGGTGGTGAAAATGCTGCCGCTGCGGCGCCGGCCGCTGCTAGCGGTGCGGCTAATGTCGGTGCTATCTACGCTGCTACCATCAAGTTACCGGACTTTTAGCAGCACAACCCACGGCCGTGGTTTCAGCACATTGAGGCCCAGTTCCAGCTGAGAGGAATAACACAGGACGTTACAAAGTATTTCCACGTGGTAGCGGCCTTATATGCCTCGACGACAGCCAGGGCTATGGCGCTGTTAGAGGCTCCTCCGGCTGACGGCAAGTACAACGCACTCAAAACATTCCTGTTGAGCCTCTTTGAACTGTCGGAGCTGGAGAAAGCAGACCGTCTGCTGTCCCTGAACGGCCTTGGTGATAGCAAGCCGTCCGAGTAAATGGAGAGGATGCTGGCTGTGCTGGGCGCGGCGGATCCCTCATTCCTCTTCGCCCACATTTTCCTGCGGCAGCTTCCAGCACCCGTGCGCACCGCACTGGCCAGTTCCCCCCTCCCTTCCTCCAGAGACTACTGGGCGCTGGCTGTGGAGGCAGACAGGATTTTCCTCGCCAACCGGCAGCAGTTTGTCCATGCGCTGCTGCCCCCCCAGCACACCTCTGCCCCGCTTTCCCCCCCGGAGGACGACCCGGGCACCGCAGCTGCTGTGACGGCCCGCCGACAGCTTGAGGACGGGTGGTGTTATTACCATTCCAGGTTTGGGGCCAAGGCCAAGCAGTGCCGCCAGGCTTGCAGTTTTGGCGCCCAGGGAAAAGCCCGGGCCCGCGCTCATCAGCAGCTATGGGCGCCGGCCATGAATAAGCTGTTATTCATCACTGACACCTTGTCCGGCCGGCGGCGACACCTTGTCCGGCCGGCGGCTGCTGGTCGATTCTGGGGCTCAGCGCAGCATCCTGCCGGCGAAACAGGTGGACACCATGGCTTGGGGCATGGCCCCCCGATGGACGCCGCCAACAGCACACCCATTCGTACCTATGGCACCAAGTATGTGGAAGTGTGTTTCGGTGGGCGGCGTTTCGGCTGGGACTTCGTCATGGCCGCCGTGTCTACGTCACTCCTGGGAGCAGATTTCCTCTGCGCTTACAGACTGTTGGTGGATGTTACAAACTGCCGCCTGATCGACGCCCTCTCTTTTGCTTCGTACCCCTGCAGGCTGGGAGGGCTGGGGGCGCTTTGTCTGTCGAACATGTTTGCCACCGGGGACCTGTATCAACGCCTGCTTGCTGAGTTCCCCGACATCACCACGCCCACGTTTTCATCGGCGGTGGCTAAGCATGGTGTGGAGCACTACATCACCACGGTTGGCCCCCCAGTCTATGCACGAGCCCGGCGCCTCGACTCTGCCAAGCTCGCGATCGCCAGGGAGGAGTTCGCCACCATGGAGCACCTCGGCATCGTGCGCCGCTCCAACAGCCCGTGGGCCTCCCCCCTGCACATGGTGACCAAGGCTGATGGCGTTTGGCGTCCCTGTGGTGATTTCCGTCGCCTGAACAACGCCACCACCCCCGACCGGGACCCAGTGCCGCACATACAGGACTTCTCCGCCAACCTAGCCGGCGCCACCATCTTTTCAAAGGTGGACCTGGTACGCGGTTACCACCAGGTGCCTGTCCATCCGCAGGATGTCCCCAAGACAGCAGTCATCACACCCTTTGGCCTTTTCGAATTCCTACGGATGCCTTTCGGCCTCAAGGGTGCAGCGCAGACGTTTCAGCACCTCATGGACTCCGTGCTGCGGGACATGCCGTTCCTGTTTGTTTATTTGGACGACATTCTCGTGGCCAGCGCATCCGCAGACGATCACCTGACGCATCTCCGGCAGCTGTTCGGCCGGCTCAGTGAGCATGGTCTCATCATCAACCCGGCCAAGTGCGAGTTTGGCCGGTCGGCCATCACTTTCCTCGGCCACCACGTCACCCCGCAGGGGGCCGTCCCCCTCCCTGCCAAGGTGGACGCCGTCGCCAGTTTCCCACGCCCACGCACTGTGAAGTCCCTGCAGGAGTTCCTGGGCATGGTGAACTTCTACAACCGTTTCCTCCCCCATGCGGCCCAACTCATGCGACCCTTGTATGACGCCTTGCGGGGTAGGAGGCCGGCGGACGTGTTGGAGTGGTCCCCAGAGATGACTGATGCCTTTGATGCTGCCAAAACCGCGCTGGCCAACGCTGCTCTGAACAGTGGGTGGGTGGAGGCTGGCAGCCGCTGGCCTTTTTCAGCAGGAAGCTCCGTGACAATGAGAGGAAATACAGCGCCTTCGACAGGGAGCTCCTGGGTCTTTTCCTCGCCACCTGTCATTTCCGTTTCCTATTGGAGGGCCGGCGGTTCACGGCTTTCGTTGACCACAAGCCGCTGACGTTCGCCATGGCCAAGTCTTCGGAGCCATGGTCTGGTTGACAGCAGCGTCAGCTCTCTGCCATCTCGGAGTACACCACTGACATTCAGCACGTGGCCGGCAAAGACAATTTCGTCGCCGACTGCCTCTCCCGGGCGGTCACTGGCTCCGTCCACTTGGGCCTCGACTACGCAGCCATGGCTGGGGATCAGACTGCGGACACTGAGGTGCAAGCCTACAGGACAGCCCCTACGGCACTGCTCATGGAAGATGTGGTGTTTGACGCGGCCAACGCTACACTCCTCTGCGACGTCTCCACTGGCCAACCGCGCCCCATGGTACCCTCTGGCTGGAGGCGTAAGGTTTTTGACGCCATCCACGGTCTTTCCCACCCAGGGGTGAAGGCCTCTACCAAGCTGGTGGGGGCCAAGTTTGTCTGGCCGGGCCTGCGGAGGGACGTCAGGGCCTGGGCTGCTACCTGTGTGGCGTGCCAGCGCGCAAAGGTGACTCGTCATACCAAGGCCCCTTTGGCACCCTTCAAAGTGCCGGAGAGACGTTTTGATCATGTGAATGTGGATCTGGTGGGCCCACTTCCCCCCTCCCGTGGTTACACCTACCTCCTCACCATGGTGGACAGGACCACCAGATGGCCAGAAGTGGTTCCCCTTCCCTCCACTACATCAGCTGAAGTGGCTCGGACGTTCATTATGGCTTGGGTGGCCCGTTTCGGCACACCGTCCGACCTCTCCTCGGACCGAGGTCCGCAGTTCACATCGGAGCTTTGGACTGCGGTCGCCGAGGTCCTGGGGGTGAAGGTCCACCGTACCACAGCCTATAACCCACAGAGCAACGGACTTTGTGAGCGGTTTCATCGGGACATGAAGGCCGCACTCAGGGCCAGCCTTACGGGCAGCGACTGGGCTGACCGCCTCCCATGGGTTATGCTTGGCCTTTGCTCCGCCCCCAAGGAAGATCTTCAAGCCTCATCGGCCGAGCTGGTGTACGGCCAACCTCTGCGCGTCCCGGGGGAGTTTCTTCCCGATGCCACGGCCCCTTGGTCGGTTGCCTCCCATCGCGCTGTGTCCCGGGACATTGCCGGCGCTTTTGTTCCTATTCCGATGTCTCACCATGGCCTCCCCCAGTCCTACGTTCCCAAGGATTTACCGTCAGCCAAGTACGTCTTCATCCGCCACGATGGCCATCGTACCCCGCTGCGGCCCCCCTACGATGGGCCCTTCCGTGTCCTGGTGGGAGGGTCTAAGAACTTCGTTGTGGATATGGGGGGCAGGCCTGAGCGGGTGGCTATAGACCGTCTCAAGCCTGCTCATGTGGATATTGGCGAACCGCTTCAGCTGGCCCAGCCCCCACGGCGAGGGCGCCCCCCTGCGACAGCCTCGACCCCTGCCGCTGGCACTTCCCCTGCCCCTGCCCTGCCCCTTGCCCATTGACCCTCTCCTGTTAAGCGCAGCCGTTATGGCCGCCTGGTCCGCCCCCCTAAACGTTGACTTTTCTAGGGACTGTTATGAGAGGGACTGTTCTGTTTTGCACTAGTGAATAGTGTCCTATGTTCTATTTGGGGTACCTGTTCGGTCTGGCCCTGTTATTATGGGTGAATTCTGGGGGGGCCTGTGTGGTGACCCACAAGTAAGACTGAAAGAGACATTCACCAGGGGACTGTACCTTTAAGGGACCGGTTCCGGGTTAACGTAGTGTAGCCGTTTCTGACCTCACTCGCTGTACAGTGTGTTATGATATTGAAGTGGAGAGTAAAGCTGACTCGACGCATCTCCGTCTCTTGTCTCCTCACTTATTGCACTCCACAACACAATGTTATTTGTGTCTGCTGTGTGTGAACTGGGACTTTAAATGTGCGTGTTCAATCTTGTGTCCACACTGCAAACCAATCTCCCTCTGGCATAATACGTGAAAGTCGAGTTCAAAGGTTTACTATAAAAATGTTTCAGATAGATGTAAAATATCGGATCATTTCTAGCTGTTTTCCTATGAATTATGAAGTCATCTCTAATCTAAACGGTAGACTAGTAAATCCTTGCGTCTTTAGGTTGGTTAACCTTCCTGTGTCATTCTACTTTGGCATCAAAACAATTTACTTTCACCACTGAGTCACTTACTGGGGTTGGTGAGGTCAACACAATATATACAATGTATAAAATATGGACGTAGACTCCGTGACGTCACCCATAGGTTTCAGAAGAGTCTATTTAAATGACTGAGTTATATATATATATATATATATATATTTACAGTTGTCATAAACAGAGAAATAAGTTATAGAGACCAAAACCATTTTTTTGCACCAGCCTGTAAACATGTTTATTTGTGCTGTGAAGTTGGGCATTTTAACAAAGAGATTTATGGAGACTGACTCACTTTTGCAGCCTGCGTCCAGTGGTCGTTTGAGGAACTGCAGTGTTTGTTACTTCCGTGTTGGCTTCATTTTTTAGCCAGGGGGGTTGGCTCTTGGTCCACCCATAATCTCTGATAAACATTCATGTATGCAAAACCCAGAGTTACAGCCGGATTGAACACGCACACACATCATTTTTCAAACTCAAAATGCTCCAAATTTTCCTTTAATCAATCCTTAAAAACATAAAATCACATACACAAAGACATAATTTGTTTACAAAGCTAAAAGTATAAAGCATTCTTGATTTTGAGGATCTCAATATGCTGGTTAAGTCTCCAAAATCATTCATCATCAATGCTATTAGTCAACCTTTATGTCTCACAGTCAGTTTTACAAATATTTTACAATTAAAAAGTACTGAAACCAACAATACCAACTCTGACAATGCAGTGTTCAATATTGTAGAAACATAGGGTTTTGGTTCATTTCCTGAAATGTAACGGTTTTGGACATACAAGTATTCCGATGATGACAGCGACAATATGCACATTTGTAAAGCACAGTGCAATTTCATTTTGGCTGCAGACCACAAAGAAACTATAAAATCAAATGTATCTCAAATTTACATTCAAATCTACATTACAACTCAAGAGGCATAAAGAAAATGCTGTCTTACTTAGAATCAAAGTACAAATGTGATATGTCCACTTCTACTTCTTTACGCTGTAGTACACACACTCACTCCAGGTTGGATCCCTCTGTCTTCTTGATCTCTTCGTCAGTTTGACACTTAAAGCAGTATAATAGAGGTTGTCTGCATGTTGGTAACCCTGGTAACAAAATATATATGTCACATATAGCATAATTATTTTGTTCTTTACCTAATGGAAAACAATAACCAGCAAAATTGGTAATGGTAATTCAACAGTTAATTTACAGTCAACAGTTTTTATTCACCTCTGCATTTGCTGTGGAGGAAGCTGGTGATCTTGTTTCAGGATCTGATTGTGAAACACAGAAAACGTTTTTTTATTCAAAAGTCAAATTAAGAGAATACAAGCTGCCAGATATAAAAACTACCAATTACCTGAAGATTGGCAGCTGTTTCCCTTGTTCATCATGCACACTGAGAAAGCCAGTAAAACAACCAGGATGGTGGTGAATGCAGAAGCATTCGACGCAGTCATCCTCATCTGTATAGAGCCAGATATCACAAACACAGCTTATAGCATGCTTTCTATTTTAATTTCATTCAATTTAACAAAATTTGTTCAGGAAGTAACAGTGAGCATTTATCAGATGCACCACCTTTGGCTCAAAAGTTACTTACCTTCAAAGTCCAGCTTGGTCCTGTTTCCAAACAGTATGTGTCCACATGAGGCAACAGCACAGTAGTAGGTCCCAGCATGAGAAAGATTCAGGCTCTGCATTGGCAAGTTGTACACACAGGTGTGTGTTTGTGTGTTGGGTTTCCTCTCACACTGATCATTCCTGCCTCCATGGGTGTAAATGAGTCCTGGATGAGATTCTTCAGAGGTTTTGAACCAGTCAACACTGTGTTCTCCATCACAGGTCCCAGTGTGTACTGTACAGTTCAGAGTCACAGAGCCTCCTGGCTGGATGCTCTCAGATGCTGAGGGCTTTCCGTTACCACACACTGCTCCGCTACCCCCTTAAAATATAATAACGTCATGATGGGGTCGGTAAAAACTATTTATATTTAAATTTTTTATGGTGCACATGCCAAAAAATATTGTTCATTCTTAACGAAGTCTCTCCTAATTAAAAAGCTTCCCTATAGCTGAACCTTATTGTCACGTTTATTTAAGCGTCAGATAAATCGTTTAACTTGTAGTTATATCTGCACCATATGTGTGTCCGAAAAGCCGTTCAAAGGTCAAGAATTACTCTTACTTACATCATGGATGGATGAGGTCAGTCACATGCTTTGGTGCCACGTGTGACAAAGCAAGATGTGCTACTTTCCCGGGGATTGAACCCACACGCATTGTCTCATGGTCAAAATGACCCAAAAATAGATTTATTTGATCTTTAATGTATATGGAAATGAATAATACACATACATAGTTTAAAAACCAAGACAAATAATACCTCTTATTTGTGTTGTGGTCCTCACAAGAGGCCCAAGAGAGTTTGTACAAACAAAACAAAAAAATCATTACAAATGTATGTTCACAAAAATATAATGTAAAGATTTTGCATGTATTTTGTGAGAAATCAAAGTAACAGTGGAAATCACCAAGACAAACAGAACAAAGAATATGCACGTTATAAAACCTTAACACAAGAAAGCTACAAACAGACGTTTACCTCTAGAGCTACGTCTAAATCTACGTCACATCTCCCAAGAGCTTCTAAGAAACTGACTGACACAATCCACTATTCTACTGCTTCACACTGGAGTACACACATTCATTATTGGTGCTGTTCCTCTGTCTTCTTGATCTGTTGGGCAGGTTGACACTTAAAGCAGCATAATGGAGGTTGTCTGCCTCTTGGTGATCCTGGATAAAATATATAGAGCAGATCACAATTTGGCTCCTAACAAAACAAATGTCAATGAGACAGTTAATTGTGCTTCTATGAAGGCTGTTAAACAGTTAATCAAAACTGCATTTACCTCTGCATTTGCTGTGAAGGAAGATGGTAATCTTGCTTGAGAATCTGATTGTGAAACACAGAAAATGTTATTTTATTCAAAAGCTGAATTCAGTGAACACAAGCTGCCAGAAATAAAAGTACCAGTTACCTTTAGATTGGCAGCTGCTTCTCTTGTTCATCTTGTACATTGAGACAGTCAGTAAAACAACCAGGATGGTGGTGAATGCCAAAGCTCCACTCAAGAAATACACCAAGGCAGAAGAGTCCACCTTTTCTACAGAGTCAGAAATCAGATACAGAGCTTTCAGTGTGATTGCAGTTTTTATTCTGTGACGGTCCCCTGAGTGGCTCTAATGTTTCCTCTTCCTTTTAAGGCAGCAGGTACTTGTGGGTTGGACCAATCGGCATAGCCAGAAGCACCTGGGCCCGGTGTTTCCCAGCTATAAAAGCCCCGCCTCTCTGGCTGACGGGGGCTCTCTTTTCATCTTATTATCATTGCTGGTATTCGGAGTAGTGGAGTTTTAACATCCAACATTTACTTTTCATTATACATCACACTCATGCATACACACACTTTCACTACTGATGTTACTGACAAACACACCTCATCTTCTATTTAGTTCTTTTTCGGGTTGCATTTAGGTTGTTATGTTAAATAAATTACTTATAATTTGTCCTTTCAACTGCGTCTCCTCGTTTTTGTCACGCCTCCAGAGCCAGGTCGTGACAATTCTAAGTTTGGTTGGAAGTAACAATGACTAGTCAAGTACATTTTATGTACATTGATCAGCCATAACATTCTGAGTGAATAACACTGATTGTCTGGTTATTATAGCACCTGTAAGTGGGTAGGATATATCAGGCAGCAAGTGGCAAGGCATTTTGTACTCAAGTTGATGTGTTAGAAGCAGGAGAAATGGGCAGTATGAGGATTTGAGCAACTTTGACAAGGGACAGCCTCAATGAGCCTTGGCATCAACAGACGAGCTACTGTAGCTCAAACTGCTGAAAAAGTTAATGCTGGTTCTGATAGAAAGGTGTTAGAACACACAGTGCATCACAGTTTGTTGGTACGGGGGGCATAACATTATGACCACCAGGGTGCCCAGGTGGTCATCATTGTGGTCAAACACAAAAACATTGTTGTTAGACGAATAAGCAGAGACCCTTTAATGGGGAAACTACCATCTTCTTTCAACTACTGAATGGATAAAATCATTTCTGATCCTTCTGAAGTTATTTACCTTCAAAGTCCAGCTTGGTCCCGTCTCCAAACAGTATGTGTCCACATGAGGCAACAGCACAGTAGTAGGTCCCAGCATGAGAAATATCCAGGCTCTGCATTGGCAAGTTGTACACACAGGTGTGTGTTTGTGTGTCGGGTTTCCTCTCACACTGATCATTCCTGCCTCCATGGGTGTAAATGAGTCCTGGATGAGATTCTTCAGAGGTTTTGAACCAGTAAACACTGTGTTCTCCATCACAGGTCCCAGTGTGTACTGTACAGTTCAGAGTCACAGAGCCTCCTGGCTGGATGCTCTCAGATGCTGACTGATGGACCGAAGCTGGGATCTTCCAATCTGAACCCTCTACACTGACAATAATGCTCTCAGAAAATTCTAATGTGTGTAAAAAATGAACACAGCAGTAAGTACCTGAGTCTGAAATGTTTAAATCTGAGATCGTCAAGTGGTTTTTACCGTTTTCTGAATCCAGTGTGAAGCGTGGATTGTTCTTGAATTCACCATAAAAAGTGACATTTATGTCATACTTGTAGTAACTGGAGATGAGTCTCGGTTTCTGCCCCAGAGTGTGTTTGTACCAGTAAATCCTTACAGGAACATTACCTTTATAGAAACACTGCAAAGTCAACTTGTCCCCAGTTTTAACTGAAACTATATTTCTCTCCTGACGGACAGACGAGGAGAATGTCAGAGCAGTCGTCTGAGCTGAAGCTAAATAGGAGACAGAGTAAATATAGAGTTAATGTGATGTGCCAGAATTCAACTTAATCAGTGTAAAAATATTAGAAACACTGATATGAGAACATACACTCTCACAGATAAAAGTCACAAAAATGCAACTTACCCATTTCCCCCAAGATCAAACATGTGAGACAGAACACAAACACTGGAGATGTCATCATGTTCAAACTGCTGTGCTGAATGAAAGAACATCGATGGTTCCTTGACTCTTCAGAGACAAGAATGCATTTGATTGGCCAGCCTGAAGTGACACTGTATGTCCTGTATAGGAAACATGATCACATGATCACTGACACTTACACTGCTGAGTTTGGTTTTTGAGAAAAAGTTCACATTGTTATAGATACATGAAGAATATTACAGCTCCTTTCTGTCATTAGAGTTTAATTCACTGAAAAATAACATATCTTTAGATCCAATATAAACATGTCAGCAACAAGACACTTAGTAATGGACTTGTCCTTATGTTTAACAGGTAATAAAAAAGATTGTGAGCAGTCCATCCATTCTTGGTATAATCACTTCTCTTTTCAAGCTGTGGTACAGAGTACTCACTACACTGTGCACTGTATTAAAGAAACATGTTTTACAATATGTCAAATGTAGGATGCTTTGATTTCCATCATCAGAATTCTGTCCATCTAGGACTGCATGATTAATCAAAATAAAAGTCCTTTCATTTTTACGTGTCCTGTTTGTATCGACTGGGAGATCCAGTGCATCAAAACAAGCACTCTTACTTTCTCTACCTAATTAGCATCAACAAATAAGGAGTGTACTTTAATCTACAAGGCAAACTGTGTACAGGAAGAGGGGGGCGGGACATGAATGTACCATGATGATGACGTTCAAAAACACCTAACCAACATCGAGAGCGCCTCCAACATACAGAGAATAAAGACTAAATCAAAGAAAACTGCAATGACATTAGTTTATCTGTCTTGAAGTAGCAATGCGATATTGTTCCATAAGGGAACTCTTAGAACTTGTACTATAGCAGTGCAGGCCTTTATAGTTTTAAATATTGTTTATATTGCACATCTGCTGACACCAGATTACAGATTAATACATTTTTCACCTCCTGTCTGTGTGATATGACACCATGTTATTTGTGTCTGCTGTGTGTGAACTGTGACTTTAAATGTGCGTGTTCAATCTTGTGTCCACACTGCAAACCAATCTCCCTCTGGCATAATATGTGAAAGTCGAGTTCAAAGGTTTACTATAAAAATGCTTCAGATAGATGTAAAATATCGGATCATTTCTAGCTGTTTTCCTATGAATTATAAAGTCATCTCTGATCTAAACGGTAGACTACTGAGTCACTTACTGCGGTCGGTGAGGTCAACCCAATATATACAATGTATAAAATATGGACGTAGACTCTGTGACGTCACCCATAGGTTTCAGAAGAGCAGGTGTGAATCTCAGTGGGTTCGGTTCTGGCCCTCGCCATCTTGGCCTTGTCCTTACTACGAGCAAATGCAAAAATGGGCAACGACGTGGAGCATGGGTGGAGTTGAGGCTGGCCCAATGAAGCCAGGTTACTGAAGCCAGCCACCTGTGACAGCCACCTGTCACTCAAAGTGGGCATGTCCTTAAAGGTCCAGTGTGTAACATTTAGGAGGCTCTATTGGCATAAAGGGAATATGATATTCATAGGTATGGTTTCATTCATGTATAATCACCTGAAAATAGGAATCCTTATGTTCTTGTTGCCTTAGAATGAGCCTTTCATATCTGCAGACGCTGCAGGTCGGTTTCTACGGAAGTCGCCATGTTTCTACAGTAGCCCAGAAGGGAGAAACCAAACACTGGCTGAAGATTGGTGCCTTTGCGTTATTTTGTGATTTTTTTGGCCACCGTAGTTTCTGCCTCATGCTTGGAAAGGCAGGGTGAAGCAAATACAACTGCACTGCTAGATCCCACTAAATCCTACACACTGGACCTTTAATTATGAATTAAATATAATAGACCTTTTTCACAGCAGCTAGTTTGTCATGAAATAGGGTGTTACCAATAATATTAATTGAGGTTCTGTTTCATTCAGGTCAAACACAGTCTGAGTGCTGCTATTGTGCTCGTTTGGCTCAATGATAGGCTCTGCTACACTAAATGGAACGGAGCCTTAATTAGTGTCATAAACAGAGAAATTAGCAATAGAGACCAAAACCATTTTCTTGCACCAGCCTGTAAACATGTTTATTTGTGCTCAAAAGTTGGGCATTTTAACAAGGAGATTCATGGAGAATGACTCACTTTTGCAGCCTGCCTCCAGTGGTCATTCGAGGAACTGCAGTTTTTGTTACTTCCGCGTTGGCTTCACTTTGTAGCCAAGGGGGTTGCCTCTTGGTTGACCCATATACTCTGATACATGAATGTACGAAAAAGCCCAATTTACAGCTGGATTGAACACACACACTTAATCAATCATTCATTTTATTTTATTTTAATCAATCATTAAAAACATAAAATCACATACACAAAGACATAATTTGTTTAAAAAGCAAAATGTATAAAGCATAATTAATCTGAGGTTCTCAATAAGCTGGTTAAGTCCCCAAAATCGTTTACTGACTGTGTACTAAATACAACCATATGGTTCTAGATACATGGTTAAAAAGGAAGAAACAAGGCAGCATTGTAGAGATATCCTGCTTCAGACCTCACAGACACAAAAACAGCATCCTAAAAATCATCGCTGTCGGGCGGAAAGCTTGTATCTACATATTTCATCTTTTTTCCCCTCGTCAATAAATGCTATTGGTCAAGCTTTATGTCTGCCAGTGAGTTATACAAATATTTAACAAAAAAAAAAAGTATTGATCAGGCGCCCGGTTAGCTCACTTGGTAGAGCTGGCGACCATGGACCTAGTCCTGCAGCGGCCCAGGTTTTGAATCCGACCTGTGGCCCTTTGCTACATGTCATCCCCTCTCTCTACCCCCCTTTCCTGTTTATCTCCAGCGGTCTCTGTCAATTAAAGGTAATAAAGGGCCAACAAAAAAAAAAAGTATTGAAACCAACAATACCAACTCTGACAACTATGTTCAATATTGTAAAAACACAGGGATTTTGTTTATTTCCTGAAAAGTAACAGTTTTGGACATACAAGGTTTCCGATGATGACAGCGACAATATGCACATTAGCAAAGCACAGTGCAATTTCATTTTGGCTGCAGACCAAAAATAAGCTATTAAAGCAAATGTATCTCAAACTTACATCTAAATCTACATTGCAACTCAAGAGGCACAAAGAAAATGCTGTCTTACTCAGAAAGTACAAATGTGATATGTCCACTTCTACTTCTTTACGCTGTAGTACACACACTCACTCCAGGTTGGATCCCTCTGTCTTCTTGATCTCTTCGTCAGTTTGACACTTAAAGCAGCATAATAGAGATTGTCTGCATGTTGGTAACCCTGGTAACAAAATATATAGCACATATAACATAACTACTTTGTTCTTTACCTAAATTAAAACAATAACCAGTAAAATTGGTAATGGTAATTCAACAGTTAATTTACAGTCAACAGTTTTTATTCACCTCTGCATTTGCTGTGGAGGAAGCTGGTGATCTTGTTTCAGGATCTGATTGTGAAACACAGAAAACGTTATTTTATTCAAAAGTCAAATTAAGAGAATACAAGCTGCCAGATATAAAAAGTTACCTGAAGATTGGCAACTGTTTCCCTTGTTCATCATGCAAAATGAGAAAGCCAGTAAAACAACCAGGATGGTGGTGAATGCAGACGCTCCTCTCCAGAAATACACCAAGTCAGCCTCATCTGTATAGAGCCAGATATCACAAACACAGCTTATAGCATGATTTCTTTTTTCAGAAAGGATAACTTCTGCAAGAAAGTCACTTACCTTCAAAGTCCAGCTTGGTCCCGTCTCCAAACAGTATGTGTCCACATGAGGCAACAGCACAGTAGTAGGTCCCAGCATGAGAAAGATTCAGGCTCTGCATTGGCAAGTTGTACACACAGGTGTGTGTTTGTGTGTTGGGTTTCCTCTCACACTGATCATTACTGCCTCCATGGGTGTAAATGAGTCCTGGATGAGATTCTTCAGAGGTTTTGAACCAGTAAACACTGTGTTCTCCATCACAGGTCCCAGTGTGTACTGTACAGTTCAGAGTCACAGAGCCTCCTGGCTGGATGCTCTCAGATGCTGACTGATGGACCGAAGCTGGGATGTTCAAACCTGAACCCTTTACACTGACAGTAATGCTCTCTGTAAGTTCTAACACGTAATAATAGCAACTTACGCAGTTGTAAGTAGCTGAATCTGAAGCATGTAAATCTGAGATCTTCAAGTGGTTTTTACCATTTTCAGTATCCAGTGTGAAGCGTGGATTGTTCTTGAATTCACCATAGAAAGTGTTATTTTTATCAAACATGTAGTAACTGGAGATGAGCATTGGTTTCTCTCCCAAATGTTGTTTATACCAGTAAATCCTTGCAGGAACATTACCTTTATAAAAACACTGCAAAGTCAACTCGTCCCCAGTTTTAACTGAAACAAAACTTATTTCTTGATGGACAGATTTCAGAGCAGTCGTCTGAGCTGAAGTGAAATGAGAGACAAAGCAACAGCACAATTACTTTGATGTGACAGAATTCAGTGCAATCAGTGTAGTAAAAATATTAGAAACATTTGTATGAGGACTGACCATATACTCTTACAAATAAAAGTCATAAAATGTAACTTACCCATTTTGCCCAAGAGGAAACATGTGAGACAGAGCGCAAACACTGGAGATGTCATCATGTTCAAACTGCTGTGCTGAATGAAAGAACATCAATGGTTCCTTGACTCTTCAGAGACAAGAATGCATTTGATTGGCCAGCCTGAAGTGACACTGTATGTCCTGTATAGGAAACATGATCACATGATCACTGCTCATTTACTGTGAAGTCATTTTTGAGAAAAGGATGACATGGTTACAGATATATGTGTCCAATTTAAACATGTCAGCAAAAAGAGGGTTAATAGTTGCTAATGGACTGAACATTATTACATTTAACATTTAAAGGTATTACATCAACAAATGAAGAGTGTGTGTTACTCCTTCACGACAAACTGTGTTGTGTGTTGTATACAGGAAGAGGGGGGCAGGACATGGATGTGACATGACACTCAAAGGCACCTAAAACCATGTTACTCAACACCTCAAATTAGTACAATTAGAGATGGAATTTCAGGGCCATTGCTGATACAATTACCAATAATGTTAATCTAACAAGTGCAAAAATGTGTAAATATATTTTTTTTTAGGTTGACAGGTTTTATTTTCTAATTCACCATCAAAATGTATAGCGCCTTCACCATGCCTACAATATAGAATGAATATTAGCAACTTCCCATAATGTTAATTTCATATTTTAATATGTAGAATAATTAATGACAGGCCTTACTGATAACCATGTATAGACTACAAACCCATCAGAATAACTTCACATAATATTGGGCTAATAATATTTACCTAGAGCTCAGATTTCTTACAATAAACAACTGAGGGCATCATTCATCCTCCCTATGCTGCTGATCTGAAGAATCACCATGCTTCCACAAATGTAACACATTTTAAGTTACATAGCTAATTCAGCCGCTACCTACAATTATCATGTATGACACAAAAAGCAGCAAAACCACAGAAATGCAGAATCTCAGTTTGAGGTCACAGCAGGTTTATGGTAAAAGCACACTTTGGAAGGCCTTACAATTTGTCATGAACAGTACTGTATTTGGTTTGCATTTCATAATATTCCAACTAAAAAGTAATCTGGCTGTAGTTGCAGTATTGTTAAATGAGACCTGATAAAGATTCTGCCATTCTGGATGTTTACTGGAAGTGGTTTTTGGATTGAAGCGGTACCTATCTGAGAGTGCCCATGGAAGGTAGAAACAAACCTTGGTTTCTGTCCCAGAATTTGTTTATATCAGTAAAGCATTGCAGCAATATCACCTTCACTGAAGTATTGACCTCGTCAAAAATGTCTCCCGATGAAAAGAAGAGGACAATTTCAGTTAAGTTGTCTCATCTGAAATGAAAAATTATGATGTTGATTTAAATGAATGTAACCACACCCAACATAATCAGTATATGAAACATACACTGAAAAAACCTGAGTAACAAAACACAACTCACCCACTTTCCCCAAGACAGACCCAAGATAGAGAGCAAACACAGTGCAAACTGCGGTGTGAAATGAAAACAACATTGACAGTTGCTCCACTCTTTGGAGATAAAACTGTTTGGTTAGCCAATCTGAAGTGTTTGTCCTACTTAGGAAAGATCACATGTGCAATGCCCATCATAGTAACAAGTTTAGTTTTTTTAGAAAAGGTTCAGACATTCAGCTCCATTTACCTCCACTGTACTGGACTGGCAGCAGAAGTCAGATAAATTCTTCATGAATAACTACCACTTGGCATAAAGTGGGACATGCTTTTAACATTTAAAAAGCAGGCTGTTGGTCTCACAGAGTCGATATAATCATATAAATCTGACCCGATAAGGGCCCTGCTGTTGTTGATGGTTTACGTGGCTTTAGCCTCAACACACTTATGCTGAAAACAACAAATGCTGCTGCCAAGAAAGAGACAGCGATAAAGAAAAAACGTTTGGGTGTGTCTGTGAGTCAGAACAAGTCAAAGAGTAATGAATGCTTCATTTCTTTTCTGCTCATGGTCATTGTACAAAAACAGTGACCAAACATCTTACCAAGCATAACTATTGTATCTCATAATGGCTTTGCTCCTGTTACACCTGGTCTACATCTGCTGCATAGTGAGAGCAGCATGTCTGCAGCAGCTACAGTCCGCCATCAGTATCAGCCTTAATGCTGCTGTACGCTTAGACACAGCTCAGTACACAGTCAGTGTAGTTACCAAGTGTGAACCTACCGTTACGTCACCCATTGGTTTGTGGAGTACCATCTTGAAGCCTCGAGTTCATCTTTTGCTACCAGCAGTGGTGACTAGGGGTGTAAGAATATATCCAAAAGTATCGTATTGCAATATTCTGTTTATATATGTAGTATCAATTCTCAAAAACACAATCAATTTCTATCTTTTAACCTCCAACTGCTAGACAGCAGTGTTGTAAACTGAGGGTTCTGATGTTGGATTTTACAATGACTGTGATGAATAAAAGTACATATCCCACTGCTCTAGCTGCGTAACAAAGTCACCTTAATCTTACTCAGATTTTATGCATATGGTTGCGTGTTCTTTACGCTATGTTTTTTCCAAAAATTAGGTTTAAATAAAAAAATAATGGCAATATATCACCTTGCTTACAGTATCACAATATATTGCAATATATTGAATCGTGACCTTTGTATAATTACAGTATATGTATCGTATTACCAGATTCTTGCCAATATACAGCCCTAGTGCGGACGTACTGCGGGTTGGCTGTGATAAATTTCAACCGGTCTTTCGCAGGAAATTATGGCGGCTTGCCAGATGACACACTTTCTTGTATCGCAGATAAGCAGTACAATAAAGTAGGTATTTAAGCAAGAAATCAGCAATGCAGTAACAAAATCCTGATTCACATTTCATCAGCACTGCCTAGTTTAATAGTTTAATTTGAGTTTCATGCATTGGGTTCGACAGACTCACTGAGAATGACCTGTCAATCAAAATGTAACCACGCCCTAAAGCATACCCTACTTTTTCATCTATTTTACTCTAAATGGGACCATAATTTACTAAATGAACATCATGCTGTATGGAAGAAGACTTGAAACTAAAGACTGAGACCATAAACTCATTAGGAAACTGTTTACTGAGCTAATAAAGTAAGTGAGAAGTAGGCCCATTATCAATGGAGACGAATACAAACGCAGGTTTTTTGAAGAAACTGGGTTCAAGACACCTCACCACTCAGACCTGGAATCTCTGTCCACTAATTATTTACTGTCAATGGTAGTAGGGCTGCACAATTAATAGAAATATTAGAAAAACTGCAATTTGGCCAAGTGCAATATGCAAATCACAGAAGCTGCAATTTGTCTGATAAAGGTAAAATATGTATCAAAGCAGCTTTATTAAGTACTGCAGTGCTGCAAAGAAAGCCTGGCCTACAAATCTTCTTCTCCAAATGTAAAGAAACATGTTTGTCTGGTACAGACCACAAAAATGTCACCTCATCATGATTTTAAATAGGTTTTTTTTCAATGAAAATGAAAATAGTGACGCAAAAATTAAAAAAATAAATAATTCCCACTGATTGTTCTCATGTGTACTTTTTGCATTTTCATTTGCATGCACATAGCAAACACAACAGGGACCCAGTTGTAAAAACATTGCTCTGTAGTGCTACTGAAGGTTTAAAACCCCATGGGTTACCTTTTAATTTATCAAGTCAAACATGCTTGAGACGAACAATTGAAAAACCCTCTGCAACATTATCATTCAACAACACACACTGAGAACACATGAATTTTCACTGTGAGGTAGGGCTGGGTATTATTAAAAAAATATTTGATACCGATGCCTTGACTTCGATACCGGTTTCCGAAAACTTCTACACCAGTTTTATAAAATACATTTTAACATTATACTTTATGATACAGTTACTCACTTTAAAGGAGGAAGCTGTCCAAAGATGGGGAAGCTGTTACTACTCTGTGCACTTTACTCAACCTGGATGAGTGTACAAAATTGATAAAATAAAACATAATATCTGTATGGACTATATAAAACATTTTAATTACTGTCAGTGGAACATTGATTACAAACACTATGGCAGCAATAAGTCTAGTCTAACCCAAAAAAGAAAGGCAATATACTTGATTCTCAAGTATATCATGACAATCTATTTGAAAGTACCTTAAATAACCATGAAATAGATAACTGACTACTTACGTAAGACAATTTACAAAGTAAAAATAAGGAGACATCCTGCTTGAAACCACAAAGACAAACACAAGAAAGTACAGCGCCCTAAATAGAGATCATATCTAGCTCTAGATATCGTGTCATTTGACTGGAGACCACAAGGTATATGAAAAATATTTATCTCAAATCTACATTACACTTTGGAAGAACAGTAAAAATTCTACTGCTTCACACTGGAGTACACACATTCATTATTGGAGCTTTTCCTCTGTCTTCTTGATCTGTTGGGCAGGTTGACACGTAAAGCAGCATAATGGAGGTTGTCTGCGTCTCGGTGACCCTGGCAGCACAATATGTCAAAGTAAATCAATACCAAAACTTTAAACAATATACCAAATTTTTCGTTTTTATATAAATGAATGCGTCTGAATGGAAATTCACCAGATCATTTAATGAAATAAATCAGACCTCTGCATTTGCTGTGGAGGGAGCTGAAAATCTTGCTTGAGACTCTGATTGTGAAAAACAGAAAAAGCTCTTTTAATCAACAGCCATGTTAAGGGGACACAAGCAGATACATACAGTGTTAGTTACTGTACCTGCAGATTGGAAACCGTTTCTTTTGTTCATCTTGTACATTGAGACAGTCAGTAGAACAACCAGGATGGTGGTGAATGCCAAAGCTCCACTCAAGAAATACACCAAGACAGGAGAGTTCACCTCATCTACAAAGAGACAGACGGAGGTTTTGGCTTTTAACTCTATGTTCATCTTAAGTTTGAGGGGCTAAGAATGTATTTATCAAGTGGGACAACTTATGTTTGAAAGCCACTTACTTTCAAAGTCCAGCTTGGTCCCGTCTCCAAACAGTATGTGTCCACATGAGAAAACAGCACAGTAGTAGGTCCCAGCATGAGAAAGATTCAGGCTCTGCATTGGCAAGTTGTAGACACAGGTGTGTGTTTGTGTGTTGGGTTTCCTCTCACACTGATCATTACTGCCTCCATGGGTGTAAATGAGTCCTGGATGAGATTCTTTAGAGGTTTTGAACCAGTAAACACTGTGTTCTCCATCACAGGTCCCAGTGTGTACTGTACAGTTCAGAGTCACAGAACCTCCTGGCTGGATGCTCTCAGATGCTGACTGATGGACCGAAGCTGGGATGTTCAGACCTGAACCCTTTACACTGACAGTAATGCTCTCAGAAAATTCTAATGTGTGTAAAAAGTAACTTATGCAGTTGTAAGAAGCTGAGTCTAAAATTTGCAAATCTGTGATTTCCAAGTGATTTTTACCTTTTTCCGTATCCAGTGTGAAGCGTGGATTGTTCTCGAATACACCATAAAAAGCCTTTTTTTTATCAAGTATGGAGTAACTGGAGATGAGCATTGGTTTCTGTCCCAGAGGTTGTTTATACCAGTAAATCCTTGCAGGAACATTTTCTTTATAGAAACACTGCAAAGTCAAGTTGTCTCCAGTTTTAACTGATATTAAACTTATCTCTTGATAGACAGATTTCAGAGCAGTCGTCTGAGCTGAAGTGAAGTGAGAGAAAAAGAAAAAGCAGTTACTTTTATGTTCAACGTAATCAGTGTAGTAACATTAGAAATATTTGTATGAGAAGTTATCATAAACTTAAAAGTCATAAAATGTAACTTACCCATTTTGCCCAAGAGGAAACATGTGAGACAGAGCGCAAACACTGGAGATGTCATCATGTTCAAACTACTGTGCTGAATGAAAGAACATCGATGGTTCCTTGACTCTTCAGAGACAAGAATGCATTTGATTGGCCAACCTGAAGTGACACCCTATGTCCTGTATAGGAAACATGATCACATGATCACTGCAAACTGTAGTGGTAAGTTTGGTTTTTGATAAAAGGTTCAGATTGTGAGAGATATGAGAGGAACATTACAGCTCCTTATTGAGTTTAAATCACTGGAAATGCATGTTTGTATACAGATAGATTACAATTAAATTTCAGTTGCATCCCCAAGACCTCTGCCAATCATTTCAATATTCCTACAATCCCAAATCTGTAATTCCACATTTAACACAATTCCCAGAAATATTTCAATCATATTTATTAACTTTATCTCTTGTAGAGTAGCTTCTGTACAGTATTTAATATTGGATTGCAAATGGATGGAAATCAGAGGTTTGGAATAGATTTTAAATTGCATATACCTAAAAAACTTCTTCATTAGACAAACCACATTTATTTTGCAGACCGGTCTAGTTGTTTCCATCCAATAAATCCTTAATGGTTTATCCCTCTATCCCTCCACGGAGACCATCTTAATGGTGAGTTTTAAGGACCTTTCCAAGGATTGTTCCATAAGGGAGTTCTTTTTGGAACTTATATCAACTCACTCCAGATACTCTCCATTTTTCTCCATGTTGTTGTCTCTTACAATACAATTGATACAACTTGTGATTTTATCCTTTGAAAATATATATGAAAAGAGGTTTTGAGGTTGCTCTTATATTGTGTTCTTGACTGTGTGACATAAGTAAAATGCTTGAGAAGCATGGTGATATAATTCTAGATTATATCAAACCTTTCTCTTAATTATATGATAATTCTATGATTTTCCTTTCCCCATATAAAGTCTGTAATAGTAGAATATGCTTTTTGTAAACAATATGTCAGGTGGGGGTAATTAGTATGTTTGAAAACAGAAATAAAAAGACATGCCATTTTAAATAGATTCATTCTTCCTGTAAAGTTTTTAGGGAAATTCATCCATTTAATCAAGTCAGATTTTATAATGTTGAGTAACAAAATAAAACTTTCTGTCTTAGAGCTTGGAGATTTTGCCCATTATAGAGGGGATTACAGACTGATGTAGTGATTTTTTGATGGAATGAAAATGGGCGATTTTACACTAATATGTCTCTAGACAGGTCTGTAATTTTATACTCTATTGTGTTAAAAAAGCAAACTAACAAAAAACATATAGGCATTTTGTTTCTTAATGTGGTGCTGAGCTATTTGATTAATTTGAATAACTTTAATGTACTTAAAGTGTGCACTGTATCGGATCAGGACTCGGTATTACCAGATACTCAATAATAAATGACTCGCATCTGATCAGAGGCCAAAAGAACTTGATTGGGATCTCCCTAAACATTCACTGTTTTGAGAAGAGGACAGCTATAATGGAGTGTGTGTGTGTGTGTGTGTGTGTGTGTGTGTGTGTGTGTGTGTGTGTGTGTGTATGTGTGTATGTGTATGTGTGTGTGGGTGTGTGTGTGTCGCTGGTTGTCGTTTACAATGTGTGGTGAAACCTGCAATGTAAAAAACTGTGTGACTGAGCCCTGAGAATGTCTCAGGTCCTTTCACTGTGAGGGGAACGGGGCATTTATTCGTCCTCTGACTGCACTACACAGTGAATGTGAGCACAGCACGCTTTTCTCTCTCTCATAGACTGTATGCTCCCTCTCGACTATGTGTTGGGAAAATATACACGCGGTACACAATAGGGTAGGATTTGAGCTTTCAGTCTGCAAATTGTATCTTCATCCACCTAAATTCTCAGCTCAACGTGTTATCCTACACAAAAGACTGTTCATGTTTCAGTACATTGAGAGGGATTACGCAGCCAGAGCTCCAGTCAGTGCTGAACAATTGGGTGAATAAATCTTTATAACACATGTTTATACTGAACAATACATAGTGATTCAGTACACTCAAAAGAACTGTTTGACGACTCACTCACTTATTGAGATGGGTGAGGTCACCATGATAAGCGCGGTGCAGGAAGAGTTACTTCTGGATAGAACACACACACACACATATTGTTTGATACTCAAAGTGCTAGAAATTTGAATTGTTTATTTGATCATTAACAACATAAAATTCACAAACAATTCATTACTTTGGTAAAAACATTGATAAACACAAAGTATGAGAAAATCTAGATCCTTAAAGCAAGAGTGATGTCTCCAACAAAAAATAATCTAAGCTTCTAAATATAGCATATACTGGTTAACTTAAAAAAAGTATTCACCCATATGTACTAGAAATAACACTATAATTGCAACTACATGGTAAACAAAGTCAATCAAAAACAAAAGTATCCTAAATATACACATTAGCAAACATTAGAGCAATTTCATAATTTGGATGCAATCTACAACACTTCAGAAGAGGCACTCAGAAAATCCTGTCCAACTCAAAAACAAGCTACAAAGGTATATCCACCGATCAGCTATAACATTCTTATCACTGACAGGTGAAATGAATTACACTGATTATCTGGTAATCATGGCACGTGTCAGTGGGTGGGATGTATCAGGCAGCAAGTGAACATTTTGTCCTCAAAGTTGATGTGTTAGAAGCAGGAAAAATGGGCAGCGTGAGGATTTAAGCGACTTTGACAAGGGCCACATTGTGATGGCTAGATGACTGGGTCAGAGCATCTCCAAAGCTTCAGCTCTTGTGGGGTGTTCCCGGTCTGCAGTGGTCAGTACCGATTAAAAGTGCTCCAAGGAAGGAAAAGCAGTGAACCGAACACATCCAGGGTCATTGATCGGACGACACAGGCCAGCCATCTCTCCCCATATTGAAGTGTCCCCCAGGGTGCCCTTGCAGTGGGGAAACTTGGAGGAAGTGCCCTCTCTGGTGTGTTTCCAGTGGTAAAAATGTAGTAAAGTGTAAATCCTAACCCTGACAGAGCTGTTTCACCATAAACGCATCACAACGTTTTGCATGCAGGTGCACTTTTTATTCTTTTGACCTCTGCCGCTCAAAAAAGTCTTGATTTCTGGTTAAACAGGACCTGTGAGTTCCACCACCACCTGTCTAGTGTTCATCAGGGGGTTTTCGTTACCACACACTGCTTTGCTACCCCCTTAAAATATAATAAGGTCATGATGGGGTCGAATCGGCAAAAAATATTCATATTTCTCATCTTTATGGTGCACATGCCAAAAAATATATTGTTCAATCTTAACGAAGTCCGATTGAAAAGCTTTCCTATAGCTGAACCTCAATGTCATGTCTATTTAAGCGTCAGATAAATCGCTTAACTTGTAGTTATATCTGCACCATATGTGTGTCCAAAAAGCCGTTCAAAGGTCAAGAATTACTCTTACTTACATCATGGATGGATGAGGTCAGTCACATGCTTTGGTGCCACGTGTGACAAAGCAAGATGTGCTACTTTCCCGGGGATTGAACCCACATGCATTGTCTCATGGTCAAAATGATCCAAAAATAGATTTATTTGATCATTAATGTATATGGAAATGAATAATACACATACATAGTTTAAAAACCAAGACAAATAATACCTCTTATTTGTGTTGAGGTCCTCACAAGAGGCCCAAGAGAGCTTGTACAAACAAAACAAGAAAATCCTTACAAATGTATGTTTACAAAAATATTATGTTAAGATTTAAAAAATGTTTTGTGAGAGAACAAAGTAACAGTAGAAATCACCAAGACTCACCAAGACAAACAGAATATGCACGTTATAAAATCTTACCACAAGGAAGCTGGTAAACGTGTGTTGGTAGCTTCCTTGTGGTAAGATTTTATCGTTTACCTCTAGAGCTACGTCTAAATCTACATCACACCTCCCAAGAGATTCTAAGAAACTGACTCCTTACTCATACAATCCACTATTCTACTGCTTCACACTGGAGTACACACATTCATTATTGGTGCTGTTCCTCTGTCTTCTTGATCGGTTGGGCAGGTTGACACTTAAAGCAGCATAATGGAGGTTGTTTGTATCTTGGTGATCCTGGATAAAATATATAGAGCAGATCACAATTAGGTTTCTAACAACACAAATGTCAATGAGGCAGTTAATTGTGCTTCTATGAAGGCTGTTAAACAGTTAAACTGCTTTTACCTCTGCATTTGCTGTGAAGGAAGATGGTAATCTTGCTTGAGAATCTGATTGTGAAACAGGAAAAGTTATTTTATTCAATAGCTGAATTCAGTGAACACAAGCTGCCAGAAATAAAAGTACCAGTTACCTTTAGATTGGCAGCTGCTTCTCTTGTTCATCTTGTACATTGAGACAGTCAGTAAAACAACCAGGATGGTGGTGAATGCCAAAGCTCCACTCAAGAAATACACCAAGACAGAAGAGTCCACCTTTTCTACAGAGTCAGACATCAGATACAGAGCTTTCAGTGTGATTGCAGTTTTAATTCTAAGTTTGGTTGGAAGTAAGAATGACTAGTCAAGTACATTTTATGTATATAGCCCAAAATCACAAATTTAAAGTCTGTACGACATACAACACCATCTATTGTGAGACCAATAAGCTAAAGACAAACCCTTTAATGCTGAAACTACTGTTCAGTTTTTACTATTCATCAGACGAGACAAATTCTGCTAGAGGGTGACTTACCTTCAAAGTCCAACTTGGTCCCGTCTCCAAACAGTATGTGTCCACATGAGACAACAGCACAGTAGTAGGTCCCAACATGAGAAAGATCCAGGCTCTGCATTGGCAAGTTGTAGACACAGGTGTGTGCTTTTGTGTCGGGTTCCCTCTCACACTGATCATTACTGCCTCCATGGGTGTAAATGAGTCCTGGATGAGATTCTTCAGAGGTTTTGAACCAGTAAACACTGTGTTCTCCATCACAGGTCCCAGTGTGTACTGTACAGTTCAGAGTCACAGAGCCTCCTGGCTGGATGCTCTCAGATGCTGACTGATGGACCGAAGCTGGGATCTTCAAACCTGAACCCTTTACACTGACAATAATGCTCTCTGAAATGTCTAATGTGTATAAAAAGCAACTTATGCAGTTATAAGTAGCTGAGTCTGAAATTTGCAAATCTGTGATTTCCAAGTGATTTTTACCATTTTCCGTATCCAGTGTGAAGCGTGGATCGTCCTTGAATTCACCATAGAAAGTGTTATTTTTATCAAACTTGTAGTAACTGGCGATGAGCATTGGTTTCTGTCCCAGAGGTTGTTTATACCAGTAAATCCTTGCAGGAACATTTTCTTTAGAGAAACACTGCAAAGTCAAGTTGTCTCCAGTTTTAACTGATATAAAACTTATCTCTTGATAGACAGATTTCAGAGCAGTCGTCTGAGCTGAAGTGAAGTGAGAGACAAAGAAAAAGCAGAGTTACTTTCATGTGTTCAACGTAATCCGTGTAGTAAGATTAGAAATATTTGTATGAGAAGTTATCATAAACTTAAAAGTCATAAAATGTAACTTACCCATTTTGCCCAAGAGCAAACATGTGAGACAGAGCGCAAACACTGGAGATGTCATCATGTTCAAACTGATGTGCTGAATGAAAGAACATCAATGGTTCCTTGACTCTTCAGAGACAAGAATGCATTTGATTGGCCAGCCTGAAGTGACAACCTATGTCCTGTATAGGAAACATGATCACATGATCATTGCAAACTGCAGTGGTAAGTTTGGTTTTTCAGAAAAGGTTCAGATTGTAAGAGATATGAGAGGAACATTACAGCTCCTCCTTATTGAGTTTAAATCACTGGAATTACATGTATATATACAGACAGACTACAGTTCAATCTCAGTTGCATCCCCAAAACCTCTGCCAATCTTTTGAATATTGCTACAATCCCAAATTTTACTTTTTAAAAATATGATACACACACTCAGACCAGGTTGGATCCCTCTATATTCTTGATGTCTTGGTCAGTTTGATGCTTAAAGCGGCATAATAGAGGTTGTCTGCATGTTGGTAACCCTGGTAACAAAATATATATCACATATAACATAATTATTTTGTTCTTCAAAGAAAGCAATAAAATTATGTCTGAATGATATATCCTAAGTCAATTTACACTCAACAGTTTTTATTCACCTCTGTATTTGCTGTGGAGGGAGCTGGTGATCTGGTTTGAGATTCTGGTTGTGACACAGCAAAAGCTCTTTATTCAAAATGTTCAGTGAATACAAGCTGTCAGTTTCAAACAGTAGTAGTTACCTGAAGATTGGCAACTGTTTCCTTTGTTCATCATGCACATTCACAAACACAGCTTATAGCATGCTTTCTGTTTTCATCCTAAATTTGTTCGGGAAGTAACAATGAGCATTTATCAGATGCACCAACTGAGTCCTGGATGAGATTCTTCAGAGGTTTTGAACCAGTAAACACTGTGTTCTCCATCACAGGTCCCAGTGTGTACTGTACAGTTCAGAGCCACAGAGCCTCCTGGCTGGATGCTCTCAGATGCTGACTGATGGACCGAAGTTGGGATGTTCAAACCTGAAGCCTTTACACTGACAATATTGCCCTCTGCAAAATGCATGACAAATGTATTCATACTTGCGCAGTAGTATGTAGCTGAGTCTGAAATGTTCAAATCAAAAATTGTCCAAATGTATGTACTGTTTTGAATACTCAGTGTGAAACGTGGATTATTATTGAATTCATGATAAAAAGTGTTTTTTATATTAAACACATAGAAGGTAGAGATGAGCCTCGGTTGCTGTCCCAGAGTTTGCTTAAACCAGTAAAGCCATGATGAATCACCGCCTTCATAGAAACAATGCAAAGACACACTGTCTCCAACATTAGCTGATATAAAACGTCTCTCTTGACCAACAGATGAGGACGATTTCACATCAGTCGTCTGAGCTAAAGTGAAATGAGAGACAAAGCAAATACACGTTACTTTCATGTGACAGAATTCAGTGTAATTATTACATTAGAAACATTAGCCACATTGCTATGAGGAGTGATCATACAATAAAAGATACAAACTGGATGAATAAATACACAACTCACCCATCTCTCCCAAGAACAAACATGTCAGATAGAAAGCAAACTTTGCAGACGTCTTCATGTCCAAGTTGTCGTGCTGAATGAAGGAATACTGATAGTTTCTCCTCTCTTCAAAGACCAGACTGTGTTTGATTGGTTGGCCTGAAATAACGCTGTATGACAGACAGGAAACCCAATCACATGCTCAGTAGCACCAATAGAGTCAAGTTTGGTTTTTGAGTACTTTAACACAGCTAGAAATATATTTAGAACCTCATACTGGCATTGGATTTTAAAATAAGTGATCTGTATCAAACATAAACACTAGTACCAATGCACAATAGGAGTTCTCTCTTAACGTTCAGCAATGGACTGGATGCAGTCGACAAAAGATCATTTTGATCAAATGATGCACAGTTGATACCCTATAATTATTTTTAAAATAATATTTCAAGCTGTAGTCTACCAACACTTTCTTATGTATGATTATCGTTTCTAGTTAGTTTTGTAACTCGTTCTCTTAAGTGTTTAGTATTAGATGCTGGTAAGAAAATGTGAATTTGTGTGAGAGCAAAAACACCTTTCGACCCTCCTAAAAAACACAATAACAGCTGCACTGACATAGGTACAATGCAACAAAACTACTTCCTTGTTCACACAGTGTGTGACGGCTGCCTCGCTGAACTGCTGCAGCACCACGCCTATGGTGTCCACACACACAGAGTGTTTCTGCTGCGAGCTGCTGCTGCCAGCTCTACCTTTCTAGACTTTTTCTATACTATATATTGCTATCATGCTCACACTGACTAGGCTAGCACATGTGTGTCTTGCAGGTATAACCTTAACAATGCAAACCTTACTTTAGTGTGTTAGCATGATAACATTATCAAATTGCCAGTAGTATGTCATTAGTTAACCCTTATTTATTCAGGAAGATGTGTTACGAGAGAGACCTGTGAATAGATACGTCACAACAAAACCATTCAGTCACACAAGGAGTCATCACAAACACAGACACACACACACACACACACACACACACACACACACACACACACACACACACACATATACTTGCCATGCTAAATAAAAAAAAGAGCAATGAGTGTCTGTAACTCTTTTGTTTTTCACTGTATTCCAGTAGTGAGGTGTATAATGAATTTTCCTTAGTTTAGAGTTGGTATGAGGATCGGTTAAAGCTAACATATTTTGTAATCTGGTGTCAAAGTTGTTCAAATTTAACTCAATTAGGGATGGAGTTGTGATAGTTGTCTTGTGGTAGACAGCACTGACCGTTTTGTAGCAGTATGAGCATACTGAATATCCCCATAATTCAGTGTAAATGCCGTAGTGAATTGTATAATGTTTTTTTTCTGTTTTGGAATAAGAATCCAGTTCAACTTTTAAGTTGTAGTCTAAATTTTTACATAGGTTTTGTAGGTCAAACTGCTATCCAACCCAATTTCTAAGCACTTAAAATTCTGTACTGTATCGATCTATAGATTTCCATTAAGAGTATGGATCAGAGCAATAAATACATTTAGTGTTTTAGGAGTTTAGAGAAAGCTTTAATCCTAAAGATCACCAAAAGTAGACGGTAATCTGGTGAAGGCCTGCTTTGTGGTACAGCTGATTGAACAACCTGAGCTTTTTTCCATATTATGAGAATTTGCCAGGGGGAAAAGTTGTATTAAAAATTTGTAAGTGAAACAGTAATAACAGAATGGAGAGTAGTTTGTACTGCAGGTCAAATTTGTCTTCGCCAGAGGATTTAGGTTTATCAGCGGATTGTATACCCTGAGTATGTGACAAGTTTGCACGAAAATTTGCTATGATGGTTGAAAAGGTTGAACTAGGAAGGACACACTCTTGCTATGTTGGGGTAGGAAAGACTAATTCCTTCACTCTGCTGCGCAACACGACTAATCCAACAAGACACCCAACTAAGACCTGATCAGTTGTCTCTGTGTACAAACAAGCGAGCGGTGGAAAGAGAACTCTAGTTTGAGCACATAGACCTAGAACTTAATAATGTTATTCACAATTACATTGTCAATGTACTAGTTATTGCATAAATGACTGTGGTAGAGGTCATACTCGTACTATGGACACTTCAGACAGCTGTAAACCAACAGCAAGCAAAGATTACTTGATTAAGTGTTAGGTACTATCTCTGCTGTCAGGTTATCAAACTAGACGTAGGTTCTGTAGGATTCTATTACTGAAGGTCAATAGAAAAACCTTCCTGTG
The DNA here is from genome assembly GCF_905237075.1 of Dicentrarchus labrax. Lineage (NCBI taxonomy): Eukaryota > Metazoa > Chordata > Actinopteri > Moronidae > Dicentrarchus > Dicentrarchus labrax. The sequence goes on from NW_026136717.1 coordinate 5,793,350, forward strand.
CCATTTTATTGTTCTTTAATATCGGTCATTTAGTTTCACCAATCTTCGACTCAGTAGGGCAGGTTGGACAATCATATGCTTTTCTGATACACAAAAATTAAGAAGCCAGAGAAAGTGCTACCCAGGAGTGAATGAAGATGCACACGTATCATTTTAAGATCAGAGTGTTCCATAAATATATTGGCTTTATTTGATCACTTTTAAGTTAGAATGGACATATGGAAGCACTTACACAATTTGGTTTGATTGAACTTAATCCAGATGTCAGCAATCAATTACAAACTACATTATCTGTAATGTGTATGTCTGTATGTTTGATGGCAGAGAAATGTAAAACATGGGTACGGTTAGCGATGATTTACTTGGTTATGGTTAGGAAAAGTTTGATTTTATGGTTAAAAAAATGGCAATGTTACCTATATGTCTGTGACAAGGTGTGAATCAAAGTCTAATACACAACCATCTACCACCACAACTCCCTCACTGTACTTTACACCTCAATAATTAAATGGCACACTTAATCTTGTACAGAATGTTGAAATTGGACGCAAATCTTCAGCTGTGCAAACACTTAATATGGACATAATACCTAATACTGGCTTGCATCTTTTGACAGCAGATGACACGGAACATACACAAATATATTTTTACAATATACATCAACATTACGTTTGAAACAATATCTAGTAAATGCAATATCTATGAATAACCAGAAATGTTACATGTACATGTCCAGTTCTACTGCTTCACACTGGAGTACACACATTCATTATTGGTGCTGTTCCTCTGTCTTCTTGATCTGTTGGGCAGGTTGACACTTAAAGCAGCATAATGGAGGTTGTCAGCGTCTCTGTGACCCTGGAAAAAAAAAAGTTGAATTATTAGGATATTGATCCTAATTGAAATTTTTAAATCTGTCCATAAAACAATTGGTTGCAATAAAATTGTGTTTTAATGATAATGAATGGATTATTAAAATACATTTTACCTCTGAATTTGCCTTGGAGGGAGCTGATAATCTTAGTTGAAACTCTGATTGTGAAACACAGAAAATGCTCTTTTATTAAGTTATATTTTGTGAATACAAGCTGTCAGATACAAAAGTACCAGTTACCTGTAGATTGGCTGCCGCTTTTCTTCTTCATCTTGTACATTGAGAAAGCCAGTAAAATAACCAGGATGGTGGTGAATGTCAATGCTCCACTCAAAAAATACACCAATACAGGAGAGTTCACCTTATCTACAGAGTCAGAAACACAACAGCTTTATCTCTGTGTTCATACAAAGTCTGGTTGGAATGCTCATCAAAAGGTGAGCTCTGCTAGAAATTTACTTACCTTCAAAGTCCAGCTTGGTCCCGTCTCCAAACAGTATGTGTCCACATGAGGCAACAGCACAGTAGTAGGTCCCAGCATGAGAAAGATCCAGGCTCTGCATTGGCAAGTTGTAGACACAGGTGTGTGTTTGTGTGTTGGGTTTCCTCTCACACTGATCATTCCTGCCTCCATGGGTGTAAATGAGTCCTGGATGAGATTCTTCAGAGGTTCTGAACCAGTAAACACTGTGTTCTCCATCACAGGTCCCAGTGTGTACTGTACAGTTCAGAGTCACAGAGCCTCCTGGCTGGATGCTCTCAGATGCTGACTGATGGACCGAAGCTGGGATCTTCAAACCAGAACCCTCTACACTGACAGTAGTGCCCTTTGTAAAATTCAAGACATATATAGAGATACTTGCACAGTAGTATGTAGCTGAGTCTGAAATGTTCAAATTAAAAATTGTCAAAATGTATGTACTGTTTTGAATACTCAGTGTGAAGCGTGGATTATTATTGAATTCATGATAAAAAGTGGTTTTTGTATTAAACACATAGAAGGTAGAGATGAGCCTTGGTTGCTGTCCGAGAGTTTGCTTAAACCAGTAAAGCCATGATGAATCACCGCCTTCATAGAAACAATGCAAAGACACACTGTCTCCAACATTAGCTGATATAAAACGTCTCTCTTGGCGAACAGATGAGGACAATTTCACATCAGTCGTCTGAGCTGAAGTGAAATGAGAGACAAAGCAAATACACAATTCATTAAATCTGAAAGTTTCAGCATAATTATTTCATTAAAAACGTTAGAATTATTTCAATGAAGAGTTGCTATAAAGTAAAAGATACAGACTGAAGCCACAGAAACACTACTCACCCATTTTCCCGAAGAACAAACATGCCAGATAGAAGACAAACTTTGGAGATGTCATTGTGTTCGAATTCTTGTGTTGAATGATACGAATCTCATTACCTTCTCCACATTAAAGAGACAAGACTTGCGTTTGATTGGCTGGCCTGAGTGACACTATGTCCTACTCCTACATGATCACATGTTCACTGCCACCAATAGTGTCAAGTTTGGTTCTTGAGAAGATTGACACGGTGGGATATTTATGAAAAAAATAACATCTCCTTATCTTGGTATCATATTTAAAACTTAAGGGGAAAATGGGTATATAGACCAGTAATGATGTACAGTAGATTCTAATTCTGCTCAAATTGTACCAATGCATTATGTCCAACAGATACAGAAACATGCAGGTATGATAATTTGCCTAGACATTTAAAAAAACATCAGTAATGATAAAACTGAGTATTTATAAAAAATAAAAAATCCAATTCTAAGTTGATTTTGAATATCCTGATTCTGGTAAAAACCTAATAGCTAAATACCAGTGAAAAACATGGCTTTAAAGAATTTTGGAACTGACCCTTGAAAAGATTTTAAAGCTTAGATGTTATTTTCATTATTATTAATAAATGGTAATTATAATAGTCTTTTTTAAATTGTCAGCTTGCATCTGCTTGTTAGAACAGTTTGTAATCTTAAGTCCCAAAATACACTGTGCAACTAATATATTCCATCTATTGTTTTTGTTGTTGTTAGCATTATTATAAATAGTACCCCAACTAAGTAGTCTTCTAAGAATTTGCGTTAGTGGTATTATTAGTATTACTATTTATATTGCTGGTTTCAGTGTTAAGTATTAGTCTTTGTTGTGTGATGTAATGTCACTTAATTGGGACTCCACTGTTTTTAGGTCTGTTAGAGGTCTTTGGGCTGAAGGAGAATCTATGTGGGAGTGCAACTACCTATACATCCTGCTTAAAACCACAGTAGCTGCTGCACAGACTGACAGAGATACTAAGCCAGAGCATGGGGGTAAATGTTAAAAGGTCTGTATTCATAGTAGGAGCAGTGCCAAAACAAAACATTTTGCTCTTCATAACGACTGCCGTATGTCATAGAGACTATCCTACAGAGCAAATCATTCCATTCCCCACCGCACCACCAGGGTGCATGTTTCTGGAGAAGGTATTTGGATCCTGAAAGTAGCAATACTGCAGTACCTGAATTTGACCAAAAAAATGCCAGTACCCAGTAATTCAACACAAACCAATGACATACCCACGACATAATGCTATTTTTTTTCCCGCATTTTTTTCTCTATTTTAACAAGGATATTTTCAGCGTCGTTTTTACTCGGCTTTAGCTAGCTATGTGTTTACACGGAAACACAGCCAATCAGAGGCAGAGTAGGGCGGGTATACACAGAATGCCGGTGGGGGAAAAAAGTCAAGCACTACACGGATGTTAAAGTGTTTGTACCAGACCGAAAGTGGCAGAATGCATTAAGAAGTAAGGGTACTCATGTGGACAAAATTCTGAAGTGTTTGTACTCAATACAGGTGAGTTGCAACCCATTTCAGGCACTGCTGCAGTATAAAACCACTCCATTACAAGTCAAAGAAATGCATGGAAAATGTCAGCAAAATGTTCTTCTGTAAAAAATAGTAACTAAAGCTGTCAAATAAATGCAGTGGAGTAAAAAGTACAATATAATAAGTGCCACCACAATACATTACATTATATTTCTGTCAAACACAAAAAGTCATGCAGTTACAGGTGGCCAGTGGAGAGCCATCTAGGGGAGCAGGTGGGTGAGGGCTGATGTGGGGGTGAGGTTGAAGCCACAGTTGTATATCTACTGGCCTACCAAGCCACAACTACACCACTGCTACCAGCAGAAAGAGAATTCTCAGGCACAAACCTTCTAAAACACTAACTTTAACACTTAATTTCCCAGTTACATAGTCAAAGTGCTGATGTCAAGGCCGAGGCATATATGAAGGTGGTGGAGGTCAGACTTGTGAAGACTATGAAGATGCTTAAATATGTGGGCAGAGGCCAGATGTTCAAATAGTATTTGATACACTAGAGTATAATAAGAATTTTGACAGTTAACACATTTTTTTAAATCTTTGCATTAATGGCATTTCCACCTTTTTCCACCAAACCTCTCTTGTACTTTGGTCCTGGTCATTGATAGCTCCACTATTTGCCCGAGGTGGATGAGGGTAGTAACATGCTTTCTCCACTATCCATGGCACCTCTATTGTGGATGGAACACACACACAGACAGTAAGTGTTCCAAAGTTAAGTTTGTGTATTTTATCCCTCACCCAAGATGCTATTTAATTATTTGGATAGAACACTTGATATAAATGATATAAGACAAAGGAGTCCACGACATATTTTAATGATTGTCAAAGTCCATGAGTCACTTGCACAACATTGATCAATCCAAAAAAGGACGACTGTAAAGATATTCTGCTTAAAAGAAAACAACAAAGAAAGTAGAGGGTCTCAAACATTACCACAGCAATTTTATCTTCATAATATCCACATATAATACTGAGACAATCCTATTTTATTCTCAAAGAAAGTACAGATTTCACATTCAGCAGTTCTGCTGCTTCACTCTGGAGTACACACATTCATTCTGGGTGTTGTCTCTCTGTCTTCTTGATCTGTAGGCAGTGTTAACATTTAAAGCAGCATAATGGAGGTTGTCTGCTTCTTGGTGACCCTAATAAAAAAATATATATAAGTCAGCATAACATGATACAGAGTGAAGATATGGTTCCTAATTAAAACATGTCCACAAGGAAATTATTTGTTAATTCACCTCTGCATGTGCTGTGGATGGACCTGCAGATCTTGCTTGAGACTCTAAGAAACAAAGACATGTATTTTTATGCAAAGCCAAACACAGTAAATACAAGCTTTCAGATACAGTTCAGCACCACCTACCTGAAGCTTTGTAGCTGTTGTTCATCTTGTACATTGAGACAGTCAGTAAAACAACCAGGATGGTGGTGAATGCCAAAGCTCCACTCAAGAAATACACCAAGACAGAAGAGTTCACCTCATCTGTAGAAAGACAGACACCAGAAACAGAGCTTTCAGTCTGTTTTCTGCTTTTACCCCAAGTTTGTTTGGAAGTCAAACGTTGACTAGTCGAGGAAAAACTTGAATGAATGAGTGGAGAAACATGACAAATGCTGATGCTTTCATACAGTACTTGAGGGGCCATTGAATAGTTTGATCAGAATGAAAATCATGTGAATCAATTGGAAGTATATAAGAGACTAGAGAGAGTTCCAGAGATGAGGAGGTTTGTGTTGCTTTTCCCTTTAATTTGTCACCCACATTGCCCAAAATGACAAATGTGCTTATGACACCCTCTACTGTTAGACCCTCCATTCAGATAAGCAAACAAAGACAAACTCTTTAATGGGGAAACTACCATCACCTTTTTAGTACTCTTCAGATGAGACAACTGTTAGACAATTAGTTACTTCAAAGTCCAACAATCATTAAGCTGTACCTTTTTAAAGTTTGATAATGGAGTAATTGTAAATACTTCTCTGCTAGAACTTTGCAGTACTTACCTTCAAAGTCCAGCTTGGTCCCGTCTCCAAACAGTATGTGTCCACATGAGGCAACAGCACAGTAGTAGGTCCCAGCATGAGAAAGATCCAGGCTCTGCATTGGTAAGTCGTAGACACAGGTGTGTGTTTGTGTGTTGGGTTTCCTCTTACACTGATCATTCCTGCCTCCATGGGTGTAAATGAGTCCTGGATGAGATTCTTCAGAGGTTTTGAACCAGTAAACACTGTGTTCTCCATCACAGGTCCCAGTGTGTACTGTACAGTTCAGAGTCACAGAGCCTCCTGGCTGGATGGTCTCAGATGCTGACTGATGGACTGAAGCTGGGATCTTCAAACCCGAACCCTTTATGCTGACAATAGTGCCCGCCCCAAACTCAAACATAAATGAATAACTGCTTGCACAGTAGTAAGTAGCAGAGTCTGACATTTGTGCATCTGAAATTTTTAAGTGATTCTCACCAGCTTTAGTTTGCAGTGTGAAGCGTGGACTGTTCTTGAATTCGTGATAAAAAGTGCCATTTTTATCAGACCTAAACGTAACACATATAAGTCTCGGCTTCTGTCCGAGAGTTTGCTTGTACCAATGATACTTTGCACCCGAATCGTCATAGAAACATCGTAAAGTCAAGTCGTCACCAACATTAGCTGATATAAAGCCACTCTCTTGACGCACCACCGTGGACTCTTTCAGATTACTCATGTGAGCTGCAGTGAAATGGGAGACAAAGCAAAGACAGGATTGCTTTTATCTGACTGAAATTATTTAATAATCTGAGAAAAGCACTTACATTAGGGCTGACTATACATTAACTCAAACTGCTTTCATTGAAACACAACTTACCCATTTCCCACACGAACAGACATATCAGATAGAAAACAAACTTTAGAGATGTCATCGTGAAGAAATTGCCATGTGGAATGAAAAGCACCTTGATAGATTTTCCACTCCTCACAGACTGGGCTGTGTCGAGTGGCCAACCAGACAACATTGATCACATGTTCAGTGACGCCTACAGTGTCAATTTTTGTTCCGTATGAAGCATCACATGGTGAAAGCTGTCTTAAATCTCCTCACAGTGTCACCAAATCTAAAATCACTGAAGAATGAATGCCTTTTATACATAAAGAAGATACAGTAGGGTACGGTTTTGCTGCAATAGAATTATTATCGCTCTGTTGTGCAAACCACATGGATGCATGGTAATTCTGTAACAACCTGCCAAGAACACTAGGAATACAGCACAGCAATGGGAACAAGACACATTTAATCCATAGTTGAGAACATGTACCACATAGAAACTATTGATTTCCACTAAAACATAACTTTAACATTTATAATATTTACTGGTTATATCTCTGACACCACCCCAGTACAATTGAGGTAGTGAAAGAGGTACAGTTTGTGATTCTGAGAGCACTGGAAAACTAAATCCGGCCAGACACTACATTGGCCAATCTGATACATGCAGGCACATGTTCCGAGTAGATTACTTACTGTTTAGCTCACCATTGTTGGGACAAAAGATAATAATAGTTGTTGAGTGATAACTTTTTTATTAGTTTTATAATCATGTCTCCTAAATATTAAACTTGTGATAAAGAGTTGTGCAGTGTTTTTCTGCCCAGTAGGCCTTTAAATGCATTCATCTGTTAATCAAACTGGACCTCTTGGATTGTATTTCATTCATTGGTGTCTTAAACAACACACCCCCGCAAACACCCCTGTATGGAGGTAACACAGCACTGTTTACAGCTTGACTGCCCGCTAAGAATGCAAACACCTCCACATCCTGCTGTAAACCACAAAGGCTGCTGCAGTGAAAGAGATACAAAATGGCTGCACGGTCAAAAGGTCTCAGTGAAATGACTCTGTAGACAGAGCCAATATCAAAGTTAAACATTGTACTGAACTAAATTTGCCATGCTATTTAATTAAATGCTTTAGAGCAAAGCCTGTTACTCTGCCCTCTTCCTAGACATTATTATTCCAACAACATACCTGTAGACATTGCAGGATTTCAGTTTGGGATATGTCAATGTTTCAATTCAATTTTGCCTGGACCTATAATTAAAGAACTTAAGACTGTTTGCCTTCCTTTGACAGTTTCCAACTGGTTGTCTCGCTAAAACAGAAATGACAAATATGTTGTGGAAGGCGAGTAGTGTATGTGGTTGATTATGCACTTTAAAAATCTATCTATGATGTAACATTTTCAATGTCTGGATAGCTCATCATTTACCCACGACAGTCTGTATTTCTGTAAGTGCACACTCAAGCATTATATTTTATTTCTATTTGAGGAAATACCATCTTGTTTGGATATGGTTGGGTTTGCAGGGAGGGAGAGCAAGAGAAAGAGCTCGACTGGCGGATGAGCTAGATTGACTTTTACCAGAGAGAGCGGTTACCTGCCCTTTCATTTTCATAAGCATGTCTCAACAGAAGCAGTCTGTGCTTTGAAGACGATATAAAGACAATCCAGTCAGGCAGGAAGTTTCAGCTCTACCTCCCGTCTTGCCTGCATTGTTTTCTCAGCTCTTCTAGTCTCAATAGGAAATGAACTTGCAGTTATAAAATTAGCGACTGCATCTGCATGGGCCAGTTGTATGAGTGGGAGGGCCCGGGGACAGGCCCATTAGGCCCGCCCCAACACCATGCCTGAATACCCCACTAACACAATAGGCCAAAGTGATGAGTGCAGAATTTCTCAGACCTTTTTGGGAATCCTCTTGTATGCGGCCTTACTCATAGATAACTAGATGAGACAACTGATGTCAGTTTCATCTCTTTACATTGAATCCTGCCATGTTAAAGCCTAGATTAGCTTCAATTCTGAAAGCAAGGGGGATAGGCAGCCTTCATACGTAGTGCCAAATCTTCCAACAACCCCGAAATTGTTAGATTTAGATGTTCTTACATGTCATCAGTGTAGGTACTGGTTAACAGACTGGTTGGTTTTCTATTAAACAGTTAAATACACATAACAGTTAAATACACAAGATAGAATGGGTAAATCAATAGGTATGAAGGCATTTTTCTTTTTTGAATTTTTGAATTTTTCATGTTTTGCAGTCCTAATTTGTAATGCTCATGTCTCTGTGCACTGTAATCCCTGTCACTGCTAACTCTGTCAGCTTGAAGAGGGTGAGGATAGCCATGTGCCTCCTCTGATACACACAGAGTCACAAGCTGCTTTTATTGACCCATCATCAAGGAGCTAATTCGCCAAAAAGGACACAATCCCTCACTGGCTTCCCACCTGCAAACGTTTCCAAACATGTTCACTGACAACTAACTTGGGAGGCAACTAATCATAAAGGCAATAAATGCTTTAAAAAATGGATTATGAAACAATAAAATAGTTTGTTAGTTTAAATCATTTATTTCCATTATGGTTCTTCACTTGTTGTACAGCATCATTGAATCTGGCCTTATAAATGAACAGGTTTCATCAAAAATTAAAAGGATTATAAATACGTAGTTGCTTGGGGAGAAAGCTATGTTTCAATGTAATGACACAGAAACAAAGATAGCCGAGGTTTGTAAAGATGCATATTTCCAACCAACCCGTGGCAAAGTATACAGAAATTTCATGGTTTCACTGCAGACCACAATGGAAGCTGTAACATGATTCTTAAATCATTTGGGTTGTCGCAACATCTAGAAAAACATGCGAAGACTAGAAGTAATGGGGCTAGTGTAAATATGGCACATTTGTCAGCACATAAAAAAATTAAGTAGTTAACTGCAACACAAGACTTTACATTCATTGTATAGCATGTGTTTATCATGTTGACAAAACTTCCTGTTTTAAGAAAATCCAGTTCTACTGCCTGACACCGGAGTACACACATTCATCCTTGGTGTGGTTCCTCTGTCTTCTTGGTCTGTTGGGATGGTTGACACTTAAAGCAGCATAATGGAGGTTGTCGGCATCTTGGTTACCCTGGTAACAAAATATAATAATGAATCACAATACAGTGCATTAAAGAAATATAACAAAATCCAGGAAACAGCTAACTGGACTGTTAAATGAGTCCAGATGTTAAATTAAAATGTATTTTACAGTAAATGGAAAACATTCACCTCTCCATTTGTTGTGGTAGAAGCTGAAACTCTTTGAAGTTCTGTTGGGAAACAGAAAAAGCTCTTTATTTAAAAGCCGTCTTCAGTGAATACAAGCGGTTTGGTAAAAACAGTACCAGTTACCTCTACACAGGCAGCTGCTTCTCCGGTTCATCTTGTACACTGAGACAGTCAGTAAAACAACCAGCAGGGTGGTGAATGCCAAAGCTCCACTCAAGAAATACACAAGGGAGTCGGGAGAGTTCTCTGCATCTGCAGATAGCCAGACATAAGGAGACATTACAAACCTTTTAGTAGAGCTAAAAAGAGAAATCGTCCAGGCCGATAATGGCTTGATGCTGGGTTTCAGGTAATGTAGAAATTTAGAAAAAATAATTAATCAAAGGGATGTGTAGTAAGGTTGTTTGCATTATGTGTTTATGTTTTAAAAATTACTATTGGCTGACATATTGTTTTCAGATTTTTAAACCAGAATAGAAAAATCAATATTGGTGTCAGCCTGAAACATTCTACATTTATCGGGTTATAACTTTTTAAAGTTTGATGAGTGAGTGATCGGAAATACATATCTGCTAGAATTTTGCAGCACTTACTTTTAATGTCCATGTTGGTCCCGTCTCCAAACAGTATGTGTCCACATGAGGCAACAGCACAGTAGTAGGTCCCAGCATGAGAAAGATTCAGGCTCTGCATTGGCAAGTTGTAGACACAGGTGTGTGTTTGTGTGTTGGGTTTCCTCTCACACTGATCATTCCTGCCTCCATGGGTGTAAATGAGTCCTGGATGAGATTCTTCAGAGGTTTTGAACCAGTAAACACTGTGTTCTCCATCACAGGTCCCAGTGTGTACTGTACAGTTCAGAGTCACAGAGCCTCCTGGCTGGATGCTCTCAGATGCTGACTGATGGACCGAAGCTGGGATGTTCAAACCTGAACCCTCTACACTGACAGTAAAGCCTTCTTTAAATTCAAACTCATATGCATGGCAACTTACTACACAGTAGTAAGTAGCTGATTCTGAAGTTTGCAAATTTGAGATTGTCAAGTGATTTTTACCCTTTTTAGTTTCCAGTGTGAAGCGTGGATTGTTCTTGAATTCATCAGTAAAAGTGCCCTTTGCATCGTGTTCAAAGTAGGTAGAAACAATCCTCGGTTTCTGTCCCAGCGTTTGTTTGTACCAGGAAAACACTCCTGTTTCGTTACATTGAAAGAAACATTGTAATGTCACGTTGTCGCCAACATTAGCTGATATAAAACCACTCTCTTGACGCACAGATGTGGACAATTGAACATCAGTTGTCCAAGCTGAATAGAAAAGAGAAAAAGAAAGGAGCAAAATGAATGCAATGATAGGAGTTTATCATAGTGATTATAAATTCTGATTATAATGACTAAACATTGACTATACACTTGAAAGCATACAAAAACATCATCAAAAGACCAAACTTACCTATTCTCCACAAGCAAAGACAAGTCAGATATAAAGCCAACTTCAAAGATGTCATCGTGACCAAAATGTCTTGATGAATGTGGAGATCCTCCATACGTTCTCTATTCTTACAGAGAGGACTGTGTTTGATTGGCTATCAAGAAGTGACACTGAATGTCCTATTTTGGAAACAGTGACCACATGTTCAGTGCCCCCACCATTGTGCATTTTGGTTCTCAAGTCAAGCGCTTGGAGAGAGGTATGAAAACCACCATATCACTTGTAAGGTCGATGTTTAAAATAACTAAGAACAGAAATAATTTGGTGAAGTCTAGTACTGCTCCACCAAAGTCACTCACTTTCATTTACCGACATCAGTAGCAAAAAAAAGCTCAAACAGATTCCAGTGGATATTCCATGAACATGATTTCTGCCTGATTCTCGTCAGATAGATTTTCATCAGCACTGGAGGTTGTTTAACAATGAAGACAACAACTCACATGATCCCTCGCTACTTCACGAAATCATCAAACTACGTTTCTATTTGCGATTTTGACGTATTGCGTCATAAATTCCCCACTGTGCGTTTAAAAGCCTTGATAGTTGAAATATTTGAAAAAGAATCTTACTTTTAACGTTGTATGAGTGTCATTTTGTCTTCTACACCAACCCAGATAAACACATCTTAACAGTGCTAACCTCGACAAGAGTGCAAACTCTGAAGCCCAAGTTGTGTCATTGTGTGGGTGTTCCTTTTATCCACCACAAGAAGATTGTGTGATAATTTAACACACCGATTATCCGTCTAAAATTAAAAGGTTAATGAGGGCTTATAAACTGCTTTGAACTGAAGCAACAACGAACACAATGTGGTCAACTCTAGGGTAAAGTTTGTGGTCAGGGTGAGCTGAGTGAGACTCCACTCTGTACTTTCTTTGTTATTGGAAATGAACCAGGATTGGTAGAGTCTGCCATTCCCCACCCTTCCACTTTAACTTTACAACGTATTAATGTAATATAAATTACATTATTTCTGTTGTCCTGCCCCCAACAATCCACCAGCAGAAAGATTTCTCACTCTTTACTGAACAAAGTAAGGTGTTTACATTTCAAAGTTAGCACATAATAGGTAATAGGTTATTCTTCCTGTGTTCAAGCTCAGCTGTGACCAAAGTTTCCACACCCCACCTTTACCACAGGAGTGAGAAAGGTGAATGCTGATTGGTTAGACTGAAAGATGTGACCAGCCCTCATGTTCCTTATAAGAAATTATAATTATTACTAATCATTACTTTTTACTTGTATTTGATAGAAAATACTAGTGTTAAAAAGTGTACGAAAAAACATGTCATAGAGTTATAGGCTTGGCGTGTCCATAATATCCATTATTCATTCTCTGCTGTGTTGACTGTGAGTTTGTGTGACAGGTTGTTGCCAATGGCAGCAGAGATGGAGTGCTCATGTGTAGGACACAGGGGGGTTGAAACTTTGTTCAAAAGAAAGATGCATGATCAGCCGACAGGAAGAAGAGGTTGGTGTGGTGTTGTAAACCCACATTATAAATAAAACAGGACTAAGACTCTAAAGCCATGCTAACAGCTCTGTTAGGTTGTACTTAGGCACAGTGGCGCTAACAAAGATGCTAACACATCTTAGTTTAGCACGTTAGCATTCTGATTACAATTCATCCTGTGGGCAAGATCATGTGTATATCAAATATAATGGGAGTCCATCTGGGTGTCATTTCACTGGACCACAAATGTGAACCTCATGGTGGTGCTAGAAGTGTTAGGGGATCACTAACGTCAGAATAATTTGACCTGGCCTTAGATGGGGGTGTTAATTGTTAGAGCTGCTTCTCCCAAGCACACGTACCATGGTCACTGTTAGGTTTGTGTGGTTGGTCTGTCGGACAGAAACCTGAGATTACTGTGGGAGGACATATTGAGCAGTTTAGGTTAACAGCAGAGTGCTGGTCATTGGGGTTTTAGCAGTATAGTTACACTGCACTCTAAATGATGTAGGCAAAAACAATGTATTGGTTGACTGCGTACACATTGTTAATGAGTTATTTGTAGATTACTCTGTTAAACCCAGTTTTAGCCTTTGGACACTGATTTATTGATATGATCTACTTAAATAGTCTGGGCATTAGAGTTATACTGTGTGACTGCTGTGCATGAAGACACTGCAGAGACATCCTGTTCGAAACCACAAAGACACAGAGAGCAAAGGGTCGTAGAAAAGCACATGACCAAGTACACTGAGAGCTAATCTTTGACTGACAACCACACAGAAGCTAAAAGAGATACTTAATGACAATAACCATCCTGCAAACACATTTAGGAAAGTCCTAAATATAATGAAGGCAGACACTCACTATCTGATAGACTGGCTCCAGCCATGTTAAAAATGTATATTCAGATATTACATGTTGATCAGTAAGATTTCTAGGGTTTAAGCAAGCAACAGTTTTCATTAATGTTTAAAATAAAACATTTTATGACCACTGCTTTTTGATTATTTTAATGTGGAAACTGGGGCAGAGAATTTCATATGACTTGACTCGTGACTTTGCTGCTTATAGCAGGGGCGACTTGACTTGCTTGACTCTCACCACAGTGACTTGGGACTTGCTTGAGACATTAAGGTTAAGACTTAAGACTTGCTTGTGACTTGCACATGTGTGACTTACTCCCACCTCTGGCTGCTACTAATAGGTGGGGCCTGTGTCTTTATGTACGTACTGCACTGGCAATAAGGAGGTGAGCTTCTGCAAGCTGCAGGACTTTCTGTGTGAATCACACTTGTTATAGTTGCAGTGTTCAGAAAACCACCAGAACCACTGAGGAAGTGTTTTGCTACCTACTGGCACAGAGGCTTGGAAATCATTACACTTTCATGTATTGTCTTTGTAAAAGCTTGTTTAATTAGTTTATTAGAAAGCAGTGCTTTATTTTACAGCCATCATATTTAGCTGAAATCATGTTCACAAAAGCCAAATTACACTTTAAAATGAATCATGTTGTGTCACATAGAGACAAGGAGGAAACATGTCTGACTCTACTACTTTACAGTGAAGTACACACATTCACTCCAGGTGTAGTCTCTCTGCCCTCCTCGTCTGTTGACCTTGTTCTCTTTGTCTGCACCTTGGTAACCCTGGAAATGACACAGAAAAACATGAGTTCGTCCATAACAGAAATAAAACCACAAACATTTTACTGCTTAAAATGTTTGAATGATAACACATTTTAACATCTAAACAGAAAATACCTCTACATTGGTTATGGAGGCAGCTGAAAATCTTGCTCGAGACTCTGAAAGGCAAAATGAAAGCTTTACAATAATGTCATTTTCACTAAATACACAGTATAGATGTGAACAGCACCAGTTACCTGTACAATGGCAGCTGTTTCTTTTGTTCATCATGCACATTGAGAAAGCCAGCAAAACAGTCAGAATGGTGGTGAATGCCAAAGTACCACTCAAGAAATACACAAGGGTGTTGGGACGGTTCTTCTCATCTGCAGATAGCCAGACATCAGAAGACATTTTCAACCTTTTAGTAGAGCTAAAAAGAGAAATTGGCCACGCCGATATGTTGGTCAAATTAACTTGTTGCTGGCTTTGAGTTTATATAGAAATTTAGAAAAAGAACGAATCAGAGGGATGTGTAGTGAGATTGTTTCTTTGAAAGAAACAGTCAGGATGGTGGTGAATGCCAAAGTGCCACTCAAGAAATACACCAAGAGAGAGTCTTCATCATCTGTAGATTCAGACAGCAAGGACATTACAGAACGTTGTGCTTATCTAGACTCTAGATGAACACAACTGACAGCTCTGTAGTTTAAATAGAAAGCAATATTCTTCAGATGATCTCTACTAGAAAGTGCCTTACCTTCATAATCCAGCTTGGTCCCGTCTCCAAACAGTATGTGTCCACATGAGGCAACAGCACAGTAGTAGGTCCCAGCATGAGAAAGATCCAGGCTCTGCATTGGCAAGTTGTAGACACAGGTGTGTGTTTGTGTGTCAGGTTTCCTCTCACACTGATCATTACTGCCTCCATGGGTGTAAATGAGTCCTGGATGAGATTCTTCAGAGGTTTTGAACCAGTAAACACTGTGTTCTCCATCACAGGTCCCAGTGTGTACTGTACAGTTCAGAGTCACAGAGCCTCCTGGCTGGATGCTCTCAGATGCTGACTGATGGACCGAAGCTGGGATGTTCAAACCTGAATCCTCTACACTGACAGTAAAGCCTTCTTTAAATTCAAACTTATATGCATGGCAACTTACTACACAGTAGTAAGTAGCTGAGTCTGAAGTGTGCAAATTTGAGATTGTCAAGTGATTTTTTCCCTTTTTAGTTTCCAGTGTGAAGCGTGGATTGTTCTTGAATTCATCAGTAAAAGTGCCCTTTATATCGTCTTCAAAGTAGGTAGAAACAATCCTCGGTTTCTGTCCCAGCGTTTGTTTGTACCAGGAAAACACTGCTGTTTCGTTATTTTGATGGAAACATCGTAATGTCACGTTGTCGCCAACATTAGCTGATATAAAACCATTCTCTTGACGCACAGATGGGGACAATTTAACATCAGTTGTCAGAGCTGAATAGAAAAGAGAAAGGAACAAAATGAATCCAATGATAGCAGTTTATCATAGTGATTATACATTCTGATCATAATGACTAAACATTGACTATACATTCGAAAGGATACAAAAACATCAGCAAAATACCAAACTTACCTATTCTCCACAAGCAAAGACAAGTCAGATATAAAGCCAACTTCAAAGATGTCATCGTGACCAAAATGTCTTGATGAATGTGGAGATCCGCCATACGTTCTCTACTCTTACAGAGAGGACTGTGTTTGATTGGCTAACAAGAAGTGACACTGAATGTCCTATTTTGGAAACAGTGACCACATGTTCAGTGCCCCCACCATTGTGCATTTTGGTTCTCAAGTCAAGCGCTTGGAGAGAGGTATGAAAACCACCATATCACTTGTAAGGTCGATGTTTAAAATAACTAAGAACAGAAATAATTCAGTGAAGTCTAGTACTGCTCCACCAAATTCACTCACTTTCATTTACCGACATCAGTAGCAAAAAAAAGCTCAAACAGATTCCAGTGGATATTCCATGAACATGACTTCTGCCTGATTCTCGTCAGATAGATTTTCATCAGCACTGGAGGTTGTTTAACAATGAAGACAACAACTCACATGATCCCTCGCTACTTAACGAAATCATCAAACTACGTTTCTATTTGCGATTTTGACGTATCGCGTCATAAATTCCCCACTGTGCGTTTAAAAGCCTTGATAGTTGAAATATTTGAAAAAGAATCTTACTTTTAACGTTGTATGAGTGTCATTTTGTCTTCTACACCAACCCAGATAAACACATCTTAACAGTGCTAAACTCGACAAGAGTGCAAACTCTGAAGCCCAAGTTGTGTCATTGTGTGGGTGTTCCTTTTATCCACCACAAGAAGATTATGTGATAATTTAACACACCGATTATCTGTCTAAAATTAAAAGGTTAATGAGGGCTTATAAACTGCTTTGAACTGAAGCAACAATGAAAACAATGTGGTCAACTCTAGGGTAAAGTTTGTGGTCAGGGTGAGCTGAGTGAGACTCCACTCTGTACTTTCTTTTTTATTGGAAATGAACCAGGATTGGTAGAGTCTGCCATTCCCCACCCTTCCACTTTCACTTTTCAACGTATTAATGTAATATAAATTACATTACTTCTGTTGTCCTGCCCCCAACAATCCACCAGCAGAAAGATTTCTCACTCTTTACTGAACAAAGTAAGTTGTTTACATTTCAAAGTTAGCACATAATAGGTAATAGGTTATTCTTCCTGTGTTTAAGCTCTGCTGTGACCGAAGTTTCCACACCCCACCTTCACCACAGGAGTGAGAAAGGTGAATGCTGATTGGTTAGACTGAAAGATGTGACCAGCCCTCATGTTCCTTATAAGAAATTATAATTATTACTAATCATTACTTTTTACTCGTATTTGATAGAAAATGACTGTGAGTTTGTGTGACAGGTTGTTGCCAATGGCAGCAGAGATGGAGTGCTCATGTGTAGGACACAGGGGGGTTGAAACTTTGTTCAAAAGAAAGATGCATGATCAGCCGACAGGAAGAAGAGGTTGGTGTGGTGTTGTAAGCCCACATTATAAATAAAACAGGACTAAGACTCTAAAGCCATGCTAGCAGCTCTGTTAGGTTGTACTTAGGCACAGTGGCGCTAACAAACATGCTAACACATCTTAGTTTAGCATGTTAGCATTCTGATTACAATTCATCCTGTGGGCAAGATCGTGTGTATATCAAATATAATGGGAGTCCATCTGGGTGTCATTTCACTGGACCACAAATGTGAACCTCATGGCGGTGCTAGAAGTGTTAGGGGATCACTAACGTCAGAATAATTTGACCTGGCCTTAGATGGGGGTGTTAATTGTTAGAGCTGCTTCTCCCAAGCACACGTACCATGGTCACTGTTAGGTTTGTGTGGTTGGTCTGTCGGACAGAAACCTGAGATTACTGTGGGAGGACATGTTGAGCAGTTTAGGTTAACAGCAGAGTGCTGGTCATTGGGGTTATAGCAGTATAGTTACACTGCACTCTAAATGATGTAGGCAAAAACAATGTATTGGTTGACTGCGTACACATTGTTAATGAGTTATTTGTAGATTACTCTGTTAAACCCAGTTTTAGCCTCTTGACATTCATTTATTGATATGATCTACTTAAATAGTCTGGGCATTAGAGTTATACTGTGTAACTGCTGTGCATGAAGACACTGCAGAGACTTCCTGTTTGAAACCACAAAGACACAGAGAGCAAAGGGTCGTAGAAAAGCACATGACCAAGTACACTGAGAGCTAATCTTTGACTGACAACCACACAGAAGCTAAAAGAGATACTTAATGACAATAACCATCCTGCATAGACATTTAGGAAAGGCCTAAATACAATGAAGGCGGACACTCACTATCTGATAGACTGGCTCCAGCCATGTTAAAAATGTATATTCAGATATTACATGTTGATCAGTAAGATTTCTAGGGTTTAAGCAAGCAACAGTTTTCATTAATGTTTAAAATAAAACATTTTATGACCACTGCTTTTTGATTATTTTAATGTGGAAACTGGGGCAGAGAATTTCATATGACTTGACTCGTGACTTGGCTGCTTATAGCAGGGGCGACTTGACTTGCTTGACTCTCACCACAGTGACTTGGGACTTGCTTGAGACATTAAGGTTAAGACTTAAGACTTGCTTGTGACTTGCACATGTGTGACTTACTCCCACCTCTGGCTGCTACTAATAGGTGGGGCCTGTGTCTTTACGTACGTACTGCACTGGCAATAAGGAGGTGAGCTTCTGCAAGCTGCAGGACTTTCTGTGTGAATCACACTTGTTATAGTTGCAGTGTTCAGAAAACCACCAGAACCACTGAGGAAGTGTTTTGCTACCTACTGGCACAGAGGCGTGGAAATCATTACACTTTCATGTATTGTCTTTGTAAAAGCTTGTTTAATTAGTTTATTAGAAAGCAGTGCTTTATTTTACAGCCATCATATTTAGCTGAAATCATGTTTACAAAAGCCAAATTACACTTTAAAATGAATCAGTATGAATCATGTTGTATCACATAGAGACAAGGAGAAACATGTCCGACTCTACTACTTTACAGTGAAGTACACACATTCACTCCAGGTGTCGTCTCTCTGCCCTCCTCGTCTGTTGACCTTGTTCTCTTTGTCTGCACCTTGGTAACCCTGGAAATGACATAACTCTGTTATGGAGTTTGTCCATAACAGAAATAAAACCACAAACATTCCACTACTAAAATGTTTGAATGGTAACACATTTTAACATCTAAACAGAAAATACCTCTACATTGGTTAAGAAGGGAGCTGAAAATCTTGCTCGAGACTCTGAAAGGCAAAATGAAAGCTTTACAATAATGTCATTTTCACTAAATACACAGTATAGATGTGAACAGTACCAGTTACCTGTACAATGGCAGCTGTTTCTGTTGTCCATCATGCACATTGAGAAAGCCAGCAAAACAGTCAGGATGGTGGTGAATGCTGAAGTACCACTCAAGAAAAAAACAAGGGTGTTGGACGGTTCTTCTCACCTGCAGATAGCCAGACATCAGGAGAATGTTCAACCTTTCAGTGGCTAAAAGAGAAATTGGCCACGCCGATATGTTGGTCAAATTAACTTGTTGCTGGCTTTGAGTTTATATAGAAATTTAGCAAAAGAAGAATCAGAGGGATGTTCAGTGAGATTGTTTCTTTGAAAGAAACTGTCATTTTGATTGGTGGTGAGTGCCAAAGGGCCACTCAAAAAAAAAACAAAGAGGGCTCTTATCATCATTCGACAGAGGACATTACGAACATTGTGCTTTTAGACTCTAGATGAACACACTGAGCTCTTATTTAAATAGAAAGCAATATTCTTAAGATGAAATAACCTCTACTAGGAAGTTCACTTACCTTCAAAATCCAGCTTGGTCCTATTTCCAAACAGTATGTGTCCACATGAGGCAACAGCACAGTAGTAGGTCCCAGCATGAGAAAGATCCAGGCTCTGCATTGGCAAGTTGTAGACACAGGTGTGTGTTTGTGTGTTGGGTTCCCTCTCACACTGATCATTACTGCCTCCATGGGTGTAAATGAGTCCTGGATGAGATTCTTCAGAGGTTTTGAACCAGTAAACACTGTGTTCTCCATCACAGGTCCCAGTGTGTACTGTACAGTTCAGAGTCACAGAGCCTCCTGGCTGGATGCTCTCAGATGTTGACTGATGGACCAAAGCTGGGATCTTCAAACCTGAACCCTTTACACTGACAGTAACACCCTCTGCAAATTCAAACTTGTATGCATAGCAACTTACTACACAGTAATAAGTAGCTGATTCTGAAGTTTGCAAATTTGAGATTGTCAAGTGATTTTTACCCTTTTTAGTTTCCAGTGTGAAGCGTGGATTGTTCTTGAATTCATCTGAAAAGGAGCCCTTTTTATCGTGTTCATAGTAGTTAGAAACAATCCTTGGTTTCTGTCCCAGAGTTTGTTTGTACCAGGAAAACACTGCTGCTTCGTCACTTTGAAAGAAACATCGTAATGTCACGTTGTCGCCAACATTAGCTGATATAAAACCATTCTCTTGACGCACAGATGTGGACAATTTAACATCAGTTGTCAGAGCTGAATAGAAAAGAGAAAAAGAAAGGAACAAAATGAATGCAATGATAGCAGTTTATCATAGTGATTAAAAATTCTGATCATAATGACTAAACATTGACTATACACTTGAAAGCATACAAAAACATCATCAAAAGACCAAACTTACCTATTCTCCACAAGCAAAGACAAGTCAGATATAAAGCCAACTTCAAAGATGTCATCGTGACCAAAATGTCTTGATGAATGTGGAGATCCTCCATACGTTCTCTACTCTTACAGAGAGGACTGTGTTTGATTGGCTAACAAGAAGTGACACTGAATGTCCTATTTTGGAAACAGTGACCACATGTTCAGTGCCCCCCACATTGTCTACGTCAGTCACTTTCATTAACCGACATCAGCAGCAGATAAAGTTCAAACATGATATTTAGAGAGGGTTTTCAGAACAAAGTGAATCTACAAAGACAAAGACATAAAACATATTATCACTCATTTCCTCTCAGATCAGTGTATAAGACTAAAAGTGCTGAATAAAAGACTCTGTGACTGAATTATCTCAAGAAGCACCGAACCTTACTCATAATTCTGAATAAATGTCATTTGGTCTATTACTACACCAACCTAGATAAACACATCTCAAAAGGACAGTTCACCCCACAATCAAAAATACAATTGTAAACGTACCTGTAGTGCTATTTATCCATCTAGATTGTTTTGGCGTGTGAGTTGCTGAGTTTTGGAATTATTGCCAAAAGAAATTGACTCCACTCAGATATAATGGAACCAGATGACACTCAAAGCTAATATATTTGAAAAACAGCAATGTCAATCAACTCAAGATAACCCAGAGACCTTTTTGTATGCAGTTTCATGTAGCAACTATAAATAGCGCTACAGGTAATGCAAAATGCAAATTTTGATTTTGGGGTGCACTGTCCTTTTAACACTGCTAAGCTCGATGCAAATGCTAACGCTAAACTCCAAATGTTGTGGTGTAGGTGTGAATATTTATTTAATCCTCCACAAAACGATTTTCTGATGATATAACATGCCCATTATTCTTCTCAAATTAAAATGTAAATGAAGACTTAGTGAACTTTAAGGAACTGAAACTTATCAAAACTACTTAGTCAACTCTGGGATAAAGTTTGTGGTCATGGGGAACTGAGAAAAACTTAGACTCCACTAATAGTCTGCCTTCCTTCCACTATGTGTAAATTACAGCCTTCTGTTGTCCTGCCCCCAACAATTCACAAGCAGAAACATTTCTCATCCATTACTGAACAAAGTAAGTTGTGTGTAAAGTTTGTGGTCAGGGTGAGCTAAGTGAGACTCCACTCTGTACTTTCTTTGTTATTGGAAATGAACCAGGATTGGTAGAGTCTGCCATCCCCCACCCTTCCACTTTTACTTTACAACGTATTAATGTAATATAAATTACATTATTTCTGTTGTCCTGCCCCCAACAATCCACCAGCAGAAAGATTTCTCACTCTTTACTGAACAAAGTAAGTTGTTTGCATTTCAAAGTTAGCACATATTTCAGATAATAGGTTATTCTTCCTGTGTTCAAGCTCTGCTGTGACCAAAGTTTCCACACCCCACCTTCACCACAGGAGTGAGAAAGGTGAATGCTGATTGGTTAGATTGAAAGATGCAACCAGCCTTCATGTTCCTGGTTAGAAAAGGGTATTACTTTATCAGTGTAAGGATTTAATATCTGTAATACCTAGTGATGTCTTCTCTATTATTTGATGTAAAATATTAGTGTTTACACGGCCATTAGAAGAACATTTAGCTGATTTTCAACCATTTATCAGTTATAGGCTTGGCATATAGCCATAATTCTTGCTATCGTTCTCTGTTGTGTTGACTGTGAGTTTGTGTGACAGCTTGTTGCCAATGACAGCACAAATGGAGTTCCCTGGTGTGGGACACAGGGGGGTTAAAACTTTGTTCAAATAAATGAAAGGAATAAAAGGCCAAGGGGTGCACTGGTTGACCCAAAACCTGCAGTCCCGGGGTGAGCAGGTTCAGTTTGACGTCTGCTAGTAGCTCTTAGGATGCACTTAGTGGTGCTAACACAAATGCTAACACATCTTAGTTTTGCATATTAGCACGCTGATTACAAGGTGAATGTGTGTACAGGATTTAATGGCAATCCAACCAATAGCTATTGAGATATTTTGCCCTGTCAGATTCCGAAATCAAATTCCATGAAAATCCATTTTATAATTGTTGAGATATGACACATAAAACCAGGAATTTGAACCTCATCAAAGTGCTATAGGAATTGGACATAATAAGCAGTTTAGGCTAACAGTATAGGGCCCCTCCTTACACTGCACTGTACATGTTATAGACAAACACAATGTATTGATTGAGTTATTTATACTACCAGTTATTATTATATAAAACTCAGTTTTAGCATTTGGACACTGTTTTATTGATATGATCTACTTAAATAGTCTGGGCATTAGAGTTATACTGTGTGACTGCTGTGCATGAAGACACTGCAGAGACTTCCTATTTGGAAGAACAAAGACAAAGTGAGCAAAGGGTCGTAGAAAAGCACATGACCAAGTATACTGAGAGCTAATCTTTGACAGACAACCACACAAAGGCTAAAAGAGATACTTAATGACAATAACCATCCTGCATAGACATTTAAGAAAGACCTAAATACAATGAAGGCGGACACTCACTATCTGATAGACTGGCTCCAGCCATGTTAAAAATGTATATGCAGATATTACATGGTGACTGGTCTTGTTGCCACCCTGCTATGAGAAGGCCGGTCCTGCTGAGTCACACCCGTATGGATCAGGCTTAATGTTTGCAATAGCTTGCTCTTAAATTTCAGAAGGTATAGTACGTGAAAAGCCTTTGAAATGTGTTCATGCTTGCTACCTTATTGTTGCTGAGTTTTATTTGCCTTTGAAGTAACCACTAAGAAGAACCCAGTAACGTTTCAACAGAGGTTTACTTTCTGTTATGTTTGGCCTTCTCACATTCTCTCGTGCACTTCCTCTAGCTCTTTCTTTGTCATTTCTATAAAGTTATTCCCAACTGAACCAAAAAAAAAAAAAAAAAAAACTCACATCAACTCATCTATGACCATGAAATGAGACATGACTACGACGATGTGTCTCCCAGTCAGAGAGGGGTATTAAACAGATGGGTGTGGCCAGTTTCTGTGCTAGTGTACACAATCTCAATGATGAAGTGTCATTCTTTCAACCATGCCGCATTAACAGTCAAACAGTTTCTCTGCAGGTTCTCCAACCTGGGTACTGATATTGCAATATTCCAGTGCGGTCTCTGCGACCTCAGGCACCACATAGATAAGCTGTGTGTGCTGTGTTTTTATGCTGTTAACTACTGTTAAAGTGACAGTAGACCAATTGAACTTTGCTGTATCAAGGAAGCTTGGTTTCTTGCAATGTTTTATTAGTTTATGGAAAAGAAAGACTTTACATTCAGTATACTGAGGTGAAATCTGACAGCAATGAAAATAATGAACGTTATTTAGTTTGATAGACACATTCTTCTTACACAGAAACAAAGTACAAATGAAATATCTCCAGCTCCTACTGCCTTACTCCGGAGTACACACATTCACTTTGCACGTCATTCCTCAGTCTCGTTGATCTGTTGACCTTGTGTGCCTTCAAAGCAGCGTAATGGAGGTTGTCTGAATTGCTGTAATCCTGGTAATAAAATATAATTTTAATGTTTAATCACCATATATATATATATACACATCACTTGTCTTACATATATTGTACACACCAACAGCAACACCTTTATATAATATCATCCACAAGAGCACAGCACTTAGAAAATAGAACCTCTGTGCTTTACATATAGGCCATTTCCACAGGGACTGCCTATTGTTTTGATGACCAATTACTCCAAAAAACCAACAGTCAAAAAGTCCCATTTGTCGAACAGCCTGTTTTCCCAAAAACAAAAGTCCACTTCTCCCAAGGCCCGTTATTCCAAAAAATACATACTACGATGGAGATTGTGCTTAATATCTTAAAGAATTTTGATATGCAACCATCACGTTACCTTCATCAAGTGACCTTTGTCATCATGGTAACAATAATCAGGGGACCTTCATCATCATTGTGACAATAATTAACATTGTGAAAAAGTTGCAGTTTGGTTAGGTTTAGGCATTAAAACTTCTGGATTATTTGAAGATCATGGTTTGGGTTTAAATAAGCATGCAAGATAAAACCACCCTTAACATATAGCTTATATTAACATACTCATGTGCTATTTCAATGACATGTAACCAAAACGTTCAGGTTTGTAACTGAGTGGAGTGGTTTGTAACCCTAACCCTAACCCTAAGCAGAACCTAGAACCGAAGACTCACAGTTTCTTTAAAGTTCACATAATGGATCCTAACAGCTACCGAAGTGTGTATGTCAGACGTATTATATTGAATTACCATAATTTGCACAGGTGTTGCTTTTTCCCTGCACTTATTGTAATGTTGTAATATACATTGTTATAGAGGTGCTATACTTCAGAAATACTCACCACTGCATTTAGAGTCAAGGCAGCTGAAGATCGTGAGTCTGGTTAAGAAAACAACAAAAGAAAAGCCTTCAAAATTCACTAAAGCTGGTAGTAAGAAAACCAATTATTTAAATGTCTTGATTTTTAAAATAATATACCACTCAGATATGATGGAAAATGTACCACAATAGTCTAAATGAATAACTAAAGAACCCACACTAAAACCAACCACAACTATTTTTAATATTATAAAGCCTTCATCAACTTAAGCCCTCTTGAGTTTATAGTTGTGTTAAATGGCTCAGTTTTTCACAAATTGACTGAAAATTGGAAGCTGTGCCCCCCTTTCCTGTCTATCTTCGGCTGTCTCTGACCAATAAAGGCATGAAAAGGCCCAAAAAATAACTTTAAAAAAAAAAAATAGTACATAAAGTTAGCCTACCTTTACACTGACAGCAGGGTCTGTTGTTAATTGTATACACTGCATATGCCAGTAAAACAACCAGGGTGGTGGTGAATGCCAAAGCTCCAGTCAAGAAATACACCAAGCCAAAAGAATGCACCTCATCTGCAGATACAGATGATAGGAGACATTACAGATCTGTAGAATATTGAGGAAGTAGTAATCATAACTAATATATATATATGAAACATCTGCTATAGTGTTACTTACGTTCCAAGTCCAACTTTTTATCCTCTCCAAACAGCATGTGTCCACATGAGGCAACAGCACAGTCGGTCCCAGCTTGAGAAAGATTCAGGCTCTGCATTGGCAAGTTGTACACACAGGTGTGTGTTTGGTTGTTGGGTTTCCTCTCACACTGATCATTCCTGCCTCCATGGGTGTAAATGAGTCCTGGATGAGATTCTTCAGAGGTTTTAAACCAGTAAACACTGTGTTCTCCATCACAGGTCCCAGTGTGTACTGTACAGTTCAGAGTCATAGAGCCTCCTGGCTGGATGGTCTGGACTGAAGCTGGGATGTTCAAACCTGAACCCTTTACGTTGACAGTGACACCCTCTACAAATTCTAAGTCGTATCTAAAGCAACCTGTGCAGTAGTAAGTAGCTGAGTCTGAAATGTGCAAATCAGAGATTATCAAGTGATTTGTACCGTTTCCTGTTTTTAGTGAGAAACGAGGATTGTTCTTGAATTCTTTATCAAAGATGCCACTTTTATCATGTTTATAGTAGGTAGAGACAAGCCTTGGTTTCTGTCCCAGAGTTTGCTTATACCAGTAAAACATCATTGCATCACCTTGATAGAAACATCGCATAGTCACGTTTTCACCAACATTAGCTGATACAAAACCACTATCTTGACGCACATATATGGGCGATTCCAGATTAGTCGTCTGCGCTGAGGACAAAAAAACAAAAATCGAGAAAAACATGTTTAATGCAATGATATAAATTGATCGTGATGTCTAAATTCAAAATGTGTAATCATATTAAATATTGAAGTTACAGCAGACAACTTACCTATTCTTCCCAAGAACAGATAAGTCAGATACAGAGCAAACCTCAGAGCTGCCATCGTGCTCAAAATGCCGTGATGAATGAAATGAATGAAGATACCTTCTCCACTCTTCAGAGAGAAGACTCCGTTTGATTGGCTAACGAGAAGTAATATCCTGATTTGGAAGCAACGAACACATGATCAGTGCTGCATTGAATGCACTGCACTAAGAGAAACCTACAAGCTGTAAACAGGACCTCTGAGAGACGCCCCACTCATCTGGTTTCCAATTTTCCATTCTATACATGTCATCAGTCTTTGTGTGGGAAATGGCACTTTGAATACTCAATTGCTAGAGATTGGATCAGCTGTAACCTAATATTATGTCCATATTACGTCACCAAATTAAATTATATATTTGTATTGTGGTTATTAGTGGCAGATGTAACCGCTATTATTATTATTATTATTATATATTCTATAGGGATGTTCATTGCCTCATCTGCTCCTTCCCAACACACATCATGGCCACTGTTTGGTTGATTCAACAGTAATACGGATAATGAATAATATGGAATACCTCTGTGCTGGCTAAACTGTCTGTCAGGCAGAAATACTTGTACCAGGTTTCTGTGGGTGGACATGATAAGATGTTTAGGCTAACATCAACATGAGCACATTACTCCCTCATGGCTGGTCCTGAGGATTCCTGACAATGTTACCTGTGTTAAACTGCACACTGAGAACAGTTGAGTGCATATGCACTAATGTTAGAGTTACTAGTTATTAGTTTACCAGTTCAAGACAACTCAGCACTAATTTAGCATTCAAAACTTTGATTGATCATAAACTTGTTATATAGTATCACTCAATGTTTGCAAATGAAATTAAAAGTTTGATTGCTCAAATGATTTCTTCTGATCTTAGAATAGTCTGGGCATTAGAGTTGTACCGTGTGGCTGCTGTGCATGAAAACACTGCAGAGGCTTCCTGTTTGAAACCACAAAGACACAATGAGCAGAGGGGTCTAGAAAAGTACATGGCCAAAGGTATTCTGAGAGCTAAAAAGAGCTTTACACCTTTGGGCTTGTGGTGTACAATCAGCACACTTACAGTAAACAACCTGTGAAGAAGAACAGGCATTATCAATACGCTGAGGGTGGGCGCTCACTTTTGGACGAATTAGCTCGTGCCGCATGCATCATCGCAGATATTTCTGAGCATGCTACTACGCCATATCGTATCAAACATACTGAAAGGTCGCAGTGCCATACTAATTGTGTCCCAATGACCGTGAGATAGTGTTGCTGAGAGTTTGATGTGCTTTTGATTTATTAAGTAACCACAAACAACACCCAAATAGTGTGTGTTGTGTGAAGGGGGAAACATTACACATGTACAGACTGTCAATGTTGAAGCTTTATATTCCGCTATCAAGTACCTGAGCCCACAGTCACCACAGACATCAGTTATGTGTGGTTGTGTGTTTGTACGTTGTTGACTACAAGTGTAGCGAGAGTGGAAATATGTCACCTCAATCAAAGAAACACGACTTAACTGTAACTGAAGGAACATGTTTAATTGGTGCTTTGCAAGGTAAATCTTTACATTCAGATTATGGAGGTAAAAAAACTGACAAACTTGTCACTTCTGTTAACACAAACACAAAAACAAAACGTCCACTTTTACTGCCTGACCCTGGAGTACACACATTCATTCAGGCTGTTGTCTCTTTGTTTTCTTGATCTGTTGGCATTTTTGGTCCTTAAAGCAGCATAATGGAGGTTGTCTGTATCCTGGTAACCCTGGGAATAAGATATAAAAATGGTTAATTGCCATATTGGTATATGTCTCAGGATTTACTGGATTTATCTGTTCAGCCCTGCAAAAGTAACTTCCTTCGTGAAGTGAAAAATGTAAATTGATTTTGTTGAGACTATAAGACAGGCATTACTCACCTGTTGTAGTTTTTGTGTTTTAAGCTGTGGACAAAATAACAGGAATACCCCCAACAACTAAGCAACAACTTGAGTACAATGACAATTGGCCACCACTGTACAATCTATGATCAATCCTCCAGAGGGTATGTACCACTTGTCGTGATATATTGAACTGCATATTGTACAGTTGTTGCTGTTTGCTTTTTTCTGTTTTTTCTCATGCTCCGTTTGGTTGCTGTTTAATATGTTGCAGTTACAGTAACAGTAAGACTTTGAAACACTCACCTCTGCATTGGGAGCCAAGGTAGCTGAGGATCTTGCCTGAGAGTCTGGTTGTGAAAAAAAAAACAGCGACTTCAAAATTTGCTCTGCTTGGGTTGAGAAAACCTATTCTCTTATTAATCTAATTATTTTGATTATTTGGAAGTGATAAAACAGTTTATTTGATTTTAAAATGTATCTTCTACACAAACACGACACATGTGGAACCACAGGACAAGCTGGTACTTTAAAATGAATGAATCAAAGAAGGCCAGCACTAAAACTACTTAATTCCACCGGCAAGTCATATTATCAGTGTAATTATAATTAAATGTAACACTTTAGCCAACATACTGTTTTATTTTGACAACTCCATGTAAAAAATGTTTTGCTCTTTACCAGTCTAATTTTCCAATTAATCTTTGGCTACAAATCTGTGTCAGTGGTGCACAGTTCACAACGCCAATGATGTTTGAAGCTGATAAAACAGAATAATTAGTATATATTCCCATTGTATGTATCTTACAGTAAGTGGTAAGTTCTGCTCTTCAATATTACATACATTGAACCCACTATCAATTTTAAGGAATGACAGTTTAGCCTACCTGTGCATTGGCAGTTGTTTGCAGTGTACAGTGTATGTGCTGTGTAAGCCAGGAAAACAAGCAGGATGATGCTGAATGCCAAAACTCCAGTCAAGAAATACACCAAGGCAAAAGAGTGCACCGCATCTGCAGATCATTAACATATGGAACATGAGGAGGCATTACAGGTACTTTTTTTTATTAAATCTGATTAGAAAGTATCCATCACTATTTAACAATCTTTGTTTAAAGTTACTTACCTTCAAAGTCCAGCTTGGTCCCGTCTCCAAACAGTATGTGTCCACATGAGGCAACAGCACAGTAGTAGGTCCCAGCATGAGAAAGATTCAGGCTCTGCATTGGCAAGTTGTAGACACAGGTGTGTGTTTGTGTGTCAGGTTTCCTCTCACACTGATCATTACTGCCTCCATGGGTGTAAATGAGTCCTGGATGAGATTCTTCAGAGGTTTTGAACCAGTAAACACTGTGTTCTCCATCACAGGTCCCAGTGTGTACTGTACAGTTCAGAGTCACAGAGCCTCCTGGCTGGATGGTCTCAGATGCTGACTGATGGACCGAAGCTGGGATCTTCAAACCTGAACCCTTTACACTGACAATAGCGCCCTCAATAAATTCATACACATAGGAATAGCCACTTATGCAGTAGTACGTAGCTGAGTCTGAAATTCGCACATCTGAGATCTTCAAGTGATTTTTACCAGTGGTAGTTTCCAGTTCAAGGCGTGGATCGTTCTTAAATTCACCATTCAAAGTGCCATTTTTGTCATGCTTATAGAATTTAGACATCAGCTGTGGTTTCTGTCCCGGAGTTTGTTTATACCAGTAAAACATCACTGCCATGCCATCTTTATAGAAACATTCCAAAGTCACGTTTTTACCAACGCTAACAGATCGGAAATGTAGAGATGATGATAGTTTAGGAGGGATCATATCCGCTGAGGAGAAAATGGAGACCAAACAATTGCACAGTTCACTTTATACCATGACTGGAAGCATATTGTAACATCCAAAATGTATTGCAAAACATCTGGAAAATATCAGAAGCAATCATTTTAAGAAAAAAAGAGACTAACAAAATGTAAAACTTACCCATTGTCCCCAAGAGCAGACATGTCACAAACAAAGCGAACATCGGAGGTGTCATTTTGTTGAGATTGCCGTGGTCGATTGAGAGAATCTCCACACATTCTCCACTTTTCAGTGTCAAGGCTGCATTTGATTGGCCAATCAGAAATGACTCTGAATGATCACATGATCTGTGCCCTCCTCATTGTTCATTTTGGTCTTTGAGAAAGAATTCTCATGGAATTCAAAACATAATTTGGAGAGATTTCTATTCACAAGGGTGTGTAATCAACATTAGTTAGAAATTGTACACAAAGAGACAGGTGTTATATGTACAAGAGAAGTTAGAAAAGAGAAAACTACCAAATCATCTGCTTTATAAACAAAGGGACCATGTGACCTTTATCAGTGTTAAATGCAAACAATTAGAAGACTCAAAAATGTCTCATTGTCTTAAGATAACAAGTTCTATAAAATTGGTTGTGACTGGAATGTGCTGTGAAGAGGAGGGACAAGAATCAGACCATAGACAGCCCCCCTCTTCACCTTGCTGCCATGACTGTTTGGTATATCTGGTTACTGACTTAAGGCAGACGTTAGACCTATATTATGCACGTGTGTTGAGTCACTAGAACCAGGTGACAAATGCATTTATGTAAAACAATTTTCCACACATTGTTCTCATTCATCAAAAGACACGTTTTAGTAAAAAAAAAAAAAAGTTGATCTTAGGTCACAATTTAACACTGACCTCTGACCCCTGATTGCAGCATGTTTATATTTTTTTTACAGATTATATAACAAGCTAGAGAATAACTCTTAATATGGTTCATGGACAATGCTTTATATTAAATTAACTTTGCACATATTGTTTATAATTCTGATCTTCATATCTTCAATAACATATCTTGAAATATTATTTTTATTTGGCAGCCATTTTGCCCATTCCTGTGGCACAGTTTCTGATGTTCATTGTACTGAAGGAACATTTAGTTCTTTCGTCTTTTTATACCGGTGGATTTATGATCTGTGTGTTCTGTTCAATGTGAACAGAACATAACTTATTACTGGATTTGAGTATGAGTTGTGAAACTGCATGATACTGTATGTCCTCTTCCTCAAAAAGTTGTTGTAGCTCAAACTGGACATTATCATAATGGTGAGTTTCCTAAAAAGCACAGCTTCGGGTCAGGTTGGGCCACATGAGTTTTAGGGAAGTGAACTGTGAAAGTTGAACTGTTACTGATGACTACAGCAACATTTTGATCGACTGAACTGAAAGCTTCACTTGATAAATCTGGACAGTTGGAGTTGTAGGTATGTAAAAATTCTTTCACCTCACATTGAAGTCTGGTCTGCAATTCTACTTCATTTCAGGAACAAAGCTCTGCGTGCTTTTAGTTTCTCAGGCATGTTTTCTGAACCTAAGACATGTTGCTTGTTGCACAAAGCTATGTGAGCCTGGGTTTGCTGAGGTGCAAGACGCTGTGGCCTGGATGCCACATGCCGGTCTTCCTGTGTCAAGCTCTGCTAGGACTTGTGTTTCCACCAGTGGAAACTTACACTCTGTAGTTCACACCACCGTCGCCACAGGAGTGAAAGGTAAATGGTAAGAGCCGGCTGTAGATTGAGAAGGTGCAACCTGTGCTTACGTTTCTGACGTGGAAGATATTTATAGGTCAGAGGGGATTTTTATGAGCCTGCATTGTCTATATTTGTATCTAGTGTTATACTCTGGGTGCAGAGATGCTGATCCATGTGACTGTTACACACACAACATATTTTACATACAATACTGCACACACACATTGCATCAAAAATATTTTATTTTCTTTCAACATGTTGTATATTGTACATTTGCATGAGAAATGTAGTTTTCTTGCAAGTGATTGACAGCAAAGATAATTCATGAAAGTAGCTGAATGTAAAGTTCTACTTCACTCTACTAGTCTTTACTCTAGAGTATACACAAACACTCTCCAGGCTCTCCTCTTGGCGGTGTCGTTCTCTGGTTCTGTTCAGACTCAGAGCAGCATAATGGAGAGCATCTGCGTCTTGGCTCTGCTAATGACAATAGCACAATGGCAAATTATATGAGAAAAAGAGGAAAACACGCTGCAGTTGTACATTTGGCTTCCATCATACAATTGTTTAACCTACCGTGGTGTCAGAAGCTGCTGAACATGTCAGATGAGAAACTGTTCCTGCAAATCAAAATACATGAATGATCAGGCCAGGTCAATACAGAAAAATGGTTAACATACCTTTATTGTGAAAATCTTACCTTTGCAGACAGAGCATATCTTTTTTTTCAACTTGTACATGACTAAAGCCAAGACGAAGAGCAGAATAATGGAAACTGCCAATGCCACACTCAGACAATACACCAGGACAGAGGGGCCTTTGGTAGAACCTTCTAGTCAAGAGAAAACATATCCTATTTTAGATATCTATATTTTTGGATATACAATACATAGGGTTTATTTTAAGGCTATTTTTAACTTACGGAAACAGCAATCATGTGCAATATCAACTATAATCACCTACCTGCAATCTTCACTTTAGTTCCTTGTCCGAACACAATCTCCCCACAAGAGGCCAGAGCACAGTAGTACATCCCAGCATCGGAGGAGCTCACAGACTTTATAGCCAGGTTTAAAGTGCAATTTTCCATGTGAGAATCCTTCATACACTGTCCCGCATTGTGATACATGATTGCAGGCTGAGCAACACCATGTCTGAACCAGTACAGATTCTGCTCCCCTGCACATTTTTCAGCGTATACCGTACAGCTCAAATTCACAGAATCTCCCCACTGAAGAGTCTCCAACGCTGGCTGATGGACAACAGCATGGATGTTGGACAGCGATGTTTTCACATGAAGGAAAGCTCCTTGTCCAAATTCAATTGCGTTGAATTCTAAAATCCCACAGTAATATGTTGCTGAATCCGACGGGAGAAGTTCTTTGATTACAAGATGGTTGATGCCCTTTCCTTTTCCCGCTAAGACCTGAAACCTTCCTTTATACGCGGGGGAGATGGTAGCTTCTGAGTTGTGCTGCATCCGAGTTGATACAATGAGAGGTTTGCCTCCCAAGCTTTGCTGGTACCAAGAGAGGAAAGTTACAGAATTGTCCTGACAATAGCATTTTAAAGTCACAGTCTGCCCAACTTCAGCTGTTATGACCCCACTGTCCTGAGTTATACCTGAGGTCTTGTCAACAGCTGGCACCTGACCTGAAATGAATAATAATAGATAAAGTCATATTTATTTTACTTTCAAAACCTCTTTCCACTTACTAAAAGTATATTCATGCCTGTAGAAACAATGAATAGATGTAAAATACTCACAGATTTCACCAAGAAGCACAAGAAAAATGCAAAGTGGCATCATCCCTGAAGCTCTGCAGTCTGTATCCTGTGTGTTGACGGACGCACTCGACTCTTATAGGAGACGAAGGCTCTTTGTGATTGGCTAAGCTGACTGGTTTCTATTCAGACCTGCCATTTGTTCTCATGCAAAAGAAGAGTCTGATCATCAGAGGTGTAATTGGGTTTATCGAGTCTTTATGGTAACATCATTGTGTTGTACACTGGAGGACAGTAGGTGTGACAGCATGTTTGTATACTATGAAAAGGAAATTCTCTCAAGTCCATATTTGAATAGAGGCATAGAGGTTGGTGCATGTCAGTTTTTGTTCTCAACAACATGCACAGTGCTTAGAAGTGGGGTTTTTTTGGTGTGGAAAAACATGCCGTGTTTTCATTCATGACACAGGTTTGTTAGATTTAGATGTGCTTTTTTTGGAGGCAGGTGTGTGTGTGTGTGGGGGGGATGTTCAAATGGTAAAGTGGGTTAAAAAGGCAGTGTGTGTGAGAGAAATGCAGAAAGAATTATTTAACCTATCTAAAGTACTTTAAAGTTGATAACTTACAGTTAATAGCTGGGGTTACAGATTGGTCTTTTCAGTGTGATTCTGGAAGTCCCATCATGCCATTGGTGCCCCTGGATGTGGCATTTATTCCAATACTTATCCTGAATGGGACAACACCCCATGCACACATCATCAGAAGTGGGAAACCACAGATGAAGACTGACCACAGTGTTGCACAGAGGCATTGTTTTTGTTCTTCTTTTGGTCTGATTATATTTAATTCAGTGTTGTATGACTGCCCTCAATGTTTTTCAATGTTTCTTTACTTATGGCTAGCCCTCAATGCCAAGTTTAGTGTTGAGAAACGTCTGTTTGTAGGTAAAAGTAGGAAGAATGTTGAAAGGGAAGAAATGGGAGCTAGCACTGAATCTCACTGATCTCCATTATTATTATATTACACTCATGTATATACATGGGCAACACCCTATGTTGATAAGCGCTAGGATTGTCCAGAAAGGTTTTCTAACAAGATATTTTTCCTAAACCATGATCTTTTTCTAAACCTAAACAAGTTGTAGTGCTGTAGTCAAGGCCACCTTTGTTGAGTTCAAGACCAAGAATAGTTCAAAGAGGTTCGAGTTTCGAGGTTTGAGATGTCAAGACTAAGTCCAAATGAGAGAGACAGAGTCGAGACTGAGACAGAAAAGAAAAGAATGCTTTTGCCATTGCCAGTGAGATGAGTTCTGGCAGCCAGGCATATGATTGTGTCTTTGGCCAATGTCAGTGCCCATTCTAGATGGATCTTGATTAAAACCAATACCCGTTTAATGAACAAGCTCAATGGTTTTGATTTGAAGAAGGAAGTTACTAAAGAAAAAAACAAACAAAAAAAAACATATGTTGCTGGACTCAGTCGAGACCATTTAGAATATCTGGAAAGACCAATGGCCAAGTCTAAGACAAGTCAGAGACAATAGAAAAAACATTGTTTCACAATTCGTTTCACGATTCAAAATGATGAGTCAAAAAGTGTTGACATTCCCATTAGCTTCTGCAACACGTGGGCACATCTTCTCTTTCAGAGGGTTGAAGATCTGCCTCACCTTGCAGAGTCAATCATACCGTTAACTCTTGCAGTAGACCTTTACCCGTCAGAAGCAGGCTACTGCGTGTGACTCAAATATGTCTTTTGATGTTTGTGGTCTGTTTACATGCTTGAACAAAGCTGTGGTAAAAGCTCTACAGTTGTTGACTCAGTAGAGACGAACTGACCAACATTTCTCTCACTTGAACCCATACTTCCTGAGTCGTGCAAAGTGACAGTGGGACGGCCAAATGTTCGCTGTTTCTCAGACGAGTCAAAGCTGAGACGGAAAATAGATCCTCCCATTCTGCTTTCAAGAGAATGTGAGGCAGACAAACAGTGAAATGAGGAAGTATTGCTCTAAATGCTTCATTTAAATAACTGTGAATATCAAATAATGTATTGAGTACACGCAAACAACAAGGAACGGCTTTATAGAAAATAATTGTTTACTGTGGTTTTGGCAGGTTGAGCTCATGGCTGCTTATCAAACTCCTCAATGTCATTTCAATGTCATCCGGGGCCAATCTGTCAATACTGTCACATTCTTGAGCTAAACTTCTAAACTCAGGTCATCTGCTGATGAAGTTTAACTATAGAAGGTGCTCAACTATTAGTCAGTTCAGAAAACCCTGAGCTTTCTAGAGACACTACACACACAGCATCATGCATTTTAGGAAACCAAGTTCGCCCAACATTTAAAAGTCACATGTCTCTTTATGTTGAGAGGCAGTGAGAGGTCGCTGCTGCTGGAGTTAACTACATTAGAAGCCACCCTTCCTACACAAAAGAGTATGTTAATAGTGGTTTTGTACAAAAATGTGGACACAATATCAACAGTAGCAGTTTCATGCATGAGGTTCTTTGTTTCCTATAGTCAGTCTGTTTGACCACAAACTGTTGAAATCGGGTCAGAAACACTGAGCTATCACCAGATCACCACTGTGTGCAGCAGATGCATCTTGAGGCAGTGGCTGACGGTTTTTTTCCACTGTGCTTTTGGCATTACAAGGTACACAAGGTCAGTTTAAGTTGAATAAACTTCCTGTGTACTTCTGCACAGAGAACAAATAGCTTTTGTAGCTTGTGTTGCATCAGAGGCATTTTGCATTTTTTAATTTAAATGTGTTTCTCTTTTTATTCTTTTAAATGCATGCATCAGTAACAGGAACATGAAGGCAGCCTTTAGCTAGAATTAAAAAAAAACCCTGTGGTTAGAGAGAGGCGAAAGTTAAGCCCGGCCCCAATGACCTCGTCATAATGCTCCCCCTCCTCCTCCTCCTCCTCTTCCTCCTCCTCCTTCTCCTCCTCCCTCTATATCTGCTGTGACAACTCTTTCAGTGATGTGATGATGTACTTTTCTGTTTATTTGATGCTAAAAGTGTGACTTTGTGTATCGTAAGCTGTTAGCAGACATATAAATGTGAAATATAGATACATGGGAATGAGAAGTGAAAGAGCAGAGGCGTTGTTGTGAGGCGATCAGAACAAACAAACAGCATCAAATAAAACCACATAGACATCCTGTCAGAGGGGAGGGCAGCGGGGGGTGGGGGGTGCAAAACCACCTTGTTGAGCTCTGTGCGAGCAAGCTTGACCAAAGCGGGAACTCAGAAGCGATACGTTGTTGTTTTTTTCTTTTCTTTTTAGTCCGTCGGCTGCAGGACTCGAAAACACTTCACTGTCGGAGTGTTTGAGAGAAACAAACAACCAACTTTTATTAATTCTCCACTCGTGGGGATATAGGATAAAATAAACACATCTGTGACAGTGAAAATGTAATATTTGCCAGAGTTGATCATAATACATGGTTAAGATGATTAAAGGCTGACTTCACTGAGGAAATATGGCTGCTAAAAATCTATAATGTTTGTTCTTTATGTATTTTGACCAAACTTATCTGCTGAAAACCACATTGTGTGCAATAAGCAATGTTGTCTCGGCACTGATGGTACTCCGAGGCTCTGAAAAAGAATAATGTCAGTCGACCACAACAATACCTCCGAACACATCGCTGTGTGGGTGGAACAAACAGGACACACCTCACTGAGTGTCTTTGAAATGTTCAGATGCACTTCTGTATCCTTTCTCTGTGGTGTGTTCACTTAAAATATCTTATCTTTCCAATCTTAGCCATCTAGAGGTCAGAGCACCAAGTGTGTGTGTGTGTGTGTGTGTGTGTGCGTGTGTGTAGGTGTGTGTGCGTGTGGTTTGATCGTTTTAGGAAACATCATGATGTAGCGCCTCTGTGATATCTACTGCAGGTGTACTGCTGCCCCCTACTGACCAACAGCTTAACTGCACACAGCAAACTGAACAGAGACAACTAAGGCCTGAAACTGACCTTAAAGGTTCACTGTCAGGAAGAGAACTACTCATAACGCAAACATCATTCATTTTGCTGAGTGAGATATAACATGTAGAATGAAACTACCACCTTTAACAATAATTAATGATATGTAATATTCAATAAAGCCAGAAAGAAATTTTTATAATTTTTGTACTTTTATTTTTCCTCTATCATAAGAATATACTTTTAACTATTCAGTTAAGCATATGCAGGATTAAAGATGATGAAATGTGTTAAAAACACTAAAGTTGAGCTTAAAATAATAATAATAATAATAATGATAATAATAATGATGATAATAATAATAATAATAATAATAATAATAATAATAGGTGAAATTACAGGAGGAGTCAGAGAGAGATTAGCGGCAGATGGAGGTGTAGAAAGTTTGGGCAGATTAATCAGCAAAAATCACTTCATGTCTGACGGTCTGACTCCAGAGTAAATCACCTCCTCCTCCTTTGTGCTCCTCTGTGTCCTGCTCTTACTTTGCCTCTTCTTAAAGTCCAGAGATACGTACTGCAGAGCATCAGCTTCCTCATTCTGTAGGAAAGAAGATCAATTATTTTTTACCAGATGTGTCTCTGTACAAACAAATATGAGTTGGGAGGATTTTTTGATCTTACCTGACTGTCAGTGGTGCATTCAGGGACACTCGGCTGGAAGTGTAGCCCTATAATAAAATAATCCAGTTTTATAGTCATTACCTTTGTCAAATGCCATTCTCATTAAAGGGTCAGTTCACCCCAATCATATTTATATTTATATTTATATTTATATTATTATTATATATGACACTGTTCACAGTGAGCTCTGTGGATTATCTGCACTGTAACCACACTGTTTCTGAAAAATATCATTTACATGTATTTGTTTAGCACCACAAATTAAAATCCATTCACGTTCACAGAGCATCAAACAGAAGTCTGAGAGACAGATACTTCAATGTATGAGGAAAAAAAATCAGCATGGCTAGATACCAATGAGGTTGAGTTAGAATATATGGTTTTGAAGTTTGGTTCAATCAACCTTTCCTCTAATCCTCATCAAAACAGCCAGAAAAACTTCTTCTCTGGTAAATATCATCTCACTGTACCTCCAGAATGAAGATATGTTCTCCTGGACATTTTGCAGAGGATACTGATTAAGACGACGTTCACGGTAACAGACACAAGCAGAGTTGCAGCCACACAAAGCACCAGTACAGAGGAAGTGTCCTCATGTTTCTCTGTGAAAACATAAAAAGCAATAGAGACTGAGCGAATGAAGAAAAGAGACGTGGCTTCAATTTATATAGAATACATATGTTGCTCACCTCCAACATCAGCATGGACCGTGCAGTTCGGAGTTACAGAGCCTCCTGGCTTCATGGTGTCGAACACTGGCTGCAGGGGGAAAGAGCTGTGACCAGACTCTGAAAAACAGAAATGTTACAAAGAGTAATGGAAAATTAAAAAAGTGATAAAGATAGTTTTTAAATTGTTAACTGGTCAAAATACCTACGTTTTAAATCCAAAAATATTCCATTCTCAAATTCCGGGACAACAATGATGATTTTTCCACAGTAGTACATCGCTGAATCCGAGTCCTGCACATTAGAAATGTTCAGATGGTAGAACCCTTCTCCAGCATGAACTGAAAACCGTTTGTCATGTTTAAACTGGTTGTGGAAGCTGTTGCTGTCAGGTGAATGTTTGTAGACAGAGGATATTATATGAGGTTGCTCCCCTGCAACCTGCTTGTACCAGGACAGATATTTAACCCTGGCATCGTAGAAACACGGTAAAGTCACACTGTGTCCGGGGTTAGTGTAGAGCACAGTGCCATCTGAAACAAACAAAGAGATAAGTTAATCACCACTGAATGCAAATTGAGCTTTACACATTACCCATAATTTATTTTTTATCCCTTACCTGCTCCAAAGAGAGGAACCAAGAGCACATAAAACTCAAACATCCTTCGCTCTGCACTGACCTTCAGTATGACGGTGGTTTCTGTAAAGGGGTCAAAGTCAAAAGCTGCACCTTCAGTGGAAAACAGTCTGTATGTAACCCAGGTGGTGTAGATTTGTGGGTGTAAATATTGCACAAAAGGAAGTGAGAAGCTCTGAGTTGCCGGTTTACATTTTTTTTTTGCAACACATTTTTCTGATTTTGCATTAAAGTTGACTGATTTCTTCCAGTCCACAACAAACACATTTCTAAAATTCTAAATAAAGATAAAGATTAGATAGCTACCAAACACTCTTGGCTGAACTTTGTGATACGTTTTTGTGGTTTAGACGTTTACAGACGTATAAAGTGCGTGCACTGAGATCCTGCATCCTTTTGTGCATGCAACTGATGCTTCCACACAACCACTCTCCTTTCTTTGAATGTGGCGCTCCATGGCCTGAGGGGGGCGCCAACAACACAGCATAATCTTTACAGGATGAGACGTTATGCCCAGCAGTCAGTACCTGCTTTTCTACGGCAAAGGCAGACCAAGTTCATTTGAACAGCACCCATCAACAAGGCAATTTAATGAAGGAAAAAGAAACACAAAGCAATATAAAAAGAGGCAAATAAATAGGATTTAAAATGACTAAAACTACTAAAATAGATGATATAAGTAAGCTAGAACTGCATAAAACAGATGATAAAACATAAAAACTGGATGCTGCTTTTCAGTGTGAGCATCCGAGAGTTTTGGACGGCTCTGGCTTATCAGCAAATCATACGTATTGCATTTAGTGCTTAAAAAAATAAACAGAAGTAAAGAGGAAGCCTGCAAAAAGACTGGACTGACCACATATTCCACCCTCTGCATTCTCTCTCTCTCTCTCTCTCTCTCTCTCTCTCTCTCTCTCTCTCTCTCTCTCTCTCTCCCTCTCTCTCTCACACCCACACCCAAATACATACAGCAGTGAGACACAAAAGCAGAAGTTAGTGCTTCTCACTAGAATTTCTGCTTCAT
Organism: Dicentrarchus labrax; assembly: GCF_905237075.1. Lineage (NCBI taxonomy): Eukaryota > Metazoa > Chordata > Actinopteri > Moronidae > Dicentrarchus > Dicentrarchus labrax. Next base: position 5,833,996 of record NW_026136717.1, read on the forward strand.
CACCATATGCACATTAATTATGTCTGCGCCAAGTGCTTACTGATGAAAGCTGTGGTGGCTTGTATTGTGTCGACACAGATGAAAGAGAGAGAAAGAGGTGCATCATTAAAATGCACACAGGAAACGGCTCGGATGGATTTTCTCAAAGGGGGGGTTGCCAGAAAGAGTAACACCCCAGTGGACCAGCAGGTGTCAGTGTAAACCCAACAGTCAAGCCTAAAGGTGGCATTTGCATCCTCACTGTGGGGTAAAAAGACAACATGAAGTTGTATTTCTCAGTATTTGTAGAAACAGGGGCATTTGGTCATGTTGCAAAAGCACTCCCTGGAGTTTGGCAGCTCATGTTACACCATGTGACAGCCTCACTTGTTTGATAACTTCTGCTTTGGCTGCTTTCTCTTTTTCTGTAGGTCTGCACACAAAGTTCAGTTTTCTTCTCTTCCACTCTACTACACATGTTTCTGAATTTTGTGTGAAGAGATAAAGTTAGTCGAGCTTTATTTAATCCAGAAGTTTGTTTTGGAAAACTTTTCTCTAAAGTACACAAACTTCCTCAATCACGTTGTTAAATGGTCCAGTAGGCCGATTGGTGAGTCACAGCTGATCCCCGTACAGCAGACAGTTACAGCGGAGGAGCAGCTCCATTTTGAATGACCGGCTTCATTCAGCTTCTTCCTTCTGGACGGACGGTTATAGTCTCTAGGTGTAGAACAAAGCAATATAAAAATAGTTTCATTCCAGCAGCTATCATTCATATCAACAAGTTGTAGTAACGTGACACAGATTGTTTTTCTTGTTTTAAGCTTAATTATATATTTTTTTACTGATCTCTCTTTTTAAGGCCTGATTTTTGGAGCCTGAAGCACTTTTATCTTAATACTTTATTGTCTATCATTTATTATGTTTCTTGTTTTAATATTTTTATCAAGAGGAGTGCCTTGTTTTTTACATCTGTGACTTGTCATTGTCATCTTGAGTAATAAATCAAAAATAGCATCTTCGTCTAGCAATGGTAGGTTGTGGTTTTGGGGAAAAGGCCGCTGAGTAAGCAGACAGGATATCTTTATAACCAACCATAGAAAGCAGAGTGGACTGAATTATCAAGCTCTGGTATAAGAACCCAGTTAGAATTCCGAGCTTGGTGGTAAACATGGGTTTAACCAAATTCAAGCTTTAAAATGAAAACATAGGCTAACGTCTGTTAGTTTAGATTAATGTCAATAGTGTAACACTTGATGTATCTCCAGGAGGGAAATTAGGTGTTACAGCTGTACAATAAATAAACCTGATGAATAAAAAAAAGCTAAAAAAGCAAAAAACTATACAATGAAAAAAGGAAAACTACCGTAAAACTTTAATGAATAGCCCAGGCTTTTATTTCCTTCAATCACTGATCTAAGCAGCTTAGAATGCGAGGCGACCCGGTGGGCTTTAAGCTGTTTTATTGATCTATAAAGTCCAGACCAGGCCAGAAAGCATGTAGCCACACCAGGCTAGCAAATGAGGCCTGCTTCTAATTGAAGTTTTACAGTATATATAGATCAACCTAGACTGACGTTCTTAAATATGCTTTATGTGCACAAAGTAAGTGAGCAAGTACACTTTTATTTATAAAGCACTTTTCGAAACAAAGTTACATGGTGCTTCAGAGGATACAGGAAAAATAAATTACAGCTCCATTACAGGGAAGGGAGATCGGTAGAAATGGGGTTTGAGAAGTTTTTTTTAAAGCTGACTCAGCTGATGCAACAGAAGGGGGAAGAGAAGGATGTTTCAGAAGGATGGGGCCCTAACAGCAAAAGTATTTTGCAAGTTTTGCAGGCGGGACAGGGTTGCTTTACTGAGACAGGAGAAATTAGGGTATGATTTAGTCATTCTAGGTCTATGGTTGATTGCATTGATCAGGTTTTGTGTTGCATAAGCTTGTTTATGAATGGGTCAAAGTTCATAACATCTCATCCTGTAAAGATAAGAATCAGAAAAGACAGGATGAGAAAGTAGCTACAGGCCGGACACCGAAGAAGGGAAAACACTACCTCTTTTGAGGTTGAGCAGAAGACTAAAGCAAGGTGTCAAAAACAATGCAATTGTGGTCAGAAACAAAATCACACATAAAAAGAAAGTTTAAAGTCAGGGCGAAGGAGTATGACCGTGGTGACGCATAGAACATGACACACGCTGAACAAGGTTAAAAGAGTTGATGATATTTCAACATTTGGTAGCAAGAATACCGAGAAGTGGCCAATATGCCAATGTGCAGACAGGATATTGTTTTACCGCAGTTTATAAAGTGGGACTCGAGGTCAGACTGTAGCTGAGCTGTAATGAGATCATTATAGTTCCTACATGCACGATAAGATTTAGCCAATGCTCTGCTGGTTGCATCAGAGCACCTACCACTTGACACAACCCCCCACAACACACCACACAGTAACCATCTTTAGGGTCATCTTTAGAGCCAAATAGGGTTAAAGGTCCAGTGTGTAACATTTAGGAGGCTCAACTGGGAAAAATTTAATATAATAACGTTGCAGATCACCTTCCATGGAGTCTGCCATGTTGAACTGCAATGTTTCTACAGTAGCCCAAAAGGGTGAAACCAAACACTGGGTCTAGATAGAGGCGTTCACTTTTTTCACACATTTCGCAGCCACAGTAGTTTCTCCTTCGGGGAGGGTGAAGCGAGGCAGTTGCAATCTGCAACTAGGCCACTAAATCCTGCAAACTGGACCTTTAAACTGATTTCTGCAGCCCACCCAACCACTTCAATATACGCTGACTACAATTGTCTGTTTTTCCTGCCATTTTAGCATATTCAGGTCAGTGTGTTCTGTTTATAAAAGTATTCTTTGTTGTGCACACTTCAGTAATCATTTTGGTGTGGTTTTGGTAAAAGGTCAGTAGTCATCTGTTTTCAGAAACCAGTAGACCAAACAGACTTTATTTAAATCATAGGCCTGACTCTTAGATGTCTTATAAATTAGGTTGGTTTGACACTTAGCTCTACTCGTCTGAGAAGAGTTGAAGTTCCTTTTGAGGTTTGTGACTTCCTATTACCGTACTTAGACGCCCATGAGCATACATACAGGAACGTAACATGACAGAGACCTCATTACGCTTGGCAGAGACAGAGGAACAGGTGAGTGATTTAGAGGAGAGGGTCTGCTTGTTTGCATAAGGGGTTTAGCACAAGGGGTAAGTTAAAGACCATTCTTTTCACGTGTTAGAGTCAGTATCTTGCAATGCGACTAATAAATCTACTAGTGTAATTTTTTAATTTATTACAAAATCAAATTAATGTGCATTGGTCTGTTAGCAAATCAATTTTAAGATGGCAGGCTTTTTAAAAATTCTATTTGCTATGTTTTCTCTTATGCTGCAGAGTTTGCATCAACAGCCGAGTTGTAACCACAAATGGCCAGGCGATTGGTCTAGCTATAATTTTTTTCTCTCAGAGCTGAGAACAAGTGTTATGTATTCAGCATTACACTTTTTTTCAAAAGTCAACACCTATGTTGTTTATGTGTTGTGCATTTAGCGTTTTTTTTTTTTTTTTTTTTTTTACAGATATTTGGTATCTGTTTTTTACATCTGCATTATGAAGTTTCATGTGTAGTTTTATGTGATATGTGAAACTTACTTGCATGAGCAAATGTTACCTTGAAAAGAATATGTAGAGGATGTGGGAAATTAGAAAGATAAGAACGCACAGAAATAGTGGCACTACAAAAACTGAAAAGATATGAATGCATTTCGCCTTAGAACTGCTTTGGTGAATTGGAGTATAACAGTTAAACACTTTTTATTTGTTTTGTAAGGGTATATACAGTAATGGTTGTTTCTCTCTTTTTTCTGGAAATTATAATAGGTACCACTTTGTAATAAGGCATAAAAATGTTTAAAATTATAATTAATCGTGTTTTTATGATTTGGTTGTATGGTATTGATTTGACAAATCATTTATTAACAAGTAGTAATCCATTAATAATATCAACATCTGGGTTGCCAGATTGTGAAATTTTATAGGTAGTGCAAAAGATGAAAAAAAAAGGAAACACGTGCAGATAATTTGCATGCACAAACTTGAGTCAGCTGTGAAACAAATCCACACATTCCCTGCACCTCTGTTGTATTTCTTGTACCGTTATAAATATAAACAATGGTGTTTGTGAAGTTTGGGAAAATGTATTTTAGCGTAAAAGGCAACTTTTGCATTTGCAATTGAAACTGTAAATGGAGTTTTACACAGCAAGCTAAATGGCCCACTGGAGAATACATATGTAAGTTCCTAGAGCTAAACGTTTAATTTTAAAATGCTCTTTCAAAACCGATCCTGTCACTTAGCATTGTAAATTGCCTGTTTAGTTTGACATGTTCTAATCTCTGTTGTAGATCTCAGCAGTTTAAGTTAAAGGACATCAGCTGAGTACGACAACAAGACGATTTTCCTCCAAGATGTTCTGTTCTGTCAGCATGAAGGGGAATATCAGCAGTATCCCATCAAACCAAACAGCCAAGATGACTTCTTTGAATGTTTTTACCATTTCCCTCCATGGAATGTTCTCTACCATCGGCATCATAGAAAACCTCCTCATCCTTGGAGTAGTGGGCTTCCATGTCCGCCGCTCTGTCATCAGCATCTGGATCCTGAACCTCGCAGCCTCTGACATGCTGGCCACCTGTAGCCTGCCCTTCTTTACCCTCTACATGGCCCGCGGTAACACCTGGACTCTGGGAAACACCTTCTGCCGCATAAATTCCTCCATCTTCTTTCTCAACATGTTTGTCAGTGGCTTCCTGCTGGCGGCCATTTCTCTCGACCGCTGCCTGGTGGTGCTGAAACCTGTCTGGGCCCAGAACTACAGGAACACTCAGCTGGTAGGGAGGGTTTGTGGGGTGATTTGGGCGATGGCTGTGGTCTTCACTATCCCCTTCTACATATTCCGTGACACCATTGTCCTACCTGATGGCAAGATCCTGTGTTACTACAATTATGCTCAGTTACTCCCCAGTGAGCCCTATGACTTGGGATCTTTGTGTAAGCACCGCAAGGAGGCCTTGGCCTTCATGAAGCTCTTTCTAGCCTTCCTGATCCCTTTACTTGTCATCATCCTCAGCTATGCTGCCGTGAATGCTCGCTTGGCGCGGAGAGGCTGTCGACGCCCTTTCCGCTTTGTTCGACTCGTAATAGCCGTGGTGGTGACCTTTATACTCTGCTGGGCTCCGTACCACTTATTCATCGTCATAGAGGTGATTGCTCCCACTGGGAGTTCTGCACAGAAGCTGGCAGGCAGGGCCCTCCCGATTGCAGCAACCATTGGCTTCCTTAACAGTGTCCTTAACCCCATTCTGTATGTGTTCAGCTGCCCTGATCTTTGCCATAAGATAAGACATTCTCTGGGTGCGGTGATGGAGAGTGTTCTGGCTGAGGACCTGGCAGAGCTCCGACGCCGAAGCACCGCTCGCAGCTCTATCAGTACCAGTGAGATGGTGTTGAAACCGAAGAATTCTATTACAAACATGACTCTGAACACAGAAGTGCAAGAGCATGATTAAATTCTTGTTAACCTTGCTCAGAACTGAGCAAAAAGGTATCGTAAATTCTCTAATAGTGGCCAGGCTGCCCAGAGATCCAGCCTTTATTTGAAAAGGGCCCCCTGCTATTATGACCATTACTGAATCCTGGCTTTTTATTTTACAATTATGGTATTTAAAAGGTCTCAACCAAGTGTTTCCAAGTGTGTTAGCTGGTCAATATCACAGTGGCATTAATTTTTTATATTCCCAAGAACATTCAAGGGTTTAGTCATCTTTACTATACAGTGTGTACGGATGACCTCCACATTAAGTACATGAAGTGCATGAAAACAAACAAAAAGCAAAAAAAAAACTAAAAAGCAAGAAATGTTGTCTTGTCTTAATATGATGCTATATATAATATGGGTGCTCAATTGATGTGTACATTTGTTTGAATGACTCATACATTATTGCTTCTTTACAGTTTGTTGCTTTGTGATAAAAGAGTTTTGAATAGAGGTGTCTCTCACTAGATGTTGCCAGTAGCCACAGAAGCTGACACAAGCTAATTTTAGATACAGTTTGCGTTTGCTATAGATTAGCCCATTGTGCTCATAATAGAGAATAGATGTCAGTCATGAAAGTTAAATTGTATATCTGCTTCTTCCATGCAATGTAATGTACATACTTTTTGATGCTGTTGAATTTCTAAACATTAATAAACAGAAAGAAAAGCACTCTCATGCAGTATGACACGTACCTTGCAAATAACCACATTCTTGCATTTCCGTATTGATGCACACCAGTCCTATTTTTAGAAGGATTTACAGTAAACAAGTGATTAAACAGGAGTTTTAATCATCATTGTAAACATAACAGTAAAAAACAGTTTGACTGTGAAATGTCCACAGGGGCTCATTTTCATACACTGGTCACACTCTTCAAAAACATACATACAAAACACATGTAGTAAATAGATGAATTAGATAAATTGGATTTCACTTGGCTTCATTTGAATCACAGAACAGAAAATGACATTTCCATATTTCTACTCCATGATATAGTGTTGATTTCATGTAAGCAACAGTTAAAGTCTTTACACTGTGTGCTACACACAAATGTTTCTATTTCCGCCCTTCTCTGAAGCAGTATTTATATCATCATGAGAAACTAAAAAGTCAACTAGTGGAATAATGTTTGAAACACAAATTGATTTACTTAGAGATGAAACTCACATGGCACAGCAACTGTACATGCACATTTCCACTGGATGGCACAAGTGCCTTGACTAAATATTAGGAGTCAGGTCTGTGGTCAAATCCAAGTTATACTGCTAGAAGATTATTGTGTCCAGTTTCACTCTCCCTCTGCCTGTTGGGGTGAGATCTGGTACTGAGGGTGATCTTTTTGCAAGTGTTTTGACCCCTTCCCAAACAGGGCAGGGACCTTTGCAGCTCTAGTCGGGCATCAGGGCATAGAAAGATGTAGAAGAGGGGATCCAGCAGGGTGTTGAGGCTGGTCAGACCGTAGCACAGTCGATAGATGAGGAAAATTGAACGCTCCAGTCCACACGGCTCATCAGTCAGCAGCAAGGACACAAATCTGTACCCGCCCACGAGGTGATAGGGTCCGAACACAACGATGAAGTTGACAGTGATCACGACTAGGATGCCCACGATTTTGTGCCGCTCGTGGTCAGAGAGGGACGGAGATCGTCGGAGTGTCACCCCAATGTGGGCTGAGGTGTAGCTAAGGAAGGAAGTAGAGTTGAAGGTGAGAACCAATCATCAGAATATATAAAATGGTATGGTATGTATGCATTGTATTATTTCAGCTTGAGGTTGGAAAATAATCTGCTTCCCTTTTTCTGTCTCACAAATTTGACCAATTTAATTATTTAGACATGAAAGAACTTCTTGTGCTTTAGGCTGACGGATTTGAGCACAGAACCTTTACATGAACAGATTTGAACATAATATTACGTTGGGATTCTTCAGGTTAACTCACCCTAGTATGGTACATGGCAGCAGAAAGCCGAGGGCCACGGTAGTGATCTTGAAGTGGGCGTATCTAGGGCTGACGGGGTACTGCTCGAGACACAGCAGTCTGTCAGAGTCAAACACTGAAGGAAGCAAACCACTCAGGCAGAACAGAAAGGTGAGTGTCCAAACTGCAACACCGGACAGAGCTGCCACCTTGACAGTCCGCACGCTGCGGCTGCTCAGCGGGTACACGATGGCTAGGCAGCGGTCTAGCGCTATCAGGCACAGGAACATGACACTGGCGTAGACATTTACATAAAACACGTAGCCCACCAGCTCGCAGGTTAGTTGGCCATAGGGCCAGCGGTGCGCACCTTGAAGATAAAGTATCCACAGCGGCAAGGTGAGTAGCTGGAGGAGGTCTGACAGCAGCAGGTTTAGGATGTAGACCAGCTGGCAGCCTCCCCCACCTGAGCGGCCCAGGTGGTACAATCCCCAGAGAGACAGAAGGTTGCTGGGGAGACCCAAAGAGAAGATCAGCCCATAGATGCACGTCAGGCCAAATGTGTCCGTGTCCAAGGGTAGGTTGCAGCTGTCATTGGACATGTCTCTTTTGGTCAACAGCCTTACATGGGAAACTAGAGGTGAACTTGCTCAGGATGAAGAGTTGGTGTAGAAAAACCCATTCATACACTCAAAGTACAAGAAAAGGTAACAAGTCCTAGCTGTTATCAGTTTGACACATCCACTTGTCATTTGTCCATTGTGAAATATTCATCAGTGCATTCTCCTGTGGAAAACAGTAGGCTCAGATTTGGTGCTGCCAGTCAACCAGTCTTCAAAGCATCCAGGGTCCATCAGGAGAAACAAACACCTGCAAAGAGCATTCACAGATGGTTTAGTATCTGCAGGTGCATGAGCAGTTGAACCATATAATTTAAATCAAGACTTTTCACTCACCTCTTAAGGCGGTGAGAGCGACTTTGTTCCACAAAAGCCTGTGTGCTGCCTGCTCTGCAGCTGGGTGACCTGTACTCAAGAAATGTTGGGAACACGGTGTCTCGAACAAGCCTTGTCTATTCTGTGATCGTTTCCTCCACAGGAAACCCACTTCTTCAGCTTTAAAAGCAACATCCTGAGGCAGGAGAACGCCTTTCTGGCCCAGAACAAAAACATACAGTCTCTCTTTCTCTCTGTCTCTCTTACTACAGCAGTAGACAGGAAGATTAAGGTGGACAGGGGCTGCGGGGAGGAACTGATGCAGGGTGTCCACTAATGCCCTTTAGATTGTCGGTTGCTGGCTACGTGCCATTAAACACATTAACTCTTACGCTATGCCGTTTTTAAACATGCTTTTCAACACATTTGAGTGTTGCTTTTACCATGTAAGTAAGCAGACTCCCTGAGGTTACCCAACAAATTATTTTGGATTTTGTGTGTGTGTTAGGGTTAGTGGTAGGGTTATGTTGAGGTGATGGGATTGTAATTGATATTGATGAGGTTATGGTATATGGTTTGTCTCCACAGCAATACAAGTCAATGCAAGTGACAAAAACAAGAATTGGCGTGCGTGAGTGCATATCTGTTTTGGCATCACAGAACTGAAGGTGAAAACCGCCGAAAGTGAGACAAACAACCCTGCAGATAAAAGGCACACTTATTGCAATAAAAGTAAAATTATAGAGATTTTAGACAGTGAATGTGTGTAATCTACTCAGGGTGAACTTTTCTCAGGCACTACTGGGAGAAAAAAAATCTTACACAATTGAAATTGTTTTGGGGAAGAATGGGTATGTTGAGACAATGGGTGTTAGGCAGTATTTTTACCACAGGGTTTCAAAGGGTGGAGGGTCGAATTACACACGTGGTTTCCTTTCAAATGTCACCAACGTCTGATTTATTGAATAATCCAAGATTGAAACTAATAAATTGACCAGTCCCCTGAGACATTAGTACCACCCTATGCTCTCTGGAGATTTGGATTAAGGTCTCCATGCTCCTATGTAGACAGATATCAGCTGTAGTACACTGCATAGACAGCAAATCCGCTCCAAAGGGAAATGTCCCTGGAGTTGAGAGGCAGCATGATAAGTTGTTCCTGCAGCAGGCTGGCTGCACACTGCAGGAAGTTTTCAGCTGGATTTTAATCCTGTCATGGAATAGGGAGTTGTACATACTGTGCAGACACAGAAAGAATGAGATGAAGCCATTGCCACGTAAACTTCACCAGTATTAACCCCAATAGGGAACACTGGGTAGCACAAGGTCAAACTTTCAATTAATAAGCCTGGAACTTCAGAGTTCTGCAACATAGAAAAATCACACAGGAAGCTGCGGACTTAGAAGTTGCTACCTCATTTTGACATCCTTCTGCCACTCAAATGTGCACCCTACTGGTGGCCCACTTTGTAGTTGTACTATTTGCTGCATGAGAACAGAAGAAAAGTAAGTATTATCATTTATAAAGCTAAAAATACTAAATGCTAAAAGAGGGACTACAATACTATAATTTTCTATATTCTAACATCTACTTTTGTAGTCCTTTGCGCAGCTGTTTGACAAAAAGTCATGAAGTTGTAAACGAATACTGACACACACACACACACACACACACACACACACACTTCATCATCACCATAACACATAAACATCTTATAGCTTATGTGAGTGGGTCTGTCAAATGAAGTGAATGAACTGCATACTACATATGTTATTATGCAACCTATTTTCCATAACAACTCATCAGCACTTGCTCTTATCTTTCCTCTGAATCACCAGCATACATTGCCCAATCACTGGACAAAAATGTTAGTTTTCCTTTTTGTTGTATTTTTTTTCTAAATCTTTGCATTTGAGATAAAATTGCCAAACTGTAAAAACATTTTACAATAATATGGCGAAACATCCTTAGCTCTGCTACAGCGAAGTGGGTAGTTTCTCTCCTCATTGCATGAGCTCTCTGCGTGACCTGGCCTAAGGTTCTTTTTCAAATTGAGCAGCTACAAAGTACACCATGCTTGCACATTTTTTTCTGGTTTGCAACGCTGGAGTGATCTCAAGATAAGACATTTCGTATAATGCTTGTATACATTCATAGAACATGTACACGATGCACTGTATGTAAGAAAAAGTATAAGTACAACTACTCGGAAAGTATGACTGCATTAAAATTGTCAGCATTTTGTAAGTGAGAGCCCTGCAGAATTGAGTCTTCAGCTCTGAGCATGTTCCTCTTCATGCATTTGTGTCGTACAGAAAGTGAGAGAAACAAATGATAAGGATCTGTTTCTGTGTGTCTGTGAGTCCTTTGACTCCACCGATGTGATGAAATACTTGTGTTGCTACTGTCAGGCAGACAAATCCTTTGTTTTATTTCAGTTTTAGGTCAACCACTGTTTGGTAGGCATGTTGTGCCACCTACTGCCAGTTTACTCTCAGGTCAGAGTGCTCTGATAACACACTGTGGTGGCAAGTTATGGACTTTACCCATAAAGTTGTTTTTTGAAATCTATGTAAAACAACAAGTATGGAAACTAGCTTAGGAAAGCTTTGTTTTCTATCACTATGAATACTCAATAGATCAAAATATGATTGAGGTTTGAGGACAATTGTATACCATTAAAACACGGGGGGACTATATTAGACAAGTGACTGTATTACCCAAAACTGACATCGTGAATATGAATCTCCTAAATCTCTGACAAATATATTTCTATAACAAGATTGTCTGCATGTAAAACATAAATTTCACAACAATTTACACACTGAAGAAATTCTGCTAAACTGAAAATGTAGCTGTTAAACTCTACTTATTTAACTTGAGTGGTTCCCCTCAGAAAAACAGTGGGCAGTCACTAAGCTCAGCGGCGTAACTATTGTATATGCAAGGCATGCAGTTGCAGCAGCAGTCCAGGGCCCTTTGGATTGAATTGACCACTCCTATCTGCACCGCTGCTATAATCTTGATTGATGAGAGCTAAACCTACATCATATGCAGCAGTTGTCGCTGTAGGTATTTATCTTAGTCAATGAGCTACGGTCACTCCATAGAGTCTCCGTCTCACACTTGATGTCATTCATATTCAATAACAATACAAAACATAAAACATCACTTTTACATACATTTTATTGGCTCATAACTCCACAGTATGTAAATGTATGTTGTACAACAATCAATCTACACACTTGTGTTTTGTGTTTGTAATGCAAATGCATAGACATGAAACATTTTGTCAGTAATGTCAATGTGGTGCGCCGTTACTGATCATCATTACCCACAGGATCATGGTTTCATATGTGTGAAGGTGTGTTTACTCTTATGGTCCTCTGGTCAAGCCGCCTAGTCTATCACTGTTTTAGCCATGCTATTATGACTCCACTTTTCTGAATCAGTTACTCTGCTTTCGTCTTTCTCCTGGACCTTCGGCAGCAGAGAATCCTACAGACTAAGACTGAAGCCCAGACAAAGGCTCCAATAAGGGCCATGATGAAAGCAGCCACATCCAGACAGAAGTAGGAGTACCAAGACAGGCTAAAAGCAGCTGACTGCAGATGGGCTGCTCCTTTGTTCCTGATGACGTACTCAGTCCAGAAGATGGCGGTGTCCATTGGAGACATTGGCTGGTCACGTTGTAGCTGTGAAAGACGCTGTATGTTGTTACGGTATGAGGGAGTCTCCAGGATGTCCTTCAGAGCCTCCAGGAACTCCTCTTTCGTGAGTGATTTGGCCTCCACCACCCGAGCTGCCCCACGCACCTTCAGCCGGAGTACGTTGTCGAACTGGTCAAAGAGGAGGGGCAGGCCCAGAACGGGAACACCATGGTAAATAGCCTCATACATTCCATTGGTGCCTCCGTGGGCCACAAATGCTCGAGTCTTGGGGTGCCCCAGGAGGTCATTTTGAGGCAGCCAGTTCACCAGCAGGGTGTTGTTCCCCAGGGATGGAGGCTTTTCACCCACAAATCTCCACACCACCTTCTGAGGAAGCTGAGCAAAAGCAGCAGCGATGGCATCTGTGACCTCATAAGGCAGGGCTGACACCAGCGTCCCCTAGAGACATCACCACCACCCCGTGCTCCCCGGAGCTCTGCATGAAGGTCTCCAGCTCAGCAGAGAGGGGACGGGCCTTTTTACACTGGAAACCCCCTATGTAGACTACGTTGGGCATGGTGGGCCGAGGAAACTCAAAGACAAAATTCGTCCTCACCAGCCAAATATCAGCTGCACGCTCCAAAGACAGCAAGTCTGTACCAGGAGGGAAGTGCCGCTGGAGCAGATCTGAGTACGCAGGGTTAATGATAAAATGCTGTTCAGCAGCATTATAGAAATAATGTAGCATATTCTTGGTCCTTTCCAGAAAATCCATTTTATCATGGAGTTCACTTCCTGACACGGGGACATAGGAGACTGGAGAGGGAGCTATAGTTAAATGTCCCTCCCCATTATTAATCCAGCGCACATTGAAAACTATCGGCAGCTTCAGGTAACTACCCAGAAGAATCCCTAAAGTTAGAGCAGGGTCTGTTAACATTAAGTCAAACTCGGTATCTTGCAGCTTCTTCACAAAAACAGGATCATCTAACATTGTAGCAGCAGCTCTGGCAAGTATCTCATGGCCCATTCCCAACATGGATGTGATCAAGTACTGCTGGCAGAAGGTGCGTATAAAATTCGGCCACCTGCGGCATTCCATCACATCTATGAGCATTTTATTGTAGTAGTTCATATCTGCCTCATCCTCCAGCATGGGCACATTGATAGAAGTATAAAACGTAGAGTTACTGGGGATGTACCAGCTCTTGGCGGAGCGCAGCACAGTGAGGATGTGGCCTCTGGAGTGCAGCTCTCGGAGGATCACCTCCATGTTGATCCAGTGGCTGCCATCAACAGGCACTACCAGAATCTTGCTTCCACTGCAACAAGTGGGCCTGAGTAACAGGAAGCAGAGCCCTGTCAGGAATACAGGGATCATGCTGGACATTTACTGTGAGAAACAACAGAAAGAAATTATTAGACTAAACCTGGTAGCTTTAATGTATACTGTAGCTCATTTGTCTCATTGGTCTACACCTGATTTTGAATATAAGTCTAATTTGTGGCATAGCCACACAGTACACTGGCAGAAATTATAAGCTTAACTGTGTAGATATAATGTGATATGTAGTTTACTACTCAATAATCAATCAATAATTCTATGTGGACTGTGAGCAAATTGCCTTGCAAATCATTGTGAAACAGGGACTGACCAGCAACTTTAGAAAGGGAGAGTGTCAAAAAGATGAAAAGAGTTAAAGCTGCACTAGGCAAAACCTGTGCAAACCTATGCAAAATCTACTGAGTGTCTTCTGCCTCCCATCACACCGTTAAGCCCCTCCCACTACAAGTTTGAATGACAGCAGAAGGAATAGGAACAGATTCTCTCTGAAATGACCTGTGATTGGCCAGAATCTCCCGTCACCGGCTATATGTTATAAAGATTAAAAACAGAGTCAAGAGGAGGTGCAGAGGTCTGATTTTTTGCAAGGTGACCTCACTGTGAACAGTCATATCAGAATTTATGAGATTGTTATGTCACTCTAGATTGCCATTCATCATGTGGGTCAGTTTCATGCCACTGACCATGTGATGTGCTACTACTACTGCTACATGCTCATATGCAAAGTAGGTTAATCAAAATCAATCAATCAAACTTTCAAAAACTATTTCTTATTTTCTTCGCATAGAAATGCAGTTTTGTTCAGCTTTACCTCATAAAGTGCTGTTATATATATCTGTAGGTAGTGACATAAAGATTGTTTAAAAATGCCTCACCTTGTTCTTGTAGTATCAAAATGCTGAGGTTTGGCTTGAACTCCAGGTCCTGAGTGCGCCGGGATACTATGTGACATGTGTTTCCACACGGCTTTACCTTTACACACACACAGGCCCTGTTCTTCCGGGGTGAAGTCCAGTATATGGACTAGAGGTAACTAACGGGTATTGTAATAAAGAGCAAGGGTCAGTGTGTAAATGCATGTTTTTCTTAACATTTTTCAGTCTTTAGGGGTTGGTTTTAAATTATTTTTGTTGTTTATGAATTTCAGATCTTCATAGTTTTTTTGATAAACACACATTCTGGGCTGTAACAATCAAAATGAATTAGGGAAAAAAAAGCAACCTGTTGTCCAGTATTTCCATTGTGCAGACCCAGGAGACATTTTATAATGTATTCTTATGTGATAAAGTGAATAGCCCCTAGTGACTAACCTCGGAAATGGCTTATGAGTTACAACTTCAGTTTCAATAATATGTGCTTTGATCCAGTCTAAAGCTGGTATTTAATGTTTTAAATGAATAATTTAAAAAAATCTACTTCTACTAACTATGGTATGATATATTAAATTAAATGTTATTTGTCATGGGTAGCCACATACCATGACATCTTCCACAGCAAATTTTGTTTCCACCTCTAACAGAACAAAATCTATGAGATTTTTGCTAAACATACTAAATGTGAATCATTAATATGGGTTAAATATGGATTGGATCAAGTCATTTCAGTTGTTTTTGTCGTTCCCTTCACATATCCACTCATTTCAGAGCTTTAGAATAAGATAAGTAAGATAAGTTATCAGGTGGACTAAAGAGAGTGCTGAATGGCTGTTTTTGCACCATTCAATCTATTTGAGTGACTCAATTAAAAGTTACTCATCCGTTCATCCCCTGCTTACAGGAAAGTTCATTGCACAGACTTCACAGTTTAATGGACGGGGAAACTTCAGGAGAGAGCTGGGCAAAACTGCTCCAAACTAGGACACAGTCAGAGCGTGTGAGACGGGAGTGGCAGGGAAAGAGGGAAGGAGGAAGCAGCAAGGTCACACAGTGGAGGCAAAATAAAATGAGCGCTGGTGATTACAATAACTGCACGAACCGCTGTTCAACAGTCATATCAGTGAACCGCAGCCTTCCCCTCCTCTCCTCTCCCTCTGTGGAGTTTTATAAGCCTGAGCCAGAGAACAACAGCCAGTGAGGTAACAGCAGAGATGATGACTGCAGCCTGTCGCTCAAGAGTTTACAAGTAAAATAAATATACTTGCTTACCAAGGTGACATGTCTGAAAAGAACTGAGTCGGATTGAGTTAGAAGTAAAGGTACATATGATTGATTTCTGTTGCTCACTGGAAGTTTGTTCTGCACTTTCTCTGCCGTTCTTGTGTGACCAATTACCTAGCTCCGGCAATATCGGCCTAGCCTTGTAAAAGACTCCAGTCATGCTCAGTGAGTGCACAGGCAGAGTGTAGGCAGGTAGTCAGGCAGGTAGGCTTATTACAGGCCTGTGACAGTCACAGATACCAGATTTACTTACGTCTTCTCAAGATGTAAAGATAATTTGTATTTAAAATACAAGACCTACCCTAGCTTTAACAGGCATGTTGCTTCTGCTTACTGTTAAGTGTAGAAACCTTGAAGAGCAGCGTTTAAGTGATCGTGTGATCAATCACGTGAGCTCAGAGCAGGAACAGCCAAACTATGGCAAGTACTAAGTTAATTCTGTTAAAAAAAAAACTACTCTTTATGAATGCAGTTAAGTGTTACTAACCACATTAACAAGACCAGAATTAGAGGGAATTAGGTGAAATCTGGAGCAGGGAGGGAAGTCTGCTGCTGGAGGAGGTACGTGAAAGGAAATATGTAATAAAAGGAAATTAAAAATATCTCCAGTGGAATGCAAAGAAAGTGTTCTACCATCCTTTCAAAAGTGCATTTCATAACTTATAAGAAAGTAGCAGCTGCAACTGGTATGACAAAGCTATTATATGAAATTACAATTCCAGATGATTAGTACTTGCCTCTGTGTCCTTCCTGCAGCCGTTTAGGACCCTATACACTACTCCTAACCAACATAAGAACATTTCTTGAGTCAAAATAAATCAGATAAATAGCATTTATTTTTTTGTTTGCAAATATGAGTTAAAGTATAGGATTTGAACTCTTAGTTTTCACTCACACTTAACAGTTGTGTTAAGAACAAACTAAAAATAGGTACAGGTATCTGGCCAAACAGTACAAGTGGCCAGTTAAAGAGCTGACTGAGGGATCTAGCCTACCTCAGAGCAGGACAAGAGCTATTTCTGAATGTTCCTACACAAACTCTCAATAAGCAATAGAAGATTTCATTTGAGAAAAAAACCAACATCAAATCAAATAAATTTTGACATCTCTCAAATACATTCCAAAGGCTCTGAGAAGATCTGATGCAGGTTGAGTGAAATTAATTTATGACTGACACTACTCAGCTACTGACACCCATTTTAAAAATAGTTTACATCAGTTGACACAGTTTGACCTTATCTGTTCAAGACATTTTTGACTCCAAATCCAGGGAAATAAAAAAACGTACAATTTCAAAAGCTGCTATAAAAGTTGTAAGGGGGCCTAATGCTGCAGTGGTGGTATATTATGCCCATTACATTGTGTTTATGGAGTCCTTAAAACCATCCATATCTTTCAATCAGTCTATATTTACCCACCTACTGGAATGTGTGAGAGTGTTTGCCTTATCTTATGCCTAACAGGTTAGGACAGCTCTGTAGCTGCCCTATATCCTGGAGGAGATAGGATGATATTCCTGGATTTGGAAACTTGATTCTTCTCTAAAAGTAGACCCAAATATGCCTCACTCTGAGAATTCTCAGCTAGAGTGATTAGATAGATAACTGTTGAAACTCAGAGGCCTAAAAGAAAGGAGGATTTTTAGAGAACCAGGAGTCACATGAGGGTTTAAGACAGAGGAGCAGCTGAAATCATTGGCTGAGAGGTGACGACCCCCGGCTGGGTGGTTATCATATATTGCTGGGGACCCGCGTACATTGGCTGGGCGGAGACAACGGTGAGTGGCTGTTTGCGTCTTTTCATCTCTCTGGCAATCTGGCACCAGGAGCAGACGTTGCAGAAGGTGGCGTACATGCAGTCAGATGATAAATCACCCTGAGCAGAGACACACACAAAACAGAAAGAAAGTAGCAGCCATGAAGAACAAAAAAAGGGGCGAGGCATCTCTCCGGCTTCTTCCTCTTTTTCTAAACTCACCTGGATTCCGTAGCGGGTACGCACGGCAACCCTCATTGACATGGACACAGGCGGAGTGCATGATGGGACAAACATCATCTGGACGGCGTTCCACATCAAATCCAGCAGGGGGAGACAGCAACACTCTCCGAACTCAGAGGTGGTGTTGCAGGCAAAGCAAGGAAAGCACCAGTAGGCAAAACAACCTGGAACAAGGTTGAGGTGGGGTTACAGTGATAACAGATCTTATCTGGAGAGGTCCTTAATTGTGGGAAAGTTCAAAATATCCCTGGGTGCTGTGTTTTTTTTTCAGATTTCAGATTAGAACATTCTAAATTGAGACTTGAAAATGCTTGTCATGATGTGTTTGTATGTATGTTTGGTTTGTTCCTTCTGAGCTGCTGTAGAAACATGGTGGCCGACATGGAAGGCGACCCATGGAGTCCATAGCATTATTATAGTTTTGTATTTTCATTAGGTTTTATTTTTTATTTAGTTTTTTTAATTTCTGTTTTCAATTCAGTTTAGTTTCAGTTATTTTCCAGAGTGCGTTATTATAGATCTTATCTTATTATAGTTTAAAATGGGGAGTATTTGTCAGTATAGGCATTACAGTACGAACACACTGACTCAAAGTCTCAATAAACATATGTACCAATGCCTCTTCATGCTTGTTGAGGTGACTAATTTGACCAAATTAACTAAATAAACTCAAACTAAAGACAGTTCCTGTATATTTTTTATTTTATTTTAGTTAGTTGTGTAAGCGTACAATGTAGTTTCAGTTAGTTTCTGTTTTTTACTAAAGTCTAGTTTTTATTTTTATTTCAGTTAACTAAAATGTTTTTTCACACCTAGTTTTACTTTTTAGTTTAGTTTTAGTTAACTATAATAACTTTGGTCTGTAGCTATAAAAGGCTTATTCTAACATACCAAAAACCTGGAGAATGAGCCTAGATTCAGATGATTATACACTAATGAAAACATACTTATGCATATTACATTCCATTTCTGTGAATACCCATATTCCTGTTACACACTAGACATTTTAAGATATGTCACTTTTATCTTTTGCCACTGAGGTTTGCTCAACTGTTGGAACACAGAGCAAAAAGGGACAGAGCATAGGAAGGGTGACTGATTTTCTGCTCGGTCTTGAACTTGACTGCAGTGGTCTTGACTACAGTCCCTGTTAAAGTAAACTTAAGACTCAGTCCAGGCTCAAATGTCACTTTGACAGCATTTGCATCCGCCAGTGGACACACAGGAGGTATAAGGAAAACACCTGCCGCTCTGCACAGAAAAAGACTTACAGACGTTTAAATCGTCGAAGCAGTCACATATGCCGGTGCTCCACTGGTTGGACTGGACAGCAACCAGAGTCGGAGCCTGGGGCTGATTGTTGCTGATGAACACATTGGTTGCCATGATGATCCCTCAAATAAGGAAGGCCTGAAAATGAAAACATTTATAGCTGTTTTTTTTCTCATGGGAGTCTTTCTACATTCACTGCACCTTTTACAAAGTTGAACTCAAGCCCAAATATCTGAACAAGGCTCCCGGGACGCCTGCTGGTCCAGAACCTTTCCTTCCTTCAATTGTTCTACGTTATGATATGGCGCATTTAAATCTTCAGGACATGGTTCACACCATTTACCCAGACCCCTAGCGCATTCTATCACCTGGTGACATCTGTTTACTGTGAATCAAAACAGCTGCTGAACTTCCTTGCATGCATGCTGTAAAATTCATCCTCCTCACCTAGCCTGTTGTTTTACTTTTTAACTCTAATTTGAACAACACTCACCTGAGCTGGTGTTGGATCCTCTCTCCGTGGACACTGGTTTGATCACATGGAGCAAAAGCTGGCATTTAATCCTTCAGGGCATGATTTAAATTTGGCAGATTTGCATGTGTGGTTTGCATAAGATTGCAAGGAGGTACAGTTTTGCACTGAACTTCACTTCTGTGTGGTATAAGAGTTTTATTACCCTGTTCAACAGGTTTTAAATGCAAAAAACTTGAATATGAATGACACAAAAAAGCTCCAGCAAATAAAACAAAGTGAATTAAAGGAACATAAATATTAAAAATGTGTAATAAAATCAAATCGTACAACTTCTTCTAACAATCACAGTATTCTAATTGTAATCCAATACAAGACAAGAAATCACTGCACACCCTTATAATGAAGTCTGTAGGGAAATAAGTGTTGAGTCAAAGTAACAACAAAACAAAGAGTCTACAGCCATTTTAGCAGCTCTGTGAGGCTGCGCTCAGGCCAGTGGTTCTCAAACTTCTTCTGGCGTGCCCCCCTCTGAAAAAGTCCACACATCATAACAGACAATTTTTAGGCATCATTAACGATGCCAGGGCAACTAAAACTTATAAAAAATGATCCAAGTTGAATTTAAGAATTCAATTCATTTAAATTCATTTAAGTTTTCCCTACATGAAAATGTAGCTCCACTTCACATTCTCATCCATGCCCCACCTGCAGTTGCTTTGTGCTCCTGCAGGGGGGCCCACCCCACAGTTTGAGAACCACTGACTTAGGCACAGTGCTGCTTTGAGCTAAAAGCTAACATCCCACACACTCACAGTGACATGCTGATGTTAAGCAGGTAGTGTTTACCATGTTTACCAATGCATGTTAGTTTGCTAACATTTGCTAATTAGTAATTAGCACTAAACACAAAGTACAGCTGAGGCTGATGAGAATGGCATTTGTTGTGGTATTTGGTCATATATAAATAAAGTATTGGAACCAGTTACAAAAGTCGCTTAAACTGTGAATAACTCAGTACATGTTTTAGTTGTGTTGTGTATGTAACTGTATATATTTTGCTGTTTTTACTCTATTTAACGGTATTATTCTTTTAGCTGTATGTACTATATGTTTCACTGCCTCCTGTTGCTGCCTAACAAGTGAAAATGAGCCCATACAGAAACATATACATACTTCTAAAGGATAAGAACCGCTACTGGGGACCAATAAATAATCGAAAGGTATAGAAGCATCTTGGAAGTTGTGGTAGAAGAGAGAGAGCGGGAAAAAAAAAAAACATAGTGTAGGTTAGAGTTTAACCAGAATAATCATCAGTACACCACTAGCTGTCACTGATAGTTCACAGGAAGTCACAGAGGCCAAGTGTCTGCTTATCTCTTTCTTCTGTTATTAAGTGACGCAACATTAGTGGCATTCCTCAGAGGCAGACTTGCTTGAAACAGATCACAAATCAGCCGTGGTAGCCCTCTCTTATCCCAAATAGCATGAAAAGCATTGATGTCAACAGTCGTGACGGTGATGACGTTAATGTTAATTATGATGACGGGATTGTAAATGTAATCTTTGTTCTCATCAGACCATGTTACTGACAAAGGCCATGGGATTCGTCCTCGTTTTGATTTCTCTTGATATTTGGCACCAGGAGCAGGGCCCGCAGAAGAAGGCGTACACGCAGTCCCTGCAAATTGTACCCTGTGAAGACAGACGCAGTGAGGATGTGGGGTGTAAAATATGCACAAATACAACAGACATGGGAAGAAAATGCCCCCACATAGTTCATGGTGGACAAATACTTGCATATAGTAGAATAAAGGTGGAGCTACCAGTTCTATAACACAGCTTTTTGGCTACAGTCATTAATCATTGTCAAAGTCGGACTAAACAAGTCGGCTGGAACAAAAGAACACAGCGTACTGAAACTCTTTAATGACCATACGGCATGAATTGCTGGATGTTCTCAAGGAACGTACACACAGACTGTGACAAAAGGATAAACAAGTTTAATACTGATCCTGGATCTGATAAACCGTCAGGGCAACAGTGACTTATGCTGGTACGCTTGGAAGCATTGACGCAGCTGAGGTGCATTTTAGTCGGAACAATGGTGGCTTTACGGCTTTTTTGAATAGGGGATTAGGATAACATTTACCTCAATGCCATATCGTTGGCGTACTGACACCCTGAGGGCCGTGGTTATAGGAGGGATGACTCCAAAAGAGTCCAGCAGAGGTAAACATAGACACTCTCCGGCCTCGTGTGAAGTCTTACAGGCGAAGCAGGGAAAACACCAAAAGGCGAAGCAACCTGCAAAAAAAAGTTGCATTTAGGTTCCTTCAGTCGCTGAGGTCAACTTTGAAGCCTCTTAAAGGTGTACACACATTAAAAATAGTAAACAAGTCAGAATGTTTCAGGAGCTTCCGTTTTGAGATTGTTTCGTTTTATCTGAGGTTGCATCAAGAATGGTAATACACAGCTCAAATACTTTATACACACTATAAAACCTGATAAGTAACTTTGACTGAAAATATTCAACGTAATCAGTTTCAACAATCTTTTCAAGCAAAAATAACTTATCGCGTTACAATGTACACCCAGTCCTCTCCAATCAATCTGCCGTCTGCCTGCATTCCTAAACCCAGATCAGTCTGAATGATCAGCATGTTTCCAACCTCCTGCACGAGAGGGGGATTTCAGTTCTTGTCTCAACTTGTGTTCTAAAAATGTATCTTATCACGCAGTATAAAATGTGTGTACTTGGTCAAAGTGCACTTACACTGGGGCAGGTCTTGGAAGCAATCGCAGATGCCAGAGGTCCATTCATTGGACACAGTGGTCATGATGAAGGGCCTGGGCTGAGTCGCGACCATCTTTTCCGACATGACTTCAGCTTCTGACCAAAAACACAGATTACAGTCACTGTCAAGACCAGACTGTCTGCCAAAGGCTTTACTTGCAAAAACACTTATGTCAGAGTACTGTGCTAAGTGGCAGTACACTGACACGATATCAAGGAGAATACCTTAGTAAAATATTTTATCCCCATGACAGGAATATAATCTCCTTGGATATGGAAAAATAGCTAATGGACCATTCACATGATCCAGCTTTTCTCCTCATTGTCTCACTGGTTAAATCCATGTTGCTGTAAGTACAGGGACGATAATGTTTTCAGATGATACGGTAAATACGGTACTTGCTCTTCCTTCTACCCCTCAGATGGGAATCAGTGCATAGTCCATATTACTATAGCATGTACAGTGTGTGTTTCAGGTCATCATTTCATACATACTGACAGAATGTAACTCTAAATGCATGTCACATTTCCGTGATCGGTGTACTGTACTGTGATGCATGAATAGACTTAGAGAAGCTATTCACCACACTAGTGGGTGGTTAAAGAGCTGTTACATCCATTTTAAGATTTCATAACAGTGTAGTTAATTTTCAGTTTCTATAAAAGAATTACTCTCGCTGTACTGTGTCATTTTTAGACTTTATATCAGTTTGTGGTCTTGAAATTGCAATATATTTGGCCCGATAATAGATACTGGTGATGTCAAAAATGTACGTTTTTTTCAGGTTTTAGTTCCAGGAAAGAGAAGTGCACACTCATAAGTATACTGGGGTGTCTAGGGTTATCAAAATTACACATTGTTGAGCAAGCACCTCATCTCAGACAGGCCTGTATGTTGGAGCTGAACTACTTCTGTTTTTCAAAGGTTTTAGAAAACCACAGGTTGCCGAGGTTCCCGAACAGATACAGCGTCACACAATTTTTCACCTGAAGTTAAAACACTGAAAGACTGTGCTCAGAACAAGCCAGTGGCAAATTATTATAGTATTTCCCCTTTCATAAAAATACAAAGCAGTGTACAGTTTTCCTCCCTGAGCACCTAACAGTGGATGGTCTTACCTTACTGTCCTGTGAGGATGAAGGAGCAGGGTTGAGTCAAGTGATGGGTTTGCAGGGCAGTGTGGCATCTTATAGAGCTGCTGCAGAGCGGTGAACCTGACAGACAGCAGGGGATTCATGGCACTGACCGGTCTGTCCAGTCTGACTAGTGGCAACACCTTCAATAGTCAGACATCAGGATATCTTATCATCACTCATCCTTTTTCAGAATGGCTGCAAAATGCGCATTACCTCATACTGAAAGTGTGCGACTGTCACAGCGGTATGTGATAAGAACAAAAGAGAATGTCCTGTGTAGTGCTTTGTGCCACAGTGACATGTGGCTCTACACCTTTGTTTGAATGTTGCAACAAGCTGTTGATTCTGCCGTTTCCTTGAATTCACATCTCCTCAGCAAACTGTAAAAACACTTGCTTTATCACTTCAATGAACAAAAACAGTCAGTTTTACAAAATATGAAAGCTTCCTGGAGAGCCAAGCTTTTTGGTAGTGTATAATTTCACTTGTAATATCCTTGAATGATGTAACCTGTTATCTAGCAAAAATCAGTTGCTATACATAGTGTGTGTGTGTGTGTTCCTTTTGCTTAAAATTAAATGTGCTTTACAATAATAAAACAAGTTACTTCCTCCCCTCTTTTTTTCTAAGAAGAGGAGTTCTAAAGATAAAAAGGAAAGTCACATGTTACATAAATTGAAACAGGAAGATTCATTCAGGCATTTGACATAGTTTCAACAAGCTGTGCCACCAGTTCAATTTATAATTTTATTTTTGATTTTGAATACAAAATATACAGTGTCAGCTTAGTGAAAGAAGCATTTTTCCATATATAATGTCTAAATTCTTGTCATTATTAATCTGTTTGTCTTCAATACCAATTTCGAGAACACATTTTTTTTTTTTAAATGCTGCTTTCTTCTGACTATTAACACGTCCATAAGTCCATGTCCATCTGTCATAATGTCACATTAGAGGCTATAAGATTCCAGAATTGACTTCTTAAAACCTCAAGCTAAACAGTTCACGGATTAGCAAGTTACAAACAAATGGGTTAATCATATTTAGGAAATTGCAAACAGGAATTTGTCTTTGTAAACGTGTGGCAAGATCAAACTTAATTTATATATTTTCAAATTTAGGCTTTACAGTCTTTGTGTACTGTTTGTGACCCTAATGTGTAGCATTTAGGAGGCTCCACTGCCATAAATGGAATATATTGTGTTTTAATTAGTGTGTAATCACATGAATATAGGAATTATTATGTTCTTGTTGCCTTAGAATGAGTTATTTTTATCCACAGATTACCTACAATACCTCCCTGGGGCCCTACGCAAATACTATATATAAATACTATTTATACTATGGCTTGACTTGAATACTTTCAGTCAGAGATTCACTGCTAGCTGCATACTGAGTAATCTTAACCTTACTCTTATTTACTGACATCACACTTGGAGAGAACACAAGTTTAGCTGATTCCTCGTCCCACAATTGGTTTTCTGGGCTACTGTAGAGACATGGCGGCCTCCATAGAAGAAGTCCCGCTCCCTCTGTAGATAAAAACAGCTCATTGAAAGCACAATGATTCTTATTTTCAGCTGATTATACACTAATGAAAACACACTTATGGATATTATATTCAATTTCTGTCAATAGATCAAGATAAATCTGAGGGGCCATGAGATGATTCATAGGAGAGGAAAGAAGGAAACAGTTCTGCTACACAACTCTGTTTTACTTTTTCAGGCTATTGGAATTTCTTTTTACCTTTTTCTGACAACTCATAGACATCTTAAACACCATAAATGGCCCCAACACTAGTTTGTTGTAAGGAGTCACAGGGCAAAAGGGAATCACTGTTTAATTGAATCTATAGCAACAGATTATTTATAAAACTTCTCATATGTCAGATACATGTAGAGGCGAAAAAAAGTTAGTGACATAGAATTAAATAAATGAAATAATAAATAAGTAATAAATAAGAAGTGAAGTAGAAGTACCTCAAAAGTGTACTCAGGTAGTGTACTCAGTTATTTTCCCCCAGTGAAAGAATATAACATGCTAATTAGTTACTCAAAATAGCCCTGCTCAAGTATTTAAATTAGTTTTATCATACTTCTTTCATTTCATCTTGGTTCAAACTGAACTTTCCTCTCTGTGGGACGCATTGTGTCCCAGCTGAATTCTCTGAGGTAACAGGGAGTGGCTGCAGACCAGAGGAAGTGTGATTAAATCTACTCCTGTACTCTGGAGGGCAGGAGGCAGCGGAGGCCAGGAGAGAGGAGCGCAGCGTGTGTCTAGACCAAGTGCGCCCCCTGCAGGGAGGTCAGAGCGGTGTATCTGGCTGATGAAGAGGAGGAGGAGGAGGCGTGGGATGCTGCTCTTCTCTTCAGCTCCCTGGAGATCTGGAGCCAAGATAGCGGATAGCAGCAGCATCCGTACAAGCAGTCGCTCCACACACTCCCCTGTAAGACACACAGAGAGAGGCCTGAACGCAGGTGGGAGGCTCGAACAAAAGGTGAACATTTGCATTTAGGTGCAAAAAAGACATTTTTACTGATATATACTATGCAGTGTCTCCTGCCTGTTGTGCTGTGGTAGGAGCTTATACTCACAGCTTTAGTAATTATTTTAGAGTATAATCTACAATAAAACTTGTTGTAGTTTTACCCCATTCATTTTTATTAAATGTAAAGTAGACAAACACGTGTTACAAAAGTCCAAATTAGTAATGCACAGTAGCATACAGCTTGAAGTTCATAGATGGCAGCGTATTTGTCAGTCTAACAGTAATAATCGTGCTCTTCTGTTTCAGTAAATACCGCATCCTCCCCCTGAGGACAGTGAGATTGTTGCAGCCAAGTCTTTGCTCTTAGCAACAGCAACCAGGATAAAGAGCCTGTCGGTAATGTCAAGATGGAAATGTTGGTGGGTGAGATTTGATAAATCAATAAAGTCTGAGAGACACAATAAGAGGGCAGATCGTTCCATGTGCAGCCTGAGCATGTGATTTCTCCTTCGTGATACTGAGTCAGCACTGCAACTTAGAGCCCGATGAACAGTTCCTGTCAGTTTTGATTACTTCTAGCTTGAACGCTGTTGAAGTTGAAACATTATTCTTTCAGAATATCAAATCCTCAAAACAAAATCTGCCTCTATTTTGGCTCAGTCATAATGCATTTGTGAACTTTACCAACAGGATAGTGATGAAACATGACCAATGCATTCAGCAATATGAACTGTGTGTGGACCACAATCACGCAATCTCGCTGTTAATGCTGTTATATAACAAAATAATCTCTCCCCACAAGTGTCAAGATATGAATGCAATTGTTGATTGTGACAACTGTGAGGTAGGCAGCCTCAAAAGAGCAAAAAACAACAAACATCTTGAGATTTACACACTTGTCTTGTGTAAGCAACAGACCTGGGATCTGCTCAGTACCACACTTTCTCTGCTGCGCTGCCTCCCCTGCGAATTCAATGTGGGAGGGTGACATTAACAACTAAAATTGTCACGCCGCCCCCAAACATCATTACACGTCTGAGGATCTGAATGCAACATGCAACTCTGGGATAGTTTGCATGTGCATACAGTCCTACCACAATAAACATACACAGACAAAAATGCCTCATCAACAATAAGTTTAGATCAATATGTTCGAATGCCTTGTCGGTTTACTTGATACATGCAGCCTGCACACTAAAAGTACTTTGTTACGATGTACAAAGTAAAGAAAAAGCATAAATACACTTAACAGAATAAACAAAAGTTCTGAAGCAAGTAAGTAATTAAGTGAGACCAAGCAAGACTAAAGCCATGCTAGCATCTCTGTGCTCTAATACATCTCTAATATATGTATACCGGACTATTCAGTCTAATAAGAATTCCCACTCTGTCCATAGACCTTACATTATGATGACGTCACAAACTTTTAAATCATTTTTCAGGGAAAATTTTTAAAAATATATTGCTTGGATTCAGGCAAATGGTAGACAGCAGACAGACAGCATCTTCCTCACAGCACAGGAAAAACAATCAAACAGTCCGATGGAATGGCAGAACAGCAAAACAAAATCATGACAGGCATGACGATATGTATTGTATGTTTATTGTGTATATTATTTGATCTAATTTATTAATTATTAGCATGTTGTCCAGACTGCCTGTATTTTCTCTTTCTGTGAGGGAGCCACGCAACATCCGGTTTTAAATACTATCGCTGAAGACACGAAAAAGTTTCAATTTTAAAATATTTTAACCTTGGTCGGCGGTGCAGTCTACTGTTACTAATATGACAAGCAGTTTGCCATCCTCCATTTGCCTGATTCCATATGAATGCAGCATAAGACCTCCATGGAGAGAGAGAGAGAGAGAGAGAGAGAGAGAGAGAGAGAGAGAGAGAGAGAGGGAGGGAGAGAGAGAGAGAGAGAGTTGTAATTGACCTTGATCTGCACTTTTACAGATGTCTCTCATTTATGCTGCAATACCATCAGTGGCCACTTGGCAAAATTGGAAGCAAGGCTGAACGCCGGAGCCATATCCAGGTCCTGTTGTACATCCATGATTTGTAGTCACTTCGTAGTTCAAGCTAAGCTGAGCAAAGAGATCGCATAACTGTTCAAAGACACACTGAATGCACCACTGTTCAAACAGCCAAGTTATTAAGGATTGATTCGGTCTTCAGTTCAGTAGTAGCCTGCCATCAGTCAAGTCGCTGTCACGTTAGCCCGTAAGCACATGTCAACAAGTCACCCGCCATTTATTTACAACAGAGTTATCAGACTATGTTTGTTTTTGTGACTTTCACAGTCTTTTAACAAGCAAGCAATATACTGCGAATCACAACTGAGCTGACAGTGGCACTCTCAGTCACCAGTGAGGAGCCCCGCTGCCAAAAGCCACTGAGTCAGTCAGTGATTCAGTGTGATATTCATTCGAACATGCACTGAACATAACTAGACTAGAGCCATGGTCAGCTATGCTAACATCAGCATGCTAACATATTCACAGGTGCATGCTGATGTTAAGCAGGTGTAATGTAATGGTGTTCACCATGTTCACCATCTTAGTTTAGCATGTATGCATGCTAACATATGCTGCTAGCACTCACCACAAAGTCCAGCTGAAGCTGATGGGAATGTCATAAGTGTTGCAGGTATTTGGACATAAACCAAAGAAGTGGACAAACCTGATGGTGATGCTGGATGAAAATTTGAGTTGATCACCAAAGTTTAAAATGCATCCTGGTTATCCATCCAATAGTTTCATTCAAAACTACAAATGTCAACCTCGTGGTAGCACTTGAGAAAAAGTCAGGGCATCACTAAAGTCATCAGGATTCATTCTCTAGGGACCATAAATGTGTGTAGAAGATGTTATGGCAGTCTATCAGATAGTTGTTGAGATGTTTCAGTCTGGACCAAAGTGGTAGACTGACCGACCAACACTGCCATCCCTAGAGCCACACCGCGATGGCTAAAAATCCTAAAGTCAAAGTTTTATAAAGACAAGAAAAGGTAGCGGTACTGTACACACAGAAATAAGATAAGTAAGCAAATAAGTAATTGCATAGAAACATGATCCAGGTCTTTTAATGCATATCTAAATGGCTGAAGTCTACAGTTTTATCCTCAAGGTACACACTGTTACAGCATTGTCTCCATCCACCCATGAGAGAGTAATTACCTTGCTTTACAAACAGCCTACATGCTGGGACTTGTTTTCATAAGAACTCCTGGCACCTTCCTAGCTCATGCTCGGCAGTACTGACAGCGATCCACGGCCCACTCCACCTCCAGAGAAGCCAACATTACCAACCACCTCCTCCTCTCCTATGGCAGCGCTCCAGCTTCTGGCCTCCAACCACTCCCACCTCCTGCCTTATCTCTCCTTCTCTTCACTGTCCCAGAAACGTCCGGCTTATCCAACATCAAACTTCACAACTTGGCCGTGGTATTTGCTGTTTGCATGAGAAACATCTGTTCTAGTATTGGTTATGTTAAGTGATCAGTGACGGAGACCTGATGTCTGTTGAGATCTGTGGTCATGCAGGCAGGTGTATGAGCGCTCAGTGTGGACAAACAGCACAGCAGTGAAGCAGTGGGTGGGCAGCCTGAGCAGCTTGCTGTATCTTAAAGGCACTAACAGTTTGTTGTTTATTCATTAAGTTATTTGTGGCTCTAGTGCAGATTTATTATGTAATAAATGTGTCCTGATTTCCCAGCATCCTCAGTGTACATCTAAGCTTTATCTGATGTCACTATGTAGACTCAAATCGTTGTTTGCATTGCTAAAGCAATAACCAGTGTCATCAGGCACATCTACTTGATGTTGCAAGTATTTCCCCTGCGTGCTGTTATTGTGTTTCATCACTGAAACGTCTTCATCTCCTCAGCAGTAATCATAATTATTCAAAGCCCCAGCAGCTCTGTGTAATTGAGCTGGGGACACAGTGTGGTGCGAGTGAAAGCAATCAGCTGCTTTGTGCAGACCAGGGTTTATCACATCACAACTACAGGGGCCACTAACACACTTGACTGAAAGAATTTTACAAATTTAACTCTCACATTCTCCCTGCAAAAACAAAACTTCTTGCGAGAGATGTGTTCACAGGCAGTTCAATTGTTCTGTCACAACACTGAAAAGGAGGAATTAAGCAACATGGCCGAAGCTGTCAATGTAGCTATCAAATGTTAGTTAGCTATCAAAGCTGTAAACTAATTGCAGTACTCACTACCTGTCGAAATGATATCACACCATTGGGTCTGTTGAGTGCAGTGACAGTTTTCCTGACAGTCTTAGTAGAGTTCTACTTTGAGCAGAAAGCAAGAAGAAAAAGAGAATATGGAAGCCCAGATGGCTGAAAAGATGCCCATGGTCTGCTGTTTTTCAGAAAAGTTCAGTTTTATTTTATCAAACCACAGTCTCACTCAAGGCAGCAGCTATCCATAACATGTATAAGGCTAAAGCTTTCCACAGTTCACAATAGATCTTTGCCAGAGGCCGTGAAATCAGATCACAGAGCTGTCAAAACTGCAAACGTGGGAGAAATCAATCCAATTGGGGGGGTGACCGATTCAGGATTTAAAGTTGTACGGGTGCTGCCCACCTTTCCACCATTAATACATCAAATGACGGAATATTTTCTCAGAAACTTTTCGGTAAGTTCTGAAACTGTTCTGGAGGCTTGTGGTGGAAGAAAAACCTTACTAAAACCCTTTATGTTGGATTTTCCTTTTATTCGTCACCATTTTCTTTCCCAATTATCCAGTGTTGTATGAAGCCATGCAGATAAAGTATAATGAAACTTTTATTTTTGTTGTTTACCTGTATGCCGTATCGTTGCCTGACGGACGCCCTCATGGCGAGGGATGCCGGTGGTACACAGCCGATACAGTCCAGCAGAGGCAGGCAGGGACACGCGCCCACTGCACTGGTCACCTTGCAGGTAAACACTGGAAGGCAGCACAGGGCAAAGCAGCCTTTGCACACACACACACACACACACACACACACACACGAGAGAGAGAGAGAGAGAGAGAGTAGATCAACTCACAGTATGCAAAAACATGAACGTTTATATTAAAGATTCATTATATATATTTCAACATTTCAGCAAATGCTTTTTATATGCTTTCAGGAGAGGTATGCTGTAAAGTGAATTATATTTTGTATCAGACTGTATGCTGCACGATTCATGTTCACTTACAGTCTCCTACGTCTTTGTAGCACTCACACAGGCCAGTACTCCATTGACCTGCTTCCTGAGCCCTACTCTCCGGCTGGACCTGGACCACCTGTTGAGACATAGCTGAGCTGGCCATCCACGTCCATAAAAGAGAGGGGAAACAGTTAAAATATACCAACGCATATGGTCACAGTTACATTCTGGTTTTAATGCTCTTCATACTGTATGCTCAAATAATGAACAAAGCTTATCATAAACAGATGTTTTTCTATTCTAACTTGTGAACAGCTGGGCCTCAGTCACCAATCGGTGCTCGTTCCACTATGCTTATACACTGTAGAAGCTTCTAATCACGTTAATTAAATAAACTCTTCTATGTTAGATCTTTGTAAATTGGCCAACTGTCACATTTGGAGCCATTTCAGAACTTATCATATTAAGTTCCAAATGATGAATTGACTAAATATACAGTTAATCATTTACTTAAATAACATTGTTAGCCTGTTTGAATACTTCCCATCATGCATTTACTTAAGCTGAAATTCTCCAGAAATGTCTTTTTTATCATGCAACCCTGCCAATATACTATACTGGTGTACATTAGCAAATACACTTTATATGAAACATAATGGCATTCAGATTGTTGTCCAGCGTTCACTGCCAATACAAAAAGTTCAAACCGAACACATCACTGCCAATGCGTTACATTTATCTTCCTGCAGTAGCTTCTCCTGGCAACTCTAAAACATGACTAATATTTTAATGGTTATCTTTAGACAACTGCGAGTACTTGGTTATGGTGAAGGAAAGAAGAGTCCAGTGATGGAAGAAGCATTCAGGATCCTTTACCTAAGTGCAATAGCAAAAAATACTCATTACATATAAAAGTCCTGCATTCAAAATGTTCCTTCCATAAAAGTATTTTCAGTAAAATGTATGCATTATGCTTTGTGTCAGTGTTGAGTTATTATGTATTGGTTATCATTACTGGACCACATTCATGTGTAAGTAGCATTTTAATTTGGCATCTGGTCTAGAACGAGCTACTTTTAACTATTGTACTTGTAATTTAATTTAAAACCAGCTGGTGATATGCTTTGTATGTAAAATATTCATTTGTAAAGCAACGAATGTACTGAAATGTAGCAAAGTAGACACATTTGTTATTTCTCACACTTTTTATTTATATATCTTTTTACCATTATTAACTAATTGTTATCATTACTTTTATGCATTAGGCAAAAGATGATACAAATCAGCAAACTCTGTATCAGTGACCCATAATTCTGAGCTATAACCAAAGCAGCCTTCCGCAGGATACCACTATCTTAGTCAGAAGATAAGCTCGACAAACCAGTGAGGTGTTCGCTGAGGACAAAGGTCCACGCCCCTCACTCACTAAACACTACTAGATTGAACGCCGCTGTCTCCTGTTATTCTTTAGCTCTCCTCCTCAAACTCAGAGGAGGGAAAGATTCCACCAGAGCTTTCTCTAATTCTGGTACATGTATGGCTCAGAGCCAGCCTGCTGCTGTACGCTGGAGAATGATTTACTTCGCCTTTCTAGGTAGAGTGAAAGTGTAACTGAAAATATGTAACCAGGTTTGTTTTGATCAAGAATAGATGACTTACCTGTATAAGATAGTAAATCCCAGGAAAAACAAGTACTGGACCCAGTTTTGTCTGCTGCTTTTTCTTTCTGTTCGTCTTCTTGCTTTGTGTGTGTGCTCTTTGCATGACTGTAGTGTTTTGGTGTAAATATGAAACAGATAAGAAAGGTAAACACAGCACCAGGCTCCCATAACAGTTAACTCTGCTGACCTGGGGTATTTGGACAGATTAGATTCTGGGGTCTCTGACCCCCTGGTCTGTAACTGTTGAGTAAGAAGCATGAAAAATCACAAAATGTCATCACAGAGCACTTTCATGGTGTATCGTCTCATTGAGAGTAATAATGAGAAGTACACCAACCACCAAGTGTTTTTGAAAGAGCACAAGGACACATCAAATCAAATGAGAGGATTTACACAAGCAGCCTCAGTCTCACCGTGTGAAATTGCACCACATCTCCAGAGATCACTCTCTGTGAAGGAGTGCAACATAACAAATGCCTCCGCTGTGATATCTGATTTCTGATTGTCTTGTTAGAAGCGAGTGAAAGGGGAAAGGCCATGTGGATTGAATCCAACTCCTATCAAGTAAAACCTGCTTCTTCTCCCATAAGGGCTTCAGCTGACTCAGATGATTATACAGAGGATTAATGAAGGTGACATTCATGGTAGGTCGGAAAGTACCACGTCCAGCCAAAAATGTGGAACCTGACATTCACAGTAAAACTTGTCAATAAAAAATTGTTACCATTTATATCCTGAAGATATAGTAAAAATATTTATTTGGTTACTTGACTGCAAATAAAAAGGTATGAGAGTAATATTAGCAATATGACTGTAATGAATGTTTCAGCTGTTGTAATTTGTTTTACAACCATTCCAGTAAAGAAAGAAAATGGTAAATGGTAAATGGACCTGTACTTGTATAGCGCCTTCCTAGTCTTCCGACCACTCAAAGCGCTTTTACACTACGTACCACATTCACCCTTTCACATTCACTCAGTGATGGCAAAGTCCATCGAACAGAAACTAACATTCATACACATTCACACACCGATGCACGGCATCTGGAGCAATTTGGGGTTCAGTATCTTGCTCAAGGATACTTCGACATGTGGCACCAGGAGGCGGGGAACCCTCAACCTTCCGATTAAGGAACAACCCACTCTGCCTCTGAGCCACAGCCGCAAATATTTCACCATTGTGAGAAATTAGATGAGAAGATTGATACCACTCTCACATCTGTGCAGTAACTATGTAGCTGGAGCTAGCAGCAAGGTATAAAGACAGGAAGCGGGAAAACTGTTAGCTTAAGAAGTAGTCCGGCATATGACCCCCATATAAATGCTCATTGTTGTACACACCGCCAGGCTCGCTGTCTTTCCCTGGTTCCAGTCTTTTTTCCAGTCAACAGCTGCTGGCTGCCGGTTTCATATTCCCGCTACAGACATGAGATTGGTATCAGTCTACTCAGTGCCTAAATTCGACCCGAAAAAGTGACGGCAACTGCTTGCCACAATATGTTATTTTATTTTATTCTCCACAACCATTTGTCCACCCCCTGGAAATTATCTTGCGACCCCTTATCTTGAGAACCTGTGGTTTAGGAGTGGCTCACCAACATTGCTGACAATTATTTCACAACTTTTATTGTGTACCCCTCTGAAAGAGTACCGGTGGATATAGCCATGCTCACTCAGGTGGAGGTACTCAATAAGAAGTAAGGGCACTCGTGGACAAAAATCAACTCTCAGTACTGTGGAGTACCGGCCCATTTCAGGCACTCAGTCTTTTCATCTAACTCTTGCCAAAAATGTGAATAAGCATATTTTTCCACTTCACCTCCATTCAAATGTACACAAACAATGAAGCAAAACAAAAACCGTGTAATAGTTTAAAAATGTATTTACAATGTATAAAAAGTCACAGACATGTAGTATATTGTAAGTATGATGAGATTTACATTCATGTCATTTAATGGCTGTTGACATAGTGGGATGAAATGGTTAACATCATGTGATGATGAGCAGTGATGTGATCCTGTGTGATGTGTTCAAGGACCTTCTGGTCTTTCTGCATAATATTAATAATTCCAGTCATTCAAAGTGGAGTTCCTTGAGTATGGGTAGGCCATGATCTGCAGGCTGCCCGAAACTCTGGAAACTCTGAAGGGGGAAAAAAAAACAAAAGTGGCAACAGATTAAACATCTTTACTGAATATTAGCAGAGAAAAGAGACAAGCTCTCTATCTCACACCCACATACAATGCCAGTTCACTCACTGTGTTGGTTTGATTTGTGGCAGAAGCATTTGAGCAGATCATCATACTTGACATACTCGGGAAGCAGTGGGGAGCGACACCTTATCATTCCATTGCGCCAAACTGCAATAAGAAGAGAGGTTGAAAGTGAAATTCATTCTATGGAAACTCTGATCATGACCACTTTTAATACAGTATTGTGTACAATGGCAGAACACAGCAGACCCAGTACAGGGTCAGAACAGCCCAGATGATCAGGCTCTTTTCCTATATTCATGCTGATTTACACCATTGCTAATTTTTAACCATAATATATGAAAGACCCTCACCTCTGCACCCACACTTCCGGATGTGCCCTTTGGTCACATGGATTTTTGCTTGTGAAGCTGTACACAGTGGAAAAAGACAAATAGCAAGAAATCATTTAACAATAATACATCACCCATCAACATTTCCCATCAAATACAAATGCACTTCCTGTGTATGTTTCACAAGCAGAGTCAGTGATTTACTCGGATGTCACATCATAAGTAGCCCAAACAATTAAAATACAAACTCTCACCTGTGCTGTGGTAGAAGCTGGCAATCAGAACGACGAGCAGGAGAGCGACACAGGCGACCCTGGACATGATGGAAGTGTATATGCGCCGTCCACGACAAAGTGTTCGAGTTATTCTGCGAGAGAAGGCAACCTCTCACTCTGAATTTATACCAACCCTCCTCGTAGGTCTGCAGTGTTTGATCTACAGGCCGATTAGTCTCGGCAAGTCTAAGAGGTGGGGGGGGGATGGGGGCTTGGGACAATCTCTCAGTTGTGCATGGATATAATCATAAAATGCGATGAACATGGAGATAACACACTCACCCACATGCAAACAGGCAAATAAAACAAAAAACATCTGTTGAACTTTTACCTAACCATGCTCTGATTTTGAGTTTTTCCAGTGAGATATAGAAGATGTGGCCCCTGATTCAACGTACCCCCACAGCCCTCAAGTCATCATATGGGTTTAATAGACAGATAGTGGTTACATGGAACTGCTGATTAGCATTTAACCTCAGGAAACACAGTGACTCTGACTGGGATTGTCTGTGTGCAGGCTCAACCATCTGTTATCGGTTATCCATTCCGACTTTTCTGCTCACTTGCTTACTAGTTTACATGCACTCAACTACAGCATATGATGTTAAAGTGTAACAACTGAGTCTTGTCTTTGGAAGGTCTGTCCTGAGCAGCCGGCCTATTGTAGGTCAAAGGTTACTGCTTTCTGTGACAATAAATGTTCTGAAATGATCCTCATACCAATGTGTAATTCTATTTGGCTTTATTTTCCACCTGAACTTTTTTTTAAATAAAATTAGCTAAACTACTTCACATTTTTTTCAACCCCCCCAGTAATTGCAGAAGTTGAAATGACTGCAGTATACAGTTCTGGCCTTTTACAATGGTAAATCTAAATAATAACAGGCCTACATGTTCAAACTGTCATGCGTATGCACTTTTATTGATCATTTATTCACTTCAATGATTAAAATCTATTCAATTTATATTAAATTATTTATATTTTATATTTTAATTAACCCCATAACATGGACTTTTTGTCTTTAAGTAACTTTAAGGTTACCACATTGTCAGGCACTATCCTACACAGGCCAATCCTGCATTTGCTTTTTCTTCATTGAAGCTACATGATGTGTTCTGTTCTAGCTCGTCATTAAAGCTGCAGTGAAAGATTCAAACCCAAGGCTCTATATGGTTATGACTGCATCATTTTATAGACATTTCCCCCAAAATTCTGCCTGAAATATTTAGTATCTTTGAAAGCTTCTGTGGGTTTGAATGATGTTTGGCTGCACAGCACAGCTCTGTAATGTGTAACCGTTGAATTTAAGAGAACAGGATGTAGGATTTGCTATCTCTTTGCCTAAATAAGTCCAGAGTTTACTCCTCTGACACGTTTTACAGTCTGTATATCATAATACAAGCAAAAGTCAAGTCAAAAACATTAGATTCTTCACACCTCAAGCCTGCCCTCTCTGTGACAGGTCACAGTGGGTTAGGTCATGGTTAGGTGTTGCAGAGCACTAGTTGGGGTTTTAAGGTTGGATTCAGACTAAGTTAAGGGGAAACAGACTTTGACACAACTCTGGCACTGATTCAAGATCAGTGAGTCCATTTAACAAGCTGTTGACAAACAACTGACTAAGCAAATAATCTTACCAATAATGATTACTGAGCTATTTAAACAGGTTTGACGTGTTTGGTGGAAACTGAAACTTCCTTATTATATATAGTTCTCCCTATGTAACAGTAGTATTATATTCTATATGGACCACAGAGCCGCAGTTACATGAGACTGGCTGACTTGAACTGCCTCTGACATAAAGCATGACATGAGTACAGTATGGGGATTATCGAGCAGTCTGCCATTGGCTGGCGCCTGAGTCACTCTCTCATTACCGAAGGTGCGTAATTACGCAGCGCGCCCTCAGAAACTTTGGCACACCTCCACTGTATAATCCCAAGTGTCAGCACTGTCCTTTACATCAACCGCACGGTGACGTCTGCACACGCCGCTATGAGTCAAGACACAATGCGAGGAAATCCCCAAGGCCGAGAAAACGACGAGAGGCCCCTTTAAATCGACGCTTCCTCGGCGTTAGTGCCAAGAGAGAGAGAGCTCTGATAAACAACAACACTGCTCTCAGTTCAGCCGCTTTTACCGGATTCAGCTCTTTACTGCGGCCTCGTCCAGGAAGAGGTGAGCTGATATTTATGATATCGAACAGTATTTGTAGAGGATTATAGCGAAGGGGCGATCAGTTCGTGTTGATTGGAGAAGCGGGCGGAAAGGCAGTTTAGAACAGTGAGTAGATCCAACGGAGAGACACGTTATTGGGCTGTTGGGCTGTTGGAGTGACCAGGAAGGCATTTGCTACACCTGTTAGTTGTAATCGAGTGGAAATCACATGAGGGGACATTGTTTATTTCTCTGTAAACAGCGGAGAAGTGTGCGTGTGTGTGTGTGTGTGTGTGTGTGTGTGTCCGCACTTGCCAAACGCTGGCCGCTCTCTGACGCACCAGAGCTATTTTTGACAACCGTATTTACTCTCTTCCACAGGCTACGAGGACTTTCTCTCTGCTCCCAACGTTTGGCCGTCTGTTGTTCATACATTCGTTGTTGAATGCCATTGCGGAAGTGAGAAGCCTTTCGACTCGACACAAAGCTTGGGGCTGCGCGGACATCTAGCGGCCGATCAGGAGAAGGCAGCCTCGTAGAGATGTACGGAGCTTCAGGTATCCCAGAGCTCATCCCGCCCAGCGGGCCGCCGAGGCAGCCCGGCCCGGCGGACCAGTACAACCCGGGACACCCCCAGGTCAACGGGCACGGCGGCGAGGCCAACCCTCAGAGACTGGGGCAGAGGGCACCAAAGCTGGGCCAGATCGGTCGGTCCAAGAAAGGTGAGCGACCTTTTAAAGCAGTTTATGTGTTTGTTTGTTTGTTTGTTTGTTTACTATTCTTCCTGCTGGTCCATCTAAACATACAGGCCTACATGAAGTCAGACATTTAAACACACACACACACACCGACATGTAACTCATCAGAATGATATACAATAAAACATACAGGAGAAAATATAGAAAAGATATAGACAAGCTCTAACAAACACCACACTCCATATTAATGCATGTTGTAATGACAGACACTGAAAGGCAAATACTCTTTTTAACAATAAGGCCTTTTAGGTAAATTCTAAAACTAGACACTATTTTTTTACTACTATTGTTTTTGTAATCTGTCGAGGGAGTGAGATCTGTTCCTACGTTGCTCGGTTTGTGACAGTGAACTGCCATCGAGCCCTGTGTCTAGTTGACTTTCATTTTTGTACAGAATGTATGACAAGTAATGAATACACTCATCTGTTTTTAACATCAAGTGGTTCCCAATTTGGGGCCTGAGGACCAGCAGGCAAAAAGGGGGAATAGAATCTGTAGTGAAGTTTTTTTATTATTATTATTATTATTATTATTATTCATTTATTAATAATCTTCACATTATAGTGCATGTTTATGTCGGTGTCCTTATTTTTGTTAGTGGGGGTGGGGGGTCTGTGAAAAAAATGAGATCCCCTGTCCCAGCAGGGAACCATTTTATACTAAAGAACTCAATAGTTAGACTAAATCATGAATCTGCATGCACACAGTAACTCAGTGTCTGCACATGCGATGTTCGTGGGCTGCAGTGATGAACAGATCCGTCGGAGAGCAATAATACTGCCTCTGTAATTTAACAATAACGCAACTATTTATTACCTCAGTGCTGTGTCTATCCTCAGAGAGCAAGAAGAGACACCTTGACTGGGATCTTTTGTGTTTTGTGTGATAGTTTGGGAATGTTGGTTTTCAAAATGTAGCTGATAGTCAGAACCCTAAATGTGCTCAGTCACAGTGAGTATAATGGAAACTTCACTGCAGCCTCAGAAGCAGGGAGGGTAAAACTGTAAAATATTTAAAGAAATAGTTCGACATATTGGGAACTGTCCATTTAAACGTAGTACAAAGTCTGGAAACAAGAGGAAACAGCGAATGAGCAACTTTGCTAAAATGTTGACCCATACATCTTGTCCAGACCTTTATCACAGGATCATTTTGACATGAAACAGTAGGGTAAACGCAGTTGTTACCAATGACACAAACTAAGGCTCCGTTCCATTTAGTGTAGCGGAGCCTTTTCAGTGAGTCAGCATGCACTACAGCAGCACCCTAACACTGTCTGACCTGAATGGAACAGAACCTTAATCATTAGTAACTCCTGTGTTTACCCTACTATTTCATTTCAAAGTGGCTGCTGTGAAAAAAGGGTTTGGACAAGATGTATAGTTCTAGCAAAGTTGCGCATTCGCTCAGCCAGGCTAGCTGTATTCCCTTAAGCTAGACAGATGTGACAGTGGGATCAACCTGTTGTCTAACTCTCGGCAAGTTCATTAGCAACAGCCTGGTTTACCCTACTGTTTAATCTAAAAAATGTCTGCTGTGAAAAAGGTCTAGACAGAATACTGTAGATGCAACCCGCCCTGTTTCAGCTGGTATTAGTATCAATGCATTTTTTACCTAGAGGCACACATTCCTGACCTTTGACCTTCCCTCCACAGTGGACTTGGAGGATGAAGACTTGGATGACATCATGAACAACAACGGGCAGTGTCCTGTATCCCTGTCGCCCATCTCCTAAACTTCACCAAGAAGTGCCAAAAGAAAAAAAAAGGAAAATCCCCCGGGACGCCAAAACTCCCCGTCAGTGATTTTGGCCTCGAGCCTGTCCAAGTGTCCTACTGAAGCTTCTTCTGATGGCTGCACAAACGGCACAAAAAACCCGGCTCATTTAGCGCCAGCTGAAGCCTACAGGCCCTGATTGTACATAGTGTTTATTTAAACTCTCCTTTGGTCAGACTGTGAATGAATTGTATTGCATCGGCCCTCTACTCTATACCTCGGTAGGCGGTAGACTTTCAGGACTCGAGTAAGGTTTTGGAGGAAGTGTCTATATTTTTCAAAGCTTCTTAACAAGGGCTACGTTTCTAAAGTTGCACTGAGCAAAGCGTTAGATGAAAAGCAGCTTCTCACCTGCCTGTTTTTCCGGACGAGGGTTTCCGATTGGCCGTGGGCTGGCTGTGCGGGGAGGGGGGGGGACACACGCCTGTTAATGTGTGTACCACACGGGTGAAATGTTAAGCTTTTGGTTGTGCAATGACTATCATTCTCTACTCTCACACTGATGAAAGTGGTGTACTATTATCCAGTGGATGGAAGCTCGCTATTTACAGTAAAGGAAAAAAAAACTACTGCTAATTATTTATTGTTTTAAAAAAGAAAATGAGAAGAAACACTTTGTTGTGTTGTTATGGCTTCTTCATGTTTTTTACTTGTTTCTGAACGGAAATGCTTCTATAACTGAGATTTTATTATGTTTCCAAATGGTGCACTTTGTGGGAATGCCTGTTATGTGCAGTGACATGTTGCAGAATTCTATGCATGGAGTCTGTTTAAGCATCAAAAACACGTAACTGGTATCCTGTTTATTAAGGGCTATGTAGTAGTATTTTTCGAGCCACGCCACCGTTATGCTCTTTAAATCGCGCCGAGTCAACATTTTCCTAAGCTCTAAGCGATCTGCAGACTCGGCAGTAAAATATCGTAAACAACCACAGATTTATAGAGGTTTTGTTTGTTTTGGACGCACAGGGTTTCCCAGTTGGCCAGACAACTGTGATTAAAAAAAAAAGACACGTACAGTTCAAAATGTTTTGAATAAATTGCCAAATGACATTCGATGCGATGTCAGGTTGATGATTAAAATGGATTGGCACACGGACACGTCATGATGAACGGCACTTACTTTGAGTGAAGTTACACAGCAGCCGTCTGCTCGTTGAGCTTACACCCTTATGGCTTCACAGTGTCTTTCAGGTTCAGGTGAACTATTTAAAGCTAATGTCGACCTCTACTTTATAATTACAGTATGAGATCATGAAAACAAGCATGAGCTCTCACTGCTGAGACAATCTTAACACTGATGTTGTTTTCGTTTTGTTTTTTTAAAGATTGCAGTGAACCTTGAAATGACATATTATTGTCTGTAAAGGCTCATGCTGATGTCATGTTACTTAGTTGGCTGTGAAATTGTTACTAGTTCACTTTTACTGTTTTTGCGTCATGGAAGCGCTGCATTTCACAGCTCATGATTCAAAGATCGCTGTTTGGGTTGTGGTTTACCATTTGCATGGAAATGGTCGACTTTTCTTAATGCATCTCGGGAAATAAAAGATGAATCTTTGTGGAATCGTCGTGTTTTTGTGTTTACTGGATGTACTTTAACTGCACTGATTTACAGTTTTTCTCTGTTGTTCTGGTGCATTTGTGTTCTAAAACATCAAATGGAGTCACATCACTTTTTTTAAATGAATTAAATACACATTAAACTCATAGAAAGCATGGTTGCAGAGTGCAAATTTCAAAATAAAGTTTCTGTTTATTTCTCATTCATTGTGTGAACATATGCACGACTCCATAACGAGTCCCATGTAAAGGTTACCTGCTGTTTTAAGTGTGATGCAAATGTAGAGGCTCCAAGCTCGTCCAGAAATACCAGTTGTCTCTCTTTCTCTAAGGAATTTAGCTTTTCAGTGATGTAGCTGAGTCACAGACATCACAGTAGGCATGTCAGTGCTAAATTTGCCATGTAAAGTGTTTTTAAGATGTCCAACCAGAGAGAATATTACAGTTGCGTGATGTGGCCTAATGCAAATTTCAGGCAATATATGGAGTAGGCTGGTACACATATTTAAATACTGTATGTTTAAAAAAAACCCTCCAGACATAAGGTATATAATATAGTAATTTGGTTATATTTAGCTCACTTTCTCACATTTGATACAGAAATATGTGTTACATATGTTATATTTAATTGTTAACAATATATTTATATGTAAAAAATAAATGTCAAATCTAAATGGGTCGCTGAATGTAAAGCTCAATCTTTAGAGAATATGCAAACACTGACTGTGGATCAGTAGGTGAAACACGTGACAGGACCCTAAACATGGCAGGTCCTGTTAGGAGAGGTCGACGGGCGGTTGTCCTGGCTGCACTCCAAGGTGTATTTCCATCGGTACAGAGTAACTTCCACACCATTAACAGTAAGTTAAGTAGTTATAAATTTAACTTCTGAATGAGTTCAGGAAGGGCTTAAAAAGTTTGGTTTGACAGTGTGGAGCAGTGTATTTTAACCTTAATAATTCACATAAAACGAATTTACCTCACTGTTTGCCTGGATTTAGGCTCTTAATAGCTAAAAAGCAGTACAGTATTCTTATTTTATAGTATTAAATTGGCAAAGACATCGGAATATACATTTGCTGCTAGTCAAATTAGAGGGACTGCTTTCACCCAAAAGGGGGCGAGGGCTTGATGTAAGGCCAAAGTACCCGGATGGGCTGCTCTAGTCTATGCATCATATTCTATAAGATCTTTGTAGCATTGCTGTCCTGTGAGTACGTCCCTCTTAAGGTCACCTTTTCATGAGCTCAGAAAAACAGCCCTGTTTTCAGCTTAGTGCATTTTCCAACTAATCCAAGAGGGGGTTTTAAATTGTTTTCTTGGCTTAACAAGTAGGACAATTTTCCAAACCAACAAAGGACAACATCATCCTTCAAAGCTGGTGGTTGTATGTTAGTACTTCATACAATGACTTAATGGATGCCAATTAAATGTTCAAAACCCACCAACCAGCATACCACATGTAGCAAACACCACAGCAGTTTACTCAAAGTGAATGAATGACTGAAAATAATTTCAGTTCCTCTTGAACACATTTAAATAAAGTGAATGAAACATGTTTAATGCAATATTGTAAATGGACAAACCTTTGATGACCTTTGATCTTTTTCTAGTCAAAATCCTCCAGGGATAATGGAATATTAATTATTCCATTTTTACATTTCTCAATTATATAATCAATAGTCAGAACTTTCAAGATCCTTCTCTCCATCAGATTTCTGTGAGCTAACACTGGACCCAAACACAGCACGCACATTCCTCAAACTGGATGAAAACAACAAAAAGTTGACCAATCTGAGAAAGGACCACCCACATCGGGATCACCTGGAGAGATTTTACTAATGGCCTCAGGTGCTGTCTGTCACTGGGAGTGTGGAGGAAAGGTGTATGTCACATTGACTTACAGAGGAAGGAGTGGAGATAACAATGAGTCATGGGGGGGCTTTTCATTACACTAACTTATAATAATACCTTAAATGCACCTGGAGGAGAGAGGAGGCTTCTGGAGGAGCTGACAGCGAGGAAAGTCTTTTATCAAGTAGTGTGGGCGTGATGTAAAAATGCTGCACCTGCAGGTTGGAAATTGTTCTGTGGGCAACTCTCGCTGAGAGTAGCTAAGATGCAAGGAAAGGAAGCGAGTGAGGGAAATGAGGAGACACGTTAGGGTCTGAAAAGCAGCCCTGGTGTCAGAGCTTCACCAGTTAAACTCCTCATTTCTGTTCCAGCTGACGGGACCAAATTGGACCAGATGATGTAGAGTCTAATGTGAAGTCTTCAGTCTTCAGTCTTCAATTTGTTTTGGGGGGAAATACACATTCACAGTGTTTACATTTATAAGGGATAAAGTGTGTTCATATTCATGTTACATAATCTTTATTATACATTTAAATATATCTGTCTATGTTTTGTGACATTTAATACTTAAGAATTTAAATCTAATAATATAGTAGTGTTCAGTTTGATGAAGAGTGCCCTCCAGTGGTCAGAGTGAATAAATGCAACACTCCATGCAACTCTTAATTAATATTAAAGGAGTTCACTAGCGCAGTGGTTCCCAACCTGGGGTCAGGACCCCCACTAGGAGTCGCCAAAGCCTCATGGGGGGTCGCAAGGCTTTCTTAATTTTAAAGCATGCTAGAAAACTTAAAAAAATATATAGAAAAATTAAATAATCTGATAGAGTCTAGTCTAATAGAACAATGGGCAAGCATCAGGGACAAGAAAACACTGAATTTGTAATAAGTATGTATGATTGTTAAAAACAAAAAACAAAATACATAATACAGACAGAGATTTAGGAAATAATCTGCTCAAAGTTCATCAAAATAAATCCTTTTACACAAACTTCTTAAAGTTATTAAGTTCACTATTTGGGTTCATTGTACAGTTTTGAATATAAAAGGAAATATCCATAAAATCAGGGACTCAGGCACCCCCTTGAGGAAAAAGGTTGGGAACCACTGTCCTAGTGTTATTGCTATTTATATATTTACATTAATAAGTAATAAACAATAAATTAAATCGTACCTCTTGACATGAATGTTCTATTCAGGTGTTATTTATTGAATATTAATGTAGATTTAATATTTATTTATATTTATTGAAAATGTTCTGAGAGTTTTACACATGTGAACTGCGTTTGCATCTTTTATATAACTCAGTACAAATACTCATGAATGGTTACTGATATGAAACAT
Source organism: Dicentrarchus labrax (assembly GCF_905237075.1). Classification (NCBI taxonomy): domain Eukaryota; kingdom Metazoa; phylum Chordata; class Actinopteri; family Moronidae; genus Dicentrarchus; species Dicentrarchus labrax. Next base: position 5,878,840 of record NW_026136717.1, read on the forward strand.
ACATATAAACGTATTTCTGTATATATGCATGCTCCAAATACATTCTACTCCATCTACAATATCCGGCTGTCATGTTATTCTTCAGAAAATTCAAGTACAATAATTAGTAATTGGTGTGAGTTATAGGGTTCTACTACATTACAGTAGAGTACAGATAACATGGCTGATAGTCAAATAGCTGCAAATACATATAGCATAAAGACATAACTGATTTAATAAGCAGCTCAAAAAAGTCAAAAGGGAAACAGTCACAAATGCTTTCAGCAGTATATGTGGCCAAAGTGACTCTGTGAAATTATAGTAGTTGCTGGGAACTAATGGCTTACAGGTTGAGTCTGGATGGTGAGAGTGAGAGATCCAGTCTCTCAGACTGAGCAGCTCATGACTTTTGAGTTCTACTGGTTCTCACTCAAATCTATGGATTTTGAAGCTGGATGTCCAAGTGAAAAGCTCAGAGGAAGGAGTTGGAGTGTGCCAAATGCATTAGTTCAGACAAGGTGTTAGAGGACTGATATTAAGTTTTGAGGATGTGGATTTGATCCCCGCACAAATCTATGCATTCAGATGAAAAGTGAAAATCTCAGAGGTAAAGAGATGAAGTGTCTCAAGTCAAATAGTTTGTGGTGTTGGGAAACTAACAGAAAGTTTTGGGGATGTGTGTTCGATCCTTACTCAAATCTGTGAATTTTAAAGTCAGACGTTCAAAGCAAAAAAGTGAAATACAGAAATACAGGAGAGTGGTCTGAGATCAAATAACGCAGTGTGATCACAGATTCTGAGGTTGTGTGTTTGAAGTAAAGAAATAAAAGTGCTCAGAGTAAAGACTCCAATGTGAAGGGGATTTGGTTGCATTGGTGACTAAGGTGACCATGGTCACTGGTTCAACTCCCATTGCAGTGGGACAGGGAGGGTTAGCACACCTCTGGTTAGCGCACCCACAGCCGAGCCTTTCCCTTCAAGACAGGTGGCCTTGTCTCGTGGCGGTTTGTTTTCGGTGAGTCGAAAACGGCAAAAGAAGAAGGAAAAGAGCAAAGAAATCTTGTACCTTCTCAAGACAAGTGTTCTTCTGTTTTTTTGAAAGGTTGCACTCTTAACTCTTAGGTGCATACTGCCACCTACAGTACCGGAGTGTGTAAAACAGGAACTAGTTAACTTTACATTAGCCTTTAAACTAACTAACTAAATGAATTAATTAATTAATGAATGAATGAATGAATGAATAAATTGTGTTTATTTATCTAATGAATAATAACAATATTCATCTAATTGTTATTTATTCTACTAAACAACCCTGTTCAACAATTTCAATATGATTAAAATGTGATTTTATGCTGATGAAAAATGTGGTTGTTTTCCATTTTGCTGTCTTGAGTGGGAAGTGGGAGCAGTCTTTGTTTCTAACAATGAAGAAGAAAACTACAACCACCACACAATTTACAATGTTGCAGTGTCTTTTTATTATTTATTGTTGGACATGTTAAAAATGTTCTTTCATTCATTACACCATTATCTGCTACAGTAGATGAGCCAAATGTATAAAACTATGACATTTAAAAAAAACAGCCCACACTGTTCAGAGTCTTAATAAAAATACGACTCTATAATCTCTGAAAGCTAGAACTGGTGAACTACCAATTATATAAATCTACACAGGAGCAACAACTTCACCCTACGGTTGACAAAATAAATACAGGCAGTTTAATCTCATAGTGGCTGATATGGAAGCTGTTAGAGCGATAACGGCACAGTGACTACATGATAAAATATTTCATATCCGAGCAGGGTTTGTAACAGACTGGTATGAAGAGCTACGGGGCCTGTGGTAAGTGTTTGTAGTAGAAGGCCTGTGTGATAGGGTCACCCTACACACTGAGCCCTGTGTGTGAAGTCACACCCTGCTCATCCTAAAGTCTATTTTAGAACCACCAACAGTTCATATAAAACACTGTATTGTCACCCTGTGTCTCTGTTGTACAGAACCCCTGAGTCGCAGCCTAGCCACCTAACTGGAATAGATTACTTTCAATTACATGGCAAATGCTAATAGATGCTGGTTCTAACACGGAGGTGCAAGCGTTGGCTATAATCCACCATTTGGGCTACAATTCAAGAGGGTACACCCCAGGGGCTTGTCCATTAAGTCAGGGGATCCAATTATAATGTATTTGTGAAGATCACTTGTAAACAATTGTGGAATGTGTGGACGGGGTGAGAGACATCATTCATGAAACAATTGGGAGTGCTGCACGATAATGGGGGGTTATCAAAGACCTGCCTGAACAAAAAAAGAAAGGAAAGTCCCATTTCAGTAATTCTTCTACAATTCACAACTTCCCATAAATCTTCAGTTTTACTCCTCGCTGGGGCTGCAAAAAAAGAGGGAGGGGAGACTTCTTTGTCAGCTTCTGTTGGAGTCCCAAGCTTTAGGGGGCGCTCTCAGACATATTCTTTAGTGCTGCTCGGCGGACCGGAGCGGGAACTGGCCATGGACGGGTACTTGGATACGTGTTTCTTTCGTGGACAGGAAGCGGCCAACATGGCTCCGCCAAGGACATCTAGGAGGGAGCCGCCCCAGGCGATGAAGATGGCGGCGCCAAACTCAAATCTGGGGCAGACAAGATGGAATTTTATTATTTCTAAATAAAAGTTTGGATTTCCAGTCTAAGCTTTTAGCTTTTTTTCCTATTTTGCTGTCACACATAAAGACAATTTCTATCTCATCAGCTCAGTTTAAAATTAAATTGAGCATTCAATCCTGCAATGGAAGATGTATTCAGGTATTTAAGTGAAAGCAAGAAGTGGCCACAGGTGTCATTTATGGGGTGTTGTTAAATGTTAAAATGTAAGTCTTAAAGCCAGTAAATTGACTCTGTAAGGTCAGTTACACCTATATCTATCTAATTTTGATAACATTAGCCTCCAAAAGCCTCTCCCTTTAAGCAGCAATACAGCAATTTATTAACTTCAAATAAAAGTTCTGCTTATTATACTTAAGTACATTTACAGAATGATCATTAAAATTAACTCAGGTATTATCAAAAGTGAAATTACTCAGAATGTGCAGAATTACTGTAATATTATAATGTTATTTATTAAGGATTCATTAATCTGCAAGCAGCATTTGCTGGTTGAGGTGGTGCTCATTTTAACAACTGTCTGGAAGTATGATCTATAAAAATGCATCATATATTATTAGATGATTATATTTTTTCAATGTGAAGCCTTAATCAAAGTGACAATAGCAACAATAAATGTCCAATGAATATAAAGATGGAGTCAAATGGAGTAAAAAGTACAACTCCCTCTGCAATGTAGCAATTTAAAAGTACAAATTCACACTTCAAAATAATGCTCAAAGGAAACATTTGTCATAAAGACAATAAAAAAGACACGGGGAAACAGCTAGAATTGCTTTTTCCAAAGAAAGTCACTTTTTGTATTAGGGTTTTTTGTAATACTTATAAAGACAAGACATAAAATGTTCATTAGTGGGCTTCAGAGGTGCATGTAGGCATGTTTTTTCTACCTTTTTGGACAGAGCCAGGATAGCTGTTTTCCCCCTGCTTTCACTCTTTATGCTAAGCTAACTGGCGGTAGCTAATTCAAGTGACAGATATTACAGTGGAATTAATCTTCTCAACTATCTCTAGAATCAATGTCTAAAGGAATACTGAGACATTCATTCTAGAGATAGAGTAAATTACAGTACTTGAACACAGTGTGTTTTTGGGTCACTTACTTAGTGTTGACTGGAGTGTAGGGATTATAGAAAGCCCGGATCACATTGTGAGCAAACCAGGAGCACGCTACGATGGCACACAGCCCTGAGAGGAGAGAAAGTCGACAACAAAGATCAATCAGTCCATCAGCACATCATCACAACCTGAGAGGGTAGACATGCTTTTATCCCCTTTATAGGCACCAGGCGGCTAGCTATTGACTCCAGCACAATTAGCTTTTAGTGTTTCTGTTCTCCTTTCAACCAGTTAGACCTCTTGTGTCAGAATCAGTGCCAGGAGGACTGGTCTCATTCAGTGTAATGACCTCTGGAGGGCCGGAGCAGAAGAGTGGGAGGAAAGCTTTTCGGGCTGGGGATCAAACCTCCACCTACCTGCTGTATGATGTAGATCTAAGCAGAAATGTGATGATGATGGCAATTTGGGTGGGTTTTGATGAAATATTATGTAATCAGGTCTGTATTGATTATCATAGGCCCCATAGAGGATAATATAGATTAGTATGCAGCAGGTCCCATACAGAGGCTATGTCATAAATGGCTATATTTCACCAAAGCCACGCAGCACAAATTGGTAGACTGAACATATTTTTAGCCACCAGCGATGTGGTTCTGCAGTATGTAGAGTATGTATGCAGTATTTCAATCTGTCACTCAGTCCACCATTTTGGTCCAGACTGAAATTAACTTTCCATACAGCAGTTTATGACCAATGACCTGTGAACTTTACTTTGTGTTTAGGGCAAATGGTGATTATATCTGCATCACATCAGCATGTTAGCATTATCACTGTGAGCATGTAAGCATGCTGACATTAGTGTTAAGCTCGAAATAGCCTAACTACAGCCTCACAGGGCTGCTATGGTTGTTCCCCCTTGTTTGAAAGATGTTTCCAAAATTGTAAATGATGTGAGAGCCACTTTAAAGCTCTGTATTTCTGTCACTGTAAAGAATCGTTATGCATTTTACGGTTTACTTTAGGTCCAATAAAACCACAAGCTTCTGTAAAATATAAGACTTACAGGTTGTGACTAATTAAAGGAGGATCCAGTACAGGGTTAGGGCTCACAAATGTCCTCTATATTTTGTTTGTATCCATGATTTGTTCTTATTTTGTTAGTACCCAATAATTTCTGGGATTCACCAATGTTTCCTTATTTTTTCTTATCTCTTACATAAGAGAACAATTAGCACTCTAACCAAGATAAGAAAAAAACAACAGTCCTAAAATTCTTTATATATGTTTTAGAGTAATTATAGTGATTTATTTATCCTTTTATGGCAACATCTCTCCAATTCTTGTCCATGTGCCATGACTATTTGCACACAACCTAACCCTGCTCTTATCTTAGTATTTAGGGGGCATTGCTTATACTAATAACCAACAATCAGCCTGCTGCCCTACAATTTAAGATCAAGTACGATTCATCATTTAGCACACCTGAAGAGCAGGTTAAGAACATTTGGTGCATCCTGGGTTAACTTAGAAAATTTAAGAGAATGTTGCTGCATGAAGCCCAGTGTCTCATACAGTAATGCACCTCATAGGCTTTTGTAAATGTAACATAATGGGTTAGAAGTGATGATGCAATTATGAGCAGTGTTGTACATGTTGTGTGATCATGTGTAATGTGTGGTCGTTAATGTAAGAATAAATTGTTGATTTCTTATGGTTCGTAGTTTTAGAACTCTTTGGAGATGCATGTTTACATCTGACATCAAGCAAATGTTGGCCATTGTGGAATAAGAAAGTGCTTTATCCAGACTATACATTATAAGTAGTATGGGTTACATTTCTAAAGGCACATTTGCATCCTCACCTCCCACTAGTAGGATGATGCCTCCTGTCATGGCGATGCGGGACTTGCGTAGTTTGTCACTCCCTGCACAGGTGGTGCACTTCATTCCCATACAGGCCACGCCCAGACCTGCTACGGAAACAATGATGCCAACTATCATCAAGGCACGAGTTGCCTGAAGCGAACCTGCAGCAGATGGGGAAAAAAAGGATGAGAAGAGTACCGGAAGAGTGTGTTGATTCCGTTAGGGGAGGCATGTGAATAGATGGCCCTTTGTTTTGTGGAATGTGGGAGTGTAGCCTAAAAAAGGTTAAAAATACAGCACTTTGCAAAAACACAAAGAGCACCCAAAGTCAAGCAATCAATCCTACTGTATATGCAAAGTGCAAATCTGGAAGCACAAACTGGGAAATGATAAGGAAGGACTAATAAACAGACCTTGACCTATCAGAGAGGCTTTATGTGTGTGTCCAGAGGTTGTGAATTACATTCACGTTAGCCTGTTGGGACATTTTAATGTGAGCTTTCCCTGCAAGAGGAACCATGGGATACACATGAACACACACCAGCACACACAAACAGAAAGAAAGAAACACATCTCACGCTCTATCTTTTACACCATCTCCCTCCCATCTGTTGCTGTTTGAGAGGTGGAGGCCCGCTGAAACACTACTGTTAGGATCCTCATCTGTCAGTGCCCCCCCTCCCCCCCTCCTCATCCTATAAACCTATCACATCCCCCCCAGGCCCTCTTTGTCTCCCCTCCTCTGTCCACCTAGAACCAGTCTGTGCCAGTCTAGGCCGTCCCTGTCCTGCCCCAAACAAACAAAACCCTCCAGCAGCGAGGGAGGAACGGAAGGATGGTAGAAAGAGGCAGAGGATGCAGAGAGAGAGAGAGAGAGAGAGAGAGAGAGAGAGAGAGAGAGAGAGAGAGAGTAAAAAATAAAGAAATAGTGAGACATGGGAAACAATAGGGTGGATTATATAGTAAATGCAAATATAGAGTGAGATGCACAGTCTCCTGGCTTGGCGTTAGAGCACACTGTTCTCATTATTGCTACTGTGGCAGCTTTACAGTTGCTTCACAAAGTCATAAAAGTAAATCCTCTAGGAGGGGATGTTTGTTTCAGTTTAGATTATTACTGCAACATTTTAAACTCTACACTAAGAAAACATAAAAAGTGGTGCCAAATGTGCTATATATGTTAAAATATAAAAACATGTTAGCCATAGTGTTCTTTTTAGTGTCAATGAGACCAATACTATATTTATAACACTTCACAGCAGCAGAAGCTACTGTAGCTTTTCTCATATAAACTGCTACAACAGTGTATAACAAATGTAAGCTGACATACTGTATGCAAAGTCATACACAACTGTACTATAGAAATAACATCATCTTAGCCAATCATGGCACCACAGAAAATCCGTTAGGCCACAGCCCATGTGGCGATCCTGGGGCAAAAACTAGCTGTTTGAGGTAATTTGATAAAACACCAATTTATTTAACAGTTTGCACAATACATTTTTTAATATGGCCTTTTACAAGACATATAGACAGGACAGGTGATAATGCAAGACACAATTAAAGCCCTAATTGTTTTTTGTTAATTAACGGTGCACTTTAGTGATATTATTGTTGAAGGTCCAGTGTGTAGGATTTGGTGGCATCTAGCAGTGTAGTTTCAGATTGCAACTCACTCACTTCACCCTCCGCATGCAAAGTGCAAAGAGAAACTATGGTGCTAGCGAAAAAACATGTGGACAGCCCTATCTAGAGTAAGAGTTTGGTTTGTTCATTGTGGGCTACTGTAGAAATAGTAGCACGGAGGTGACTAGCGGTGTCTGCAGATAAACAGCTCATTCTAAGGTAACAAACACACAATGATTCTTATTTTCATTTGACGATACACTAATGAAAACATACCTATGGATATTATATTCCATTTCTGCTGCTAGATCTTCTAAATGTTACACACTGGACCTTCAAAGTCCAGCCCTTTCTAAAACAAATGTGCATATTGGTAACCAACTGATGGGGCCCCTAAGGGTCTGAGGCCCAAGACTGGTTGCCAGCTATTCCTTCTTAATCCAGGTCAGCATTAAGCGTACCATATATACTGCAGTTAACACTATAGCTAGTATATAAATGAGATCTCTAAACAAAAAAAAATAGATACTGTCATATATATCAGCAGAGAAATTCTCAATTAAAATTAGCAAAAAAAGTAAGAGTGTCTGTCTGTCAAAGAGGGAGGAGAGATGGGTTGAAATTGCTTCAAAAGCCAAGCCCCACCTCTAATATGTCAACAAACAAGGCCAAAAGTCTGCAGGATTCTTGTAGTTATTACTACACGGAAAATGCTATCAACAACAATCCCAAAGTGTTACAACCAGATCTCCCAGTTTGCTTTGAATAAGTGTGCACTTCTGCCCAAAAACAGTTTTGAAGCCATTGTGTGTATGTGTGTTGGCTGATGTTCAGTAGATTGTTTGGATGCCTGTGCATCAGCAGTGGAGTTACCATGGTCACCCTTCCTATGAAGGTTTGAAACTGATTACTTTGGAAACATCTTACAATAACTTTTGTAGCGTTTACAATGTAGTTATTATTTCATAATGAGTGTATGAAGTTCACCCAGATCTCAGGATACATTTGGGCTATACACCCACAAAGGCACGGCCATAGTGACGAAAGATACAATGACTGTCTTGAAGATGTCACTTATCAAAATGGTTTCACCATGGATCACATAATTAGCTCTTGAAACTTGGAAAAGGCATCATCTACTGTATGTGTTGAAGTGTGAGTGCTCAGGGAATGTTGGGAGGTGGGGTGGGAGGGTTTCCCAGAATGTGACAATGTGTGGGTGAGGTTTTCTAAGGAATGCTTTTAGGAACAGAGATGAATCTTTTCAATTCCTTTTAAGCTTTTTCTCTCCTGGAACCAGCCACTGTCTTTATAACAGGAAGCCTTCTGGTAGAAGACAATGTCCCACTGTAGTGACAGATTACAGTGGAGTGTAATAGCTGATAGCAGTGTGTGTGTGTGTGTGTGTGTGTGTGTGTGTGTGTGTGTGTGTGTGTGTGTGTGTGTGTGTGTCCATGCTGGTAATTACGGCGTGATGAGCAGCTCATACCGTGAGGTGGCAAACTTAATCAGTGATAACAGTGTGGTCTATTGAGGTCTCACACAGGTGAAGCTTTGATGGAGCAGCTGGGTCTCCAGGTGGAGAGCTGAAGTCATGAATAACAGACTGATCAACCTGCTGCTCTAACCGAGGGAATTTCAGTTTGTATCAGCTGCTGGCAGCAGAGGAAGAAGTATTAGATATTTTACTTGAGGGGACGTTGCAATACTACAGTGTAAAAATAATAGATAATATAAAGGTCCCGTATTCAAAATGGTACTTAAACGTCAATTTGAATTAAAGACATATGCTTCTATATGACCTACATAAACAAATAAGACCATCAGTGAGTTCATTGGCGGCTTCTTTATACTTATTCTTAATGACTGCTATCAGGTCGGATTCAATTTTCTTCAATTCGATTTTGTTTGTATAGCACCAAATCATAACAGAAGTAATCTCAGGAAACTTGTAAAAAATAAAGCAGGTCTATACTCCATATAAATCCCCTTGAAATCAATGAAACCGTAGAAACACTACAGTTTTTGTCCACAGGGGCCGCCAGAATCAACACAAATTGAAAGTTCCTAGCTTTAAAGAAAAGCACAAAAGTATTAGTATCACAATATATTTTAAGTACCAAAAATGATGTAGAATGGCGCATTTCGGAATAGTGTAGGCCCTATATTACATTACTGTATTATAATTAGTGATGCATTAATGTGTTCATCACTTAAATGTTGAAGCAGGTAAAGTCAAAGCTAATTTGAATTACTGCTGGGTAGATTATACTATAATAATATATCAAAACTTATTAGTTTTTAGTTTAAGTGTATTTTTATTAATAATCTAAATTAGTAACTAAAGTTACCAGATAAATGCAGTGGAGTAAAGAGAACAATATGTGCCTCCAAAATGTGTTGGAGTAGAAGTAGATAGTAGCACCAAGGCCTACAAGTACCAAGTAGAGCACCTGAGTGAATGCGCTCGGTTGCATTCCACCACTGGCTGCTGGAGCTTTAATAACCAGCTTTAGTGGTGATGATTGACATTTCATTACATAGCGTCCCCAGTCATAGCGCGCTACTCACTGTCGAGCTGCAGGATGGAGTCGTAGATTTTGCACTGGAGCTGTCCGGTGCTTTGGGAGGCGCATGACATCCACAGCCCCTGGTACACGGCCACCGCTGTGATGATGCTGTCCCCGATGTACGCGGACATCTTCCACTGCGGCAGAATAGTCCCGATGATCAGTCCCACGATGCCGATGAGCGACAGGAAAAAGCCCAACAGCTGAATACCGGAGTTGGCCATCCCTCTCCAAAAAGTCTCCTTCTCTAAATGAACTTTTGAATGGCTGTCAGTGGATGCTGGATCTCTCTCCTCCTCTGCAGACAATACAGCTCCAGATATTTCTATTAAGATCTGTTAATTGTCTGTAAGTGATGCAAAATATAAAAAATAAATACAAAATAAAGCCGCTGTTAGTGTCCGTGTGCTCCTGAGTTGTGTACCGGGGGTCTTGAGTCGGGGTTGGGCATCCGAGGAGATGTGGGTGATGGTGTGAAGTGGGTGTGTAATTATCATGCCTGCTGATGCATGGAGATGCGATTCTCTGTGGTAGTAGGGGAGTAGCTGCTGGGAAAAGCCCCCTCAGCTTCCAGCAAAGCAACAGGTTGTCTCACACACACACAACACTTTCCCTTTATCAATCCATAACCTTTACAAGCATGTCACATACTTCAGTGGCTACATTATTACACTGTCCAAACACACTCAACTTCTTTTTAAATTAGTAAGTAAGTGTATGTACTGCTGTTAGGTGTCAGGCTTACTCTATCTGCATTTGGCATCTTCAGTATTTAGTTAAAATATGATGCTAAAGCCACAGAAAACATGACATGGAGTTTGAATATTCACCTCTATATAAGCACCATGTGCTGAAGATACAGGCTTCAATATGATTATCAGTTTATAAAAAGAAAATCATAGTTATAAATCTTCTTAACAAGCGAATAAAAGAGAAAAATAAGGTGATTTTATACTTATTTTAGTATCATTCAAGTATAATGTTGCTCCAGGATCATTTATGAATTTGACACTAAATATTCTTTTCCTTCTACTGTAGTCTAGAAAGGGTGTGTGTGCGTACAGTGTGCAGTTAATACGGGCTACAGTATACCACTGACCCAGACTGATGCTGTAACTCAGGTCCCAGTCTCTGTGCAAAGTAGACTAAACTCCCAACTGTCCTTTTACCACAGATCACCAATCACCGGCTCAGAGCAGATTGACAACCTCTCTGTTGTTAGTGACGTGGTAATGAGGGCAACCACTGGGTAAGAGTGGAAAGATTAAATGTTCATCCGAGCAGTTCGCTTTGTCTGTTCTTTGTAAGAATTCAACCATGGTAGCGATTTTCATATTATGGCACACTGATGTTATCACAAAAACAGATTTACCAATTTAATTAATTTAAAAATCCATTGTGTTGACACATCTTCAGTCAAATTAGAAGACAGCTTGAGTATGAAGTAAACTGAAAAAAAAAGGTTTGACCGACCTATAATTGTTAGTGAGCAGTGAACAGTGAACCAGAATTATTATTTTGATTGCAACTGAAAACATTGTTTTTCACTTTAATGGGTTTTCTGAACAATTTCTGAAATACAAATGTTTTTATTCTAAAGAAGAAAAGTGAATTATCATTAACTATAATGAGTTAATAAATTCAACTTAAGTTTGAGTTTGACTTAAAACTGAAAATATTATAAAATATTAGTGAAGACAGTTGCCTTGAAATGATGGCTTTTCTCAACTTTTCTTTTTTTACGGTACCAAGGGCGTAAAATGATCGCCTGAAATGTAATGTAGAAATGTGCCTTTTCTTAAGTTTATTTCTTATTTTTAATACAGTGTACTTACTGATATCTTACAATAGGATCAGTTCCATTAGGTGCATTAAGATGCCAGTTGTGGCAATGTCCAGCAGTGAATGGACAAAAACCAGCAGACAATAGCAGGCATTGTCCATATCAGAGGTCAGCTGTGTGTGTGACTTCACACAGTGGCTAAACAATAGCCCTACAGCGACGGGAGAGGAAGTAATAAGCCATAAGCCTGGAGGAAGTTATCCCCACCACCAGGTTAATTGGAATGTGCTCACCTACTGGTTGGATTAACAGTTGAAAATGTAATGAGGCTGAGCTAGACTGTTCTCACAGGTCTGTTCCTCCTCCACTGCTCTTCTGCCTTGAACTGTTCTTTCATTTTCTCACGTTCTTGCCCTTTCCACCGCACCTTCACCCACATCTTCTCTCACTATAACTCTTCCTCCCTATACTGTATCCAGGATTCAAGCCTTAGCTGGTGAGGCCAACAAATGCCTTATTGTTGCTGGGGTGGAATGACCCCATAGCTCAAGGAATCTGTCTCACTTTGATACAGAGGTTGGTGAGTAGGAGGAGGAGGAGGGGTTGATTCTGAGGGTTGAAAGAGTTGTCAGGGAGGGAAAGATGAAGGAAATGTGGTGAGGATAAATGTGTGAAGGTAAGAAAGGTGAGCACAAAGCGCTGGGTGAGAAGCAGCAGAGGAAGATGAGTAAGAGGATGATCAGGGGCCAGTCTCAGGCCTACCAGTGCTGTTGCCACTGGTAACCTGATTTATCTGATGTCCTCTTGGCTGCTTTTCCACCCAGGTCCTGGACCGCAAAGAACACAAAAAGAACATTGCTCTTTCCCCCCTCTACTCTCTCTCCTCTTTTCCCTTTTACTACTTTCTTCTTTAAAAGCGTAAACACACATTTGTCTTGCTGCTTTAGCCGTTGCTCAACGCTCAATAGGCGCTGAAAAAGAAAACAGCTAAATCAGCCCAGAGAAGGGCACTAACAACATTCTCTCGGGGGCCCTCCCTCCCATTTCTGAGGCCTCCTCTGGGTCTGAAGTGAGCAAGTGGAGTGCAAATCCAATGATTGAAGTCCTTTAAGTGCCCTTGGAAGTCACTGAGGCATTAGCAATAAAACACGCTGGGCCCACGGCTTTTCCCTGAAAAGCTCAGAGTGCGCAAATGAGGGGGATGGCGCCCTTCTCTACATGTCCTCTGTCTTTATCACCTTCAGCCTTCTTATGCAACAAGACTTGGCTTTTGTGCGGCAGCAGCAGGACAGGACCAACAGACTGTGTTCTTGGTCTTGGACTCATTCTTCTCGTCGTCCCTCTGAGGCAATGAGAGAGAGGTGTTCTTTTTCTCCTAAGAGCTTGGCAAGTGCTACATGCAGGGCAGAAACATATTTGGACACAATGAATACAATCACAGACTCTGTGGCTTTATGCTGTAGCTCAGTGAGCATGAAAATGGCTACAGTGCAAGTGTGGAATGTAAGACAACCTAATCAGCTATGAGCCAGTGCACTGCAAAGAACAACACATATACAAAAAGTTGGGTCAATATAGAACTCATACAGTACTGGGTTAACCTTATCCTGCACCCATGAGTTGTTTGGACACAGTGTTATTTCACCATTGCGTTATTCAACTTTAAAGCCCTGGTTCTTGGCTATAATAAAATGCATATTATTGATAGTCAGTGTCATAAATGAATGCCAAATAAATACCTCTTATTCTATTGCTGAAACAATATTCATAAATACCTGCTGTTTTTAACTCCACATGGAAACATTATGAGACATTGGGCCCCTGGACACAGATATATAAAAGGCACCCCGACCCATAGGAGCACTGTGTATGTTGGGGGTTGTTTGTAGCTGTGACAAGAAGTGTTATCAGTGTTCAGTTATTGATCCTAAAACCACAAATGTATTGTAACTTGTACTAAACAATGTTAAAAAAAAACTGAAAAGGATGATCATATTATTAACTATCAGTAGTGATAATGCAGCTGAAAGAACAGTTCACAACCAATCCATATTTCAAACTCTGATATATACTGGATACTGGGTAGAAGAATCCAGTACTGCTGTATTGATCCAAAATGGGTCAATTCTGTACAAAAAACTTGAAGAGTTACCCTCGCTGTATCAGACAGGCTAGATGAGTAGATGTTATAAATATCACCTTTAAAAGACTCACCACTGAAGCCTTTAATCATATAGAAAGTTATACAGTACTTCCATTTCTATTTCTTTGATTATGTGCTGAGACAGCTGCAGTTTCCAAGGTCAAGAATGAATTATGCTCCTCAGTTTGTACTTTGAGTTAGAAGATTCCTTCCTGTAAAAAGAGTAAACTGAGAGATGACCAATTTACATTTTAACAGTGTGTACATGTACAAGAAGTCTGTGACTCTTTACTGTGTTGTAGCCACATTATGATGAATGAATTAGTGATTTGAGCTAAAGAATTACTAAAATAAATGTCAATTATGTTTTCATGAAAGTCAGATTTGGGTGTATTTATCATTTAAATGATGAATAAGGTGACAGTGTAGCTCATGACATGACAGAAAATTAGCAACAATCACTGAAGAGGGCAGCAAAGTAATCCCATTTAACTTCTGTGATTTGATGACATTGGCTTAAAGATCCCACCGACCCCACGGCTGTGTAGAAATAATAATAATAATGTGATAATAAGCAATTTTAGAACATTAGGGTTAAACCTTCTTATACTCATATGTAATAGAGACCATTTTTTGTCAGTTTTCATTCAACAGCAGTGTTCTCACCTCTTGAATTATCATCATATTACTGCCCCCTACTGCCCAAAGGCCAACATTACAATCGTTGTGTGTAATCACTGTTCTTGCAGCGGTCACCAGCAAGTCAAACACAAACTAATGGATTCCTGCACAATGTCCAGCACATTCACACAGAAGGTGGCACTTTAAATAAAACAAACAGTCACTTTCGAGAAACATGTATTTCAAGCATGTAGACTCAAATAAAGAAGATCACAATGTGTTAAATACATGATTTAGACAAAAAATAATGCAAAAGCACTGAGTGTTACCATATACATTTAGCTTCTGGAGATCTTTACATGGAGGCTTGTGTACATGGTTCTACTTTATGCAATTAATTTTCTTCGGCTACCTGACCTTACAAAACATTTCAGAGGCTGACATCGAAATATGGAATAGGCATTAAGTATTTATGGAAAGTCAGATCTGGTGATCTCAGACATCACCAACAAGATGAAGTGACAACCAAACAATGTATAAAGCTCCATATCTGTGTGTGTGTGTGTGTGTGTGTGTGTGTGTGTGTGTGTGTGTGTGTCTGTGTGTGTGCGTGTGTGTGTGTGTCTGTGTGTGTGCGTGTGTGTGTGAGTGTGTGTTTGTGTGTGTTTTGTCTTTTATGGGAAGGGGTCGTCGGGTGTATAGTTGAAACTGGCATCCAAGAACATGGCCAGGGTGCCGAGGGTGGTGATGATGACAAACAGCCACAGGAAGAGACGGTCCACCACCAGGGCGATGAACTGCCAGTCTCCTGTCATCTGGAGGCAACACACACACACACACACACACACACACACAAAAGCACTGAGTCAGCGATGCACTGTGTGTATGCAATGACACATGAACATCACTGGGGCATGTTTGGAGCACTCTGTGCTGCCTGACAGCGCGTGTCATGTCATGCACGTTTCTCACTGTGTCGTCCGTGTCCTGCTTCTTCAGTTGCTCGGCCATGTATGTGATGGCGGCGATGGCTGACTTCAGGTTGGGAGGGAGGATCAGACAGTAGCTGTCAGTGTCCGGGAGCCGCTGGAGCTGCACTGTGCTCTCACACCTTAAACACAGGGAGGCAGAGGGAGGGTGTGGGGGGGAATGCAACAAAAAAGTGGGATGCAAAGTAAAAAAAATATGCATTGAGACACAGACATTGGCTGCGCCAAGGAATTTTGCCAGGTCTTTAAAACTTGCAAAGTCCAACAAATAATATTTGTGAAGATGGTGGAAGATTTTGTTACTTTTGTCAAAAAGCATATTAAATAAATCTATATTTTATACACCTGTGCTATTTTCTGGTGCTTTACATACACTGTAAAAATGTCTTTACAATACTTTATAGTCTAATAGTCATATCTTGTTTTACAAAGGTAAGCCTACACTACTACTACTTGCTTTAAAGGAACAGTCTGACATTTTGGGAAATATGCGTATTTGCTTTCTGGTGAACAATAATAATAATAACAATAATAATAATGATTTTGAGAGGGGCCGGTAGAGCCAGGCTAGCTGTTTCTTGTTTTCAGTGTTTGTGCTAAGCTAAGCTAACAGACAGAGGGTTCAATCTTCTCATCAAACTCTTTGCGAGAAAGTTTTGTAATTTGTAACTGCTACCATTTCTTCTCGCTTATGCTATCCTATTTTAGTATTTATGTATATTTTATTTTAGTATGCATGTATATAGACTGTAGTTTATTTATACAATAAATATATTTACACCTACATGCACACTAAGCATCTTCGGCACAAACATGTCCTTTAGTATGACACATGTATCTTATCATGTAGGTCAGTTAAATAAGAAAATAGAAAAATATATATTTAAACAGAGAGGTACAAATTACAAATAATGGTGCAACACAATGAGTGCAGGTTATTAGCTATTGTATCTTAATAAGAAAATAAGACAAGAAAAACTGTACAGATAGGTGCATCAGTGTTACTATGTTGTAAATTATAAACATAAATAAGGAATGGAAAATGAATATGAACTGTATTAAGATTATGATTATTTGTCATTATTATATATATAATAGTTTATTTGTTTTAAAGTCTGATTTTATATTTTAATATTCATTATGAAATCCAGATCCAAAGTATAATCACAGTGAACACATGGACAACGATGAAACACACTCTTATGTGGGGCTCTCTCTCCTGTGAAGAGTGTCATGCTCATACTTAGACGCACGTCCTCTGGAAGCAGTTAAAACACGCGGCAGCACGCATCACAAATGCCCCCTAAGGCCAGATTTATGTTGTGCATGTCAGGAGTCACTAGCGCAGCATAGTTCACCTCTGCTGTAGCAAACCACGGCTGACGCTAGCTGTCCACTGCAGGACATACAGAGCAGACGTAGATGTCAGTGTTTACAGTATGTGTCCTTGTGTAACCTCTGGAGCCAGTGACGAGCAGCGCTGCCGCAGGCCCCTTCCTGCAGCTCCTCTGAACACTGAGTGATGGCAGTAGCACACTCCTTACACAGGGGTGACACTGACACATCACTGGTTCAACGTTTATGTGATGCTGTGACCTCTGACCACTTCATTCTTCCCCCTCACACAGCTGTTCCATAAAGCAAAACATGAGCAGAGTGAGAAAGAGTCTTATTGACAGCGTTCTGGTAGCGCCTTCTACACACTTCAATCTCCCTATAATAATAATACTAATAATAATAATAATAATAATAATAATGATAATAAGATGAAGAAGAAGGAGAAGAAGAAGAAAATTAAGGGTAATAAGGCATATTAGCATGTTATTTATGCTCACTATTTAATTTGTTTGAGTCAGAAAAAAATCAACTGGACACAATGTTGGTATTCTTGTCCATGGAAAAAGATCCATTCCAGACATATATTATGACATCTAAAGTCTGCTTGATGTGTGTTTGATATGTTTTCTCTGCAAAACAAGGAGAATTTCCACACAAATGGCACCTCATTAAAAATTACAGAATCTATGAATATGCAAATGTTGTTCATTTCTAAAGGTTTCCTGCTGGACTTAAGATGTCTCCTACTTCAATGTAAAGTCCATTCTCAGTGGATGTGCACTGGTGTCTTTCTACTTTCTTTCTATATCACACCTGTATAAGTTGCAAATTGGACAACGTTTGACTTTGAATGAGCACAGAGAAACTTTCTACTTTCAGCAGATGCATGTGGAAACCTCCTTCTAGTATCAAACTCTGCACAAACAGCATTCTGCACAGTGAAGATGTAAGAACGTAGGAACAAGAAGAAAAACAAATTTCCAAGTGGAAAGAAAGCATTTAACTTGCATTTGGCAAAAATGTAATGTTCACATTTCTGAATATTTGACCCAACAATATATACCCTACTTATATAGCAGGTCATGTCACACACACTTGTGTCTGACCACAGTAACACAGGTTGAAGCAAACACTTAAATAGGGTGTTAACTACAGATTGCACTTCCTCCTGCTGCCCTGAGTTTTCCAACACCCCATTCACCCTTGACCTCCTGTAAAGCTTCTCTACATTTTATGATAGAAATTTCTTTGTGTTTAATTTTTTGGATGTTTTGATTCTACATTGGGAAAGATAGTGGTAACCCAACAGCTGAGTACTGGATAAACTGTATAGTCTCAAGCCTGTTTTTCTGAGTGAGAGAGAGTTGGCATTTTAGAAATAAAAGGTTTTTACTTGGCAGCAGTGACATTTCACTTTTGTGCACTGCATTTTCTTCTATTGTGGTAATTACATTCACAATGAACTTTTTTCATCAATAAATCAACAATACAGTGTATTTTATATAAAGATTAGAATATAATATTCACATTAAAATGTTACATTTTTATATTAAAATCAGCATCTTTCTAATATTGACATTTTACTTTGAAATTACAGAGTTATTTTAGGATCGGTAAGAACTAGTGGACTCAAAGAATCCTCTATCAGTTGCTGTCACGTGATTTTTGGCAGCTCTATCTTTGAATAGTACTTTTGACATTTACATTACAACCTGATTAATCCATCAACATTGCTACAGTAACAGGTGATGTACAGAATTTAGCCTTGGTGACAATGAGCCACGAGACTGTGAGACGGCTGAGGAGGGAAAGTTATTCGTGAGTGGTGGAGAAGTTGCTGTGATGGGCAGGTGAATGGTTGAAGTGGAAGGTTGCCACACCTGCTTTGTTTCGCAACTACACACGATGAGGCAATTAATGTGTCGTATTTGCACACGCAGCATACATGAGGAACTTTCAAAGGCAGTAAACAAATAAGATAAGTTAACATTTTGCACAAGGAATAGAACAGACTATAACCCAGATGCAGCTTTGAGTGTGTTTTCTTTGTAATGTGTTATTTTTATTTGATGTATAACACTACAGTTTATGTGTTCTTGTCTTTAACATACAGTAAAAGCAAAAAACTAGCTCCACTGGTATTCTTTATCACTGTTGTCACACGATCATTAAAACACTGCTAGAGGAGAGAGACGGCGAGACCGCTACATCGTCCCTTCTTGAAGGCGTCTGGCTCCACTCTACAGTGCACCTGTCAGATTGGCACTTCAGTACATGTCTACATATATATGTCTGTATAGCGTGCACATTGCGTGTGATGTTAATCATGTGCAGAACCTCAGGCACCAGAGAGGGGAAGGCGTCAGTGAAGGAGCAGGACGAGTTATCAGAGTCACAGAGGGACAGCGTGACAACAGATGGAGTGCTGGACAATAAAAATGAGCTCCTGTAGGACGGGCGTGTGTGTGTGTGTGTGTGCTCAGGGCAGAGCTATGTGGTGCTCTTCATGGTGCATGCCATTCACATTCCACGGCTTGTATTCATTACTGCAGATACATGGGGCCCTTCTCTCTGTGACACACACACCCTTACACAAGCCACAAGCACACGTATGGTACTGTATTTACATGTGGATAGTACATTGGTTCATAATCAACTCAATCAAACACACACCCTTGTGTGATGTATAGAAACAAAGACCTTGTGGTACCAATTAAATACACTCAAATGGAGATGCACATGCAAGCAGCTAACTTCATCAAACATGCAGAAAATTCTCATAAATCTCCTGTAAAGGATGGCCCCTGGCTTCCAGTTAGCCTCTGACAGAATCACAAGATTAACAGATGGATGAAGGCAAAGACATCACTGTGACACAGACTGGATAATAGTGCCCGACAGCGCAACCACCATCTCTTCCACATCAAAAACGACAAAATCCTCCTGTGCCCCGATCACTCAGCACCGGTCTTTCCCTTCCACTCATTCCCTCCACCTCCTTTCTGTGGGATTACCCCCTAATGCCAAACCTAAACAGAGGCTTAATGGCTGGCGACTGTGGACGGGGGTGTGGGGCTTAGCTGGGGCTGAATCTGATGCCTTTGGAACGGGATGAGAGATCCCCAGCACTAGGCTTGGTTCAGGGGACTGTGGAGCTGTTTATGATGACATGGCTGTGTGTAAAGGCTAAGGCCTACTGGCAGATTAGCCAAAGTGAAGCCAGCACGTTTGAAGGGACTGTACAGTTTGAAACAAGATTTTAGATTTTAAAACGTATATTCTAATAATCTCCTTTATGGATTGATATAGTGACTCAACCCATTGTCAGAGTAAGTCAAGGAACAGGGTAGTTCTGAGCTAAACAGACAAAGGAAGAGCAAAAGCTGCAGAAACTCCATCAACAGAAAATATCAAAGCCCTGCATACACTGCAGCTAACATGGTTTCAAACTATGGATGGAAATTTTAGTCAGTTGTTTGGTCCACTACCTTGGTCCGGATTGAAATATCTCAGCTGTTGGATGCATTGCCATGAAATTCTGTACAAAATATCCCTTGTCACCATAACATACATCCTGGTGACCCCCTGATTTCTTATCCAGTTGATTTTACGTGAAATGTCTCAACAATTATTTGATGGCTTGCAATGAAACTTTGCACAGATATCTATGGTTTATAGTCAACCCTGATTGGCTGACAAATATTTCAACAACTGATGGAAATTTGGAACAGACATTCATGTTCCCTAGTGCCATCATCAGGTCAACATTTTAATTTGTTGAATGCTTTGGTTTCCAAATACCAAAGTGTGTGTTATGTGCTAATTAATGAAGGTTGGCATGGTAACACACTAAACTCAGATGAATATGGTATACCGGTTAAACATGTTAACATTCCCATTGTGAGCATGTTAGTTGCTCACAATGGCAATTGGTTAACATTATGGCCTAAAAAGCAGCTAGCATGACTTGCAGACTCATTTCTGCTTGAGTAAGAAAGCTTCATCACAACAAATAGACTAAAGACAAACAAAGCAGTGACACAAGATGAATGAGTGTTTCTAACCCAGAAAATAACATCAGCTCATTCAACTTTTAGGTTTTACAGTGAGTTGACTCAATAAGAAGCTACACACTGAAATCCCACGTAATTCTTCATATCCTGTACATCAGACATCAAGTGCCTCTTTAAAATAGATCTTTTTAAAGTAACCAAAACTAAAATAGAAGAAATAATTCTTAACAAGATTCAAGAGTCTGGGCCAGGCTAGCGGCTCCGTGAGGCTATAGGCACAGCGATACTGTACTTTGAGCTAAATGCTAATTTCAGTACACCAACTGTCTCACAATGACAATGTGGACATGCTGATGTGTAGTGTTTATCATGTTCACCAGCTAAAATTTAGCCCATTAGCATTCATCACCAAGTAAAGCTGAGAGCTGTGACAATCCACTGGATTCTTGAGGCGCTTTACTCAAAAGCACAAATGTCAATCTCATGATGGTGCTAGAAGAACATGAGGGGACCAAGGTCACAAGCATTCATCCTCTGGGGACCAAAGTAAAATGTCAGTCCGGAGTTGTGGATCGACTGATGATCATCCCACATTGTTTTCTCTAGAGCCTTGCAGCTAGCATGGATAAAAAAGTGTGTACAGTTTTACTCCAAAGTCAGGATATAACAAGACTTAATGATAGTAACATCAATCATTTAAAATGACACTGAGCAGTAAACTCCATTTGGTGTTATCCAGTTGATCCATCCTTTCAGTTCATCAGAGTGCCTTTAATGTAGCTGAATTAAATATGGTATTAAATATGTGCGGCTGAAGGAAGTGCGCTGTTATTGTCTTGGCAGATTGTCTGAGCTGCTGTGGCAATGGCTGTAATTCTGCCAAGTCTAGCACGCTCTGTTCTTTACTATAATAGCTAGTCTGGCATCAGATCCAACATTCACACTTTGGCACACTCTACAAAGAAGATTCATGCCTGCACGGGCTTTTATTAACGTTAATAGAAATAACTTTCTGCTTGTGTAACGTCAGGATCAGCCCATCTTAGCCCAGAAGGAGGCTGAATCAGGACGGAGGATTCTGATGGGTATTACTTCAGGTCTATGGTGTTTAACTGTCTTGACAGGTTAGAAGTTTATTTATTTCTCTCAATAACTCCAACCTGTTTATCTTTGGAATCTAATTCAAACCAACATTTATTTGATTTTTCTTCTGTTGTATGAAATCTAAGACTAAAAAGACACGGTGGTAAAGGTGTGGAGATGTAGCACAAGGCCTTTTCACACATCTTTACCATTGAAGGCTTGCTATATATATATTCATACTGTTAGAAGTCAACATAAATGAGAGCTGAGCATTTACAGGGTTTTTCTTCCTCCTTTGTCCCAAGTGGAAAATAAATGAATGAAAACACATTTTTACAGAATGATGATCCGACATGAGAAGAATCATTTAAACAATAAATGCTTGATGCTCATTTTCAGTATTTTGTGGTTTACTAAACATATTTTATTTTCTTTGCACACAAAAATGATAAATTAGTGTGACAAATGTATTACCGTGCTTGTAAAAGGGCAGAACAAAATCTATTTTTAATCGGTCATCAGTCTTGTGCTCGCTGTAGCCTTCCCGTTAATGTGACAACCTCCTATCAGACTGACAGTTCCACTGCTGCTATGACTATCATTGCAAAAGTAACTTGGGTGCTTCAAATATGTAAATATACAGACCAACATACTGTTTTTTTTAAAGGTCCTGTGTGTAGGATTTAGTGGCATTTAGCAGTGAGTTTGCAGATTGCAACCAACTGAATACTTCTCGCATCACCCTTCCATTCCAAGATAAGAGAATACAGTGGCTGCTAAAAACATGACGAAGAGCCAATGTTAGGTTTGTCCATTTTGGGCTGTAGAAACATGGCAATGCAACATGGCAGACTCTGTAGAAGAAAGGCCTTTAAAAAGCTTCATTGTAGAATTATCTTTCTACATGTATGTATCAGTAAATACTGTACGAGTACACCGTTACACTGTTGCTTCGAAGGAGTTAAATTACGGGACTTAATCTATATAATGAGTTACACTTATTTTTGAGTTCATTAGTTGGTTTAGTTTTTTTCATCTTGTGCCCTCGTGGAAAGAAGGAGCGCATCTGTGTGCATTTTTGGTTTGTGTTTTGTTTATTTTCCTTAAATGACCAGAATAACTTTTCTCCAGTTAGTTCTTCATTTTGATCAAATTAGACCATATAAATCGTGAAGCTAAATAAATAACACCTCTGGTATATTCCTTGTCACTAAATCTGGCCTTACCTTCCTCTCCAGGGTATGACGAGATCAGGGTTGATCTTGCGAAAGAAGTACTCTCCTCCAGGCTGCCTGCCATTGAAGCTTTGGATCGGCGTGTCATCACTAGACTCCTCCTTCAACAGAGGTTCCTCTGGGTTTGGCCTCGTCATGCCGATGTACTTGGGCAGGAAGTGAATGAATACCTGCAAATTTGAGGTGAAGAAATCAGTGAAATCAGAGTTCTCCAAAGTATTGAAATACCTGAGAGGGATTTGCACTAAACCTGGCCTCACCTTTCGGACCCAGTTTGGCATGATGTGCGTGCTGGGTGTTCGGTGGTGCAGATTGAGGACGACTACACTTAGGATGACAGAGAAAGTGACCAGGATCATGGTGAACATGACGTAGTTGACAATAATTGGGATGCCCAGGGAAGTCTCTGGGACCTTGTCAGCCAGCAGAAGCATGAAGACAGTCAGAGCGATGAGGACGGAAATGGAGAGAGTCATCTTCTCTCCTGCAGACAACAGGGACAGTTTAGAGAATTAATTATGACAGCAAAGCAGTAGCAAATGTTACCCTGCTGGCTTCTGTTTCATGCTGACAAGAGCAAACTTCAACAGATGATTACATTTGACTGTTTGCATTGTAATGCTCAACTAACTCAAAAGAATTGTTGCAATGGATTACATCATGTTTCTTGATTAAGTAGCTTTTGTTAGTCATTTTAAGTGGCACTGACTTAGTTTTGTTACAGAAACACTCTTGAGTAAGTACTTTTTACTACGTGTTTTGTTTTCACAGTACACATAAAAATGACAAAATTAAGTCAGTGTCACTTAAAATAATTGAAGCTACTTGTTCAAGAATGTTTTTTCAACTTACAAAATTGAGTTAGTTTTACTTAAACTTTTTGATGTAATCAAAGTTAAATGAACATATCTGGTTTTACAGTTTGCTATGGACAAACATGCAAATGTCGAATTGGGGTTATCTTTAAAAATATTGGCTTGTTTGAGAGTAAAGAGTTTGCTGGTCCATTGTAGGTAAAAAGGACAGTTGCCTGATTTAAAGTTCAGCATGCTCAAATTGTTTACCATCAATCTATATGAATGTATATTTTCGGCTTTGTCAGTAAAACATCACTCAGAAATCTGCGCACACAAGTCCACAAGACTGACAAAGTAGATTGCTCGCCAAGGTCACTTCCCTTCAGTCTATAATATATCAGTAAATTCCTTCAAAGCTAGCCCTGCCTTGGGGAGCAGTCTGTATTAGACACATGCTTCTTGTCATGACACTAGACACTGTATCAAGGGGGTAGTCTCCCTTCCTGTATCCCGCCTCGGCAGTGATGTGTAGTCACAATGTCAGAACGTGTCAGATGTGCTGACCTGCTCCAGGAGGCAGGTAGAAGACAAATATAGCCAACACGCTGGTGAGGATGCAGGGCACGATGATGTTGATGATATAGAAAAGAGGCTTCCTCTGTATGATGAGGTAGAAGGTGATGTCCTCATACAGGTCCTCCTTAATGTTCTTTCTTGACGGTTTGTGACAGATGGCCCATTCTCCGTTTTCTGTGGAGGAAGATACGTGCAAGGCGATGAAGATACTGACATTAGTACGTGAGCTGTTTCCCATAATGTGTAAACTGAGAGATTTTCTTTTACTCTGGGGCATTTATGATATTATGAAAAGTCATATGTATGTTTATTATTATGAATCTTTATTTTATGATAAAGAGAATTAAAACAATATGATTTACAAAGCAAGTCGTTGTGCTACTATTGTATAAATAACTACAGATCTATACAGTAAATATCATAAGGTACATATAACAGGACGAGCTCATTGTAGGCACCAACCGGTGAAAGCGTTCTCATCTATAACAATTTCTTGGATCTCTCGGCCATCATCATCCAGGAAGTATTGCAGCTCCACCTCGGAGGCGTCGTAGGTGTACGAGCGGAAAACCATACTGCAGTTCTGCCAGTCGAACGGGAAGTACGACACCTGCGGGAATGGAAAACTGCTACATCACTTTTCAGAGGGAATCTACACAAATATTTAATTCTGGATGAAGGTCCATACAAATGTAAAGTAAAACATTAGGGTGTTGCATCTTTAATAGTAGTACAATTGAGCCATAAATTGTCCTTCCCCACAGGGAGAAAATACCACATAGAGAGAAATGAGTTATTGATGGATCTGCATTTTTAGTTGTCAGTGAACTAGTGGTCCTCATAGACAGTACCTCTATAGAGCAGGAGCTGCGGTAGATGGCTGGGGGGAGCCAGTTGACCGTCCCATCACTGTAAACCAAGACGTTGACGTAGAGAGCCACGTCAAACTGACCGTCATTACTGCAGGGAGGAAGACAACGGTGATGCTCACGTTTCAGGCACTTTAGTATTCCCTGACTATTTACTTCTATATGCTGAACCTTGTAAATGCATTTTCCTTCTGTGCACTGTTGATAACATATATTTAAGGTGTATATTTATTTAACACATGCAAACATGGTAACATTGTTAATACTGTGTCAAGCAAATGGGCCGATCAGCAGCAAGGACCAAGGACCCTTCACATGTGGACAGGAGGAGGTGGGATCAATGATCACAACAGCTTTTCAAATGCATCATTATCTTGCCCCTCCCAGCCAATCTCTGTTTGTTGGAGCAAACATTGACAATCCCTCCAGGTCTATTGGTGTTTTATTGTAATTATTATTTTTATTGTTATTATGTTATTATTATTTATCTGTTATAGCACTTTTTTATGGTCTATACATTTTAATCTTTTTTATTATTCTGTTTATTTTGTCTATTTATTTATACATTTTAATCGGTTTTATTACTTTGTTTATCTGTTCATACAACTCAGTTTTATTATTTGGTATATCCTTTTGTTAGTCTTAGTTTTCATCTTTTCCTATTTCTGCCTCCAGTGGGGTTCCTCCCTGCAAATTGCATTTCCTCAGTTTGTGTTTTTATTGATTACAAAGACATTTATTACTTTGTGTGTGTGTGTGTGTGTGTGTGTGTGTGTGTGTGTGTGTGTGTGTGTGTGTGTGTGTGTGTGTGTGTGTGTGTGGTATGAAAAGTGCTTCATAAATAAAGTTTGATTGATGAATTGATAAACAAAAAGTACTGATGAGGCTGACAAATTAAAGTGAAATTAAATTTAATTAAAGTCATCAATCACTAAAGTGACTAGCATTCATCCTGAGGGGGGACATGAATTTATGTACCAAATTCCATGGCAGTTTGCTAATAGTTGGTATTATTTCACTCAAAACCAAAACTGTCAAACTCCTGGTGGTTCTAGAAGTTAGCAGGCTTCATAAATGGCTGTACAAAAGTTGATGGCAATCCATATAATACAGATATTACACTACTGAATTATATCACTTTACTGACATTGGCATCCATGTTAGTCCAATGTTTTATCATGTTTGCTAACATTTTAAAGTGAAATAAGTTTTATTGCTTTTCATAGAATCAGCTTTGTCTAGTATATGGATAACTGTAGGACTGCATATAGGACACTCACTTGTTTATGAGGTAGACGTCAGGACGCCACACTTTGTTGGGAGGAATCCTCAAAACATTAATGTCGTCATAGTCCTCTGGCTTCCATGACAACCTGTAGTCTGACCATGCCTGGGAGGAAAGGATGGCAGCAAAGAAGGAGGGAGGAAAGGGTGAGGCAAAAGAAAATGAATAAGAGGCATAACAGAGCAGACGAGAGGTGAAATCATTACCACTGTGCCCTGATGTCTCTGTTATTTACATCCAAGTTTGCCCTGTCTTTCATAAGCCATTTAAACCCACACCACTGTCACAAACACTCAAGCCGTCCCGAATTGTAATTAGCGAAGGCGAGGGACAGAAATGAAGGAGTGAGTCAGAGAATAAGAGAGATAAAGCAAGGAATAATTTGTGGTTATAAAAAGTGACAAGTCCATTTGAGGGCAGAGCGACAGAGCAGCGGGGAGAGAGGAGATGGGAGTCAGAGCAGCAGAGCAAGGCTCGGTGATGAAGATGAATGTTTCCATTCTCATACCAGATTCATGAACACATTGGTTGTCATCTGTTCATTCTTCTCATTCTGTAGAGGGATAGAGAGAAAGAGAGAAGATAGAAAAAGTGGGGACATACATTAGTGACCACCATATCTTGTTGTGTGTGACAGTGCTGTTACTTTCAATCCAACCCAATGTAAGCTTATAGGATGAATGGATGACCAGTGAGCTGGCCAACAGTTTGTGTGTGGACTGCGTGAAGAAAGCACATTTTCATAAGATAACTTCATGAAACAACTTACATACAGGACTCATAAAAAATGATTTATTTGCATATGTGTGCATGTTGCCTCCATCTAGGATTGTGTGTATTTGTATTTACCAAGCTGACAAGCTGAGAGAGCGTCATTCCCACTCGAACCATCACCTTCTCCTCCCAGTAACGAGCTGGTCTGACTTTCATGTTGTAGTTCTCAAAGAGCTTCTGATGGAGCCTCCGCTCTGTTTCCGAGGCTCCTGGATGAAAGGATGGATGCAAAGAGACAGAAAATGAGGAGGGGGAAAATGATGCCTAATGAACCAAGCGCCACCCCCACCTGGACAAAACAAAATAATAGCAGAGAATAGTGATATGGATGAAAAATGAAGAGCAAAAAATACAAAAAGGGGAAAAAAATAACATTGATAGAGGTAAGGGAAGAAGG
This sequence comes from Dicentrarchus labrax, assembly GCF_905237075.1. Classification (NCBI taxonomy): domain Eukaryota; kingdom Metazoa; phylum Chordata; class Actinopteri; family Moronidae; genus Dicentrarchus; species Dicentrarchus labrax. The sequence continues at coordinate 5,906,499 of NW_026136717.1, forward strand.
GGAGTTTTTCATCCAATGAAAGTGCTTCGACTAAATCATTACTGGCTGCCTTCCAAAATCACATACAAAATATTACATTTTCACTTACAATCTGCAGAAGCCATATGGAACTGTGTCAGGGTAATTATGTCACACAATGCAAAAGAATCCAGATGTACCTTCAGGATTTTCCTCACATGTGAAATGTCCAAAACCGACAATTGATGTCAGATATAATATATATGAAAATCACGTGCATTTATGATATCAATGTTATGTAATTTGTGTTGTTACAGTGTAAACATACTGTATCCACATGCATGCACATATAATATATCTTTTCATACATATGCTGCATTAATAAAGTATAAGCTAATGGCCGAGAAAAAATGCAGTTACTGGAAAATTTGATTCAGAACTCCATTACACCTGTTTATATTGGTTAAATGTTTTAAAGCTATGTTATCATCATGTTCTCTTAAGGCTGTAGTAGGTTACTTTTATAAAAATAAGTTTTTGTCAATATTGCTGAAATGTATTAATTATATTATATCAAAATTATTAATATGACAAAAAGTTATTTTGATAAAATTACCTACTGCAGGTTCAACATTTTTTCAAGTTTTATTGTCTGTATTTATTTTTTATAATTACTCCCAATTTTAACTCTACATCTCTATAATGTTAGTTTGGTATACAATAGTCAACTATTATTTTATTGTTCAATTGTCTTATTATTGCTATAAAAATAAAGTTTGATTAAACACACAATTAACACACAAGTAAGAGAATAAAGCTAGAGCTAAAACAAGAGCTAATGAAGTGTAAAAGACCAAATCTGTTAGTGAGATAAAGTAGATAGAGTACAACATAGCCAAAGCACGACAGATGCCCCTGACACCCAGACCACAGTATGTTTGTTCTCTGTGGATCAGTGAGCCAGGCCCACTGTGGTTAGGGGTTCAGTTCCCACTGGGATGACCCATGTTAAAAATAAACTGTGAATGCTCATCTATACTCCGACTGGGTGAACTGGTACTCTGTTTTCTATGAACCAGTCGGAGGATATGTATCTGTTCACCTTGCACTAGAACCTCAGCAACAGAAACTGGCTTTAATTAATTACCTAGAATTTACTCCAAGTGCGATATAAACCATCATCCTACCACCATAGTTAAAATACAAAGACTACCAACTGGGGCACCCCAGGAATAATTGATTGTAAGAAACAACCATCATAGCAAAATGTTTAATTAATGTCATCTGACCTGATAATGGCACAAATGAAAGATTAACTCAATAAATAGTTCCATCTATTAAAACTGCACAGAATTGAGTGTTTTTGACTGGGGTCCCCCAGGACCAATTTATTGGTATTTTTAAAAAGCACAATTTTAAACAGAAACAGAAAAAAAATGATATGAAGTAATAACAAACACATTATTGACAATTTCATGAAAAATAGGAATCATAGAATAAATCCTGCAGGTACCCAAGTCGGTAGGATGAGGGTTAAATTTGAGATATTTAATAATTAGCAGAATTTAGCACTCTGTGTGACAACGGGCATCTGTAAAAATGTGGTTCCACACCTACTGATGATGGACAAACTTTCAGTCCAAATATGTGACCAAACAACATGTGGAAAAGGACAGACAGGACACGCAAAAGGAGCAGTGAGCAGGGCAGGTGCTGTACGATGGGTAGCAAAGGTGACTGAGCTAATGTAATTGATATGCAGCGGGGGAATGGGATCAAAGGGATGTTTGGGATACCAGTTCCATCAGGTCCAAAAATAGAGTCTGATTAACAAACAATGATGTGTTAATATGATTCATTATATGTTCCAGAGCAGGACAGTATTGGGTAAAAACCTTTGTCGAGACATAGAATAAGGACTTTTTTCTATTGGGATTTTCCCCTCTGTGGGGCCTGTTTCTGCTCCCTCTGTCCTCTTGCTGTTGGCCCCTCTCTTTGGGTAAATACGGTTGTAAAATTGCCCTAGCTGTAGGACAGAGGGACAGGAACAATAAACCACAACCCCTGTGGAGGTCACCAACCAGTGTAGCTTTTTGCTTTCCACTGCCACTGTAAGGGTCGGAGGGTCAAAGTCAAAGCCCTTCAGCTGAGCTCAGATAAGAACTCGTCATCGCAAATCGATTCCAATTCTGATTTAATCAAAGAAAAAAGAGGAAGTGGAATCAATACCAATTTAACTGACTTGATGCAGTGCAGTGGGATGTGAGATGCTGTTATCTGATCATACCGTAGCTATCCTGAGTACAAACATGCCTCCATTTTTATGCTTGAAAAGGTAGAAGGGATTTTCTTCTGGGCAGCCCAACAGGAAATAGGTACAGTAGCAGTGTTAGGACAGACGGAGGAATGGGAACACTGCCCCACAGGTTGCCAACAAGCACAGGGCAACTGTTTGTTTTCCAAGCACAATATGAGGGTCAAAGGTCAAAGGCAGTCAAGCATATTTGTTTTTCTTTCTCTCCTTTTCTTTCCATTCCTCCCTGTCACCGTACAGTTCGGACATGTACATCTTTATTTAAACTACAACATATTGCTGTGTGTGTTTAGAGTTGCAAAATCCTTGAGTTAGTGCCAGCAAATGCTGTATGTCTCCTGTATTAATTCAGATTAAGGAAAATACACTATGATCTCGGTTTTATCAAATCCATTTTGAAGCCGTTATATCAGCTCATATAAAACTGAGAAAATAGTGAAATCATTGGGTCGTGAAACAAGGATTCCATAAAATGTCCTTACCAGTTAAAGTGAGACAAAGGCAGCTGCATACGATGATAAATGTGTTCATCCTCACAGGACTGTTCATCCTCATCTTCATTTGTCCAATCATGACAGTCATGACATCTTACTCTTTTATGTGCCAATCAAAGGCCCCACTCTCGGCTATATAGGCACTTTGAGCCCTCCGTACCCTCACCTGGAATCTAGATGGAGTGTCCTGAGAAGACACACCTTTCTAACTTAGGCATTTGCATGAACACCTTCAGCTGGATCGCGGCTAGTCGGCACCTTCAGCAGTGTACACTGTTCAGCTGACGGCTCTCTCTCCTGCCCCTTCGTCCCTCTGTGGCCATGGCTCCATGGGTGAAACCACGGTCTGATTGGGTGCGCGTGCTGGGAGTGACGAGAGGGCGGAATGTGTTTGTACTGGGAAGCCTGTAGGGCAGACACCTGTTGGTGCTCACCAATCTGAGGTTAGCACTATGGGGACGGTGGGTGGGAAGAAGAGGAAGTGGAGGGGGTGGGATGGGGCAAAGGAATGGCAATGGGCTACGGGTTATGACAATGGAGATATTTTTGGGGGTAGAGCAAGTGGGCGGGGTGGAGCGTGGAGTTGATTGGGGGTTGACTTTCTCTGCGGACGAAGAAGGATTGGTGGTCGTTTGGTGGTTAATAGGTGAAATATCTTACTCATTTCACTTTTAATGCTTTCTTCATCCTGTAATTAACCTCTCGCCCTATTCTTTCCTGTTAAATCAAATCTCCATGCTTTCATCCCTTCAAACAGTGGTTTTCAATAGAAACAATGGTGGAATTCAAGCCATACCTTATATGTCTGGGTAGAATTTCTCATAAAAATTTGATTTATTTTATGAAAAATAACAACAAAATTCCTGTATGACTGTGCATTAATTTGTGGGGTGAACCTGTCATAAATTTTCCAATTCTAAGTCCTTTATAGGTTGTAAAAACAGCTATCTTGAAACTACCATTCTTCCCAAGTGGCGCCTCCCAGTGGTAGAATTAAATATGACATTGTGGCAAACGCATAGACAGGGGAGGGATGTGGTGAAGGAACGGCAACGATTATCACAATGTCCCATGGTTCCAACCTGTTCACTGAGATGAACGATTTGAAAGCAGCAGAAAAATATCATATCACATAAAATGTGTAGCTGTAGGCACATAATAGTAATCAGAACAAATGGATTACCAGAATTGAGCTGGAACTTGGAATAACCTTCAATAAGTTAAACAGTTAGCTCAGGAATCAGATCAGCAACCCTGACATTGTGTTAGAGATACCAGAGTTGCCGTGACAAGTAAAATAAAGAGACAGAGAGATAAGAAATTTTAGTTAGTAGAGCAGAAAAGACAATGTTGACATGATGTGACTTTATGCGTGTCTGAGCCATTAAAGCTAATGTACGTGTGGAAATTAAACTCAGAGATGCTGAAAGCCTCGGCTCCACAGATGCTGTGGAGTGAAAACCTGCAGTATGAAGTTGTTGAAGCAGAGTCCAGAGTTACCAAACATCTTGGCAGGAGCAGTGAGGTGTTGTCAACAGTGATAGAGTGAGGTCTTATAGGATTCATGAGTCTGAGCAGGGAAAGAGCAACTCAGTCTTGCCGATATTGAGTTTGAGGTATGCTTAAGGCGAGAAAAAGATAAGCACGTCGAACAAGATATAAAAATAGAGATGGATGTTGTTGCCATAGAAATGGTGAGGAAAGTTCTGAGGAGCGAAGACTACAAGCGTTGTGATCGATGAGGTGAAGGCCTTGGAATGAACTCTGGGTCCTGCTGCTTCTTGGATCCTTCATGTAGCTTTTTATGAAGTTGGTATTTCAAGTTATTTTGTCTCTTACACGAGATAAGAAAATACCCACTGTCTTTCCATCACACACTCTGTCTCTACTTTCTGTTGCATCTGAGGTCATGATATCCCTCTCTCCCTCACGCTGGTCAGACTTTCCCGTGCACAAACACAAACAGGCCATAAATCAGTCCCCAAGTTAAGAGCTGAGAGAGGGAAAATGTCTCCGACTCGCCCTCCTGCATGCCGCCACTACCAGTATAAATACATTAGTCAGAAGTGGCCCTGTCTTGTTTTAGTGTATCTGTCAAACAACCCGTCTCCTCAAAGCTACAATTTCATGCAAGGTCAAAGTGTTAGATAATAAGTGGAGGATGGAAATGAGTGCAATTCAAGCAATGCTGCAGTCAGTTCCATTATACTGAAGCGCTATCAGCACCGTCGCCACAATGAGCTGTTGGGAATGACTGCGTACTTTCAACCCTCAAACGCTTCAACTCGCACTTCATATATGCATGAGTGTATTTACACACAGAAATATCAGGGAAGCCCATGCGGCAGTGTCAGATTACCAGTGCCAGTTTGTGTGTGTGTGTGTGTGTGTGTGTGTGTGTGTGTGTGTGTGTGTGTGTGTGTGTGTGTGTGTCTGTAGGATGATTATTAATAGCAGAGCGGGCAAGTGACGGAGCGAGGGTCACAACTCTCACGGCAGCATTCTGACAACAGATGGAGTCTTTGATATCCTCCCCTCAGATCTTTATTTAAGAAACAAAAACAGAATGAAGGCACAAGATTAAAAAGGGCAGGTGTGTGTTTGTGTCGTGTGAGAGAACCAAAAAGGACGTGTGGGCTGCGTGTGTATATCTGCCAGAAAGTGAGGCACTAAGGTCTCATATATAATGGGAATTCCACAGGCTATTGGTGCAGCTGGTGAAATGAGTTGGTATGCTGCTCAGCACTCCAACATAAGAATATCCTCCATGCAAAACCAGCGCCGAAAATACAAGGAGGATTACTATGGTTGCGGAAATATCCACAAAGCATGTGCCACACTCCAGCACATTCTGACACAGGGAAATGAAAGGCAAACAGCTTGCTCATTATAGCATCTGGTTTGTCTTGGTGTTTATGTGCGAACACCACATATGAATATCCTACGTTGGATTCTAATGCACTAAAAGACACACCAGTAGCTTTTAGGTTTATGTATTTATACATGTCAAGTACGCTCACATTGGCTTGGTTGGTATATTTCATGCAATCATCAACGCCCCTTGCACACATAATGCTGTTTTGGCTAGTTTAAATGATCTATGTCAAGAGATCTGTTCAAATATTTCTTGGCAGCAAGACATTTCCATGTGATTAGGGCAACAGTACTGAGGCCGAGAAGTTCTTGAGCACTGTTGCTCATTCAACCGAAAATCCACAAGATGTTCATACATTTGCATATACTTGCAAATTGAGGTTGAATGCAAACAAAACCTGGCAAGAATTCTTGACAACCTAAAATGCCTTCCTCTAAGGGTGAGTAGAATAAAGATGCCCTTCTGTTCAAGCTTAAAAACTTTATAAATTACAGTCTTTGCCTTCCATATGGCCAAGAATTAAAGTGTTGTATTGGAAATTATAGTTTGACACAATAATGGAATATTGTCAGGATGTATTTCAACATTTGACACTGTCTACACTATAGCAAATGAATAAAAATAACATCTTGAGGTCATCTGGGGTTTGCCAGTCACAGAATGTAAATTGGCAGCGCTATCCAAGACACAAAATGAAAGTGGAAAATGTGAGTTTCTTGCCTGGAACACACATAAGAGTTTCTCATTTGCTGGCACAATGGGCCGATGGTTAACTACACCCAGAGAACCATTTAGCACTTTAATAATACAGCGTTTGCTGAGATCAAATGAATCAGTGGGATCAAATGAAGTCAGGATAGGTATAGCTCAAGAGAACCAAATGTCCCACTGCTTCAGGGGGATTTGAAGGGATCAGTGGGGGTGTGGTTGAAGCTGGCATCGGCGAAGATGGCCAAGGTGCCCACAGTGGTGAAGACGACGAAGATCCAGAGGAACATGCGGTCCACCACCATGGCCACATACTGCCAGTCCTCCCTTAGCTGGACAAAGATGGATGGGTGAAAGGAGGGATGAATTCAATGGAATTGGAGAAGGAGAAGAGGGGAGGGGAATGAGGAGACATGAGGAAGGAGAAGAGGTGGGAGGACGGGAAAAGACAAACAGAAAGAAGAGATAAAAATAAACCAAATATTACATTTTTATAGGAACAAGAAGAAGGAACAAAAATATGTGTTCTGAGAAGGAATATAGGAGCAAGGGAGAAAATGGTGAAAGAGTATTATAACTAACTCAGACAGGTAAACTTACAGCTTCGTAGTCCTTCGCCGCCTGCAGAGCCTCAGCGATATATGTGATGGCCTCTATGGCTGACTTGAGCTCGTCAGGTAGCGTGAGGTAGCTGCTTGGGCCGTCAATGAACTTTCTCAGATCTGTACACATGCCCTCTGGGTGAAACCTCCACGGCAACAAAAACACAAACACACATCAGTGTTGCAGGCTAATTAAAAGCTGTAAAATAGTAAAGCGTTTATGAGGCAGGCTGCAAGTCTCCTTCGCACTCTTCTGTCATTCAGAGAGGAATAAAGAGAAGGTCAGAGGAGCTCCCCGGGCTCGCTCTGACAGTGTGGGAGTCACCGCTCTGCATCTGCTGACTGGGCTGCTCTGGCTGAGAAACCCTCTGTGAGTGTTTGTGTGTGTGTGTGTGTGTGTGTGTGTGTGTGTGTGTGTGTGTGTGTGTGTGTGTGCATGTTTCTGTGTTTACCTGTTGCCCTCAGTAACCAACCGTCAGCTGCCACGGTGTGCCAGCAGTTGCTGTCACTCAGATTTTCACACGACAGGTCTAACAGTAGGTCAAATTAGTTCTTTATTAAAGTCACAACAAAGAAATAAAGTCAGAAATCAACAGTCGAGAGGGACATCAGGCAAGTTGCTGTGCAGCGAAACGATGTTCTACTCTCTTCAAAGTGATGGAGGAAACTTGGTTAGCCTTAGACTTTCTGGCTGTTGGTTTTCAGATATGTCATTAATATGCACACTGTCCCAGTCAAATAAAGTGATAAACTAAACAACCAACATTAGCTCAGCCACCATAAACCACTGGTCATACCCGACCAAGCAGAGCTGTGGCTTGTTGAATTGAGTGAGGAGTTGATTTCCAATAAATTCAACATTTCATTTCTAAGAGGACAAATGTCATATTTCTTCTCTCAGAAGTCTCGCAGAACACAAGGCTACTGAAGAAACTCAAAGCGTTACTCATTAACCTTCTCTGCTCTGATTTCCCCTGCTGCATTTCTACGCATAATCGTACAGAGTGTCCTTGAGCAATGACACATGGGTTGCCAGCGTCAGAAACGGAGCTCTAATGCTCCTATAACTTTAAGTAGTGATACAGCACCACTCTCTCTGCTGGACGTCATAGCTGAAATGCTCACTTGAGAGATGACATTGCCCTGGAGATGGCATGGAGATCTGAGAGCACAGCGTTAAAAAAAAAAAAAAGTCCAAAAGAGTCTCTCCACCCATGTTTACTGTCTCCTACTGTACTGTGACTGTCAGATTGAATAAAAATGTCCAGTGGGGCATGAAACATGGTCAGTCAGACAATCAAACAGTCCCTTTTGTCAGATTAAACTGTCTTTTAAACTGTGATGTATGTTTACCAAGAAAATAAGAGCTGAATGACATTGTGGGAATATGACATATAAAAGGAAAAGACATACATATACACGTTCACACTTGCACCAACAAAACACACATTCATCTGTGACGCTGTTAAGTGTGTACCTGCATATACTGCCATATTAAACTATATTAAACCAGATATATTGTATTTTCTTTTTAATTTTTAGCAGTATTTCCCTTTAAGGAAGTCATATGTCATATATTTTATATTGTCATATATTCATATATATATTTTAGGTCACTGCCGTGACCTTGTCCAAACGAATAGTAGGCTTTGAAAAACTAACATTATTTTCCTCGCAGAACAGCTGCACTGTGCCTTTTACAAACATCTGTCGTCTTATGAAACACCTCAAATATTAAACACCTCTTTCACTTATAGTTTTTAGGTTCTGAGGGGGAAAAAAACCCAGATGATAGGAGTTTCAGGTCATGCAGCTCACCACCGGAGGGCAGTATGGCACAGTGTTTTTAACTGGAAAACATTAAGATGGAGTGTAAACCTGGACTACAGACTGGAATATCGAGCTGCTTGGTATTCGGTGCAGAGATTTGGGGGTTTACAATGCAGCGCTGCCATTGCCGCTGCCTCTGTGAGTGTGGCAGGTGAAGAGGCTGTGACCTAAGAGAGGTGGAGCTTCATCAGATAGGGGGTGAGATATAAGAGAGGGGGGTAGAGAGCACGAGAGAGACACAATTTGGCCTTTTAACCCCCTCCTCCCCTTCCCCTCCTACGTGGCTCAAAGCAGCACTTCATCAGCGAGAAGTAAATGACTGTTCAGGAGACTAATTCAACTAAAACTGGCTGCGTCTGGTGCCAAGACGTGCACTAAACCCAATTAAGGTGCGTGTGTATGTGTGGACTCAAGAGAGATACTGCTGTCTCATCGAATTGCTCTAATAGAGCCCCCCTCCTTCTTCTGTCACCCGTTCTTTCACCTAGACACGCAGCGTCCCGCTCTAATGTGTCAGAGTCGATTTGTGCGGGTCATTATTATTTTAGCAACGATCCTCTGCTCCCTCCAGTCTTTCCCTCTTGACATATTTCAGTTCTCACAGGAGGTGAATGATAGAGAGCGAGCGACAGCCACAGACTGCGAGGAGGATTTTTGGTGTTAATAGAGCAGCAGGGAGGCTGGTTAGTTAAGGATGTCACATAATAGCTGGTTCCCACCACACACAGTTCCCCCGTTCTACCAGATTCACCTAAGCAAGGTCACGCATTTACTGTGTGCAAAGTATAGAGACTAGGGTTAGATTTGCCAACATTGACTCAAATCCAGCTCCTTACTCAACAGCTTTGGGGGCAGAGCTATGTAAAACTGTAAAAGCCTGATTCCCCTATAACTTTAAATATTGCCAGTTTCTGTGTAAATGCATCCAAGTCCTGGTACAGTCCTCTCACAGTCTAAACCTAAAGGCCAGAAAGTGAACAGCTAACGTTCACTTCTTAAACAACTTGTTCCCTGATCAGTTCTTACCTCGCAACAGCTCCAAAAACTAGGGTAACTTTATTTAACAGCCTGGCTTTTGGCAGCAAGTGCAACTTTTACTACAAGAAAAACAACACTGGTATTTGCACGCAGGACATGTGACAGTGACTTCTAGTAGGTGTCTAAGTGTATTTGCACAAAGCCTTTAGTGCAGCCTGGAGCAAAGCAATGAACCACCTAAAGCGCCTCAGTGTATCACCTCGATTTCTTATTCTAGACAACAACTGGAGATACGGGTAAGGGAGGATAAGACGTGTGTAACTGCGTCTTCAAAATGTGAAATACCTGCTTTGCTTGGTAAAGTTGGATTTCACAGGACAAATGCAAGCTGTGGAAGAACAGGAAATGCTGGCCAGCTGACTTGAAAGATATGATCCTACACAGACATTAACCTGAAACTCTATGAATACTAAACACAGGAAAAGATATATGAACTATGGAATTTCATTTCACAGTGCTATCTAGTAGCTTTGGGTTTACTCCCAGTGTGTTTTTAATCATTTTCTACTGCACAAAGTTATTCCTTTTACATACAACCCATGTTAAGGACATCAGATATGGATTATGAATTACAAGTGAATATAAATGCGAATGTAATATGTTATGCTGAGTTCATACAGCAGTTTGTGCTGATACCATGCTTCCCAAAAAAAATCACAACATTTGGAATAAGTAATGACATATCTTCGTAATCTAAGATATCTTCGAAATCTAAGATATGTCAGTTCATTTTGATACAAATATGTGAATCATATGAAGTTTCTGTGGTAATATCTAGAAAATACTTTTAATGCCATTACATTTTGTGACAACCGCCCCAAACAGCCACTGTACCAGCTGTGCAGATGTTAGCTAGCTATCAACATTTGCACCAACCATGTGTGTGGAAACATTTTCAACCTGATGAGTCTTCGTATGAATAAAGTGGGTCGGATCTCACCTGTTGGGCTTGGGGAACAAGATGGAGGAGTCGGGCTTGCGGATGAAGTATTCATCAGCCACTTTGCTGATGGAGACGATCTTTTTCTCTCGGCGGGGCAAGGTCTCCAGGGACAGGGGGGTCTCTACTTTTGGCCGCAGCATGCCCAGGTAAGGAGGCAGCATGTGGATGAAGATCTGAGGGGAAAGGAAAGATAAAAATCAGTAGAGGTTACACAACTTACAGTAAAAATCCTTCATTTTATTTGTGCTTCCACTGGAAATCAGAAATGTCAAAATCCCCAATGGTGGATATTTCTTTGACTCAAAACCACATTGGGAAACAGAAGGTTATTTAACTGTACTTTCCTCTTTCAGTCAATAGCTTTTGGCTCTCTCAGACCTCCATCGTCTTCCCTGGTAATAAAAATCAATTTGTTTGGATTCCTGTTTCATGATTTATGGGACAGCTGAAATGTACTTGCCCTGTATTTGCCTATTAAGGCTGAGAAATGAGTCAAAATGTTGAATTTAGCAGTAAGATAACCTTTGAGAACAGTTGCTGCTGAATGATGTGGGTGGGGAAACCAAATGGGTAATGCTTTCCAATTCCTCAACGTCTTCTCTCAAGGTGTCCTTGAGCAGAGAACATAAACTCTGGATGCTCCAGTGGCGCTACAGGACTACAGGTATGGTAGTGGGCAGCTCCCATATACGTGTAATTAAAAAGAAATAAATGATAAAACCAAAGAAAAATCAAGTAAATCTTCTTTTAATATAACCATCAGATGGTTCTTCTTGGCTGTCGGACTGCCTTTCAAAAGAAAACCAGAGGAATTTGAATGGAAGATAAAACAGCAAATCATTTGGGCCAAATGTGAGTTTTGATCAATATCATAAATGCTGTTTGCCTCTGTAAATGGTTCTTTCATCTGCACTTTGAAGTGCTTGGATATCATTCTTTTGAAATGAGTCCTGGCTTGCCTGTATTGACGGATGGATGTCAATAATAGCCCACTGGCAAGGATCACACAGTACTGCAGCTACTACAGCTTCACTTGTATTGTAGTTTCAAAGAAAAAAAGCGTGTCTTAGCCTTCATTCACAATCAAATATACTGATGTTCTTAAATGACCTCCTCCGACCTTTCTGTTGAGTCTGCATGTTCCTATTCCCAGTAATACCTGTCATATTTCCTTGCTGCTGAGACCGAAAACCATTTTTCCACCCAAATGTATTGCAAATTTCAACCTAAGTTTAAACTTGTTTCCGTCCACGATGCAATTAGATTATTAGCAAGTTCATTCATTAAGATAAGCAGTAGGTGGCGCTGATTCTCCAGTCGGAGAACCAGAAGAAGAGGGCCCAACAAGATGATGTAATTAAAAGAGCACAAGTCGAACCTCAAAGAGTGAAAGACTTATGTTTGTTTCATGTATTAATGTGAGCAAGGTATATCAGATATAGGTAGAACACTCATGGATGTATGTTCAAATAGTAAGTGCAAATGCTGAATAATTTAATAAAACACACAATTTAGTCAATTTAAAGTGACCATGTAATAAAAAAAAACAAAATACAACACAAAATCAACTCTTAGGATAAAAACAAGGTGGTTAGCACTGTGGCCCACATTTCAAGCCTTTGAACCCATTTTTCTCACTGACCCCATGTGTGACACTGGTTAGATTTCCCACAGCTTGGCATGTCATGAGCTGTGAATATAAGAGAGAAAACTGCACCCTGGAGCGCTCCACTTCATCTACAAAGACCTTATATCACAACGATGGCTGCTGTAACTCAGCTAGTGTTGCTGCTCTGTCTCTGGCAGACCAGAGCTTCACACAAATTTCTGCAGATTGGCTTAGATGTGAAGATTAATTTGAATAATGGCAGGGCTAAATGCCCAGCTTGAAAGTGATGCCATTAAAGCATAATAACTGTAATAAAAGAATGCTCAGAGAAGAAAAGTCAATATTTCTCTAATTATTCCGAATATAATTATTGTTTTAGTAGTGTGAATAGATGCCATTTTGTCAGTGGTGATTTATATTTACTCAGAATGAGATCATTTTGTTATTCATCACAGACATTCCATAAACTGCTGTACTACAAACAAAGTGTGAATGATTTCTCTTACTTGTTGTTTGTTCTTGTTTTTTTTATTTTTTCATAGTAAAAGCATAAACATGTCCATTATTATAAAACAAAATCACAGTGTCTCCATTGTTTCACATAGATTTAAAGCTGTATTAATTGATTTGTTTTAACCACTTGGTGGCAGCAGAACCAACACGTTCTCACTCCCAACTCATGTCAAATACTGCTGCTTGGTCATTGGCCCTCTGCTTCAAAATATGACACTGTAGGTGGCCCACTCGCACAATTTCCAGATGCGTAGGGCTCCGCGGTCAAGTTAGCAATATAAAGCTTGCATGGTTAATGTTAACAGTCACAGTTTGGTAAGGTTTAGGCACAAAAACTACCTGGTTAGGATTAGGGAAAAATCGTAAGTTATGTACCTGATGTAACTTAAAGGACCAGTGTTTAGGATTTAGTGGCATCAAGCAGTGAAGTTGCAGATTGCAAATAACTGACCAGCGCTGGCACCTATATTCAACAAGCTGGGAATGAGAATGGGTTTTGAAGTTTGTCGGAGAAACTATGGTGGCCATGAAACTTGCAAATATAGCTGCCTTCTGCTGGAAACTGAATGCTGGTGAGACTCAACAAAATAGCAAATTTGGGGGCCGTGAAACCAAAACGAGCTGAAAATGCAAAAATACTCTGCTGAGGGGAACTGCAAACATGAGTGATCATTTTCTATGGGTTTGTCACTGCAAGTGACCCCTTTCACATTTCACATTGTTATTTGATCAATTTATAGTATAAAAATATTTATTTGGAGCAGCTTTAAAAACATATAGTACTGTATTACAATGACCTATGGAGGCAAGAAAAAGATAAATCTGAATATCTATACGTTTCCCACTACTAATTATTAGTAATATTAGTATAATAATTAGTGCACAAATCTTTCCTTTCCACATTTCCCAACACTGATGGTCTGAAGCACAGAAGCAGAACCTATAATGTTCATTTCTCCCATATATATCCAGTACCAAGAACCTTGGTTCCAGTAAACCATGCAAATCACCTGTGCATGAGCCTTTCTGAGGTGAATGTTCCCTGAAAGCTTGACAAAACTTGGAGTGAAGTATAGAGCCGCTGCTCAGGCTTGTAATTAGCAGCACACAATGTAGAGTGAGGGCAACAGCCGCTGATGGAGGTTAATGGTATAACATGATGTGTCGACTTAATGCAATAGTCTGCCTGAACATAAACTACATAGCATCCATCACACCAAATTATTAAAAAAATGAACATTACATTAATTAATTACTTAAAGGCCACACTTTACTACATTGATGGTGTTGCTTAATTTTTACTTTAGTAAATTCACGCCCTCATATTTATTATGTGCAAGATGATAAAACGTATAAAGCTTTTGGATCTGATTTCACTCATTTGCTATTATAATTAGTTAAACCTACATGATGTTTAAGTCTTCTTATTTAGTCATGACCAGTCTTAGTTATATTGTTGAATGAATATATAGTTAGGTGAACAAAGCTTTTAAATTTGACATCGTACAGTAAGCAGTAAGTATTATATATCAAATGAAAGTAGATAGTGGGATATTTTCAGTGCCAAAAGGACATGAAATGATGACCCATAGGTTTTGAATAAAATAAAACTGAATGGCGTAATAGTAAAAGTGGGCTTTAGTTCAGTGCCAAAGGGGCGCTCACTTGCACCCTTTGTTATGAGGAGTTACAGCCCTTTGAATATGTCAAGTGAATACAAGAATCCCAAGACACATCAATAAACAACAAGGGCACTCCAAAAATGTATAAATTAAAGGTTGATGTACATGCACATAAACTTTATATGAGGTTAATAATACATAATTATATAGATTTAAACAAAAAAATCAGTATTGCATTTGATACGTTGCAGATTTTTGCTGTTTTTGCAGAGCCAGCGAGCCCAGAAACACAGGAAAAGCAATCCTAGAACTGTGTCAAATCAAGTCAAATATTTCCATTCATTCATCCTCCAGTTTGAATAATATTGTAACTCTGTAACCAGGCTATGTGTGTGATATTTTATACTTTCGTCCATTGGGGGTAGGGACCTCACCTTGCGCACCCACATGGGCATCTGGTGGGTGTTGGGTGAGCGGTGGTGCAGGTTGAGGACGACCACACTGAGGATGACAGAAAACGTGACCAGGATCATGGTGAACATGATGTAGTTGACAATGATGGGGACGCCCAGCGACGTCTCTGGGATCTTATCGGCCAGCAGCAGCAGGAACACAGTGAGGGTGAGCAACACGTTGATCGACAGGCCCATCTTCTCTCCTGTGGGGGAAAAATATAATACATTAACGACATGGAGACGATCTTACGTCATATTATATCAGTTCATTTTTATGGAAATTGGAGTTCAAGATTTACTTTTGCTGACAAACGGAACACTGAAGCGTGTTACAACTCATCTAGTTTTACCAGGACAAGGTTTGTTCCTCCTTCAACTGAGTGAGATCTACTACTTCAGCAGCAGCTGGTCCATGTAATTCGCCTGTAATGACTCTAATGGAAAATTCATCTCCCATTCTAAGTGAAGCTGATTGGCCAATAGAGCAAGGCCTCTCAGGTGCATTCAGTGGTCACTTACGGACTGTGTTTACCTCAGATTGGTGAGACTTGGTAGGTAATGAGAAATTGATGTGCATTAGCGCAGTGTATGCTCCCACAGTGAGCAACTCATCACAGTGCATCACCACAACAAAATTCAACGCGTCAGAGACCCGGTTGATGGGTGATCTCTGGGAAGTACAGTGCAATGTTGTATATGTGTAGAGATACCTATGAAAATTATATTCCATTTCTGCCAATAGATCCTCCTAAATGTTACACACTGGGCCTTAAAACCTTTGGATTTGACGGCTCATATTTATCATCTACCTTTATGTTACTCCCCGCTCCCCTATCAACTTGAAACAGTGATGTGCATGAGAATTAAGCAGTACTCTGGCTACAGGAAGTGTCATGTTCATCTGATTATCTTCAGATGGTATAAAGTCATAATATTAATTGGTATAATTCAATTCAACATTTTAATTTAATACTACTTTGTTTTGTTTTTCCCCCCTAAGTGCACATGTCAAATCTCTGTACTGGAGCTTACTGAGCAGTGAACACATGCAGACTGATAGCTTAATGAATCTGTGTAAACAACAGAAATCATGTTGTGAGTGTTTCGAACAAGGTACAGCTTTCAGATGATTACTCATTCTACTATTTTCATTTTCAAGGTTATTGATTCGGCAGTGCTCTATGGGAAACAACTATCTAATCTGAAATTGAATCCCTTTGTTAGAGTAATTGTACAAATGTGTGATTGCCCAATTCAACCAGACCACACAAACACAATTAGGAAATGTAGGTTTGTGAGGTTTAAAGCTACACCAAGGTGTAAACTATATGCATAGCTGAGCTTCCACCCTCTTTACCTTTTGTTCATACTAAACTGATTTGTATGTATCCTTCTGTATGGTATAGATGGTATACCTGCATCAGGGGGCAGGTAGAAGTTAAAGATAGCGATGATGGTGATGAGGATGCAGGGGAGGATGATGTTGAGCACGTAGTACAGAGGCTTCCTCTCGATGATCAGGTAGCAGGTCATGTCCTCATATTGATCATCATTCATGTTCTTTCTGCACGGCTTGTGTTTGATGTGCCACTCGCCGCCCTCTGGAGAAACATTAAGAATTTGCAACACAAACAACAAATATGCATAAAAGAAGAGGATCGAAACAAAAGTGCAAACAAGTAAAAACACTTCTGTGACTATGGTTCAGATATTCAGCAAAAGCAAGCATAAAGGGCCTCATGAGAGAAAATTAAAGCATGGAGAAGTCACTGTATTGTGCAAAGGAATATATATCCCCCCTAACAACTACTACAGTGTAATCTACTGTGCAGATGTCACTACCTTTAAAGAAACAGTATGTAGGAATAAACTAAATAAAATTCTTTTTCCAGGTGATTATACAATAATGCAAACATCTGGCAATAGATCTTCCCAAATGTTACACACTGGACCTTTAATATATTTTATTTAACCATCTGAAACTGGTTAAACATGGAATTATGGCAATCTAATGAATGTTTCATTTATTCATTCATTTAAGAAATTGTGTTCTGTCATCCATCTGTCCATCCATCTGTCCATCCTCTCATGTTCCCCACCAAATTCTCACCACTGTAAGCTTCGTCCAGTTGGATCTCCCTGATCTCGTTGCCCCTCAAGTCCAGCGCGTACTGCACGTCGATCTCGGTCGCGTCGTACGTGTAGGAGCGGAACTGCATGGTGCAGTTCTGCCAGTCAAATGGGAAATATGTTACCTAAACAGAGAAACAAACAGGGATGTTACAGGATTTAGAGAGGAGGAAATGAGTGGAAAACATAAGAACAGTTTGAATGTGTTGATGCTCACCTTAACTCCACATGAGCTGCAGTAGAGTGCAGGGGGAGTCCAGGTTACTCTGCCATTACTGTAAGCCTGCACATGGACATGCAGGGCCACATCAAACACCCCGTCATTACTGCAAACAGAGATTCAGATACAATTAGAAACTTCTTTACTTACTTACTAGACCACACACCAGTCACCTCCCAGAAAACAATGTCTGAGGTTTGTTCAGTGTTTGCATGTTGTCCATTCTGTTCTTCCTATATTACAAACACATATGTAACCGATTGCAGCCATAGAGTAATTTTATATAGAATTTTTGACCTGCACAGGGTGTATTACTACCTTCCACTGAGTGCATGCTGGGACAGGCTCCAGTTAGCAAACAAAAAAACAGTAATAATCACACTGTACAGTCATTGATGTCATTTTTTATATTGTATTGTACAGTGTCCCACCTCATTGCCTCCTCTGTTATTGTATTGTGTTAACTTAACCAAACATGAATTGTAGTGAAGCCAGAACCAAAAACGCTCGTATGAATCTTGGTCATTTGCAGCAGTTTTGGAAGGCACTGCTGAAAGTCTTTAAATTAAACTCTTAATGTTCTTTGTATTTATATTTTGAGGGCCCCCCTAGGATTTTTTGCCTAGGGTCCCAACAGACTGCCTGCTGTCCTCCAGTGACTTTACAGAGATAACTGTGTAGTTTCAGTTAATAGAAAATCAGCTTTGGGAGTGGCCACAGACACAGACCATAACATGACTGGCAGTGAGTAGTCTCCACTTTGCCCTGCAACATTAGACAGCAAGTGATTAGCAACAGATCATCATATAATAACAGCATCCCAGGTTGGAATCTCGCCTTTATTTATGTCATCCCGCTTCCTTTCACCCAACATACCTGTCTCTTTATTCTCAAAGCAATAACGTCACCTTGAAATAAAGATAAGGTAAAGGTCTGGTCAGAGTGAGGAACATCTGATTAACTATATCTCGTGTGTCTGATTATTGCAGTCACACTGCTCCTTCCATTCTCTCACCACAGCCATAGAGTGCATCAACGCTTGGCTGCAGTCACACGCTGCAAGGCCACACTAAAACATTTTAATTGGCGAGGATGGAACGGAGGAGCTCGACACATTTCGCAGGACACTTCTAAGTGCAGCACTAATGTTGGATGTATACAGGGCTGTTTAGGCCATTAAGCTCATAACACTGTACACAACAAAGGCATCAAGTCAATTAGACTCAGATTTAGCCGTCTGTCAGGGTGCTGCGTCTGGTTTTTATAGCTCTGGTAATTTCAGCTTGCCTGTCCCTGTGAAGGTGCTGCTGCTGCTAAAATGGCCAGCATTGATTATGCACACACAGAGAAGGGTGCCCACGCTTTTGCATTCATGTGTACTGTATGTACATGTGCATGTGTGCGGTTTCCAAGCGAGTGCCTTCCGGGCTGAAGTAGCAGAACAGTGCCATCATCTCGGTTTTCAGGAAGCCATGCTGCTTAATTGCGTATAAAGTGTTGATGAATGGAGCAGTGGGGATATTTACAGCGGTGTTAATGGGAGTGAGTATGTGTGTGTGCAGGGGTGTAAGGAAAGGAGATTACACTCACAGTTCTAAGTATGTCAATTTTCCAATTCAATACTGTGACATAGAGTCTTCCCATGATATAGGTACTGTACTGTACTGTACTATACTGTACTGTACTGTACCAGGCATTTTTACTTAATGTCCACTGGGTGCAGCTGCGTGGTGTTCTGGCTCCATCAAACAATCTGCATTATGAATTTGCATTTAACTTGTTACTTCATTTTTATGTACATGAAACTAGTCTAAATCTGAACTATAACAACATGATGGAGCTGTGGTTCAACAAGGACTGCATCCAGTGGGCACAATGCTGGTAATGTGGAGCATTTCTGGCCATTAAATGGAATCCTGAGTGCCAAGAGTCCCCTGCGTTCAAGTACTGGTTGTCGATTTCCATTGGGGTTCAAAATAAGTTTTTTGGGGCATGGTATGCATTTATTAGAGAGACAACAATAGAGAGATTACAGGAAATTAGGGCAGAGGGAGATACAGGACATTGGTAAGCTCCTTGCCAACTTTTTTTGTGTTTTGCAAGCATATTGAAACATTGGCAGCTGATTCATGATCAATTTGGTAACTTTGTGGCTGTACTTTACTTATTTTAATTGCTGTACATAGCACATTGTCTTATTATTACTTTGTATCCATACTTTTTTAATAGTGTATATTCTGTATGTATGCATGCTGTATTTTATTTTGAAAATTGACCAGCTTTTCTATGCCATTTGTGTGTTTGACTTCCTGCCAGTGTGATCTGCTCTGGGCTGCTTGACCCGAGACTCGCAGCTTCTGTCAAAAGTAGACCAGATGCATATTCTACGCTGAGCAGAGCAGAGTGACGCTTCTGATGAGCGCGCCATAGATGAAATGTGTCGCAGACATGCCTGGTGGAATTTTGGGGTACATCAATGAGTAATCAAATGCATTAAAACATTAAATCAACACCCAGGTGATTTCTACACATTCACAAGTGAATTTTGTGTGTCAGAGGTGCAAGATGGTCTGGTAAAATTCACTATGTAAAGTCCCTATAACAGAGTGTCCTACATTAGCTGCTGAAAAGATAGTCCTGCTAGATGGTGGACATAGGTATGTTTCTAGAAGACCTAGCAGTAACCAGTGGACACTGGGTGTCTTTAGGGGTTAAGAGCTTTTATACAGAATACTAACTTGTCTTCAGCATCAACTCTTGTTACAACCAGAAGACTAAATACTACTAAATAATGTATGATGACCTTGAGTGGAGGTGTAAGGAGCAGGTTCAAAGGTGATTATGTAACAGGCAAGAACTATGTCGGCAAACATAACCTGTGTCAATGGAAAGAAAATAATATATATTTTTGGCATAAACCAACTCGTGCCCAAGTCATTCCTCATTAGACATTTGTCACATTGCTGCAGTATCTTATTCTACATGTCATTCACACAAGAAACATCATCAAGCATCAATATGTAACAGGAAACCATCATAGACAAAAACTCAAATCCCACCATTGATGGAAAGTGGCCAAACGGCCTCTCCTCTCGACTCTTTGCTGTGCTGATTAATTCATACTAATGTGAGCACCGTGCTCGTGCTTACTTATTGATGAGGACCATGTCAGGCAGCCAAACCTTCCCCGAGGGGATACGCAACACCTCAATCCCATCATTTTCCTTGGGTTTCCATGACAACCGGTGATCTGTCCATTCCTGTTAAAAAAAAAAAAAAAAAAAAGTGTTTCTGTATAGAAATGTGTGAATCATCCACAAGTACATGGAAAGATCAGGGATGAGAAGGGAAACAGAGAATGACAGAAGGGAAAAGCTTTGCATTTACAAATGTAGCCAATTTGTCATTTCATCAGTTTATTTTTCGTTTTTTCCGCTGCTGTAATTAGATTCCACAGGGACGAGTCCCCTGTGCATTTGTCCTTGCATAACAAAACAGCATTTGCATAAGTTGTCATTTTGCATATACTCTGTATTATTATGACTATTCCAAGTGTTCTCTCTTGGTTATTTGTGTAGTGCATTGGTACTGAGCTGTACATGAGGAAGGGGGTCTTATGGTAATACACTTTCAGCGGGGCTGGAGTCACGGATGAGTAGGTCAAAATAATGTGAAATAGTAAGAAGTTATTCACTTTCATTACTCTGTGTTAATGAAGACTGTGTGTAGGGCTTTCTGTTTCAGTAAAGCAACAGTCTCTTGCGTCTCACAACAAACTACACACAGATTGTCCATTGTGTGTTAGGAAGCATGGATGTTTACCACCAAAATGTCCAAAATGAACTCCAATCCTGTGGAACAAGCAATCAGGGGAGTAAATGCTGCAATGTGTGTTGAGAGGTGCTGACAAACTTACTAGATTCATGACAACAATTGTGCTCATCTCCTCATTTTTCATATTCTGCAACAAAAACACACAAAAGTATTTGGTTAATGCGTTATTGGTGCTTCTCGTAATGCTCATACACACATACGCACTCTGACAAAGTGGCATCTTCCAAGCACCACTCAGATAGAATGCACCAGAAATCCCATTATTACTTTTGGGTTTTTTTTACATAAATAATCCAAAGAAAAGTAATCACAGAATTTGAGAAGAGTCCAGCAGCAGCCTGGGAAACAATCTATGTTGTGAAATGTTTTATTGCATTTTACCCCCACACTCACATTGCCTACGTACAAGTATAACCAGAGGTGAGGTGGACTTGCAGTGATCTTTTCTGTGTCAAGTCTAATTTATCCATAGCACAGTGATGTTATGTTATGAGCTGTGGCCAGATTAATGTTACTGTTAGACTGTAAATGTAGTAAACTGTAGTCAATTCGCCGGAAACTGCTCTGCACAGGCCACAGCGGAAAAATCAGCTGTAGTGAGAACATCCACTTGCGCCACAGAAGCAAGGTAACGGTGGGTGTTCCATGAACGCTAACCCCCCTAAAGAGGCCTACCGGTAAATGATATGACCGTATGTGAGCGAACACTGTTATGGGTTTTGGGGTTATGTTGTGATTAGGGTTAGGATTGTGCTGAATCAGTGTACTGGCACCGTTTTTGGTCCAGTTCAGGCAATGTCGGACTTCTGTGATCATACCATACAGTACGTGGTTGCTAGGAGAGTTATGACACAAATTACAGAGTACAAGAGTTATGTTAGTAACCCACTGTAGCTCCAAACCAGCAGACAACACAGCTGATAGTCATGTGACATACTGGCTGGTTTGACAGCAATGGACACACTGCTTCCAGGACAGAGTTGGCTCTGGTAAAGATGTTTGCATACGAGTGTGTGTGTGTGTGTGTGATTGTCTGTCCAGCAGGAAGGTGGAGCTTTCCTGAGCCGGGCTTGCTATTTAAAACGCTGGGAGGAATGTCAGGGAGACAGCTGGGACAGGGACAGGGACAGGGACGGGGGGGGCTTGGGGTAGAGGGAGGTTGACTTAGACCATCTCTGTCTCTTTCTCACCCTCACACACACACCTGTCTCATCACTGACCTATCACTTACTCATACTTCCTGTAGCTGTTTGAACTCACCTCAGGATGGGGGGGAATGTTAATAATAACACTGCTGTTATCCAGCTGACTAGTTCTGGGCAGACGGGGGGGGGACTCAGCGTCCAAGTGGGTCAGTTTCCAACATCGTTCCCCTCCAGAACTTAAGGGCCCCACGTGACTTCCTCTCCAGAGTGAGACTGACCTTGAGTGGAGGTGCAAGGAGCGCTGTAGATGTGGACGTAGCTATGTGACACTGTGTGGATGTGTGTGTTGGTGTGTGCACACGGGTGCTACAGAGAGGAGAGCCAAGGAGAAATTAAGGAACAGATAAAGTGACCTGGTGTGTGTGTGTGTGTGTGTGTGTGTGTGTGTGTGTGTGTGTGTGTGTGTGTTTGAGTGTGTGCATTGTTACATTTTTATGCAGACACACAGGCAGTGGCCCAGTCAGTGCATGCTGCTGAAACACAATTTCCCAGCATTACTTCCCAATAGTAGCATGACTCTTTGTGCCGTTTGACTCAGCAGGCCAGCGAGCACTAAATTCAGAACCAGATGGCTCTCAGATATGTGTTGAATTAAAACTAGCACCACATTTTGTACTAAATGTTATGCTACATTTCGTTAACCTGTCACGTGTGACTATAGGAGTGTAGGTGGTCCTCAGCATGGAGAGCAACCACTGTGCTTAAAACCTTTACGGAGACATCTGTCTGTGGATTTTTAAATATGTATTTATCAGAGACAGAGCTGATTTTTTCTGGATAAGTAAGAGTACTGAAGCCAAGTAAAATGTCAAGTAATTAAGAGAGAAGCATGAACATGTTGAACAATGTTGTGTTTTGATGTCTTACAGTTCAATAAAGCTATAACTACCTTGCATACAGTACTAGCTTCAACACCATGACCCGCATGTTCATGAATGAAACCAGCATTCATTAGTCTACTTTCCATTGGCCAGAGTTTCCTCTTTAATCTTTTGCCTATTACCTACCTACCTGGTAACTTTATTTCGGCCTTCAAACCAGCCCTTCAACTAAGAAATGCTACCAGGACTTCAGTTCTAATTAGTTTTTTTCTGATGTCTGAAATATTTTGAACTCGGTGTAAAGTGACAGATATCCTGTAAGGAAACAGCACTTCTATTCTGCTGGCCTGTTTGTTCATATGTGGTAACCTGACTGTGCCAGATGGTTTATTACATACTCTGGGAAGAAGAAGATCACTTCATTAATCCCCGATGGGGACAATCTTCTTTCACTCAAATTTTTACAAAGATGGAGTGAGGAGCTGCCTTGAGTAGTGCCACGGGAGCAGTTAGGGGTTCAGTGCCTTGCCCAACGGCACCTCGGAAGTGCCCAGGAGGTGAACAGGCACTTCTCCAGCTACCAGCCCACATTCTATACCGTGCTCTGTGCTAGACTTGAACTAGCCACGCTACAGTTCCCAAGCCAAGTCTCTATGGACTGAGTTACTGCTGCCCCAAGTTGTCATCAGAAACTGTTTGGAAAAGGGCGGGCACTTTCAAAAAATGCTTGCTGATTGGTCCAGCATCGGCCACAAACCCATAGATTGAAGCCCACGTGTTTTTGTGATCAAAGTTATACATCTGTTGCTGTTTCTGGTTGTGAATGCATGTGTGTTTATATATGGAAGTGTGTCTCGGGACTCACCAGTCCGACGAAGGATGAGAGGACCATGCCCACACGAACCACCACCCTCTCTTCAGGGCGGGCTGCTGGCCGCACCTTGAGGTTGTAGTTTGAAAAGAGCGTCTTCATCAGAGCCTTCTCCCCATCAGACGCACCTGTATGACAGATATGATATGTTCAGTTATGACTTTAGGTTTCAAGCTCACTAATCCATTTGATTTTGTTAAGATTTATGAGAAACCCATTACTGGTAGTCTTTTTAAATGAACATCGTCAAATGAGGCTGGATCGTTCATTTATTATTTAAGTGCAGAAGCCTTGGTGGCAGCTGGGTATATGTTCACAACCCAATAACAGTTCTAACGTGGCTACTATTGCTCAAGTTAAAGCTCTTTATTGTTAACCAGATTCCATTTAAACTGTCCATTCCTTGTCTTTCTCACAGCTTAAAATTCATACAATGAACCCAAAAACTTTTAACTAAAGTTTCTGCCGGGTGCTTTGTGAAAAAACCCACTCACAGTGGTGACAAGTGTGGGCGAGGCGAACTGATTGGCAGGCAAGGTGTGTTGTGCATTAAAATATGGCTGAGTCAATAGCGCACAGTGAGTAGATGCTTCCCAGAATTAGTTATTATACGAGGCTGTGTCGCCCTGCAGCAGATAGCCAGACTAGTTGTAGCTAAATTAGGGGAGTGAGAGATCAAATCTGCGGATATTCAAACAAACATAATCAATGAAACATCCTCCTGATCCTCTGGCCTCACCACCCACTCACACTGACGGCAAAGCCCACGGACAAAGCAACAGGTACACATTCAATTCAAGTGAGTGTTGGGAGGGAAAGAGGGTGGAGTGGTGGCTTGTGGGGGGATTTCATTTGCTGTAGAACTTGATATCATCCTTCCTTATCAACCAAAACATGAAAACAAGAATCTTTGATGATAGTCAAAAACGTTTTCCTTGTGCCAACATCTATTTGCATCAGTAAAAAAGTAGATCCAGTAAGTTTTATTACAAAATGTGCAAATTCAGGATGAATATATAATAAGGAAAACATAAAACTAAGCATAGCTAGATCATCCTAAATGTTACACACTAGACTTTTAGCACTATTGCAACACGTATAACATATAAAAACTATATTTAAAAAATCCATATAATAAATACCCTTAGACTTAAATGCGTGTGTATTGCCTGCAGACTGTTATATTACCCAGTAGCAGTTTTGGTTTGAAGTCTCTCTTCAGGCCTTTAAAGTTGTGAACCTACCAAAACCCATTACCCCTTAGATTCCACAGCATTTTCAGCTTTATTTCCACCCATTTTTTTCCTATTTCCTCCTCAGTGTTGGAAGGTTAGAAGCATTTATAATCAGCAGCTCTGGTGACGCAGCATTCATCACGTTTGGCATAGCTGTGGGCCCGGCAGGATCTGACCTGACAGGAATAAATGACAACGATCACCCAGCGAGGCACCCCCATTAGCTAGGCACAGGGAAGCATGGCTGCTGACGGCCAAGGCTGCGTGGGAGGTGGCTGCAGAGGGATGGAATTTAGCATTTTCTCTGTGCCCATTTCAGATTACTTAGCAAATAAGTCAGACTCAAGTAGAAATCAAGTCCAGTGAGATCAGATGAAGCGAGGCCACACTGAGGGCTACTGTTGAGCATTTGAAGGATGCTTGCAATAGACATGAGTGACAGTAATAAAAGAGAGGCAAATTTGAATGGTCATTTTGAAGCGCTGCTCTTCTGGAAGAATTTATGACTCATCCCACTTGAAAAGGCACTTAAAATGTACTTTCAGCTGTTTTCCTTCGCGATAACTTCACTAAAGGCGAGTGAGTGTACTTACTGAGTAGCGATAAACATGACTTTAAAACTGACAATGACAGCAGTGAAGTTCAATATGAGCTATATTTTCCTCTGAGTGGTTTGAGTGCACTGTTTCGGTCCAGAAACCAGAATGGAAAATATGAAATCAGCTGCCTGTAGACAAGGAAGTCATTGATTTCTCTGAAGAAATGGATGACACTAAACTGACATTGATTGTTTATGGCTTTAGTGGAAGTTTACAACTGCTGTGAGAGCTACACAACACCAATGGTTCCTCAATTTCATGGCTGGACCAGTTTGTTACCTGACTGTGCAGCTCTATTATCAGTGTTGACAGACTGATGAAATAAATCCTTAAAGACCATCTGACAAAATGCCAGTCCTATCAAAATGTTACCATTTTCTATAGAAATGTGTATGTTTTGTTTATGTTTTTATGGTACTGTAAGGTGCTGATGGTGGTAAACCCTTACAAACAGGATGGAAACCAGTAGCAGTGAGGTGTATGGCGAAGTGAGCAGCATCAGTAAAGCAGGATCTATTTTAATCAGAGCTCTGATATTTACTAGTGTCCTTAAACAAGTTGCAAAAAGGCTGATTGATAACAAGAGTAGTGTTACAGGTGCTCTCCTCTCCCCCTCTCCCACTGGCATCTACATCTACCATCACCATTCTGCAGTGAAGGGCACACTAACGCTCCCATAATAACTTATAAAGAGGTATTTGTTTGTTTTAATCCTTAGCCATATTTCCTTAGATGAAAACACACCCCTGGAAGCAGTCCTCAAAGACAGAGTGGTTAGTTGGGGTTTCAAAATAAAAGCACCACATAACAAAAAAAGGTTTTGTTTTTTTTTTTCACCTCAGTAAGGCTGATGCTTTACTACTCCCTCACCGGTACCTAATGGAATTGTTTTAATCTGATATGGTACATGACATTTTCAGCCATGCTAAAGGTACGGCTCTATAGATATCAGTTTGGTCCACCAGTTTGGTCCAGTTGCACTTGAATAGAGGGAAAAAAACAAAATTGCTGTCCTTTATTGACATATATCTCACAGCGAATGTTTAAATTTGGTTAGCACACGGTTGTTTAAGGCTTGACATCTGGGCTGGTGTCTGTGCACATTGTGGAGATTGCACCCCAGGCTTACAGAGGGGCTCTGGGAGCATGACAGCAGCTGGCTATTGTCACTGGCATCCTAATCAGCCAGGTGAGGTGCACTTACACACACAAACACATGCACAGCAGCATCTTTGCTTGTTAGAATAAACATGAATAAATAACCTAAACTGTATGTGCGTTTTGTGTGCAGCTGGAGTTAATAGGCTTAGACTTGGTGATGCTTGGTTATGATCATATGCGGCCCCTGTTGCTTGGTCTGTCTGGAGCTCTGGCAGTATTACAGTCCTTTCTGCTGCCTCTATGCCCCGAGAGGCCACGGTAACTTTACATTCTAATGGGCAAGGAGCAAGAGGCTCGAAAAAGCAAGAACTACACACAGCACTTATGCCAACAAATTGACTTTCTCTCTTTGGTTTAAGCAAGACATAAGGTGAGTAAAACATCTTGTAGTTTTTTTAAATCAATGCTACATTAAAGTACCCGTGTGTAGGATTTAATGGCATTTAATTGCAGATTATTGCAGAAATTGTGAAAGGACCTATGTGGAGCCAGTGTTTGGTTTCTCCTTTCTTAACTGTATAAACATGGCGGTTCAACATGGCGGACTCCGTGGAGGGTGACCTGTGGCCTCTGTAGAGAAAAACAGCTCATTCGAAGGTAAGAAGAACAAAATGATTGCTATATTCAGGTGATTATACACACATAACAACACAAAACACAATATAAATATTATATTCCATTTCTTTAGGTAACCTACTGTTCTCTGTGTAGTGACACCTTCCAGACTAAGAAGAAGAAGAAGAAGAAGAAGAAGAAGAAGAAGGAGAAGATATACTTAATCCCCTAGGGGAAATTGTTCATGTATCTCAACAACAATTGAATCAATTGCCATTAAATTTAATCCAGACATTCCTGGTCGTCAGAGGATGAATCATCATTTTTGGAATCCCCTGACTTTTCCTTTAGCGCCACTACCAGGTTGAGACTTTTGGTTTTAAGTCAAATATCTTGGCAGCTATTGGATGGATTGCCACTGAATTTGCTACTGATATTTCAGATCCAGAGAGGATGAAATCAAATGATCCCCAGCATTTAGCTCAAAGCACTGCTGTGTCTAAATACAGCCCTGCACAGCATAATAGCCTATAATATTCCCATAGGTGTGTTTACTTACAAGGCATTGTAAACATGTTTGTGTTAGTTGTGTTGTGTTTCCAATAATGAGTATATTTGCTGTAACTATGTTAACTGTATTCAGTTTGTCATTGAGGCTAAAGGAAAGGCAATCATAAACACTAAAGCAACAAGAAAACATTAGCCTAAGCATTATCCTTCAAGAAATATATTTTACATGGGTTAGACCTGCATTGCCAAGCCCCGTGGACTATGTGTAGTCTGTATCTCCACCTTCTCCAATTAAAATATATCACTATTGTATACACAATGCAATTCCTAAGATATTTCTCTGGTGGCTTCCATGTTAATCTGCTATTTTCTTGTGGGTTCTAGTGAACGTTAGGTAAGCGTTTTTTCCATGTGACATTAATGTTGTATTCATGTAAGAGCTTTGACTACTGTCTCTATTACATGGGTAGACTCTGCCTTACCTCCCAATGTGCTCAGGCTGCATAAGCAACCAGCCAGCAGGAGCAGATCCAGGCTTTTCATGGCGACCCCTAAAACCAAAAAAGGCCTCTCGTCTGCAAAACAGATCGGCAGTCGATTAATCCAAGTTCTTAAATGTCTCTTTTTTTCCCTTCCCTTTCTTTCCCAGTGCAACTCACTGCAGCTCTTCAGTGTAAGTCTTGGTTTGGTCAGTTTGGACTGTTGTTGTCTGTCAGTCAGGCCAGCCTGGCCAACTGCTGTCTTCTCCGATTACATCCTCGGGGAGGGGTAGTTGTGTGCCACTGTTCACCCCCCTTCACTGTGGCCCAGGCTCGACTCTAGCCCAATGAGACCTTACTGGCACACTTACACTGGTTCTCAAACTGTGGCCGAGGTACCCGCATGAGTCCTTGTAGGGTTTCCAGACAGGTCCTCAAGGAAAGGAGTGACAGCTAAGTTTGACTGATATTTCACTGGAGGATTGTGTAGTGATGTGACTGTAAAGGAAAGACTGGTTTGATAAGAGGCCTTCCAGTTCAACCAGATATTTAATCACACTGTCATTCTGACAAAGCTAGAGTTTACTGAGTTAATTTACAACCCCACAGACCTTACTTCTCAATGCCACAAACAATGACTAATAAACCAGATCAATAGAGGAGGGTATGCTTGGAAAATGCTGGTAATGACTACTTTGAATAAGGTCATATCTAAGTGTCTTTCACACTCAGTGAAAATGTGATTGGTTCAAAGGGGGTCGGCATCGACAGACATTATTCTCATGGATTCTCATTATGTTTGCCCATGCAGTTAAATAAACACATGCATACATTTACAAGTGAGTGATAAATTACCCTGAGCTTTCTAGCAATGTGTGTGGCCAAGAAACCGATCACCTCGTGGCTAAAACACCTCGCAGCTGATGCCACATGTAAATATAGAGAAACTATGGTTTTTCACATGGTGTCTGGTTCCTGTTCCTCTAGAGAGTCGGGATATGAAATTAGCTTGGCCATCTTGTACAGTCTACTACTGTAATAACAGGACATATAGAGGTGATACAGCAGCCATTATTCTTACAGTATAACGCTAAGTTGATCAACCCGTTTAACTGCCACACACTGTTGTATTTTTTGAAGGACCCAGCAGTAAAACATCCTCCCAATATCCCTTCCACTCATCCCTTCATGCCACTCTGCTCTCACTCACATTCATTGGCCATCCACGCCACCGTAATTTATGAGCCCCTGTCACTGCCATTTGGCCTGCCGCCAATTTAATTACCAAAGAAGCTAACTATTAACAGCTAGCAGCCAGTGTCAAGTCACACATCAAATCTGTGGTCATGAGGGAGTGTATAAAGCCCCTGTTGGCCGTGGCTCAAATTCAGGGATCTCTCCCAGAGCAACCATAATAGATCACTGTAATACAGAAGTAAGTAGTTAAGTAAAATTAGATTGATTGTTGTTTACCCATGATTGGTATTTTCATGGGTAATGACGATTATAGTAATCAGATTACATAAAAAGTTGATGTCACTATAAGTGTTATACAGTTGATGTTGGAGAGGATCATTATATGTTTAGAATAATGTAAGGTGACAAGGTGGACAAGACAAGGTGTCTGTAATTGTGTTAAAAGCGAGTGATCACTCTCTCTGATCACTGAATCCAATTATTGAACACAATAACCGCAGGAAGTTTGTGTAAAACGAGCGATTTGGATACATTCTGAGCAGATTATTTCCTCTTATTATTGCATCAGTGATGAGTTTTCCTGGTGTTTTTGGGAACTAATTTAACAATCATACATACTTAATAGGCTTCTTTTTTGACAAATTGTTTTCTCCCCGACACTTGACCATTGTTCAGTTATTGGTTGTTTTAACTTTTCTAATGCAGGACGAGGCTGTTTGAAGGCTCTGTGAATATAGGTTGTGTTCATCTTAAAAGTTTAGATCTTAAATTATAATCTAAACTTTCAAAATAACAATTTAATTTAGTTTTCTGCAATTAAATAAGCAAAATGCTGATATATAGGCCTACTCTGTATTTTTTTTTTTATGTTTTCTTGCACCCCTTAAAATCAAGAAGGCCTTGGGACCCCTAATGCGGGTCCCAACCCCCATGTTGGAAACTACTGCTAAAGTAACATGTAATATATGTTGAGGTTGGCTAAGTAACAGATCTTTTCCTAAACTTAAACCTAAACCAGAGTAAGTACAGTAGGTTTTGTGCCTAAACCTAATCAAAGTCCAAACATTTTACAATGTTAAATACAAGCTTTATTTTGAAAGTCCAACTGTACCTTGACCGCAGAGCTCTGCATGTTCATTAATGATGCAAGAAAGGCGCCTGTATATTTTGAAGGGGCGGGCCACTGATCAAGCGGCGGTATTTGATGAGCTGGGAGTGAGAACATGTTGTTGAAACAAGGAATGGGTAAACACAAGTGGTTGCCACAAAGATGGAAGCACACTATTGTCTAAATTACCATTGTATGCTGCAGCATCTAATACGCGGATGCCTGTGGAATGATGTTATTTGATCCCTGGACAATCAACAGTTGAGCCAAAGTAGCCTAATATTGCTGTCCTAAGGCATTTATTAGTTTCTGACATATAATAATAATAATAATAATAATAATGGAAATAAAATACTGTATCTCTGAACTGTCTCTATAACCAAATCACACACATTTGGGCTGTTCTATGTGATCTCCTTTTGACAACTAATGTAATAACTAATTCACTTCCATTCACTGAGCCTCCCCTGAATCTGATTGGAGCCCCCCTGGGGAGGCCCGCCTCCCACTTTGGAAACCACTCATATAGTGTAATCACAGTATAATTCGGTCCCTTATACTGACTTGTAAACAGATCCAGTTTTAAATGTGAAAATGAAGGTTTTACGTGGTTGTAATTACATTAAAGAAAACTCTCACAGACCAGTGTTACAATCATACAAATATATTAGTTTGTTTTATTCAATTATATCCAATAATACGTCTCCCTTGACTTTGTGTAAGTTATTATAGAAATAAATACAGATCATATTGCAAATGCAGAGACAAGAGTTTGGGATAATAGAGTGTTGAGGGAGGGGGGGGAGGGGATTGAGGGTTTAAAGGGGTTAAAGAGTAAATACTGGGTAAAGACTGTTTCTTTGAAGGTGTCCAGTAAATGATTGGCGCATGCATGCTTGTAGTCCCGCCCGTCTGTGATCCTCTACCTCAACCCAGGAGTTTTAAAACAGCAAGTCCCACGGCTCTCTGTAGTCCTTTATAGCTCTTTTCTCCAAGTGACCCATGGGTTTGGATGGCGTATAGTAGTTGTGTTATTCCACCTTGCCAGCAACAGGGGGAGTTATTGCACCCCAACCACATTTGCATGGATATATTTATATATAGAGATATATAGATATATTTTTTGCCCCATTTGTATACAAAAATAGTGTCATTGTGGCTTTGATAGCTGGAAGACTGAAGCACTCTTTTTGCATTTGGAAGACAGGAAGGAAAGAAAGATTATGGTGATTTCCTTAAAATCTTTTCTTCTGGAAGACTTTGTCACAATAACTCGGATCGTCCATGCAGTACAAAGATGAGCAAAAAAAAAAAAAACAGTCAAAAAATCCTTCGAGGATCGATCACCGGATCACACACACAGGTAGAAGATGTGTTTATGTGTGTGTGTGTGTGTGTGTGAGACAGACGGTGAATGAGCAGTCCACATGCTGCCGGTGAGCCAATTAAAATCCCCGTTAAGAGATCAAAGGTCAGAGGTCGGTCTTTGATTAACAGGCGAGTGCTGGAGGATTGTGGGGGATCAGGAGGAAGAGGGTGGAGCCCCCCACAGTCTCAGCATACTTAATGTCTTCCTCTCTTTGTAGATTACTCAATATCCCACATTATGTGACAGGAGAACGGACACGGATATGCATTTAAACAGCAAAATAAACACATCAAATCAACAAAGACACATGGACGGACCAACAATGATTCATATAGGGCGCTACAATGGATACCAACACCAATTCCTCATACCGTTTCATTACAAGTCACAGAACTTCCACTGAGAAATACCCAAAATACAATCCATACTGTTTTTTTAAAACAAAAAACACTCAAAAAGGGGTAAATAAAGACATTTTAGCATAGTGTATACAATGTAAAGTCACCACTAAAACATTGCTGGTGCATTAGCTTGTGAGAGGTGAAGTCCCTCCATGATCTGTTTGTAAAGGTCACCCCATTTAGCCACATCTGCGCTGCCTTGGTGCAGGGTGCTGTGTGTGTGAGTGCAATGCAGATGTGTTCAGGGACTGTTGGTGTGCTTTTTTTAAAAAAAAAAAAAAACACAGCCTGGTTTTTTTATATATCAAGTTAATGTGCTGGTTAATACTGTACAGGATGTGACATTCGTTGCTCGGGCTCCGGATTCCAATATAAAAGCACTTTTTATGAAGCGGCTAAAAAGGAAAATAAAAAAGAGAGAGAGAGAGAGAGAGAGGGAGAAAATCTGTCCGAGGACGGCGTCACTCTTTTGTCACGTGAGCCTCTCTCTCTTCCTCCCTCTCTTTTTTGTGTTTTCTGCTGCATTGCAGATGTGGTGGAGGGACTCCACCTCAAAGTAGTGCACACACACACACACACACACACACACACACACACACACACACACACACAAACTTAAACAGCAACCCAGCTCACAAAAAGGGCAAAATGTAAGAAAAATAAAAGCTCTAATAAAACACGCAGTTGGTTTCTATATCAATATTAATCCTTTTTTTTTCACACCCTCCCAGATAATGTGGCTGCACCTTGTTAATGGAGTTTATTGCTTTCTGCCCAAGGACTCGTGCTCATTGATTTGGCCTCTGATTTATCCTCTATTTTGTCTCTCTCCCTCTCCCCCTGCCTATACTTTACTCCCTCTCTTCTCGCATACACATAATGGACACAGAGATATTCAATCACAGTTACACAACGATTACACACAAAGACCAAAGCTGATGAGTGAAACCTAGAAAACACACGCCAGAGCACACACACACTGTGTGCGCACACTCACACGCATGCACATACATACTGCCGCCAGGTTAAAGGGAAGTTGTGTTTGCAAAAGAAGGGATCGGAGGGAGGAAGGGGAACTTCAAAGGGAGGCTGTGAGGGCACAAATTAGCTACACTAAAGTATGTGACACATGCTTCTCTCTCTCTCTCTCTCTCTCTCTCTCTCTCTCTCTCTCTGAGTCCTTCACAACCCCGGATGACCCTGCCTGCAGTTGTAATTCGCTCAGTAAGCAGGGAGGGCCCTGACTTGGAAGAAATGGGAGGGAAGGGAGTCCCCCGGGGAGAGAGGGTGTGTGTGTGTGTGTGTGTGTGTGTGTGTGTGCGTGATGTGTGAAGCACGCAGCTGAATCAGATATACATCATTTAACCCCCTTCGATATCCACACACACACACACACACATTCACGTACACACCTCACCCGTCTTTTTTTTTTATATACACCAAAGAAATGGCGTTGCTAAGCCCACTAAAGGGCCAATATTTAACATTTAAAGCTGACTCCAGGAGCATTTATCAGCGAGTTAAAAGCAGTAAATTCAGCCACGGGGGGGTGGGGGGGTTTCACTAATCAAACGTGTGCTCGGATAGACGGCCGCTGAGATGAATGGCAATCTTTACATCCTGTAATTCACACGGAATCGTTTGAAGTGAAGCCTGAAGGCCGGAGAGCAGACAGGCTGGAACAGAGAAGCTGATTTCAGACTCCACAAAGAAATCACAGCAGAGACAAATGGGAGAGTATGATTACTGCAAACACACACACACACACACACACACACACATGCAATCATGCAAACTTTCCAATTCAACCACACAATAAATGACTTTGTAATTCTACCGTTCTGCAAAGTGAAATCAATACCACTGCAAACAGGGTGGGATATACATTTCCACGCCTCCTCTTTTAAAGTCTTTACCCCCACCAAATAACTCTAACATACTGTTCAGAAATGAGGATATTCAAATAACAGTCTGCAAACTGGAATAAAAAGCTGATCTATCAGCATCTTCTGCAGTGGCAACAGATACTGATGACTGATGCAACTTTAAGTGGCTGATGGATCATTTGTATTGTTTTACATTTAATCAGCGAGTCCACACATAGCATGAATATCTCCGTTAACTGAGATATGAATCCATCGCTCACTAGATGTCAGGGTTGACTGACGCTCAGTCTCGAGATCTGATGGCTTGGTTTAATAAAATCTTGGCTCTCGTTGCTTTAAAGTCACTTTAAAAACAGAAGTTTGAGGCAGGAAATGAGATGATTGTAGCCCTACAAATATTGCAAACAAATTGAGCCATCTAATTCATGCCCTGTTCTGTAGAAATGCCACCTTGTGTGCTGTTATTTTTTGCATCAGTACAGGCATATGCATCAACAGAAAGTAATACTGCACTTATTTTGAGGGTTAAAGGGGCTCTCGAGCTATTTAGTATTGCACTTCCATAAAGTTTGGGCACTCACAAGAGTCACACCTGAAGCAGCAGAGGCCAAGATATCCTGACTTTTAGAGTCAAGCTCCAAATATGCTGCATCCTACATTTCCCATAATGCATCTTCCACTAGAATCTCTGTGCCTCCTAAATGCTCACTTATTTTAAACCCCTCCCGTCTGTAATGCAGACTGTTAAAAATTCAGGATTTCAACCCAGTCTGAAATTACCATGACGTCATCACGGTTTTTCTGTTTCGAAGCGTGTTCAAACAGAAGGCGGGGCCAATTTTAGATGCGGTGTGATTGCACATTAAGTCAATGGAAAGACACGAGTGGGCATGAGTGTGTTTGGCAAACTGAGCCAAAGACAGGTTTGTTCAAGATAAAAAAATGTGAGCGAAGAATTTGTGCTTATGCCGGGCTATATGAATCTAATGGAAAATAAGAGAAAGAGCTGGAGTTCTTGATGAATTCTGAGCTCAAACACAAGCACGCACTGACCGGGCGCACGGTTAGTTGCTACAGTCAGTACAGCCTGTACAGGCCTGTTTAGGATGAATAAGTGGGACTGCCCATCTTTCCGACGGCCCATTATTCTGAAACCCCAATAGTACGAAAAATGCCCCATTTGACCAAATGCCAATTTATCTGACAGGCTGTTATTCCAAAAACAAAAGCTGACTGCTCCGAAGGCCCAAAAATACAGATTTTTTTTCCTTAATATTTTGAATATCTTGGATGGCAGAAAAGTCCGTTCACCTCCATCGTCATGGTAAAAATAATAAACGTGGTTAAGTCACGGTCACGGTTTGGTAAGGCATCAAAACTACTTGGTTAGGTGGAAATGATCATGGTTTGGGATAAAATAAGTTAGTTAAGTCACATATATAAGTTGGTGATACCTAGAGTGAGTATTTTCAGAGCAATGGCCGTATTCTGAATAATGGGCTGTTGGACAAATGAGCTTTCAGTCCAATGGGACATATTTTGAACTGTTGAGATTTTGGAATAATGGGTCGTCTGAACAATGGTACAGCCCCGAATGAACACCGATAGCACAGGCAGCCCAGTGGCCAAATCTGTTTGAATGACGTGGGTTTCTTTTGCTTCACTTTCTGTCTGAACACACCTTTAGAAAACTCCCTTAAGAGCCACAGAAGGCATTTTACCTTCCTCATGATGCGTAACCTGACCTTTATATCTAAAACCAGTGTGTGCCTCTTTAACCCTTCCTGTGTGCATGATTGATACATTGCCACACTTTTTTCATTTTTTCCACAGTCCTCATTAATTGCTAACTAAAATATTAGCCCCTAACGCGCCTTAACAGCTGCTTTTCTTTTCAAAGTCGAATTCTGAAAAACAACAAACATGACACACACATAAGAAAATATTGCAACATAGATTTCCCAGCCCTTAAAATACAGTAGTAGTCACAGAAGTCGTGTTTGTGTCTGTTTGCTGAATTCCTCCTCCTCCCATTTAATCTCTATATCTAGTCCCAGACAGACCTAATTCTATTCTAGTCGGCACAAGCCTGATTTAATTATATTTGTGTAATTACTTTGCAAATAGCACTCAAACATCGTGTTCTGGATTAAGCGATCCATAGGGGGGGTGACGGGTCAGACACGCCGACCTGAGGGTCTATTTAACAGTTTAATTAAGGTTTTCAGTGTGTAAGTGTTAACAGTAGCTTGCGTTAAATAAATAAAGAATAATAATGGGAATAACTGATGGGTTGCAGTTCATTGAACTCAAAGTTTCTTTTCTTCATTTCTCACAAGTCATTTCTTTGTTATATCACTCATCTTTCTCCTTACTTCCTTTTCTCTCTCAACCTACCTCTTTTCATCCTTCTCACCTATCTTCCTCTCCGAGGGAAAGCAGAGGTAACGTTTGCTTCATCTCTCAGGTAGCAGATTACTTTGCTCAGCGGCTCGCCTCCATTCTGTGAGGGGTTATCGGCTATTATTATTTACAACCAGAGGTTACAGGGGAGCAGAAGATTATGCGTGAAATGAGAAGTGTGTGTAAGTGTGTGTGTGCGTTAAAGGGAACTCTGTCCGCATTACCATAATTTCCCCTCGAAGCTCTTCTTCTTCAGCTCATCACCGCAAATGATTTCCCCTAAAAATCTCTCTCTTTCTCCGTTTTCTTTTCTTTGGTGCGTCCCTCTCTCTGAGCCCTGATCATCAATCTGGCCTCGCCTCCGCCTCCTGAACACACAGGACTCCCTTGCTTCCCACAATACATAAACATTAGGCAGAAACAATTACGCTGCCTGGCATATTGTACCAAGAAAGTTTGATATGAAAAATGATTGCTTTTGGTGCTGAATGGAAAGAACAAACGCAAACGCACAAAACAAGGCCTCCTGAACGAGGCTGGTAAATATTTTAAATAGTTACTTTCTTTACCACGAGGGTCTATCAGATAAACGCTGAAAAAAATGTGATCACATCTATCTTTATATTTCCTCTTTTATAATCATCATCCGTCTTATGTACGACCACTATCAGTTACATTACGTAAATATGACTTTGGTTTCTTATTTTTCCTCCTGACAAAACACAGTAATTCTATGAACTTTCAAATATGACAAGTAAAGAAGGCTTGAATTCCTTTGCATCATAACCAAAGTCTTCAGGAGAGATTCATGGTGATTCATATAAACACATTTAGAAACAGATTAAGATTGGATTTTGAATGAAGTAAGGGTTAGGGTCAGTTGTAAGCAGTAGAAACTAGCATCTTTTTAGTGAATGTGTGAAAGCGTGTACGGTGTTGTTGCATGTCATGGGCCGAGGTGCTCAGCTGACTGGTCCATGCGTAAATAAAGATTTAAAGGACCATTCCAGTCATTTAGTGTTGCACTTCAATACCATTGGGGGACATGCAAGAGATAGATTCAAAAAAAGAATGGTTAAAATCGAAGGAGCAGAAGCTGAGAATTCCTGACTTTAAGTCCCTAGTATGGGTCAAAGAAACAAAAAACACCGGATCCTACATTCCCCATAATGCAGTGTGACTGCATCTTTCATTAGACCCAAATCAGGGAAATGTTGTTACTGAAAGCTTTGGGCTCAGGTATTTTTAAATGTAATATATTAAAGGGAAACCACCAATTGTACACATCGAAGTCTGTTTACAGATGTTAGGGCGTACTACTGCTTCCGTGAAATAAGTTGTATTAAAGCCTTCTGTGGCTCCTGAGGGAGCTGTTGTAAATCTGATAAACTGCTGCTTGAGTCACCCTTAGGGCTGAATACGACACGTTAAGACAAAATCAAAAGAATCTCGGGAAGAAAGAAGTGACCTCTGTAGTCATCACTAGCTTGTTGCTAGTAGCTCGAGGTCACATTAGCGGCTACTAGCATAACAAACCAGAATCTCCAACCAAACTAGAAAGTGTTGTATTAGCCTAACAGTCAGTAATGAATAATATTAAGCAAAAATATAGGTTTTGTATGCGGGTACAGCCCAGGTTTGGGTGTGAGTTTTAGGTGCTGTACTCAAGTTTGCATTGCAGTCTTTCAGTTAGACTTTAAGGTCTTCAGTCCCAACCCTTCATTTCTAAAGTGCTGTCACTGGAGTCATTTACTCAGATCTGAGAAAGTTCCTATAAACTATTCACCATACAACTGTTTTCACAGACTGAGTAGTACTCCGAATGACTTGTACCGTTAACATGTAAAATAAGTGGAGTGCCCCTTTAAAAATCCATCACATACAGTTCCATACAGTAAATATTTCTGGCATGGGGGCAGAGATGGGGTAGCATGGAATCTGCAGAAACTGTTATCATATGCAAAAGCTTATATATTGTTTTAATTCATTAGAAGGTAGTAGCACAATGTGGATGCAATAATTCAATAAAACAAAGATCAGTATTTTTAGACAAGCACACCACATTGAAAGATCCAGGGTCCACAGATACTGTGTGGGCCTCAGGGGTTTGTGCAATGCATGGCCAGCCACAGTGAAAAAAGCTATTGCAGTGCAATCACAAGCCACACAGTCAGGCTCCATCAGTACCCCATCTCACTGATGATATCCTCATCATCTCCCAGAACCTGCACACACACTCACAACCGCGCCGACATGTGCATTTGTGAGTGTGTGTAATGCATGTCATTGTGTTAAGTGTGTTAAGTCGTGAGATCATTTTCTGCGGTCGTCGCTCATGGATATCAGGGTGCTAAAGTGTGTGCATACCTCGGCGTGTGTGTGGGTAAATGTCAGTGTAGTAATGAGCGTGTGTATGTGTGTGTGTGTGTGTGTGTGTGTGTGTGTGTGTGTGTGGTTACGCAGTGTGCTGAGGGAGCTCTTGGCCCCTCGTTTAAGGGTCGAAAGATTCTGATCAGCCCCAGACTCCATTAACAGAGCCGGAGAGGACGGGAGGGGTTTTCTTGTGCCGCCGAGTGGAAAATTGAGTCCATGTCACAAACTAATCAAATCGCGCCAAAGGTGAATGGAAGAAGAAGGGAACACACTTGCACACAAACACACACAAGCAGGGCTGACAAGTATCCAGGCCATCGCACAAAGTCGCTGACACACGCAGAAGATGTGGAGTGAGCAGATGGCTGCAGAACAAAAGTCTGCAAGGGTCTCTGCGACGGCCTCGCATTAGCATGGCTCTGTGTCAGGCTAACATTAGCATGGAACCCCGCGGGGAAATAAAAACACGACCCATTTGTAAAGTGTGTGCTGCCGAGGGGCGGATGAGACCGTTGCACCCGTTGTGGTAAAATCAGGAAGACTCTGCTCGGATATTTGGTTGACTGGAAGGACGTCGCTGATGGCGGCTAGAAGGTGTGTGGGATTTCCTTCCAGCAGGTTAAACACGCTGTGGTGACATGCTATACGATGCTAGTTCACCTCTTCATGGAGTTATTGCTTTTAAATCCCAGGCTTTGATAATCACAGAGGTTATTAAATCAGAAGGTGGAGGGCTGGTGTGGATGAGGGAGGGGGGGGGATCTGTGAAGGTAAAAGGGGCTTCCCATTGGCCAGCTTCACTCTGCATGAACCTGCTCTTTTTCTCCAACTTTACACCATTGCATTGTGGTACGCAGAGTTCTCGTGGGGTCAGTGTTGCAGGCAGCAGGTGTGTGTGTGTGGGGGCATAGCCCTAACAACCCTGGTCAGGTGTTCGCTGGTGCCCAGTGCCCCGTGTCCTCCACCATTCCTCCCACCTGTGTCTGTGAGCGCTAGGAGGAGGAGGTTTTGGTTTTGGATTGAGGGTCCTTCTTCCCGTTCTGGAGCACGGGCGAGTCACTGGAGGTCTTGGGCGTTTTTCTGGGCGGGCTTTGCTCAGCGACGTCGTGTAGAGAGGGCTCCCTGTACATGGCCACTGGGGAGGGAGAAGGATGCAAATAGTTCAGAGTGGGTAAAGACGAGTGACAATATAGGTGCAAGACTTCACTGTGCAGGGTTATATCCTAATTTTCTTAACAGTTTTAGCACTTGCTATAAGTGCCTTTAGATGTGCAGTAATGACCTACATTTCTGTTAGCCCTTGTGTCCTTTTAAGTGTCTTTAACCTCCTTTATTTAACATAAAAAGTTAGCTTGTAATAGATAGGGAAACAGTAGCAGACAAAATAATATAGAGGAGAAAACCCAAAGTATCCTGATGCTGGATTACTCCCGAACTTCTATGTTAAAGCTGCACTGATTCATATCTGCATATAAATAATGGAACACGGGTCATTCGTCGTGACGAACACATGATTTCTCACCACCTCACCTCTAGTAAAATAGCGTTTTAGCGTCTTTCAGCCTATTGTTTTGGTTTTACAGCCCCAGCTACACTGTTTGGTCAGCTGTTTGCAGGGAAAACACTGTATACTATCTGCCCAGCTAGCAATTGTTTGGGGGTTATTATTTAGGGGCAGTGTTCCACACAAAAAAAATCAATTAATGCAGCTTTCACAAGTTCAAAATATTTTAGTTGGGAGCAATACTATCTCTCTGCCTTGTGCTGCACCTAGGATTAGATTTGCAAACAACGATCTTTATCTTAGACAAAATAAGGTAGATGCTCTAAAAAAAAAAAAAATATTTTTAAATGACTAACCAACTGTAATATGAATAATAATATGTAATACCTTACAATGTTTGTAAATGTGCTATGTAAAGATCAATATCATAAAATATAGTGAATACTGGACTGCATGTGATCTACAGTTACAGTTTATTAAATTAGAAATATATAGAAATATATATATATATATATGTTTTACTTCATTAAAATAAATGTACAGTACTTATGTTTTACTTCATACTTCTACTATACTACATTTCAGAGATAAATCTTGTACTTTTTAATCCATGACATTTATTTGACAGGCAGCTAATTACTTTTCAGATTATGATTTGACATACATTTATAACATAATATAATTTCCATTTACTGTTTTCAAAGCCAAGATTAAACTTTGATGCTTAAATAATATGTAGAAAGTTCATAAAATCTTTGACATTTAAGGCTCTAAAATCTTATGCTGACTTATCATTTCAAAAGTCTTTGCTAC
Organism: Dicentrarchus labrax; assembly: GCF_905237075.1. Classification (NCBI taxonomy): domain Eukaryota; kingdom Metazoa; phylum Chordata; class Actinopteri; family Moronidae; genus Dicentrarchus; species Dicentrarchus labrax. Next base: position 5,948,134 of record NW_026136717.1, read on the forward strand.
ACAGGAAGTGATGTGTTTTACTTTTCCAGTATGTTTGGAAGAAAAAGAAAAAAAAAGATGGTGACAAAATAAAAGCACTGAGCGTCTTACGGGATTACACTCAGCGTGTTTTTCCATCAAGTCAGTTTCCTGTTGGTGGAACAGGCCTATCACTGACCCCTGCCTCCGGAGCAGCCTATGCAGTATGTATCAATCCGCAGTACCTTCAATGAGTTTGGGCAGGAAGTGCGCGGCTCCCTTCGTCTTCTTGACGCGGTTCCCTTTCATGACCTGTCCGTCTCGGTTGATACCGATGTACCACGCCCGGCCCGACTGGGTCTGTCTGTACAGGATGGACGAGTAGGTGACGTAGTAGTTCTCAAACACAGACTCCTTAAACTTACACTCGGGCGTGAAGTGTTCCTGAAAGACACACAGAGACAGAAGCACGCACATCAGGTCAGAGGAGAAGAATAACACATTTGGAGTGTGAGCCATTTTTTATCTGTTCTATTATTTATATATTTACTCTCCAATTCCACTGGCTCAGCTGGGAATGGGAGGAAATGGGCCCCACATTTCATCGTGACAGGGTTACAGGAGCATCTGTGGCTACACACACACACACCGACAAACTCATTCCAACATGTGCACATGCCTATTTGCCAGATGGATAAAGTGGTTACAGAGCTGGGACGCCATAACTCAGCCGGTTCGGTTTACCTGTAACACACAACAATCAACCGGATCCTTCAACCCCTCCACCGTTTAACGACCCCACTGTCGGCCTTCAGCTCTCTCTCTCTCTCTCTCTCTCCCCCCACACCCACCACACACACACACACACACACACACACACACACACACAGAGCTCTGCATAAGACAATACGTCAACACTGGGACATCCCCCTCCCTCTATCTCCTCCTCGTTACAGCTCTCACATATTCCCTCTCTATCTCATATTCTGCCTCTCCTTCTCCACTTCATTCCCTCCATCCCTCCGTCATTTGGTAACCTTGTTGAGGAACAAACCAATTTGCAGGATTGATTTGGAGCCTTGATGTGACGGGTGAGCAGAAAAGGCCTGAATAAGGAGTTTGCTCTCTCTCTCTCTCTCTCATTCATTTCTCACTCACCCCTCTCACCCTCTCCTCCTCCTGCTATCTCTTCTCTCTCTCTGCTCGTCTGCCACCGCAGGCGCAGGGCCTCAACGCCTGCCTATATCCATTGTGCTGCACATAAACAAGCTAATTACATTGACTGTATCGCCCATTCTTTAATTACACACCCATTCACTTAGGCAGCCGTTCATTTCCTCATCCACCCATTAACTTAGCTCTAATAGCACAGAGCGCAATCCAAAGGTCTGGAGTCTCTTGGAAGGTGTAATCAGATTGCTATCATTAACCGTGTTTGCACTGCAGTGTGTTGCGTCTCATCTTCTCTGTACTCGGGGGTGGGTGTGTGTGTGTGTGTGTGTGTGTGTGTGTGTGTGTGTGTGTAAGATCAGACTTTGTAAAGTCTGATCGCCCGCTCACACCCCCCCCCCCGACAGACACGCTCAAGTTCATTAATTGATTAATTATGTGAATTAAACTGAATCCGGTCGTATGAGTAATGTGTAAGGTGTGTGTGAATGAGTGTGTGTTGAGGCAGCATCATTATCAATCCACGTCCAACCTTGTGCAAAGGAGGTCTTTTCGATTAGCCATTATCGTCCCAGGAGACCACTGCGAGCTGGCAACAGAGGGAGGATAGAGGCCGGAGTTTTAGCTCCAGACCAAGTCTGATATTCTGATTAAAGGCAAAATGTGGCCGATCATTGAAACAGATTCATACAAGAGTAGTTCATATGTGGCAAAGGACAAAGGTTTTTGTTTCCTTTCACTGGCTGAAAAAGCTCACATTGGCAGTGGTAGTAGATTTAGTTACTAACTACTGTAACTTTTGGTTTACTTCATTGCTACTTTGCCAGGTTATACTGCCACACTGCAGTTCAGAGGTAAATCTTGGATGTTTCATTGCACGACATTTATTGGACAGGTTTACTTACTAATTACTTTTCAGATCAAAATACCTTTCTAAAATATAATGCATTGCTACCAGTGGCTCACAACCTTTCTGACTATTGAGCCCTTACAAAGCAGTGACCTTATTGAGCCCTTACAAAGCGATATCTATGAGTTGTCAGCAGTTCCACCACTATATTATAATGTTCACAAAATGCGAGATTGAAGAAAGATCCACAAAAAAAGAACACCAGTTCTAATTAATCCAAATAATAATTTACTTGATAAAACTTCAGAAAACTGCCTGCTTTAATTTTCTAGACCTCAGTGTGACTTCCTGAACTGTCTAGTTTTGTCTTACCTACAGCCCAAAACTCAAAGATATGCAATTGAATATAATTTAACAAAACTCTAGAAATGTATGTAATGTTTCCTTCTGTGCCTCAATCATCTCATGACCTCTCAAATGTATCTTAAGACCCCCTGGAGGGGCCTGACCCCTAGGCTGGGACAAATGTACAGTAGCTAACTGTAGAAAGTAGTAGCTCCAAATTGAGCAGCTACAACTGTAAAATGCTACTGGAACACTGCTAGATCAGTATTAATCAGTCACAGGGGGGAATTTTTAGGAATACATGAATGCATACATTTTCCGACACGTCCCCACGCAGGGGTTGAGCACTTGTTGCCCTCAGAGCCATTATGCAGAAGAAGATGGCTGACAATGACAATATCTTGCATCGCATTTCAAATCCACGTTTAAATCGGGCATGCTGGGAGTTGGTAAAATGTGACCTCCAGTCAGTGAACATGACGAGGCAAGCAAACAGACACGGGGAAAAATCTGTTCTGTATTCGGAGAATCATTCATTTATGATTTTCCCTTGTAAAATACACCTTCAATATTTCATAGTGTAATTCTTAGCATGGTACTACACTGACTGAATCCCCCAAAGAGCGTGCAGCTTGCATGACTGACTGAATGAACACACCCTCCTCTGCAAGCCATGCAGGAAGATCATTTGATCCATTGTTTGTGATTTTGTGAAAAAACCTTTAAATAGTTTTTTTCATCCGGCATTTCTAAATATTTAAAGACAAAGCAACTACTACTGTACGGGGACTTTCAACCATCACATACCAAAATTATTTCTAATTGAATCAATCCTTCTTCACTTTTGTCCCGGCCAGAAGCCAGCCATGCACTTAGTCACAATGCCATCCCCAACGCTGCTTTATAGGATAACACACTATTAAGCAGTCATTTACAGAGAGACATTATTCACCCAGCAGAGACACAGGGGACAGATGCACATCTGTCTGCACAGCGTTTACTCTGACTAGACTTCAGGCTGATTTTACACTCATCATTTCCTCTCTGTCAAAAACAAAGTAAAGGGCCGACTTCCTTGCACCTCTTCACCCACATCCTCTAACAAGATACTGAAGCAGGGCATCCGCTAAATTAACAGTGAGAGCTGGCTGTCACCTGAGTCCAATAACCCTCATCTGGAAGACAAACCGGACTTTATTATTGCTGCTGCAGTTCCTCTTGCGTTCAGCAGGGGCTGCTCCAAACACACAGGGAGCTCCTGTCGCCGCTCCTGCTGCTGCTGTTGATGCTCCAAAATGAACTTGTGTCTATACTCGCCACTCCATAATGCTCGGCTCTCTCCAAAGGGCCTCTTTCAGCGCGCTGAAAACCACTCCAGTCGTACAACAGCCACAAATCCACACAAGGGTTTCTTTCTGTGTTGCTCGTCATGCACCAAACTCCATGTTGTTTTGTGTATTTTAAGCAGAAATGTCCCATCATGTTGCATTATCTGATTTAAGGGTGCAGAGCTGGATATAAACCTAATGCAACAATAATGCAAAATGATATCCAGGGCAGCTCCAAAAGCTGTTTTTAAATTACTTACTAAGATATTTAGGTCCTGATTTTACAACATTTCTTAACCTTAATTTGGCCATGATGCATATTTGCAGCTTTTCAGTGTACATGCAGACCACACTCAGCAGTGTTGCATCAACATATTAGCTGAAATAGATAGGAAAAAGGAAGAGAAAACAAGCATATGGACATAGAGACAGTAAAAAACTGAGAGAGACACACTCAAAAATCAGATTAAGTCAGCATCAATAAAAAGTATCCATGACCAAACACTTCTTTATACTAAATTTACTAAAAATCTTCTGTTGCACACAGATAGTGTACAAGGAGATGAGAGGTTGTGTGTGTGTACGTGTGTGTATGTGTGTACATCCACTCATGCGTGTCTGCTGTTGTGACAGAGAGACATGACGGATCCCTCTTACATCAGTGGGAGGCCACCCGGCGCCAGATGACATGCATACACACACACACACACACACACACACACACATGCTCACAACACCAACAGTGACGGATGGACCGGCCACCTCCCTCATCACTCACTCCCACAGACAGAGGAGAGGAGAAAGAGAGGGATGGAGGGAATGAGAGGGAGCGGCAGCCGAAAAGAGGGGAGGAGATGAAAGAAGAGAAAGAGGAGAGGGGAGGAATGAGAGATGAGGAAGGAGAGGGAGACAAAGAAAGCACAGTAGGCTTTTACTTTCCAGTAATGACAGACACACACACACACACACACACACACACACACACACACACACACACACACACACACAGAAACACACACCCTCATGTCATTTCCATCCGTTGACACCTAAAGACATTATTCACAATTCATTCCCATTCGCGGGCGCGCAGCTGCCGTTAACCATTGAGCTTTCCGTGCGCTCAGCTGGGGAATTGATTCCATGTAAGACCTTTGTGAAAAGTCAACAGGCATTAGTCGAGAAAAAAACCTGGATTAGGCTTTGATTGGACGCGGCGACGCGGCGACGCAACCGAGCATGGAGAACTTAAAACGATTTACAAGCTGCGATCGGGCAAGCACAGGTTAATCCAGGGGCTTTAAGTCGCAGCCACTTATTGACCGCGTCCCAGAGGACAAATGTATTTCACACCATCAATAGAGCACATGCATGTGTGTGTGTGTGTGTGTGTGTGTGTGTGTGTGTGTGTGTGTGTGTGTGTTTGTACTGTATACGACTGGAGAAATACACGAGATGGGTTGAGTTTTTACAGCTTTCAGTAATGTGATGTTTGCAGTTGACATGTGTCAGCAACTACAACTGATCAATACTGGCTTTCCTGTCACAGTTGTAACGGCACCAAATGCACACTGGGAGGTTGGATGGCCTCATTCAAGCAAAATGGGCTTTTGCAGGCCAGCGCCAAAGTTTACGATCGATCGGACCGATAGATATTCAGGCTGATGAGCTTCAAATTCGGCAGAGGTGGGGCAATGTCACTGTTCATCACTGTCAAGTCAAAAGTGAGTCGCTGTAAGTCATTGCTAGGAAGTCGGGAGTCAAGCCCCAAGTCAGGACAGTCCACGGTCAAGACCAACAAGGATCCACTGTTATATCTCATATAATTCTCTGTCTGTATTATGTAATTTTTAAAATATTCTTTAACAATAAAAGAGACTTTGTTGGCTTCTTTTTTGACAGATTCATAAATGTGAACCAAATGCTCAGAGACAGGCCTACTGTGTATATTTTTTAAGTTCTCTAGCACACCTTAAAATCAAGAAGGCCTTGGGACTCCCATTGCAGCTTTGGTGACCCCTAGTGAGGGTCTTGACCCCCAGGTTGGGAGCCACTGTCCTTGGGGTCTATGGATGCTGAGCATAAAATTGCAATATCTGGGGAGCTTTGTTCCCCCAAAAAAGAAATAAATTACAATAGTGAAATGTTATTTACACATTAAGACTTAATCTGCTAATCATGCTTATGTACTTAAATAACATTTTACTTGGAATGGAGTATTTCCACAGTATTTTATTGTTGATGTGACTTCAGTAAAGGAACTGAATACAGCGTCTACCACTGTGTGCATGTTGCCATCCATTTAGTCCAGCCTGGTCATATTTTTGGCTCCAGTGTTCTCCAGCTGAGGCAGAAAGACAAAAATAAATAAAATGTAATAATTGAAAAATAAAAATATACAGCACATATATAAAAGAATTAAGTTAGAGTTTAATATTGCTTACATTTATTTACATTCATATAATATTTAAAATTAACGCTTTGTCACCCAGGGAAGGGGGTCATGTCATGGTAAAGGTCAAAAGGTCAAGTTTACTTCACAAGTTCATGTCAGTCGAGTGACTGTCTGTCAGATCACATCTTCAGCCTCCCCGTCTCCGTCCTGTCCCTCCTGTCTCATCATTTCACAATCCATTAAAAAAAGGAACTGTCGTTAAAATATCCCGCAGGGGGAAAACGTCTAAAGAGATGGCTCGGGTTATAAAAATATATTGGATTGATCATGAATCCTTTCATCCAAAAAACATTGCTTCAGTGGATATTTTGTGGTTGTGTAGACAGAAGTAGTTAGAGTTTGTGACATGACACAGGAAATTGGCTTGAAGAAGAGATCTGTGTACGATGCATTTACAATATATATATATATATATATACACACACATATATACAGTTTACAGTACACAGATACAACAGAAGCATTACCACTCAATGAGGCACATTAGCCTATAAAGGGATCGAACCTGTGACCTCATTAGCGTCATTAGCACCACGCTCTAACCAACTGAACTAACCAGCCATATATAAGTAAAGAATTTTCTATCATCCCAGTACATCTGATGAGTCAATATCAGTGCCATTTGATGTTGTGCTACAGCTGGGAGTGTTACTGTGTGTGTTAAAGGCCCCGGCTGTAAGATATAGAGGCCACTAAACACGTGAAAAACACCTCTCTCTGTGGCCAGTGTTTGGTTTGTCCCTTTTGGGCTACTGTAGAAACATGGCAATGTAACAACAGATAGAGGTTAGACGTAGAGATATCAAAGACTCATTCTAAAGTCACAAAAACATAATGATTCCTATATTAAGGTGATTATACACTAATGAAAACATAGTTATGAATATAATATTTAATTTCTGCCAATAGATCCTCCTAAATATTACACACTGGACATTTAATAAAGCTATGAGCAAAAATTAGGAATCAATCAGAACAATGAAGCAGTGGGAATACAGGATTTTGGCTGAGGGTAAACTTAACAGTGAAATACAGTGGGGCATTTTTGGCCCTGCATAGAGAATGATGAAATATTTACCTGCAGATGCAACTCTTGTCAGAAGGATAAGAATCAGCACTAAAAGCACACAGATCAAGGTTAGCCTTACAGGGGCTTATTTACCAGCAAAGCTGATTATTATCTGAACAAATGAGCAGGGAAAAAACCTAACTTTAATTGAGGACAAACAGCTGAGGAAGCATCACAGGAGCTTGCAAAATAATTGTCTAAAGATAGGAGTAATGATCATTTATTAATTTATGCACAACATGTAGCCCCGCTGGCATTCTCTGTAGTGTTATCATCAGCACTGCTCTTTCAAATTCTCTGCAGAAACCATCACTCAGCATTTAGTGAAGGAAACACTGAAGCTTCCATCCAGCATTGTATTCTCAGGTGGATAAACTAGCCAGCTCAAGTATTAAAAAAAAGGCATCTACATCTATAACCATTACGTGAAAAACAACCGCTGTCATTCAAAGCAACTTTGTCAAGTCCAGACGTAGCACCAGCAAACTGTGTGTACGCTTGAGTTTTAAAAGCAATATTTTTCTGGTTGACTTGTGCTACAACCGGTAAAGCAATGCTGTTAGGACAAAAAAAAAGATGCTTCACTGTGAAAAAAGGGATGTGTCATCTCCACTGTGGCTGTGTGCGAGTCTGCTGTATCACTGTAGGACAGCACGCTGCAAAAAATTACAAGGAGTGTAGTTCATATTCAAGCTCACTTTAAAAGGCCCTATTTCTTCTATTTACATAAAGACTCTAACTGGGTTTGATTTAGAGTTTGAATTAATGATGAGAGTTTATCATATCTGTAATTTATGGCTGCGTTTACAATAATGACGGATGTAAACAAACCTTTAACAGCACAAGAAAATAATATCCTAAATTAAGCTGTCAAATGTATTAGTCCACATTATGTGTTTTTTGCTCCACCATTTCATGAGGGGTAGCAGAATTGCAGTGTGGTGATGTGGGAAGGAGGGAGGGGACACTATCTGCAAGAAGGGGCAGAAAGTTGGCCAAAATGTTGATTTCTTTTTTCTTTCTTACAGCACCTTTAAATAAGGGGGCCATGAAGCCAAAACAATGAGCTGAAAGACGCTAAACCGCTCTGTAGAGTCGAGGGGACCTATGGCGGCTTTGTGGGGCTCCTCACAATGAGCGACCCCTTGAACATGCACAGTCATTTGATTCATTGTTTGACATACAAATACTGATCATAGCAGCTTTGAAATGCTCAGGAAAAAGTTGAATTTGTAACATCTAAAGCTGAGTAAACTCCATCTGCTGATGAAGATCATGTTTTGTGCTTTCTGCTCGCAGGTTCTCTGGATCCTGGTGGAGCCTCCTGCCATGGTCCTGCTTGACTGCCATTGCCAATACTGTTGTTGCTGTGCACCTGTCTGTCTGTCTGTCTGTCTGTCGTTTCTCTCTCTCTCTCTCTCTCTCTCTCACCCCAACTGGTCGGACAGACGACCACCCACCTAAGCCGGAGGATCTGTCCTAGGTTTCGCCTTTTAACAGGCGTTTTTCTTGCCTTGTCGCCAGTGCTTGCTCATGGTGGTACTGTTGGGTCTCTGTAATTAATGTTAAAGAGTTCGGTCTAGACCTGCTCTATTTGAAAAGTGTCCTGAGATAACTTCTGTTATGAATTGGCGCTATACAAATAAAATTGAATTGAATTGAATTGAATGTGATATAATCGAAAGCTCCAGAACAGCTAATGAACTTTAAGGTGGGACTGTTTTGTCAACTGCTGCGTCCAAGGTCAAGAATGAAGGTGGAAGAACCGGGTGGTTAACATGGGTTCTTCTAACTAGCAGAAACTATGGGTTTTGTTACTTTTAAACTCTGGATATGATGTTACTTACATCCTGTATCCCGGCGTGAAAAGTAAGAAAACAGTGGTTTCCGAATGATCTGACAGCTCTCCCGGCTCACCATGAATCAAACAGACCTCACAGCAACCTCACCGCTGGCTTTAAAGGTCTTTTCTCTGTAGCTCTCTGTCTGACTTCCACCTCTCTGCCTCTCAGTGCTCTTGTGAACTCTCATGAGTGTCTGCGAGTTGCTGACCGACAGAGAAGAGAACAAAGTTTTAAGCAGTTCAGGCCGGAGAGGGGTCCTCGTCTGTGCCAACATTCTGGCATTTACAGGGACGCCCTGAGGAGCGCTGGAGCTCGACCAGGGCCGATGCAGTCATAGCATCCAGAACACAAACGCACACGCACACACACAAACACGCACACACACACACACACACACACACACACACACACACACACACACACACACACACACACACACACAGGCAAGCAAAAGAAAAATCATCCAAAAGCAGATATGTAAACACTTGATATAATATCTGAGCGCACTAAAGGACAAGTAAACAAGACACGTGCATGAAACAACCCTTTGACACACGCAGACAAATGAGTGGAGACAAAAAAGAACACACACACACACACTCTGTAATGAGAACAGCTGGAGAGGGTGCAGGCGGGTGCACAAGGGGGAAGAAGCAGAGAGGGAGGGAGGGATGTCCTCTGCTTCTCACCTTGACTGCCAGACCCTCGCTGTGCGTTTGGGGATTTTCCAAAGGGAACCAGAGATAACCTGCCTTACCTCTACACTGAATTTTTCATCTCTCCTTCTCTATTCTCCCCTACTTCCTTTTCTTCCTCTCTCCCCATCTCTCTCTTTTATCCTCCTCTTTTTCTCTCATTTTCCGCTCAGTCTTCCTCCAGCCTTCACATTTCCTCGCATCTCTTTCCTCAAGGCCACACGTGTCTGCATGCTTATGCTGCCACATCAGAGGAGGAAGGTGTATATTTGTGTGTGTGTGTGTGTGTGTGTGTGTGTGACAAGCGGGGGGTCGATTAGAGTGCGAGAAAGGAAGGAGAGCAGAGGAAAGGAAACAAGAGTGCTGACTCAAAGAAAAAGAGACAAGCGGTTTCTGATTCGATGGGCCGGCGAGGAAGGTCAGAGGAGAAGAGTTGGAGGCAAGAGGAGGGGAGTGTGTGTGTGTGTGTGTGTGTGTGTGTGTGTGTGTGTGTGTGTGTGTGTGTGTAGGCAGCTCGGCTCTCTCAGGTCACACTGTAAGAAGACTTTGTTGAAAGCTTTGTTGAGGGAACGGACTAATTGCCAGTTTGCCACCTGTCAGGTGTGTGTGTGTGTGTCTGAGGGGACACTAATGTGTCTGTGTGGTGGCGAGGAATGGGGGCACTTTTATATACTACATGCCTACACTGTATAAACCTGTACTGTCATATGCGGCTGTTATTAACCTGCATATTCAACATACAGACTGGTACTGTATTACACAAGAAAACATGGTGTCATTGTGTGTATTGTAGACATGATGAAAATATGGACAGCTAAATTACCCATGACTCCATGGTTTTTATGTTCAATTATTATTAGATTAAAGGTTAAAAATTCAAGATGGTTATAAATGAGCAATGATTACTTTTTCGCACAAGAAGCCACTTTGAAGACCAATGGTTGTTAATTATTATAAGACATGAGCCAAATCTTGTTGTGGAGCCATTTTGCCACACCCATGTGCAAGACCCATATAATCCTTAAGTTTTTGCCACCAATGAATTTTGTGCCACATTTCATAGGTTTTCTTTCTAAAGCTGCGTAAACTCCACATGCTGATGAAGATCATGTGATGTGATTGAAAAGCTCCAGAACAGCTAGGGAAACTTTAAGGTGGGACTGTTTTGTCAACTGCTGTGGTCAAGGTCAAGAATGAAGGTGGAAGAACCGGTGTGTAGCTTTTGACTATTAATGGTGTAACTGTAAAAAGCAATGTTTTGATAAACAGATCCCTGTTTTGTTTGTATCTTGTGTCCGACGATTAACATAAATATGCACAAAAGCGCAAATGATGCAATACACATTCCTGCCGACTACAGTGATCTATACTGTGTCCAAGCCCTAAATCATGAAGCATAAGTAGACAGGTGGACCAAGATAGACGTGAGGATCATTTCAGCTGGAGAGGGTGAAGCCTGCATGAAAACTGGTGGCAGAACAGCACTTAGAATTGCAACAATGTGGCAACAGAAGGCATGAAGACAAAATATGAGGAAGTGTTATGAGGGAGGAAATGCATAAGCTAAGATACTTGTTCAGCATTAAGCAAACATACAATGTGTTTTTGTTAGAAACACTGTACAGTAAGGACTGTGAGCTGTGGGCGCTGTCCGAGGTGCTGATCCTGCAGCAGGAAGCAGGTAGGGAACTATCCTGGGTTCTCCCCTCTCTCTCCCCTGCTGACATCAGTGGATGACTGCTGCCAGCTAATAACTTACCATATCACATCATTATCTTCACTTGTTTCCTGACATATTAATATATGGCAGCTAACTCTGTAGTTCCTCTCAGCTCTACAGACCTTTACAGCATCTTTCAGCTCATTGTTTTGGTTTCATGGTGACTAACTGGTGAACATAGGACTTAGGAGTTGGTGGAGACCAAAACAGAGCTAAAAGAGAATACTGAACATACATTGATCAGATGGGCACAAACACAACTCCAAATGAATGACAATGTTGTTTTGTACCTACTGGATGTGCAAATGTTTGCTAATAAATTAGCTAGATCCACTACAAAATGTCAGTGTTATATTTACAGCTGGTTTCTGCTGCCCCCATGTGGCCAAAACATCCGTTTTTACAATTTTAAGCTCTTGTTGACAAACTTTATCGTTTACACAGTATAAAGTGGTGGTGGTGGGCTGTGCATGCATTTTATGTAGTGATGTATAGTAGATGAATATGGTCATATAAATTCAAGACTACAATGCATTTAATCATTTTAAAGTATGAATTCAAATGATAGAATTTCTAAAACATGAGTATCTTTACTTTGGATTCTGCCAGTTGCCTATAAATAAACAAAGAACGCGATTCTTAGTCTGAGTTAACAGGGAAGTTAAAGAAAACATTCCTCGATGAAAACTTGTCCAAGTAGATCCCCGCATGAATCCTGTGACCTATTCTTCACAGTAGCTCTGCAGGAAAACCAGTGAACTAAATATCTCACAGAGACCATCCCTGTACGCATACGCTCTCCCTCTCACACACTTTCCCTCTGACAGTCTCCACAGACAGGGAGGACCTGCTCGCTGTTATAGAACACAGCGCGATGATGGATGTGGTAACTCTCTATATCACCAAAGGCCATCCCTCCCTAATAACTGGTTTTGTAAGACACGGCAGCAAGAATGCCACAGCTTGGAATTTATAAAGCACAACTCCGCTCATATAAAGAAAATAATACTGTACTTTTCTACCCATTTATGCTTGATATCCTATAAAGCATCATATAAAACGTATCTAAGCATACACCCTGTCTTCTTGTGTGTGTGTGTGTGTGTGTGTGTGTGTGTGTGTGTGTGTGTGTGTGTTTGTTAGCACTGATCAGAATGCGGAGCGGGGCTCTACCCTCTCGGCTCATTGGGACAGTCGTAACTCTTGTCAAAATGCAGCAAGGCTATTGTGTTGGCTCTGGATGCAGCTGCGGCATTTTTAGGCGGATATGAAATCCTCCTCGTCTCATGTCACCTCCTCCTCCGCTTCCTCGACCTTCATGACGCCCCATATCTTCCTTTACCCATTCCCCTGTCCTTCCTTTCTCATCTTTTGCTCATATTTCCCTTCCCCTGTTCCCCCTCGTCCCGCCCTAACCCCCCATTTCCTTTCCCTCCTCTCTGAGGTTGGTCATGTGAGCAGAGGTGTTCCCTATTTAGCGGCCGGGGGCCTCCGTGCATCTCTAAAGGAGTCCCCAGTGGAGAGCTCAGAGGAGGCCACAAACAGTGCAGAGAATAGGGAGGGAGAGGAGGGAGAAAGAAACAACAAGCAAGTTAGAGGTATGGGAGACCCGGTAGGGGAGATAAATGGAAGAGGAAGGTGATCAGGGAATGAATAAGCACAGAAGTGTGAGTGTAGAAGCCTGTTTACACCAGATAGCGGCACAGTAAAATCCATCCGCACATCTTTCTGAGATATTTGGCTCTAAGTGCACGCTAGCTGTTAGCTTTGCTGCTAAAGGGAGTTTATTCAAACTATGTACAACTCCTGTCTTATACCTGAATGCAAAAACCTTGCCTCTTTTAAGGAAGCAATTTATGCATATTGCAACAGAGGAGGGTTAAATACCAGTGGATGGTGCCACACAGCGGACTGAACAAACTAAAGATCCTTCCTCCATTTTGAGATCTCCATTTCCCCTTTAAGACTGTTTGATATTGGTTCCGCCACGTGACAACTGAACAACTAACTTTGTTTTTGTAGGCACGACCACGATGGTTCCCGAACCTCAGCCAAGTCATGTTTGTACCGAAACCTAACCAAATCTTTACTACAGAGTTGTCACATCATGAAAGGGATTTTCGTTTATTCCACTGAAATGAATTTATTTCACTGCAGAACATTGCTGTTTTACATGCAGTTGTGACCAGGCCTTTAGCTGGAGATCAGAAGAGTCCAGTCATCTCCAGAAGAGGATAAAAAGGGCAGCCAGGATGTGTCATCTAACTGCAAGAAAATCTTGTCGGAACTCATTTGAACTGATGTTGGTGATCTAATAATAAAAGCACCATTTATTTGAATCCTCTCAGGACAACACAATTTTACATCTTATACATTAAATCTGTTTCCTCAAGCGTTCCAACATGCTATCGCTGCACATGCTGTAGCTATGTTTACCTCCTCCACTGAAATTGCTTGTGAAAAGAGGCGGAAAATGGGCTTTATTTCTGCCTCCCTTCCTCCCCACTGATGATTCTCAGTATTGGGTCGCAAGCGGAGCTGTGTTTGTTCATCCTCTGAGTGTAGATCCACAATGTCATCTGTAGGAGTAAAGTTTTACTTTGCTAAACTTTCCCCTGTTAACTGCGGAGAGTTTGGCCAGAGCTGGTCCTGGGTATCGGAGTCCGGCCCAATTATGTCTGCCTGCCTCTGTCAGATTGTTTATACCTGGCTGCACATGTGTGTTTGTGGGGATGTGGAGGGTAGCTAAATTGCACAAGGGATTGTGTGTGTGTGTGTGTGTGTGTGTGTGTGTGTGTGTGTGTGTGTGTGTGTGTGTGTGTGTGTGTGTGCACCTTTTACAGCATCTCAAAACACCACGCCGCCACCCCTCCTTCCTCCCACCATCCACACATCACTCCTCCCTCCCTCTCCTCTGCCATCTCTCTACCCGGGAGGCTTTTCCAGAGCACACGGCTAATAAAGTGGGCCAGGTCCGCGGCTGGGTGCTATTTTTATCAGAAAGCAATTTTCAGGAGGTGCCCACAGGTAAGCGGGTCCCAGTGCCTCAGACAATGGAGCCATGACAAGGAGTTCCCCCCCGCCATTAACCTCTGCTGAGCTTCTCCCGAACGCCCCATTGCTCCAGGAGCACTGTGCAGCCACCACATAGACCTGTATTAATATCAAGACCTAAGAAGACCATCCATTGCGCCTACATTTCTTGAGACAAAATGATTGCTATTTGCTCTGGAGTGCTTTCTCTGCATGTATGATTTGACATTGGTAGGGTGTGACATGATAAAGAGAGTGGCAGTGGGTGGGGAATGAAGAGATATACTGTACCAGATGAACCAGATGAGCAAAGGTAGTGCAGAGGTGAATGTGACTGAAGGAATGATGAAGAGGAGGTGTGTATTGTTGGGGGTGTGTAAAGACAGATGGATACACGCAGCCCATCTGGCCTCTCTCTTTATACAGCTGGACCAGCCTGCTCTGCAATGAAAGAACTTTCTGTTTGTGCATGTCATTACCACAGAGTCAGGCTTTAGTTATTACAGATGAATATTATCACTGAACTGCGGCAAAGTGAAATGTTTAAGTATACAACACAATGCAATATAGTTTCTTGTCCCTGTGGGGACATTTTAGACTCATAGCAGCCTCCATAGTAGTCCAGATGTAGGTCACTCAGTAGGGCCGTATTGGAATCTCTCTTCCCTCTCTCACATTATAGTCCCAGGTCACATTTCTTGCCTCATGTGTCGCATGGGAGGGGTGGAAAAAATAGCATGAACACCTGTACAAAACCAAGCAATGCAGTGCAGCGCCACCACAAACCAGGGTAGACTAATACCACAAGGCTATTAGATTAGATTGAAATATATGCAGTGATGGGAATATAAGTACAAAGTACAGTTTTGTAGTGTTTGCTCGTTGGCTACGCTCCGTACTCCTGTGTTTTACTGTATGTCGCCATTGTACAACAGGCATTTGTTTTCTGCTTGCTTCCTCATTCTTTTCGTCTTTATATATATATATATATATATATTTTAAATACAACATCTGATCAGATTATAAAGTACGATCCACTGTTATAGATTAAACTGCCTAACAGTGTACAAAGCAGTTAAAATGAGCTCTACGACCAACGCAACATTCACAAATCATCACCTTATAAAGTTGATATGGCATATCCATTAGACACAGAGTCATGTTTCTTCTGATTGATTTAAGTCCAATATTTACTCCCCTTTCAACTCCTGAGGGGAATATCTGGCTCTTTAGCAGCTAAATGCTCCACTGGTGACAATTCTCTGTGGGTTGGTCACGACGAACACTCCCTTTCACATTACATGACACGTTTCATTTGATCCGATGTTACTATAAAAATTGATTATTAATGCAGCTTTAAGTAACCTTTTAATGCAGGAAATGAACTGGTAATTGAGTATTTCTACTGTGTGGTATTTTTTTATTTTATTTATTAGGACCAGTGAGTATGATTTGGTGGCATCTAGTGGAGAAGCTGAAGATTGCAACCAACTGAATACAGCTCACCTTCCAAGCAAAGTCTAGGAAAAACTACGGTGGCAGCGGAACTGTAGAGCCAGTGTTCGCTTTGTTCATTCTGGGCTAAACATGGCAGGCACCCTCTGTAGATAAAAACTGCTCATTCTAAGGCAACAGAACCACTTTAAAAGGTCCAGTGTGCAACATTTAGGAGGATCTATTGGCAGAAATGGTATATAATATTCATAGGTGTGGTTGCTCATATCCCCATGTCTCCCCTGTATCCCACATTTCTAATCAGCATGAATCATATTATCATGTTACATCACTCTGTCATCCCAAAGCATGCCACCTACATGTGTCTTGCACTTGCTGCATTCTGCCCTTACAATTAACATTCACCTGGGACAGCTGTCACTGTTTTGGCACCATGACAGTTTTGCTGAGCCAGCAAGACCAAAACGGAAGACACAAACTAACATTACTTGATTGGTATCCGGGGAGACGCTTCCTTTCAGTCCAAATATGAAGGAACACGCTGTCACAGAAATGTATTTAAAACATGTTTTAGTACCTGTACGTGTCTTTTCTACATTACTGTCAGCTCATATTACATCAAGAGATGGATCCTAGAATATACAGGAACAGACGTAAAAAATCTGAATTCTCTGAACGTGTATTGTGTGTATGGAGGACAAAGGGAGAGAGGGGAAAGGAGAACAGAGAGGTAGAGGACGGAGCTAGGACAAGGACAGCAGATAAGGGACACATGAAGACAGGGATATATATTCTGAATAAAAGAGGTTCACAGGGTGACAAGAAGCAAGGGAGGAGGAGACGTCGTGATGGCAGAGAGGAGAGAAAAAGACAAACCACAAGAGAGGCCAACAGACACAAATGGCCGGACAGGGAGCGAGACAGACTGACAGGCGAGTAAAAGCTGTACAAGTGAGACAGAGGGGGGGATAAAGGGAGATGGGGGGAGGGAAGCGGGAAGAAGGATGAGCATGGTGGCGGTTGTTGCTCCCAGCGGAGACGTTATGTTCGCTACGAGTCTGGGCCTGTCAGGCCATCCTTCTCCCACTCTCTCCCTCCCAGCATCCATTGCTGCTCCTCTCCCCTTCTCTCCTTCCAGCATCCTCCCTTCTCAAGACAGCGACAACAGCCAGCCCTGTTTGTTATTACTAGTGGTAAGAACCAGCCTGTCCTGTCAATCAAAATGCCCCGCCGCCCCCTCATCCTCAAGGAGCTCGAGGAGCCCCGGCCTTGAATTCAGATTCAAGTGTGTTGTGTGTTGTATGGATACACACGTGCATGCATGACAAGGACAAAAATGTCTGTCTGTTTTTTTCAGTTTCCATCCCGTTTCAAGCTCGTATGTTATGATAGGTGTCTCATTTCAAACTAAAACTCCATTTCCATCCTGCACATTTTTAATGGAAATGCATAAAAGAAGGGATGCTTTGTGGTGACTCACTCCTCCTGTTCTCCTTCTCATCTCTATTATCATCTCCTTTTATCCTCCTGAAACAAGAGGCTCATGTAAGGACAAAAAGGACATTCGCTCCATCATTTAGCCTGTCACTCCCATTCCCTTTTTATTGATCTTGTGCACAACAACTCACAAATTCACAAAGAGATTAAGGCGTTGCAAGTTATTTTTTTAACAGCAGGATTGCTCTGTGGTGGCGTATGAGTTCATTCGTCCCTCCTGAGGAAGAAGCTCCAAAGTGTTACTTATGTTTGGCTTCCTATAGCTTCTCTATCAGCAGATGCATCAACTCTCAAGGCAGAAAAAGTTCACCCCTCTTAGGTTCCTGTTTACTTTTCCCCAATGTCCTGGCAGGAGCTGCTTTCACTGCCGCTGTGTTAAATGTGTCTGGAGGTGTAAGTGTGTCGTCTGGTTAAACGTAGCCAGAGAGGGGAGTTGGGGGATTTACAGCGCTTGCATGTGATCAATAATTCATGCTGTGTGTTTGCAGGGGAAACACCACTGTGCAAACTAAAGTAATCAAAAGTAGATATTCACTTTGTATTAAAGTCTAACTGAAATGTAAATTATGTATGCCATTGTGCATTTTCAAAAAAACTACTTTGGACCTATTTGTGGAGCAACCTCCAAGCTTCAAGCCTCTGGATGAGTGTTCCCCTCAACTCCTTCCTGTCCATGCCTATAAATGGTGACACAAGGCTACCCCCCCCCCGTCAACAAGTTCAAATAGCATTAGCTATCAACTGTTAGCAATTCAAGCCATCTGTCCCTGACATCATTCGGTAGGCTCCACATGTTGTTATGTTTGCGGCCCAGCTTGCTAACGGTAGCTCTGGTTCCCATTAGACCTTGCTTTTCGCTGATGTTATTTCAACACCTGCTGAGTGATACTGTAAACTCCTATACTCAGTGTTGTGTTCGTCAGACGAGGGGGGGTGGGGGGGTCTGGCAACTGGTTGATGGCCAATGAGCTGACTGTCACATTCACAGCAACTTACTCTGTACGTTACTCTGTGGTTCTAATTATTTCTTCCTTTCAGTAATTACAATTTTGACCACCACTCAAAAAGACACCAAATATATTTATGTCTTGGCAAAAATTCATTATAATTTTGGTTTCACTTTAAAATGTGTGTTCAAGGGTGATTTTATTAAACAAACATAGGGACCCCATGAGTTGGAAAGGCAGCCTAAGAACTACATTTATATGAGTGGACCCTGGTTCGAAACATTGCTGTGTCACTGAGAAACAAAATCTCTAAAGCAGCTGTTCTGTAGCCCCCCAACCTTTGACCTCCCTGTGGAGGAAACAGGGGAAATAAAATTTCTCTATAGGCATAAATGACCTTGACCAAAAATTGCTTGTGGGGCCATCCTCTAATCACTTGTTTTCCTCCTTGAGGCCGGGATTACTGGCTAATTTATCTTATATCAAACAAGGAAAGTAAAACAATCAAGCACATTTCAAACTATACTGAAAGAACTGTGTCTCTGGCCATAAACTGAGGTCACCGCAAATATTTGAAATATTTATAAAAGGTGACATCATTAAATTAGATTAGGTGATTAGATAAAAGTTCAGTGAGCCTCATGGGGAAAATGAGTTGTGGCTGCAGAGGAGTAGAGAATATAAATGAGAAGAGAACAAACAAAAAAACTACTGAAGATAACACAAAAAATGACAACAAAAGGACTTTGAATGAGAACGGTGCAGCTGATAAATAAAGATAAATGATGGTGTTTTGGAAGGCCACGCTGGAAAACTACTTTTCTCATTTCTCTGAGTCATTACTGGCAAATGTACAGCTGGGAGGAGGTACTTCATTTTCAAATCCTTTAAATAAGTGTTGTAATTATCTGCTTGTGTGTGTATGGTTGCAGAAGGGAACACGTCTGCCACAGAGGCCCATGAAAGATTAATGCCGAGTAGCCACTGGAACACTGCCGCAGCCGAGGTGAGCCTTTGTTATTGCTCCGAAGAGGAAACACCTCTCCACCTTGGTTACATGTATTTTCGTCTGATGTCCCTGGAGAATACTCCTTGATTTGAGCTTGGGAAAGCAAATCATGAGGCTGTAACTGTCATGGCTAGTAACTACGTTTTGAAGCAGGAGACACTACATGCTTTAAAGTGCCTTTTTTTTTAATCTAACCTACAAATTCTGTGCTGTAGATCAGGGGTTTCCAAAGTCTAAGACTGTGGGCCTATTCTCAGATAAAGCTTGAAAAACGGTGAAACTGTTTGGAGCCCCACTGGGGAGGTCCGCCTCCCACTTTGAAAACCTCTGCAGTAGATATATGTAGCACTTCCCTGCCAAGGTAATCCAGGCAGGTCGTATATAAATGCTATTTGTAGGAGACGTGGTTGTAACAGTGGACAGCACTTATTCTTTAAATCTAAATTAACCTTTTTTTGTCCACTTGAGGGCAGCAGACAAGCTGATGACCACCTGGGCACCCTGGTGGTCATAATGTTTTGCAGCCCCCATACCAACAAACTGGGATGCACTGTGTGTTCTAACACCTTTCTATCAGAACCAGCATTAACCTTTTCGGCAGTTTGAGCTACAGTTACTCGTCTGTTGGATCGGACCACGCGGGCCAGCATTCTCTCCCCACGTGGATCAATAAGCCTTGGCCACCCATGACCCTGTCTCCGGTTCACTTTTCCTTCTTTGGACCACTTTAGATCGGTACTGACCTCTGAAGACCGGGAATACCACCACAGATACCACCCAGTCGTCTAGCCATCACAATGTGTCCCTTGTCAAAGTCGCTCAAACCCTCACGCTGCCCATTTTCCTGCTTCTAACACATCAACTTGAGGACAAAATGTTCACTTGCTGCCCGATATATCCTACCTACTGACAGGTGCCATGATAACCAGATAATCAGTGTTATTCACTTCACCATCAGTGCCCAGAATGTAATGGCTGATGAGTGCATGGTGAACATGTAGCAAACTATTGCTTATTTGAACACAGCAGTCACAGAGCATTGTAAGCATTTATTTAGAGTCATGTTTCTGACCACATGACAAATTTAAGTCCGATATACATTGTTTTAGCAAATTGTCAAAGTAATACTGGCCCTTTAGCTGCTAAATGCTTGTCTGTCTGCCATTTGGTGCTGAGCAGGTTGTGTACACTGGGTATTTAGGTATATTTCATACTTAAAACACAAGCTACATCCTTCCAGAAATACTTTCTCTGTACGTCTGCTGACAGACAAACATCAAACGGTACCAAAAACATAATGGCGGAGGTAATGAGAGCAGTCAGAGTAAACTAAAGCAGTAAAATTGTGGGCCGTAAAAACCAAAACAATGAGCCGAGAGACGCTGAAGTGCTTGGTACAGCTGAGTTGAACTACAGAGTAGGGTTCGATTTTCTGTGCATTTGTCACTACAAGCGACCTTTATGCACATACACGTAGTCATTACATGTGTTGTTGATGTAAAAATATTTATAATAGCAGCTTTAAAGGAGAATAACAGCTATTTGGCATTATAACCTATTCACCTCAATGGCTGACCCATATTGTCTCCCCCTTTTTTTGCTACCCTTACCTGCCTTTCTCTCATCTCCCCACAATGCAGGGCAAACAAGCGCCCTCAAACTAACAGCCATTATCTCAAACATCTCCCTCATTATAAATCTTTAAAGAAAGCACACATAAGAAATTAAACAACAACAAGAGTTCCCCCTTCTCCCACGGTCCCACAGTGCAGTTTCCACTACAGCAAGCAAAAGGAAATGTGTACCTGTGACCTAAAATGGCACATGTGCCAAAATATTTTATTTTTCTTCATGTCCATGTTAAAATTTCACATTGAGGTTATTTCTTTGACTGCTTATGCTTGCTAAAATCCCCCTTACCCTTCAGGGGATGACGTAGGAGCCTTGTTTCCTGCACATGCTAACAGTTGCATAACAGGGTGTTGAGGCTCCGCACTGCCTCTCTCCGGACCCTGAGGGCAACGAGCGCAAAACATGCTTTCCTCCTCTATTTCTGTTCTCCGTCTTCTTCTCTATCTCTCTCTCTGGTATTCACATTTGCACAGAACAATAGCAGAGTAGGTAGTTTAAGGTGAAAGGAGGGGGAAAAAATCCTCCTCCTCCCTTTTGTCCTCCCTCCTTTCTCATCTCAGAGGGATTTTCTCTAACACCCCCCCCCCTTTCCTTGTGGTTCTTTCCCTTAGTGAAAATGGGTCACCTTTCTTCTGTCAGGAGAATGCCTGGGTAAGTATAACCTCTATATCTGTATGTGTGTATGTGCATGCAAGGTTTTTACTGTCTAGGGGGGTTCCAAGCCCTGGAAAAGTCATGTGCAAGGACCATTTTCTGGGGCTCATTAGGGGAAAAGTTTAGTTTTTTGGGGTTGGAGGGTTGGAGGGTTAGAGTTAGGTTAAAATATGGATTGGGGCTACTTATGACATTTCAGCAAGTTGCACTAACAGTTAAAACTACACTACTTCAGGGGAAATTCTGGTATTTTTTAACCTGTCTCTCATCATCATCATCAATTTTCCCTTATGGCTTCTGTTGTAGAGAATCAAGAGACTCTGGTGTGGGATTGTATGTTGGGGCAAGCAGGCTTCCCCAAAGCTTTTCAAATAAAATAAAAATGTACATAAATAATTTCATGATTGCGCAATGGGCAGCACATGCTCTGCTGCAGCAGATGGAGGACTTTTGTGTATGAGTGTTTGTGTGTTCTTTCCAGGCTGACTTTCCATTGTTCTACCTGATAGAAACCCTGTATCTCCTCTCCTTGTCTCTGGCAGTATGCATGCGGACAGCGTCACTTTGAAGTGAGCGCACCGATGCACTTCAAACAAGATCTCACACACTTTGCTTGTGTGCCAAGAGGGAAAAAAGGCTGAAAAAAGAGCTTTTCTCCGCATCCTTATAGAGTGCACTCTGATCCACCCTCTGTCTCTTTATCTTTTCTTCCATTTACCCCTGAAATCCATGGCTCGGCTATGCCGCTTTTCACTGCATATCAATGCAAAATAACTCTCTTGAAGCACTGTATGAACTGTTTCACAAGTTGTAGCATACAAGTGCTGCTGTGACCGACAGTGGGAAGAGAGTTTCATGCACAGATGCATGCAGACACACAGTTTCAGATGTCACCACCTCAGCCTGTCGCTGTGCAAGTACAAGGGAACACATTGTTTGTTTTACATCTGAGCAATTTCTTCTTTTGTTTGTGGTCAGTAAGATAGTAATGATAAAAATGACAATAAAAGCTAAAATATTTACTATTCATTTTTAGGAAAACATTTATATCCACTTGGGCTTTAGTTGAGTTTATCCCTGATCTTGGAAATAGTAGATGGACACAAAAAGTGTAGTATATGGACTATCATCCTATCCCTGGTGACAGCTGGCACAACTTGCATACTCAGTTGCACTGTTATGGTTAGAAGAGAAGTATGTCTGCCTATGCAACCAAAGCCATATTTAATTTGACACATGAGGCTTAAAAAAACAGAGGCACGCTGTACAGTTGTAGAGAAACTCAACATTTAAAGGCAACAAAGTTCAAAACAACTTTAAGAAGGACAATTGTCATCTTTGACTTTGTCTAACTTCAAAGTTTCACTTTTGTGACTTACTGTAAGTTGGAATAACTTTTTAAATACCTAAATACAGTGCATGCTGCTGATATGTGAATAAGCTAGCAGAGTTTCTAAACAACTTAAAGGACCAGTGTGTAGGATTTAGTGCCATTATATTGGTAAAGATGCAGATTGCAACCACTGGAATACAGCTCAGTCTCAGTCAAGTGTGTAGGAGAAACTACAGTGGCTGTATTTATTAGATCTTATGCCAAAAACTTTTTACAGTCCACAACCCGGTTATCTGTAAGCTTCTTAACTGCCATATGATAAATAAACCCAACTGTATGGTGAATTACAGTATCAACACGCTGAACATTCGATGAATGAATGAGGACTAGACAATATATACTGTTTATAAATGGTGATCAGTATGTCTGATTTGTATTGTTTTGCTTTACAGTGGCTGTTAAGTATATGCAAAATGTAGCCTGGTCAAAGCAGATGAGACACAAGCAGCGGCCCAGCAGTATGGCACTCTTTTGTGAATTACCTATTTCCACTGCAGTGATCAACAGTGTGTGGTAAGTTACAGTACAGATTTCAGCTCTGATGTGGGAATAAATAATAAATGCATTTTTTGTTCTTCTGCGACTTTTTAAAGGCAACATAAAGTTGTGCGTCATCACAAGTCAGTTTGACATCCAACTGATGTTGCCACACAGACTGACTTAAAAAGCTTTCAAAACCACAAGCAACTCCAGACATATTTTCTGTATTACCTTCATTTCAAGAAACACTACAGCAACATTAAGAATGCATGTGCTGCTGTCACACACTGCCTGTACACTGTGTTTAATCAACTAAGTACAAGCAAACACAAAGCCAGCGGAGGGGTGGCAGTTTTTCACCCAGGACTGGTGTAATGAAATCACAAATTAAGTTTTTAAAGGCTTACGGCATTACTGTACTGTATGTGCTGACCGTACCGAAGTGTAGAGGTAGCCCTCGCTGTTCATGGCAACGTAGAGCCCTGTCTTGGTGCTCTGGATGGCCACTATCCTGAGCCCCACAGGAATCAAGTTGAACTGCACTGCAAAAAAACAAAAAAAAAAAAAAAAAAGAGAGAGGCAGGAGTGGTGTTAGAGCAATCATTCTTTCTCTTAAATGCTCACAGTGCTTCCTCGTGGCATAAAAAGACAATTGCTTTCCAGATGTCTCCTATTTCATCCTCCCTGTTGTACAGTATATCTGTCAAAGGCGGGGATAGAAAGTGTGTGAAAAAGAGAGAGGGAGAGGCAGGGAAGGATTAGGGGAGGGAGATTTAGGGAGGAATAAAGTCTGGTTGCTGGTACACCGGAGGTCAGACAAAGACAGGAGTGACAGTATGGAGAATTCCCCTGCTGGAGAGAGAGAGATAGAGAGAGCATAGCTTAGCAGAGAGCTTTAAGAATACAGTACATTAGAAAGTGACATCTCCTGAGCCCGCTTTGAATTCATTTCCTCTGTCCCGACACAGTAAACAGCACTTTGTAATGCAGTTCGCTGAATCCCCTTCATATGGAACCTTGGATTTCTTATGTGCATAGCTCTCCATATAAACTAGCTTTAACCTGGCCACCAAAACAGCACTCACACTGTGTGCTTGAATCTGTTGTCCTGAGTGGTGTTGCCCACATGTTCTTGAAATTAGTCAGGGTGTCTTTTTTTTTTTCTGCCCATGCATGCAGATACTTGCCTGTGTATATACATGTGCTTGCCTGTGTATGCAGATGTGTGTTTATCCTTTCTCCGACCAGCGCGAGTGTGCACCATCCAAAGCAGTGCCTTATAAAATGTGACACAGTAAGTTGAGTGATACTGACAAAATGGCCTCCGGCTGCCAGCTGCTCTGTGGTCACATTAACCATATTGGTCACGATGACCGAACGCTACCGTGACGATTAGTGTCCCTGAAGCCTTTGAATTGGATCTGGGATGAGTAAGACAACCAAAACAGATGAGCTTCAGAGGATCGGACACATTAGAGCAATAATGAAATTAAAGGAATGTTTTTGGCCATTGTGCTTCTTTGCTTTTTTGCCTAGAGTATGCTAGAAAATCAATACCACTCTTGTGTCTGTGCACTGGGACTTATGTGCTGTATCATTTTCTTTCTAGCGACATCCTGGAATCTTATCATCACTGAGGTTGCCAGGCACAACTTTTTACATTTCTGTTTGTGTATGGATTACACGCAAGATAGACAGAAGTGTTGATTAGTAAGTTTTAGAGGTGTCAAAAAGCATATTTTTGTACTTTTGAGTGAGCAAGGCTAGCTCCCTGTCTTATGTAAATGTTTTGTAAATGTCTGTCTTGTGAAAGCACTTTGAATTGCTTCTTTGTAAGGAGTTATACGAGTAAACATACCTTGTTTTTTTTTTATTATTATTCTTTATGCGAAGCTAAGCTAATTGACCCCCAAGTGCTGGCTCCACAGCTAACGCATAGACACATAGTGGTATCAATTATTCATCTAACGCTCGAGAAAGCAACTAAGTGGATTCCCCAAACTGTTCAAACTATTACTTAAATTCCTTTAAAGGAATGTTTAACGATCTCTTTAAAGGTCAGGTCAAATTAATAATAATTTTTGAGCTTGGATGAAATAGTTTGGAGCTCCCAACACAATATATTCACCAGTGGATGGAATAGCCAACTCAAGTTCAAACTACTATATTTTAGGTTGACCATGAAAACAATCATGAGATGTGTTAGAAAGCTGAGGAAACAGCTGGTCATGGACCTTGAGTTGAGATTCTTTAATTCTAGTCATATATGAAATGTTCTTATATGAGTGAACACAAGAGGACTCAACTTTTGTTGGTAGGGATTGAGCCTGTGACACGGGTGTAACACTCTCAGTAGCCACACGCCTGCCCCGCTGATAGACCATCAAATCTTCCCGAAAGGAGCATCATATCTGTTCAGTTCTATTTGACCCTCTTTAGTTAATACCTAATACAGAACTTTTGCTGAAGTCATGTTTGCCCAACTCCTCCAATAAAACAAATGTAAGTCTTTGGATCAACTTTTCTTTAAATTCTGGTCCAAAATATAGAAACCAGCATCATTATGATGCAGTTTGCAGCACATTGTAGGTTATTTTATTCTTTCTTTGACCAATTACAAGTGTGCATTATAGAGTGACAGCTTGGTTGTCAAAATGACTGATTTCTAATAGAGATGAAAAATTCTCAGGAGTATGTTTTAGATTCATGGAGCCATTAGCTGCTATTAAACAAATCAATTTCAAATCAAAAGTTCTGCCAACATAATGGATGGAAGTTAAGTTATCAGACGGAGATAGAAAGTCGATGCTGGCCATAATGGGAAAAAAATCCTGAAACCTTGTCAGTCTTATTTTTGATGGATATTGACTTTTTTTGTGTCAGGAATTATCAAGAAAGATTTGGTTTCACGATTTCTTCCACATCCAGTTGAGGGAATCTTACAAGTTACAACTAAATTTAGGCAGAATGTGGACTGAAAAGTTTTTTAACATTTTTACTGCTAATATGAGAGTAGTCAGATTTTACTGCAATCTCACATTAAACAGGAATAATAACTCAAGTAAAAATAAAACAAAAAAAATGAAATGTGTGTCCAATGTGTTGGTGCAAATGAAAACAGCACGTGTCTCACCCCCTCTTTCTCTCCCTCCTCTCTCTATCTTCAGGGCCCTGCTCCTATTTGCTCGATCGATCCCTGCATCTCAAACAGTTGGTTTCGCAAATGAACAAGGTGTCACCAAAGACCGTGGCTGGGATGACAAATAGAGCAGGGCACACACACACACACACACACACACACGTCGCCTCCCTCCTTCTCGCCCTCCTTCTTCCCTTCACTATTGTTTCTCCCTCTCTTATGTACATCAGCAGCCTTACCGTGGTGTTGATGACCCCACGTGACCTGCTGCACACTGAGACACACACGGAAAGAAAAACACCGCCACACATGCAGCACTGCGCTGCCCTCAATAATAAAATGAAGAATGAAGAGAGCATATCTCGTGCACTTTTTTATCTCTGCATACTGAAGTGATGTGAGAGCAGCACTTCATATATAAAGAGTTTGGATGATTTGTATTTTTTTTCCCCTCTCCAAAACCAAAAAAGGAAGAGTAAATGTGTAAGGAAAGAATTAGAAAAGTGTGTTTGACTGCTCTGAAGTAAGCTGTGATTGTTAGCATGTGCAGCTTACTAACTTACAACCTACAGTAGTAACTGGGGCGTTACTTCCAAAGTGGTGGTTCCACTGGTATTACCAGTATTATTGTCTAGAACTGTCCCGGTTTCATGCTGGGTCAAGAGTCCTGACCAATATCTGTAAAACATTATTATGTCCTGGTTTTCAACATTCACTACCAAACTGTACAGGTTTTCACCACAACTAAATAATAATTATAATAATGTACTTGTTTTCAGCGCTTACATTAAGGTTTATGATGTTCTCTCCCACTCATTACCTCAAACAACAATGCCTGTACACATTTGAATTAAACACTGATTTCTCTGTATGTGTGTCAATCAATCAATGTGTTGTTGTCAAGGATGTTGGTAGCCTGCGGCTTTTTCTAATGGAACCTGCTAGTATGCTAGCAACGTGCACATACACAGGGCCCCGATCTGGTGCTTTAATATGGTCACCCTATATGACACAGTACATTGTTTTTTTTTTGGGGGGGTTATGTAAAAAAGGTCTTGCATGCCTCCTATGCTGCTTTGAGTAACATTGCTATGCTCATCCCAAAATGTCACATTCACCAAAAACGAGTTAGTTCTCAGCCTAAAAAGTATTTTGGGTTGTTAGAATACAAAAAAGTAACCTCAGTCTTGCTTGACAAAGTGGGAATGCTAAGCAGCCAAACAGGGTCATGTTAGAACGAAATACAGTCTGATTTTAGTTTTTCATCATACATACATGTTGGATGCTGTTTATTTCTACATGGATCATCATCTGGTTAGGAAACTTACTTTTTACATGTAACAGTAGCTTTAGCCTCAGCCTTTTAACACAATATCAAGTATGTAGCAATCAGATGCATAAGACCCTTTCACAGGGTTCCTGTTTTAATACTAGTCAGCTGGAAACATTAAAAAGTTGGCCCTAGAAAACGTATGAAACTAATGTTAGCTTAGTTAGCTAGCTAGCTAGAGCTGAAAAAAAAAAACAAAGAACAGGTGATGTCACTGGCTAGAAATCAGAATCCATTGTTTCGAAAATCAGGCTTTAGGGCTTCAAGTTGTAAATCTACCCATTATTGTAAACTCTGTACTGCCTGAAAATGGAAAGCTTGACAGGCGTAGCAACAGTAATGAGCTTAGTGAACGGTCAATTATTTCATCTCTTTTCTCTCTACATCCATGTCTCTTTATTTCCCCTCCCCTAGAAAGAGTTTGCTTCCTTTCTCACCCCCAATCAAAAAGAGCTTTTCTTATCAAACGGATCACATAACGTTATGCCTGTATAATAGAGGCATCCCATCTCTCTTTTGTTTTCCCTGTTTCCCTCATCGCTCTCTCTCCGTCCTTCCATTTGACTCACTTTTTTCTCTGCAAACTCGCAGAGGAGGTCGCTGGATTAATCAAAAGTCTTTTGAGGGAGAGACGGAGGGAGGGGAAATGAAGGGGAAGGAGGAGGGTGTTGCCAAATCAATCCCACAAGTCAATTTGAGGCTTGAGATCTCACAATAAATAAACAAGGAGAAAGTGGAGATGGAATGAGGGAGAGGAGGGGGAAGCAGTAGCAGGACACAAAGTTAAGCTGTGCAGAGGTCATCTGCAGGCCTGCACACTGCGCTGCCGCTCTGCAGCGCCGTATTGTGCAGCCCAGTTGGTCTCTACTGGAATGAGAAGAGGATTATAGTCATCTGTAAGAAGTCACGCAGAGTTTAACGGCTGGACAGGCACCAGCGTCCTTTATTCTATTTCCTGTTTGAATGAAGCTGAGTGGACGAAAGCATTGTGATGTGACAGAAACTTGTAAAATGGACTCATTTCTGGATTATCTCTAAATTGTTATTCACTCAAGTCGAATAAGCTAAAAGAAAAGCTAAACGAGATCATGCTCTCAAGATCAAGAATCCTCGAGCTGAGATAAGTGAAGCATCATTGTCCCTGACAGAATCAGTAACTTTTTCCTCACTGGTGGCAGAAAGCACCGTCAGCAGTTCAAACAAGCAACAGACTGGACGTAGCTGGAGCCTGTATTCCCTGTCTATAGCCAAGTACATGCTGAGAAAGGCTCCAAATTACTGTAGTAGCCATGACCCAATTCCATTCTGCATACTAATATTGTACCATACTAACCACTAGGTCTTTGAATGGCCAAGAATCTGGCAATACAATACATATTATGACACAGGGGTTAAGATTCAATGTATGGCAATATACTGCGAAACTGTAAGCAAGGCCATATATTTCATTTTGTAATATTGTATCAATTTTCAAAAACACTGTATCAATTACACCCCCAACGGCTAGACAGCAATGTTGTAATGTAAACTGAGGGATATGATGTTAATGTTTCAGGGACTGTGATACATACAAATGCAGGAGTATAGTTTTCCTAAAATAAGATTTTTTTTTAAATCGCAATTGCTTACAGTGTTGCAATAATTCGCAATATACTGAATTGTAACCCCTCTATCGTGATACGTATCTTATCACCAGATTCTTGCCAATACACAGCCCTACTCTGAGTTTGAGCATACTCGATGTTGTCACTTTCCTAGCAGTATAGGATGGATGGTAGAAATGGGAAAGATATTACTGTTTGATTAACATGTGGGAAACTAGTAACTCCGATACATTATCTGTATTGGAGGACTACACCGATGCAGTACAAGTGGAATGTTGCATGTCATACCCAATTGTGAATCGTGACATCACCCATTGGTTTGTGGAATACAGTTTCGAAGCCTTGGGTTTTCCCAGAGCCAGTGAAGGTGACGCACTGCGTGTTGAGCTGCTATCATTGGCTGAGCAGTTTCAACTTGTCCGTAGCAGGATACAATGGAAGACTAAAAACTAGCGATTCAGCCCATACACTCATTAGGAGACTGTTTACTGAGCCACTAAATCAAATGAGAACTTTGGTCAGACTGCAGTTTTGTATTGCAGCCAATGGAGTTCCCCCTGCTGGCCCTTACATAGAATGCAGGGTTAACACACGTGTTGGCTTCACTTCACGGACCCGGAAGCTCTGGCCATTATATATACTGTCAATAGTCGTACCCCTGCTGTGTTTCTTGTCACTCTCTACATGGTTAACTGTCAAACGACACACATTGAAATATGTACATACAAAATATTTATTAAGTTTAAGCCTAGGCATGGCAAAGTAATATATAATAGTTTGGCTGTTTAGTAAATGTCCATCTCAAGAGCTTTATGCTGTTGTTTCACGTTTAATTACAGCTACTTAAATCATCCTTATTCAACATCTACCTTTTGAAACGAGACAGACCACTGCACTGGGATCAGTACAGTGACAATCAAATTAATAAAGTTGTAAGAAAACAAGTTGATTTGCATGGGCAACAAATGAAACAGCGTCTCTACATTCACACACTGTCATTTGTGTTGTAAAAAATGAGCTTTAAAGACTCAATGGTAGATGAAATGACTTGTAGTTGAGCTTCACGCCTGATTTCCCTGGTGGTCGATGACTCTGATGACAAGACAACTACCTTCACTCTCCTGTTATTTAACTTCTACCTCTTCCCCCAGGCTTTCCCTCTCCATAACTGATTTCTCTCAGCCTTTATCTGTCTTCTTTTCAGTCCATCTGTCTTTCCCACTTCTTCTCTTCTCCTCTCTTTCCCTGGTGCTTTCTGTCTTTTCACCCTGCCTTGTCATGAATTAACAACCTTTTTCTTATCTCACTCTGTTTTTTTACACGTCTCTCCATTTTTCTTCCTTATTTGTTCCCTTTCAGTTCCCTCGTGGCCTGCTGTCGTTCTCTCCGTCCCGTGAAACCAATACTTTTCCATCCGCGTCCATTCATCTTTGTCCTATTTTATCCCGCAGCCTTCTCCGCCTGTCTCTTCATCAGTCTCTCTTCTTATCTCTGCCTCCCCTCTTTTGTATCTTCCATCCTCACTTCCCCTCGTTTGGTATTCTTCATGCTCTTCTTCTCATCCACACGAGCCCGCTCTGGTATAGTCTTTTACCTTTACTCCTTCTCTGGCTGGGAGAGCTTTAGCTTTCGATGTTCACATTTCTTCCTCCTTGAATGCTGCAGCTTTCACGCAGAGTGAAGTTTCCCTCATCTGCCTTTCAAGTCTTTGAATTTTTCTCCCTCTCTGTCCTCTGCGAAGAGGCGTTATCGAGCACTGGGGAAAGTTAGACAGAGAGAACAAGTAGACTTGTTCCAGAGCATAGAAAGAGATAAGTAAAATTTCCTTGCAACAGTGGGAGATGGTAATTACAGTGGATAAAAGTCGGCGAATCAAACTTCCTCCTTATGGCTTTCGGATGTACACACAGAGTCAATAGCTTTCATCTCTGTCTCTCTCTCTACTTTCCTTTCCTCCTTTTTTTCTCTTCTCCCGTTG
Organism: Dicentrarchus labrax; assembly: GCF_905237075.1. Taxonomy (NCBI): domain Eukaryota; kingdom Metazoa; phylum Chordata; class Actinopteri; family Moronidae; genus Dicentrarchus; species Dicentrarchus labrax. The sequence goes on from NW_026136717.1 coordinate 5,979,716, forward strand.
TCTGTCAAACTGTCTGTCTTGCTGTCTCATTCTGGGTTTTTCTTTCTGCTTCTTCTTCTTCTCCAAGAAACAGAATTCGGAAAGAGGCCAAATCCAGTGACAATCACACCAGCAGCTCCATCCGTCATCACTTGCTCGTCGCATTTATTCCCTTCGTGCTTTCTTTTGTGTGTTTTTTAATCTTCCTTCAGCTCCTTTGAGATCTGTTTCCTTCTCTGTCTGTTTCTTCATCTGTCAACCCTCCAAACCCCCCTCTTCTGTGCCTTTATCTGTGGTTTTCTATCACGTCTGTTTGATTGGCCCCATACACTGCACTATAACACAGTAACACAGTGGAGTGGAATGAACATTTAAATGCCACAAAAACTCTTTTTTGATCTTCTCAGTTATGATGAACACTGTTTTGGTTATTTAAAGAGCGACTTTGTTTTTGTTTTTTGTCTGCTCTTTTTTCTGATTTAAAGTGGGTGGGGCTCAGTTGGAAAAAGATGATGTCCTTGCACCATCAGACATTAGCAACATTTGAATCAGTCGTTTGCGTATGTTACAATCACTAATCACCCTAAATAAATAATAACTTTTTTCCCAAACTTTTGATTGTTGGTTATTAGTCATGAACATTTAACATTATAGAGGAATAATCCAAACCTGGGTTCTACAGCCAGTGTTTGTCTGTTTTTGAATATTTCTAAAGCCTGGTAGTAGCATCAAAAAATACATTTTGGAAGATTCTAATTAACAGCTTACGTCATCAGAATCATCTAAAATATGCTACAAAAATGTTTACATACACAATTAGGGTCAGACTTGCTAAATCCTTCAGTTGTTTCAAATTCATTAACACACACATATAATGTGACATATAAGTAGACTTTGATTTAATATTTCAAGAGTCTACATAGGAAAGTATTTGGCAAAAAGAGTAAGCGATTCAGCGTAAAGTGGCTAAAACGTGCTAAAACACCAATGTAGTCCTTTAACATCACCTTCGGCCCCAATAAATAGATAATAAATCTCATCTCCTTCACCATACTCTCTCCCCTCCCTTCATTCCTCTTCCAGCTTTATTACATAACAGCTTGGAAGAGCCAAGAGCAGAGAAGGAGAGAGGAGCAGGGCGGGACGAGGGGGTGGCAGCTCCTCTGACCTCCCACCAGAGGGGGGAGACACAGTGATTGAGGAGCCATCAGCTGTGTGCCAGCTGCTCCTCCTGCTCCCCATTGCTCCCTCTCTTCCTCTCTATCGTCCTCACGTTTTTCTCCTCCCTTTCACTTCCTCTCTCTTCCTCCGCCAACCTGTCTTGTCTCGCTGGCTCAGTTTTCTCTGGCGTGTTCCAGCGTGCCCTCTTTCTCTTCTCTGATCCTCTTATCCTCTGTTTCCTTCCTTTTGTCGCTGTTTGCTTTAATATAAAGTCACTTCCAGCTTTGTGACAACTTCCTCTATTGCCTAGTTATTGAAACCCGGAGGGAGATTCATAAAAAAAGTGATAAAAGTATTGCAAGGCCATACAAAAGCCACACTTTTTTTTGCTACATCCCCTCAGGGCTTCCATACCTCCTTCCAACATTTGTCCCTACACCAACCTTTCCCTTCTGTCCAGGAGGACCAGGAGGTGAAGGCAGCTGCTGTAAAGCCAGGCAGTCCAGGAGGACAGGTGACAAGAGGGAGTCAGAGAGGGTCCATGCTCCCACCTGCTCCCTGGAGGTCATTGGTTCTGTGTAATTACACCGGGTCACAGCAGGTCACACAGGTGTAAAGGAGCGTGAGGAGAAGTCAGGGTCAAAGGGGAAACAGTGATGGAATTTTTATGTTTTCAAATAGAGTTAGACAAGTACTGTAGATGTTGGAAAAAGTGTGTTTGCATTGTGTATTTGTGTGCAATTGCAGAGACGATCGCCACCATATTTTGTGCAGAACAGTGAGTCAGTCCCACAGTTAGCCAAGAACTCCATCAAGGGTCTCATCACACATAATTATTTATCCCATTTGCTGATGATTTGCCTCTTTTTTTTGGTCTTATTGTCTAACCCTAACCCATGCACATGTTTTGAGGAGACAGAGGGGAGTGGAAGGTGACACCAATAATATGTTGTCTAGATCACAACTGAAAAATATGTGTCATTGCATTATTATTCAAACTGTCCATTGGCCCATCCTCACAGGCTTTAACTGCCATCACAGTGGTGTCTGAGTGCACCCCTGCACTCAGACACTACCTGAGTGCTCTCCAATGGAAATAATAGCAGTGTTCTGCACAATGTCAAATTTGTGCTTTTAGGGTGAGCCGTGTCACAAATGGGACAGAACTTTGTGACATGTGGACAGGAAAACACAAACAGAAACAGAAAAAGAAGAGTGTTTACTCTGTGTTAAGTAAAAGGTAGTCAAATCATCAAATTTGAAAGTCACTATCATGTCATTAAAAGACAAATAATTAGTCAGTAATGGTTTGTGCTTTATTGTCACAATATGTATTGTGGGATTTTGTGCGGACTTGCGTAAAGGGTGGATGAATGGCTCAGGAAGCCGATGGGAGAGCCAATTCTGCATTACAAGAGCTCTGGGCAGGTGCAGGCATCAAAGGCTATACATGTGTGGAATAGTAAATACTGCAACTTTGACCTATAGTACATGCTGTGGTAGCTAACACTAACCTGCATTAGAGATTGTTGGACATTTTGGCTACGTTCACATGCAGCTCAAGTGATTTAGATAATCTGGATAAACTCTTATTTTATCTATCTGATCAGCTGAGTGCTAGCTGTTTTAGCCCTGAAACTACAAAAACAGGACCCTGGATACATGTCACATATCAGGGGAAACTCACAAGACAGAAATGTGTGTTGATAGCTAAGGTGCAAGGATGGATTACCAACGGGAATATGGATCACTGCCCCAGAGCCCCAGACTGAAAAAGCCCCAAGTTCACTGTGTGGTCATTTATGGTAATTTGATTAATCATAACTTTATATGGGAATACAATAAAAGCACCATTAAAGCATAATATGAACTGACATGACATAAGTGCCTGTTTTATTACCTTATCTTGAGACCCTGTCTCGAAGAAGGCCTGTGTGTCAGATTCTAATTTTAAGAGCTACATTTAAGCTGATATTTTGCTACAAGGTGCATATTCCTAAATCAATTTGAATTTAATCAAATTCACACTCAGCAGTGAGGCCAGGATGTATATATTGAGTAGAGAGGGAGAGGAATCGGGGTTAATGGGGGCCCAGCTGCTCGTTTTTGCCCCATGATCCCCAAGCAGATGAATCTATTCGTGCCAAAGTTGTCAGTCTTGACAGTATCAGGAAACACTTTGTTCATCCAGTTTGTACACACGTACATGATCTCTATTGGCTGTAAAAAGCAAAGAAGAAGAGGTTTTTTGGGGAAATTGGAGCTACGATTGAAATGCAGTGAAACTGAAAGCTGTCTGGTTCCAGGCCAGTTTGCATTATACGGAAAAGTCTCTTCTCCCAAGGAGACTACTGCAGATAAGCCTGACAGTCAGTGTGTTACAGTACATGCTCACACAGCTATTTCTACCCTTTCAATATTCTGTGCAGCCAGGTAGATGATTGTGCTGCTGATTGATACTCAGTTACAATGATGTCAATCACTCAACGATCCCTGCGTGAATGCATAAATAATTAGACTTGGATAAAAAGTGCACGATTGAGGAGTTTTACAGGACTTACCTGTCAACCTCCCCCACATGCTCTCCCCTGAGAATGCAAAGAGCCGGGGACGGCATTAAAGCAGATCCCGGGATTGATGGAATTATAGTTGTTATAAAATGAACCATAAGTCAAACCCACGCAAACACTTTGCGGGGTGACCTCCACTGACTGATGTTAAATACCCCGAGACACCAGGAGCGCTGTTACGCAACGGTAGTCTTTACACCCGTCTGGAAGTGTTCGCCTTCGGATGTGCCCTACGGTGCTGTGCGATGAATATTTCAGACACGAGAATGTTGAAAGTTCAAAGTGCAGCGATGTTTGCGTCAGTGTAGGTGTGCTGTTACATAAGAGGAAGAGGTGAGAACAGGTCTAATCAGTTACTGTGGAGGTGTTGTGGGCCTAATTTAACCAAACAGCTGTCGGATAAACTCTCACAAGTTTTCCCAATACTCTTGGATTTTATTTTCGCAGAGGACTGAAATGTTTTACTCGACCAAATCTAAATGAGCGCAAACACAACTGCAAGTTTCCAATCAGCAAACATAATCCTGCCAATGTCTAAGTAACATGCTGTTAAATGTTATTTCTGGGACAAATGCCAAGGGAGAACCTCACAGGAAATGCCTCAAGGTTAAACCCAGGTTATTCAAGCCTGGAAACACTGCTGCTCAATCTCAAAGAAATGCTGAAATACAGACTTTACAGAGGGAACCACAACTAAGAGTCAAAGTGTGATTTTCATTTTCTCCTCCTCCTGTAAATCCAAAATAGTGCTAACTTCATGTTTTCCATCCAGAGTGGTGTTATGACAGAAAAAAATGCTGTGTTGCCCATCAGGGATATCCTATAATACAATATTGATCTCTTTGGGAGGGTTGGAGGGAGTCCAGGGACTCTGAGGATCATGCAATATGATGTTTTTGGTCAGTAATCACCCAGGTGACGACCTCTCACAGGGTGTTGGTGTGTATACATCAGGAGATTCAACAACAGAGGACGACAGCAGGTTTTTGTACTAATGGGTAGAGCTCTAAGTCCCGATTCAAAAGGTTTTAAAATGCTGCAGTTACAAGATGAGTGCATATAGTCAGCCTAAAATAGTGCTATGTGAATGTGAGGTTTTGGGGACAGAGGATATGGAAGCCAGAACAGATTCAGGTAGCGATTATTTACCGCATTAAGGTGCTTTCAGGCAGAGAGTGGGTAACCAGAGGTGAAAAAAGTACACACATTCCTTACTCAAATACACATATTTGTATAAAAAAAGATTACAGTAGAAGTAGAAGGACTGCTTCAACTTGTTTACTCAAGTAAAAGTGTAAAAGTACAGGCCCTGAACATATCAGAGTATAAAAGGACTATATATTTATATATATAAAAAAACTCTTGGTTTCTCTGAAGGACATTTGTACCAGCTGTTTCTGTGCAAAGCTAACTGAAACTACAAATAGGGTCGAGTCTCCTTCTGTCGTGTGTTTTGTCATGTGTGACATGCACCAGTCTTGATGTTGGGAAGGCGTGCAATGACGGAAAAAAAAACAAGAATAATTGGGAAAGTAACCTGACAAGTCTGTTTTGAAAATGTAGGGGGTGAAAGCAAAATGTTGTCAGAAAAAGAAATACTAAGTAAGTATTTGTACTTCATTACTGGCGCCCTGTTGCTGTCCTGTGTTTGTTTAGCCACTCATGGTGAGTGTATTGGTCTGTTGGTCAGTTGGTCTATTACTACTATTTGATGGATTATTATATTTTCTATTCATGGAGAGAATAAACCCAACCTGCTTTGGTGATCACTTAATTGTTTAATCTGGCATTATCTTTAGGTTAAAAATTTTGATTCAAATATTTTAATTAAAGTTTTTTTCATTTTAAATTACTTGAAAAACTAGTGAATTTCCCATCCGCCTTAGCTATCCTTTATGCTTAGTGCTAATTAGTGCTAATTCATCTCTTTGTGTTTTACTTTCCACCGTTTTAATAATTGTAATTTAATTTTATCATTCAAAGATCACAATTACATTCATTGTTGATCTACCTTACTCTCGCCATTTAAAAACAGAATGTCTAAAGTCTAAGTACTGGATTGTTTTAATACTTCATTCTGCAGGCAGGCAGCTGTTTGACTGTTTATCCAGGAACATGGAGATAACAGTAGGAGGAAGAAGACACCTCTAGGCACTAGATTACTCTGATTTGAATAATCTGTATAGTGAATTACTGTAGGTTTGTAAATATCCCGTAAAGATTCTATAGGAATCACTACGTACTCACATCAGTGTCTGAGATAAGCGAGACTGTTGGGAACATCATCTAGCACTGCTGCTTTAGTACACACAGCTACTTATATATCAGCCAGGACTGAGAGCACACACACACACACACACTGAGAGTGTATTGTATACACTGACACGGATGAGTTACTCACAGATACATGAGGCTTGTTACTTAAAGGTCAGGATGATTGTAAGCAAAACATGTAAAAACGTGTTCGATCATCTGTGCCAGGGTCCTGGCACATATATTACGTAACGTGAACAAATCCAATTTAGCTGGCGTTCACCCAGTGCACCTCGCCAAGTGTGTATACATTTTCGGCCTGATGGATCCTAGTGTGAATCAAAGCAGAAAGCACGGCAGTGTTATCGTGCATTCATGTGCTGTCGAGACGTTCAGATATACGACTGTCCTACCAGGAAGTCCCTTTTTAAATGTCCTTTGGCATGGAAGCGGGGGAAACTCGCAGCGGTGCACGTACTGGCAGAGCAATGAAACACACACCTATATCAAACTAGCTGACAACATCACTGCGTGTCTGATTGTTCACTTACAGAAGGAGCTGCTTTCGTCCTTTGTGCCTTCCATGGTGCCATCCGGCAGCATCTGGAGGTAGAAGCCGTGTCTGCAGTAAAGCCGCGTGACGATGCCCTTCAGCTGGGGCTCTGCAGAGCAAACACAGGGTTAAACACATGTTAGCATCCAGGAACGCGCACACGCACACTTGTCAGTGCACGTACATCAACGCACATACCTACCTATGAGCGTGCACAGTGACTAAACAAGAAGCAGGTCTTGATATTTGCACTGTGAAATAGTCAAACAGTGAAGTGTGTGTGCTCGCATGTGTGTGTGTGTGTGACTGTGGCCTTCAGCAGGATTGATGGGACCCCGGTGTCTGCTAAAAAGAAGCATCTTTCATGGACAGGTTCAAGTGAGGCACGCAAGATGTTCATTCTGCGCGTGTGTGCGTGTTTACACCCAGGCACGTGTGAGGTTGCTTGTACCAGCTGCCTATCACTCATATCACAGTGGAAAGAGGATTCAAACATGCTTTCAGTTTATAAGGCTGGGCATTAGTGCGTGTGTCTCTGCAGTTTCAATGTCTGCTCTTGTTAGCCGCTAAGCTAGCAGGAATATGGTTCGTTAACTGCTTAGCTAGGCTGCTAATTAAGTGTTTGGGTAGGATGAGCAGTTTCTTGGAGTTTCTGTGTGACTAGTAGATAAGTCTCAACCTTGTGCTGATGTCCTTGTAGTATTGAGGTGCACAAGTTACTAAGAACGTGTTGTTAGCCACTTAAAGGTCCAGTTTGTAACATTTAGAAGTCGAACTTTCTATTTTTTTTGTCAGTCTGGATGGAAAGGCGTCAAGCAAAATGACACAAAGTTTTTGTACCTTCCCTTAAGGGGCACTAATTTTAATAATTGGTATTTATTAGTAATAAAAGGTGTAGCTGAAAGTAAATGGGCCATTCCAGAGGGGTAAACCTTTGTGGTAACACCTTGTTGTTGGCAACCAAGAGCAGAAAGCTCAATTTCCTGCATGTAAGATGGCAAAAACTCAAGAAACAAACAAGAATAACTTAACCGTCATGCTGAAAGTTTAACAAACCATCTCCTATCGTCTGTTTACCCCGATCCCAAATACCAACTGTCATCATTTACTCAATTCACTTGGAGGCATCAGACTACTATTTGTTTCGGTGAACCAATCAGGCATCTGCCACCGCTCTAGAGAGAAGTTGGCGTGTCTTCCTTTATAACCTCGTGTTTGTGTTGAGCACACGCATGACTGAGGGGGCTCTTTCGCTCCGAAGTGCTGAGGGAGACTAAATAGTGGATCAGAAGGAATGTCAGAATGCTGAAGTGTTTCCACAATTAAGTTTTAATGAGACGCATCAAATATGGATGAGGACGGAGAAGTACGGGGGCAGCTGGCAGTTGGCCCTCGGTTGACAGCAGGGGTGTTTGTGTGAGAGAGAGAAAGAGAGAGACATGCACTGCAGAAGATATCCATCCCTGCGTTTACATTCACCAGACTGATTATAAAATAACTTTAAAAAGAGTTTTTCAGCATTTTTCATATTTCATTTATCTTTTCATCTAACTAACTCACCTTCTATAATGCTACCAAAGTCATGTTTTTCCTTAAAGCGGTATTCTAGCAATCTAAAATATAATTAAAAAATAAAAAATAAAATAAAATTCCCACAAATTCAAGCACCAAAAACACTGTATCCTACATATCCCATAATGCAACCAAATTGTGTATTTTTGTTTTGCTGTATTGATGGCATTCAGGGAAAAACATGACAGCTTCATATTATCCCAATTTGGGAGGGATCACACGTCATTGTGAGATGGCTAATCCCAATGCTAGCCTTCTTTTCACAACAGATAAATGGAATTCAGCCGTAGCAGTTTTTTGTAATGTTGTACAAAAAGTGTTATTTTTTAGTAGTATAATTATTAGTGTGTAACTTTTTTTAATTTAAATGTCAGTGTAGTTTGGTGCCAACCTGAGAAATAGCTAATAGACAGTCCCAACTACAATTTGGAGGCTGATATATATATCTATACATATTCATAATACCACTGTTTTTCTTTTCTGAGTAGAATTTCCCATTAAAAGTAAATTGACCATGATTTGTGAAACCGTTGGAGTGCCCCTTTAAATGAAAGCCTTAAATTCCATATGATATGAACATCAATGCAATATAGCACTAAAAATGTGTGTAATTATTAATATTATATTGTACTATATCCCTTTTTTCACAGTTTTTTATTTACAGTTTAACAATTTCCAACATCTTCCTCAATCAGGATTCTTCTCATTTTAAGAGAAGGTAACACAGAATGTACTACTTTTTGTGATTGCAAAGCTAACACATGTTTCTGGGAACATCGGGAAGTTGATGCTCATTAGGGTTTGAGCTAAGCCTTGATGTCTGTGAATTAGTAAGAAGAAAATGCTGGTGTGTAATCCTCCCTTTCATGCCGACAGTGTGACACAACATGTTTGGAGGTTTTTCATCTGAGGTTCTGGCCTCAGCAGCGGGATTGAGTCGCTGTAACTACTGAAAGATAAAAGCTCATCCATCCACCGCTGGCCGACTACATACAGAAGGTCGAACGTGGAGTGTGGTAATCTGTTATATCCTGAGTGTTAATCCCAAATTAAGCCTCAGACCACACACCAGGCCATGTGCTGCTTAACAAATCTGCCACAGTGCCGAGCAGAGCCGAGCTACAAACGCACACAGGCCCAAGGAGGATGACGTTGACCTTTAGCGTGACTCTGCCTCCGTACATCCCTGTTTGGTAACGATGCTGTGATCCAAAAAAACACTTGTTTGGACACGACGACATGCAAGACTACTGGTGCACGCACATAGCCTTCACAAAGATAGCACACACACAGCATCTCTTACTCAATCCATGTAGAAGCAAGGGCTAAAAGCAGCAGAAACTGCCTTGAGTGATACCTGCAGGGTTCTAAATTAACACCCGCCAACCTGCCAAATGCGTTAATAAAAACTTTAAAAAACTAGCCAGTTTGGCCGGTGATGCATGAGGCAATCATGTCAGTCAGAGCCGCTCTACTGTTCCCTGAACACTGTCGTGATGCTACATGATGACGTAAAAAAACCCGGCCGGAAGAGAAAAAAAAAAAAAAAAAAAAAAAAAAAAAAAAAAAAAAAAAAAAAAAAAAAAAAAAAAAAAAAAAAAAAAAAAAAAGAATGAACAGTGCAGAAACTATCAAAAGAAGGGAGGGAGCTAGCTAAAGTAAATTAAAAAGTAGCCTAAACTTCAACTAAATGCGGCGGTGGTTGGTTGGACAGACGTCTGGGGGCGAGAAGAGGAAGGAGGCAGGGGATGAGGTTGAGAATATCAACAACAATGCGTGCGAAACGAACAAAAAAAGTTCAATGCCAAATGGCTGACGGGTCGTGAATGGCTTGTGTTTGATCACGAAAATGTCGTCATGTTTTGTACGGACTGCCGCATGTACGCAAAAGAAAAAAACAAAACAAACAATTTCACTGGAAAAAATTTGGCTAGTGGAAATTCTGATTGGCTGGTAATTTTAGAAAGTTTCTAATAACTTTCTAATAACTTTAGAAAGTTACCAGCCAAATTGGCTGGTAATCAAAAAAGTTAATTTAGAACCCTGGATACCTGGGGCAGTATCTTAGTTAAACTGAGGGTTTAAATGCACAAACACACACACAGACATTACCAAGGTTAATGTGTATGCAGCATGACTCTATGTCTAGATTGAAAATGCAAGAAAATACACATAATAAATCTAATACAATATTAAACAAAAAGCAGTGTTAGTCATTTTTTTAAAAATCTTTCTATTATAAGTAACTGAAGTCAGCAGACCAATATTTCCGTGGGTTGTAGCTCAGTGGTAGTTTACCTTATTCAGTGACAACTTGTAAAACAAGACTTTCAAAGTAAAGGATGCTTCGTCGTCAGCAAACAGAGCCCAGATTCCACCCTCACAATTTCAACACAGTATGAAACCAGTCTGAAACCTAGTCTGATGTCCCCATGTCAAGATTCTGGCCAAAAGGTAACACTAGAGGAAAGCTCTAACCCTAAACACACTGGGATTGATCCTCTGGGGATCACTGATGTGTAATTTTAGAAAAATTTAAAATTAAAGTTTTTCCCAGGGGCCCCGGGTGTTGAAGGAGGGTGACTTCTGTGAAGGTTAAGGGTCATTAGAATCATCAGAAATCATCCTCTGGGGACAAGGAAAGTCCATGGCAATCTAGCTAGTAAATATTTAGATATGTCAAACAGATGGATGGATGATCAGACATCACTAGTCGAACACAAATTATCAGCAGGGGGTGAGATGTTGGGACAATGAAATTCTATTACCCCAGTCTTTTCCAGTGGGGTGACCATAGCTGCTTCAGCTGTCTCCGTGGCTCTTCGGTCAAACTTAGATGGTATTTCTGCTGGGCGAGGGGTGCACAATATATGACTTTTCTAGCAAATAGTAATTTCCAAGCAATCATAATTAAATCAACAATACACAAAGTTTATCACATAGGGAGGAGGTTGGTGAAAGGGGCTGCAGCAGCTAACGGTGTTGACATGAGTGTATCAGCAGAGTAAAGGCACTTTCAGACAGCGAGCGGTTGCCACTGTGTCGATGGAAATGGCGGCAGCAGGTTGCAACATCGCCGATGGAAATAGTAAACAATATGATACGCTAATTAATAAGATAGCATAATAATGAAGTTGACGTCCAAGATCGTTTCTGCTCACTGATCTGTGTGTTCACTGCTAGTGAAGAGGTGAATGACTCAGAGAACTCAGATATCGGTAACATCAGTAACTGTATCCTTTTCCTCAGTTTTGGTTGCCGTGGTCAGCAAGCAAGCTCTGACAGCAAGTTGAATAAGTTGAAACATTAACGGCAGCAGCAAATAGCTGCGTTCAAGTGCCAGGTTACAATGGCTGCTACCTTGCATGAATATGATTGGATGTTAGTAGTCAGCTGGTAGGTATGAACATATTGTTTTGGTTGGAAGCTACATGTATTTATGTAGTCATTGATCAACGTACTTTTAAATGACGCAGTCCGGCAGCAGCCTGCTTCAGATTTCAGAGGTTATGGTCCCTATAGAAATTTTGGGCTTTCTGCAAACAGTTAAAGGGGTATTCCGGAAATGTAGTAGTGTTGGAGAACTTCCAAAAGACAGATTTAAAAAAGAATGGTGAAAATTGAAGCAGCAAAGGCAGAAATACTGTTAGTCCTGATTACGGGTCAAACTCAACTGGAAGCTACATTTATAATACAACAAAAACACTGGGCCAGTTACAGCCTGAATCCAGCCCAGGGTTCTGGAAGATGCTTTGAAAGCTTGTATTGACATTTTGGGATTAAAGCTGCTGATTTTCCCATTTTTATGCTTAGAATTTTTATTCCCCAAATTACCGCTAGGCCGAGTTTCCCCCAGAGTTTTATTCTTGGCAGAGTGGAAAAGCCTCTAAAATATCATTAAGACCATGGGACTCAAACCAATTCATGCTCGTATGCAATCATACTGACACATTATAATGTATCCTGGGAATATATCGTAGGATTAGTCAACAACAGACAATAGATTTGTTATCAGAGTGCATCATATCCTAGAGCACAAGAGCATTTGCTTGTGTTTGTGTTTATGCGTGAGGAGGATTTGTTCTTACAATCCCACAGACATTCAATGCCAATTATAGAGTGACCTTAATAAAGAGCAGGATTAATTTTACTTATTAAGAATTTCAACCATTAAAGTCACCCTGAACCCTCCGGCTGCCCGATGACTCAAGTCAGATGACAACTGGGCAGCAGCTAGTGTTATTTTCACCCTCATTACACACTCTAATTCTTAATGCGTGTGTGTTGGACACCTTCGACAGCATGGGCTTGGCTAAAGAAGCAGAGATGATCTGCCAAGGACAATATCTGTCTGCCTGTCATCACACACACGCAGCAGAAATATTTTCCTCTCCTTCCCTCTGTCCATCCCTGTCTTTCTCCTGTCAATGTCCTCTCACCATTCGCCCAGGAATTACATCCACGTTGGTCTATTCTGCAGGGCACGAGTCACGTCCTGTGCCCTGTATGTAACGAGGCCGAAGGGTGTGTGTGGGGGGGGGGTTTAGTAATTGTGGTATATTGTACAGACAGATTTTTTAAGTGTTAATTGAAAAAAACAGCAGCTAAAAGAAGCTAATTTGTAGTTTTACGGAACTGTCCAATAAGTATCATGTCTTGTGATAAGGTTGTCAGTCATTTTTTTAATTCAATAGAATTCCTTAAAGGAAAATATATTTAGAATCCAGCATTGTTTATGTCCATGTTTGCTAGCTTCAAGTCTCCACTGCTTGTTTTGGCACATTGCTACGTTACTTTTGTTTTACTGCCGCCAGATGCCGATGAGCAGAAACAGCCGAAACCAGCGGCAGGGATGTAAATTGTGTCACTCTTGCTAGCACGTTATAAACTCAACTAGTACCTGCTCATAAAAACATTGCTCCATAGTGCTACTAGTGGTCAAATACTGCATGGTACCTTTAAGTTCTTTTTTTTTCCTTCCTTTAGTCTTTTACTTCTTTTTTTCTTCCTTCTCTCCCTTTCCTCACTTCCTCACCTAATTCCCTCACCCTGTTTTTCAAGTTCCTACCTCCAAGTTTTTCCCTCCACCCCCTCCTTCCTTAGGCTGGGTCCCAAACTGGGGACCAGACCCCGAGGGGCCCCAAAAGCCCCCAGGTTCATCGTCAATATTTGCATCATTAGGTAATTTTGATGCTGTGTCTTGTATGAAAATCTATTTTAAAGAGTATTAGTGTTTTAGTTTATTTTGTTCTCACATGGTACATGTTCAATGAACTTATAACAATCTAGTTTGGTATCATTCACACATACAGTAGTATTGCTGGTTGCACTGGAGTTAATGGGAACATGGAGGCCTCAGGGTACACATTGTACAGAGTGGTACAGTAGCTGGAGGGTCAGTAGGAGCCCCAACAGCACATTTTCCAGGTTAATATGGCCACGCCTCAAGCCTGTCAGTTCTTTCTCTATCCCTCTCTCATTCAGCTCTGTCCGTTCCCCTTTTTTTTTTTTTTGCTTTTTCACTTTTTCACTATCCTCTCTGTCCCCCTTCTCCCCTTCTCTGTTCTTCACTCTCCGGTTTTCTTTCTCTTCTCGTCCCCTCCCTCTCTCCTTCATTACCTCATTACCCCAAAAAAACTGCACATCCAGTCAGCTGGGAAGCCCTTACTCCTGCCCTTTTTAAAGAGCGAAAGATGGTGAAGGAGTTTGAGCAACGCATCAATAAAACGTCCCTTAAAAGCAAGAGAGACTCTGCTGATTGACTGACATGCCATTCAGAGTGAGAGGCAGATGAGGGGGTGGAAAAGGAGAAAAAAAAATAGAGCTACTGAGAAAAGAGAGGGAGACATGATGAAGGAAAGAAAGAGGGAGAGTAAATCTCTCTGATTGTCCCACCCTGTTTCCCACAGGTAGTCAGTTCACTTCAGCAGCACTGGGATACACTGAGGACTTGATATTGATGTTTCATTTAGCGAGTGCAGTAATTCATATTTTTTTCAGGCACTAAAGTCTGTCAGAGCTCTCGAAGCTGACGGCACCGCTGATGATTACACTTCCATCTGTTTGTCGAGACGTCATTTTAAATGCTCTCCGTTCGGTCCGTGTCAGCACAGACGCGGTCAAACTCCGGGGAGCACAGATGTGCTACATCACTGACGATCACTGATGAATTATGGTCATTGTAGTTCACTAACTGTTTCAGCGTTTGGCAGCACCGAAGAATCAGGAGCTGCATGCATCGCAGCACCCAAAATGAACCACAAAAAGCAGAGTAGACGGGCTGCTGGTATAGTCGGGGAGCTAATACAGTATGGAAAAAACTGATACTTTAAGACACTTTTTAGGAGGTAATCATCTATACTGGACTTTACGAAGACACATGTTAGACAGACACTAGTGGTTCTGCTACAGCAAGTTTCCCTCAAAACTCAATTTAAGCAGTGTACTATCTATACTATTATAGAGTATAGATGGTGTGTGTATATGCTCAAAAAACTCAGTATATGCTCACTAATTAAACTACAAAAATAAATTTCAGTTAGTGGTGAGGCAGAACCAACAAAAACAAAAAAAAAGTTGAAACACAGTTTGCTTTTTGCTTTTTCCCCTTCCCCCAGTCCTCTAGCCTCTTCACCTCTCTCACTGTCTTCATACGTTGGGAGTTTTCAGCACAGAGCTGATAACATTCCGAGACCCCCTTTTGGATGATCCCTTTTCCAAGGAGAGTACATTTAGTCATGCAGTCAGTCGATAAGTCATAAAAAACAAATGACAGAGAGTCAAAGAATGTTTCCTTCAAGGTCTGCCAAAAGCAAGCGCGACTCTATGAAAAGTATGTCCACTGAATTGTATAATTTTATGTATTGGAATAATATCAGTAGAACTTTTTTTTGGTATGTTTCTACTATGTTTTAAACCCCCATTTATATCATTAAAG
Organism: Dicentrarchus labrax; assembly: GCF_905237075.1. Taxonomy (NCBI): domain Eukaryota; kingdom Metazoa; phylum Chordata; class Actinopteri; family Moronidae; genus Dicentrarchus; species Dicentrarchus labrax. Next base: position 5,994,741 of record NW_026136717.1, read on the forward strand.
GTGGGCTAAAAGTATTTCTCGTATGCAAAGAGTATACTATGAAAATGAGTGCGTAACACAGCTGGTATGGGGTATGGGATTTGACTGTTTCTTGAAGTTGCAATGTAGATGATGCAACAGCAAGCCCCGGCAAGAGTGTTTGTCTCCCTCTGGGTTTACTGAAGAAGATAAAACATGTTTGAAGTGATTTTTTCATCACCTTTCACATGTTCCAACATGAAGAAACTCTGACAGCTCTGGCTCTGCCCTCTACCCTGCTTTGTCTCGTCTTCTCGTCTCAAAAAAACGAGCATGACGAAACGTATGACATTTTTCAACAACTAAAAACAAGGTGATAACGTCAAAGACTGACGAATGGACAAATGAAGTGATAAGTGTTTGAATGCAAAGTGCAACTGAGGAATCACACGCTGTTCCCTAGCTCCTGATTAGTAAGACTGTTTCCTCCACTACCCAAAATATCTCGTTCAGGAGTAGGGTTGCAAAATTCCGGGAATTTTCAAAGTTGGAAACTTTCCATGGGAATTAACGGGAATATATGGGAATTAACAGGAATAAATGGGAATTAATGGGAATAAACTGGGTATTTTTAATATTGCTTGTTATAATACTGTTATATAACAGGGAACTTACATGTAGTTGAAAATAAATATCTTGCAGGATAATCTTGCTTAAAACAACCTGATTTAATGCAACTTCAGTTGAATATATTCGTCAATGACATGCACACACCCAGTAATCAGCATAGGCTACTACATACCTGCCAACATTTATTTTTAAAAATATGGGAGTTTTTTTTTTTTTTTGGGGGGGGGGTTAATACATTGAACCCATTGCTATTAATTGCCTGGCTTGTACCACTTATAGCGTTCAATTTGTCTTTGGGCATTACGAGTCGGAAAGAACATGGACACCACCAGTGCAGCAGCTGTCTTGTTATTGTTTGTGGCTCAATGTGAAATAATAATGTTTTTCTACAGAAACACTAACATTTCAAGTAATTCTGTTATTCCAAGTCTTACATTTCAATAATATTTTGCCATTTTTGCCTATTTCAATTTCAACAAGTGCTGTGGCGTTTTTCTCGAGCCACCGGGGGCAGTGGCAGGCTAGTGTTATTGTTAGCTACATTAGCCTATTTAGCAAACCAGCTCCAAAACAAAACTCTATTAAAGTTCTATTGACGAATAACTCAACTGGGTTTGTATTCACTGTATATGCCCATGTCTGCTTATTACAAAACAAAATGTTTATATTTATGTTTGTATAAAATGGAGTTTGTATGAATTACCCAACTTTTCCAGTTAATTCTCCTAAATTCCCATTAATCCCATAATTTCCCATTAATTCCCATAATTTCCATTAAGTCCCATGAAAGTTTCCAAATTGGAATGTTTTACGGAAATTTACCTGGAAAATGTTCGCCCCTTTGCAACCCTATTCAGGAGTTTGTTTAGCAGCTTGACCTGTTGCATCAGTAATGTTACCTGCTGTTCCAACTCCTTGGAAGAAAATGGATTTATGAACTAAATTCATCCACAATCCGCTGAGAATTAGACAAGAAGCGGCAACAAAATGGCTGGATGAAACATGCAGGCAGCATGCCAACATAAGAAAAGGTTAGCTAACATAACATTTAGTGGTCGATACAGCTTTTGGAGAGCCGTGGGGCTGATCGCTGATATATAATGCGAATATAAAAACAAAGAATAGTCACATGTGATTCAATTATTCCATGCACATTACTATCTAATCTTAGCCAGTAACATGTTGTGTTATGCTGTAGATTTCGGAACGCGACTAGTTTTCAATTATTATTATTATCATCATTATTGTGTAAATGGGTGAATGGAGCATGTAGCGTACAGCACTTTGAGTGGTTAACTGCCATTTCTACTAACTATCCTGTCCTTAGTTTGCGTTAAAACTAGACCAACAAAAAATCTAATTACACTAAACTAACACTGCTGCAGAGGCTGTATCTTCCCATTCTTTAAGCCGTCAAGCAGTATTGAATAGGCATATTGTAACACAAAACTCTAAGTCAACTGGCTGACAGATTGTTCTTTGTGCCGCCTGACAGGTGGAAACAAAGCACAGTTGAAAATTTCAAGTAATTACTCCTTGAGGCCGAGCAGCAGAGCAGCAGTAATTTACAGTTGCATGCTGTTCATGCAGTGAAAGAGTGTAATCTGCCTAGTCCGTGTCTGCACTGTTACCACTGTTACCACTGTAGAACAAGAGGGCATGCGTGCGCCTTCATGCAGCGACTTCCAGTGTATTCAGCTGTTTATTGTGTGTGTTTTGTGCGTATATTGCCTAAAAATCAACCTCTAGTTCAGACCATCTTGTTTTTTTCTTCAGCCTGTGGACAAAGGTCATTTCAGTATAATTCTCTTTTTATCAAATATAGCACTGTGGGCAAATTCCTGCTTGGTTGCTGCTACTTAACATGCCATGCCTCTCCACACTGGTCCCAGAAACACTTCTCAGCTTTCTCCGGAGTTAATAAGCTTGTTACTCCCCACTGACTCTAATATTGTCTTTCTCACCACTAGCACGAGAGCCTGAAGCTATTAATCCATGGACATATGGATTTTACAACTGCTAGTATTTCATCTCCCAGCATTTATTGCATCCAATGGTAAACTCTCGACAGCAGCCACAAAAGCAATAACCTATCCTGTATTGAAATGAGAACAAGTGGAGTATGATATGTAGATTTTTTTTCATATCACAGTAAAGCCTCTTTTTTCTTTTCGCTTTGTCTCAAAAGCTCAAAAACATCTGGATTCAGGGTGGGGAAGGACCACATGTGTTCCCGCATTTTCATATTTCACCACATTCACATTATGTGCACAGCTAAATTGCATAAAATTAGGGGCTCACAGTGGCCCCAGTTGACAATGAATAATGGGGATAAAGGCGGGGAGAGCCTATATGGTAATGGCCATATTTACAAGGACCATCAATCATCTCCAAACCGCCAGCAGCCTCATCCCTCATAGGACGGAGAGAGAGAAAGGGGCGGGACACGTTCAAAACAAACTGCTTCTCCCTCTTTCCCATCAGCTCTCTCTCTCTCTCTCTCTCTCTCTCTCTCTCTCTCTCCACACACACACACACACTGCAGCCCAACTTTAGCTATCAGGAAAACCAATAGTGACGAAGGTGATGAAGTGCAGCCCTGCTGAAAGTTTACCACACTCTCACGTCGTTTTGACATGTTTTTGGTTGTAATTAAAACTGCCACTCATATGAATTACACAACTCCATAAACTGTGTGTGGGGCAGACGGCATTGTGACTGGCTGAGACGAACTAGCCAAAGAACAGTAGGCACATTTAATGGCTTAAATGGAGAAGAAATAACCGCTAAGGGACGATCAAGTTGACATTTGTGAAAATCTAATTCTGATGTGTCAGACTTCAAAGAGTATTCCAGAAAAGAGATCAATGCCACCACACCAACTGCAGCAGAAAGACTACAGAGAACTGTCGGTGGATTCATACAAACTTCAAGGCTCTGACAGCTAAAGACATACTATGCAGGATTTTCCTATAAACTCATACAACCCTAATCCCTCTCAATCATCACTTATGGCCCCCAGTGTGTGGCAGTGTCTATATCTGCAGAGCCCTCTGTCTGTATTTTCTTATTTTGTTGTGTTCGCAGGGTGTGAGTTCGGGACACACACTGGGTTACAGGTTATTTTCCTGTCTCCGTCTGTCCCTCTCCCCTGCTCCATGTCTGAGTTGTGGATGCATAACGAGCTGCAAAATCCAGAAATATGACACCTTCCTGCAGGGTTTTTGCAGAGGCGTGGGCGTGTTTATTTGAGCTTTAGAATGTAACCGCTGTGAAACAATCTGCAAATAACATTTTGTTTCTCTGATTCACTGCTTTGCTCTGGCGATCGTCGCTCATCAACATTCTGTACGTAGGTCGACTAAAGGTGCTCTTTCTGGCGCGCTCAAGTCGTGGAGAAGAAGAAGAAGACAGCAGTTGTTTAAAATTCTTAGATTATTTCTACAATATCAAACTGAAGTATGTTTGAGCTATAGTTAGGCAAGGTTAATGAAAGATTTACACTTTAAAAGAAAAGTTAGATTTTTGTCACGGGGCATGAACTCTCGCTGGCATAAAAGTTGGATGCACTACACATCTTTCAACCACCTTGACCTCCACACCCTCAATTGTTACATAAAAGGACACACTGCTGCACTTCCTCCCACCTCCTCTCTGAGAAATTATGTTCATATGCTATTCATTTGCAACAGTACGTCCATTTAAAAGTAAAGTAATGCTGCCCCGTTTTCTATCAACATAATGAGGACACCTACAAAGTTTCCTTCTTTTTCCTACAATATCGTCTCTAGGAGGTAAAGCATGCTGATTTTGGAGGTTATGTTTAGCCACTCTCAAGATTTGAAAATGATAAAAGTCAAAAGTGACAATAAGCACAAGACACAACATGTTTACTTCCTATTACTACTATTGATATTTTACAAAATTCAGGATTTCATTCTAACCATAATCACATTTGTTTTGCTGCTCGAGGAGACATGGGTTGCACTGAGCATTGGCACTGGGCAGGATTTTTTCCTGTGGATTCTGGGCTGAATACTACAGTAATTACAGCGATAACACTGGCAAAGTAACCACACCTGGACAAGCACACACTGGTCCATGTGAAAATGTTCATTTGGACCAAGAAACTACTCAAGCAAGAAGTGACATAACACACACACACTTATAGGTCAGGCAGAGTGAGACGTTGTGGATTAATTAGAAAAGCCACGGGTGAACTTTTCAGTCTGTGCTCTAAAGCTTAATGGTTTAAAGCTTAAATGAATGGCCTAATGATTAAGTCAGAGAGAGAGAGAGAGACAGAAACAAAAGCAGCTGTCTCAAATGTGAGAGAGTGTATGTGGAGAGGAAGATAAGGAAAGGGGATAAAGAACAAGATAGAAAATGGGATGAGAAGAAGAGAGAGTTAGACAAAGACAGCGGGCATAAATCAAGAAAGGAGTCAAGACCAAGGAGAAGGAGAAGGGGGGCGACACTTTAGAAAAGCTAAAAGAAAGATACCCTTGGGGGTTGGTGCGTTTGTAATAGGCAAAGAGACAGAGATGAGGAGACCAAGAGAGAGAGGGAGCAAAGGAATTACTGAAAGAGAAGGAGAGGTGCCCAGTGTGACAGGTGTAACCTGGATCAGAAAGGACGGAGTGGGTAAGAGAACAAACCACAGCAAAAAAAATAAAAATATAACAGAGAAAGATCAGAGACAGAGAGACAGAAAACAAGGAAGGGAGAGAGAGTGTCAAAGAGAGAATGTAAGAGACAGAAAGGGCAATGAGAGAGACACACAGAAGGAGCCAGCCTAAAAATCCATCCAGCGTACTGTAACCTCGCCAACAAGTCATCCAAACTAAACAACAAACAGGTAGTTTGTTGTGGCCCTCCAAAATGAACTGTGAGCTTTTTCTGATCTTGTACCTCTACTGGCAGGATGACATCACTGATCCATGCCTTCTACATACTCAACAATGACAGTTTTATTATAGGCCAGCTCGATGGTTTAGGCACAAAACTACTTGGTTAAGGCCAGTCGCGAATGCATATAGAGTAGTATACACTGTAGAGAGTAGTATTTTTTAGATAGCAGAATTTAGTTTTGTGCTAATATGTTGCATTATCCCAAATGTATGTGTTTAATTAAATGACCACTGTGCAAATTATGGGGTCAGGTACTCTTCTACCACAGAGAAAGTGCCCTCAGTGCAGAGAGTGGAGGGTTTTGGAGCTCAATGTGGGTCCAGCAGCTCATTTTTTGCCCTGGGTCCCTCCAGCAGGTTAGTCTTGGCCAGTATACCTAGGACTTATGTCCAAATTGGACAAATCTGCACCTCTCAATTGACACCCAGTGCCAACATTCAGTGCCAGTGCAGGAAGAATTGTATATGTAGCATGTAGGTGGAAAGTAAGAGGTCAGGGTGGAGGATGTTCATGTAGCATTTCTGGCCATACTGCAAGAATTAACTTAATTATCAATTCTTATTATTAAGAATTAAAAATGGCATCCTGGGTTTATCCGTGGGAAAGTTTCACAAAGGTGGAAGCTGCTAGTTTCCTGGCTACAAAGGTAAAGAGACCTCACAAAGACCGAAATTATTCAGTGTTCCGGTGATATATCTCTACTTTAAAAGGCTTGTGTTGTAACAGAACACTGCAGAGGCCTGATCGAAGGAGGAAAAGACAGAGACAGAGAGCAGAGTGAGTCAGCCGGTGCAGAGGTTTTCAGTATCCCAGGACCCTTCTTTACTGATGTTAATTACAGTAACGATCAGCAGGGAGACCCCGCCCACCCAGTGTGGATCCAGGCCAGGACCCGATATCACCTGAGGGGGAGGGAGGAAGGACAAAGAGACGGGGAGGGAGAGAGAGAGAACGCCTAGATGGACAAGTAGGGAGCAAGAGAGAGAGAATGAGGTAGAAAAGGAGGGAGGAGAAGAAAGGGGACATGAGTGGGGGTGAAAGAATAGAGGGCAGAGTAAAGGAGATAGAAAAATAGGATGGATACCAGAATTTAGGGAGTAAGAAAGGTAAAAGGGAGTTAAAGTAGAAGAAGAGGAGTTGCAGTGGATGGGAGGGAGAAATAAAAGGTGGAAGGGGAAGGAGGGAAAGCTGAAGAAAGTGAAGGAGACGGGAAAGATGGAGGAACTTAAGGTGGAAAGAATGGAAGGAGACAGAGGGAAAACAAGAGGTTGGAGCAATAAAGGGGGAGAGGTGCATGGATAAAAAAGAAGGGAAGGAGGGAGGGAGAAGGATAGAGGAAGACTGTGTGAAAACATTTTCAGAGGGAGGGGATGAAAGCAAGCAAGTGAATCAGCAAGAGATGAAGGAGCGGAGGGCAATCGCATAGGGAGAGAGAAGGGTGGGAGGCGAGTGGAGAGATCAATCACCAACGGCCCTGGTGTTGTAACATTGAAAAGAGTCAATGGCCAGGAACCAAACTTTCCACCCACACACTTCTTCCTCCCTCTTCATCACCAACATCTCTCTCTTACTCTCCGAACAACCCTCCCCTCCTTTTTCTCCCCCGTACACTTTATCGCTGTCTTCCTCCCTCGCTCTTAACGACACCTTACATCTTTCAGCGCTTTAACACCGTACTATATTTCTCCTCTTCCTGGTAAGTGCTGACCTATACGCGGATAAATAGGAATATTCCCTTAAGAGCCATTAGAGGCAAATACAAGCCAATTTCCTGTCTATAGAAGCTCGCTTGATGACACTTAAAGCGTATTATGCCATAACTCACAGCAACGCACAAGTGGTGGAAATAAATATCAGACATGAAAATGCAAAGGAAATACCCCGAAAGACACAAATTGGCCAAACTCTCAGAGTTTACAACTCTGAGCGATGTTATTAATTGGTTTAAAGTGTAGAACTTGCAAAAATGTCGAGCTTTTAGGCCTGAAAGTTTGGTGACTCACTGCCGTACTGAAAAATGTGGATCTCTTTAGTCTGATTTGAGATGAGCAATTGGAGAGTATGTCTACTGTATGTGGACATGTAAAGTGACATACGCTGTATATATTTTGGTCCTCCTTCGACTAACTTGTATTGGTAAGTACTACGGAACTACAAATGGAAGAGCAAAATTCATTGCGCGTCATCGCCAAAATAAAATGGAAATACAGCCTTCACACTTCAAATTTGGATACAATCCAAAAGAGAAAATCAACCCAAATCTGACGTAATTTAAAATAAATTGGGACTCCAGGAAGAGTTATGTAACCTTGATGGAGATCAAACATGTTTATGTCCAGTGTTGGGTAGTATCTCATTAATAGTACTAATGTAACTTAATAATATTACTTTCTTGTAACTAATTTCTAATACAGTTCAGTAATAATATAACATTCACCCCCACCAAAACTCATCATTAGTTACAACATTACATTTGGCACCTGAAAGAGTAATGAGTAATAAATTATTTTTTTTTAATAACACTGTTTATATCTGTTTTCTGAATGGCCGCACTGGAAGGTGGGCTGAAAAGCCAGCCACCACAGAGAGGGGAAAGATGCAATATAGTTTAAATACGGAGATAACCACTGTCTTTCCTGGGAGGTAGTGTTTCTCTCGGTTGTTCACATGAAGAGTGACAGATTATAATTATGTAAAGAAAAAAGTGCGAGAGAAGTTGAAATCCTCCCTAGAGGTCTACAGGCGCTGAGTCGGTTAGGGTTGGGTCTTTTGTTTTAATTATAGATCAGGCGCAGGTTGGCTTTTTTAACTTCTCTCCTTTCATTGTGCCCACGCTATTTGACCATCCAACAAGCACTTCTGAGGCAACGCAGCTTAAATGCAAGCAACATGAATCCGAGTGCAATACAGTATTCAATCTTCCCGTGCACATCAGTTGACAGCTGGAAGCTTGGTGACGTAGTGACGATCTGCAGTCACACAGCACAGTTAATACAATAGCGTCCTCCATCTTGAACTTATTTCCAGTTCTTGCTACCATTCCAACCTTGTAGTTTTTGTTGAAGTAATGGAATGTAAACACTGAATTTTCATGTTATCTATTTGTCCACAGGGAGCTAAGAGGTCAATGTGTTAAGTACATAAGGGAGCTGGTGGAGAGGAAAAACAAGGACACTTCAGTAAGAAGACACACAACAGCATGAAGGATGAGTTCTCTTAATACCAGACTACCTTGAACTAAATCACGGATTTTGGCCATGCATTACAAACTGCACTGCTGCTCTTTCCATGTTTTGTCTGAACATGGAAAAACAGAAGTCTATGATTTAAGGTGGGCAACAACTTGCTACTAAGGTAATTGTTGGAAAGATCTAGGTGACAAACACAATGTGCAACTGGGCTGAAACTTTGGCATTGTTCAACCTTTGGTGCTTTTGTCAATAGAGTCTGGTGGCTTTGAACAGAATGATATAACGGCTGTTTATGGTTAAACAAAAGGGATCTTACTCTTTAACAAAACAGGTCTATCACTGCAGGGATCCTTTCCATAATGTCAGACACTTAAAAACAACCCGAGTCTGTCAGTGGCAAAAACAAGCACTTTTAGTTGACGTACATTGACGGTACACAATTGCCCTAAAGGATTTCATGGCACCCTCACTCAATACTGGATCAGGGTTGGAGGTTTGTGGGAGCTCCCATTAGAAGAGGTTTGAGCTCTCATGAAAGCAGTAACATAATGCATCTGTGGAGGTCGCCAATACATTATCCACCATTACTTTAATTGAAAATAATGCATTTTTCTATGTATTGAGTGTTATTTCTCTGCTTGCTATCTAATGGATTCACGATGCATGCTCCCACCAGTGCAGCGCTACATAGGATAGGGTTCTGTGCAGCCGCAGCCATCAGTGCATTAAATAATAACACCTACTTTATATGATACAAAAAGGGGCAGAAATGCATTCTACCTTTGAGTGATGGGTCTCAGTTAGTATATTTCATGCTACTGGAACTTTGTTGCAATATCCCGGGGCAGTTTTTGGGTTGTTGCAATCTACTTGATACAGTTGTTACAACAGTGGGCTGCTGTGTGTGTGTGTGTGTGTGTGTGTGTGTGTGTGTGTGTGTGTGTGTGTGTGTGTGTGTGTGTGTGAGAAAGCGTAATGAGCGGTGAAGTCCCTCTTTCTCTTACTCAGGAAAAGCACACACGCTAGGTTATTATTTATTTATCTCCATCCCTAACAGTACTTATTGTGGAGACCCCCACAAAGCTCAGATTATAACTAGAACTCTGTACTGGATGGACTAAATTAAAAAATGGTTGTCCCCATTAATCACTTAGACACGAAAACATGGGAAATAGAATCCATGTTGGTTAGAAAAGAGTTATTTTCAATCTTGAGCTTTACTTTGGTCTTTAAGTTAAATAAAATAAACTAAAAACTGAAAACAGAAGTACACCCAAGTGTTCATACAGTGTATTAATAATAAATCAGTGTCTAAACAGATTTAAAACTAACATTATTTGAATCCCAAGTGATCAGATCTGACGTTTAGTATTTTGAGATGAGTGGAATATGCTCTGTTGATGTTCAACCAATGATGTTCAGGTATGTTTTATGGATGTTTGTCTTGTGTGAGTTCATGTTGCTGTAGCTCTTACTCCTCAGTTGTTCAGAAGCAAGATGAGAAATGTCCACACACACACACACACACACACACACACACACACACACACACACACACACACACACACACACACACACACACACACACACACAGAGGTCGTGACAAGAAATAGGTCATGACACTTGCTGCTGTCATTCTCTTTCACAATTGTCTCCCGTGAGAGCACAAACAAAATTCATGTGAACGTGACACCAGATGCTCTGAGGTTGCTCCATCTGTGTGTGTGTGTGTTTAGGCAGGTGTGTGTGTGCAATCATTGTCAAAGCATGTCTATGTATACATGTCTGTGTGCACGTCTGGCTGTGAGAGCCTACATATTTACGTATTCACCTGAGAATACCTACACACGTGTCTCTATGCATTTATACCTGTGTGTGTGTGTGTGTGTGTGTGTGTGTGTGTGTGTGTGTGTGTGTGTGTGTGTTCTTGGCCGAGACTCTGACAGAGATGGATGAGGCAGAGCCGGCCCTGCAAGGGACTCGTGTGCTTTTGCGTCAGTGACCCCTGACCTCGGCGAGGCCGGCAGCGGCGGACACGCTCTCCCACCGTGCATTAGTTAATGACCAATTGCTGTCTCCCTGCAACACACACAGGTTTCTCATCCTCGAGAAGGGACGGCGTGCACGTGTGAGCAGATGGGTAATGGGCTGGAGGGAAGGGTGAATCGACAATGACTTGACGAATTTAAACAACCCAGAAGGACTCTTTGCTCAATTCTTCACTTGGATCACACCCAGAGTCGCTGATAGAAAGAGGACGAATCAATTTGCTTTCACATTATTATCAGACACTCTTCACAGCTCTACGTGTGGAGGGTTTCAACATCAGGATATCATTAGGAAATTAATTGCGATAGGCTGAGACTGGCAGTATTTCAGTGGCCTTTAGATAAATATCAAATGTTGTGTCAGGTTTTATTGTTACATTGTAATGTGACACATATGTCACATTTAAATCATATTTTCACTTGTTTTCAATCATTTATTTTTCTTTTATAATATATATATATAGATATATATATATATATTCCTCTGTGCCACAGAGCTGGATGCAATGGGTGATTGTATTGCCACACACATATTGTAGTTTATTTTGACCTAATTCCACATTAACTGTCCTGCAATGTGCATACTCACTGAAGCATCAAACATGTATAAATCCGCAGCTGAAAATAGTCCCCAACAAAATGTACTATGTCCTCCTGTTTGAGTAATGTTTGCTAAAAACCAGGGGCGGAAGTAACATTTCTTTTTCAGCCTGTAATTCTGCCTGTTCTGGCCAGAAAACACACCGCAGGCCACTGAAAACCAAAGGTGGTTTGCAGAGGTGACCAGACAGACCAGAACAGCTGGGAGAAATTTAGGGACTGAAGATTTGGAGAGACCGAAACCAAATGGAGACAGATTAGGTCCTTGTCTGGCTGTTGGTTTACAGTGCACTGGGAGAAATTTATACTAATTACATGTATTCTACACAGGTTGAAAAACATCTTCAGTGAGCTTTCAACAGACACAATTCCTGCATTATCTGTGTATTTGTTCAGAAAACAAACTTAGCTTGAAGTTTGATCCACTAATTCCTTGATAATGCATCAGCAGATTTTCAGCACTCTTTCCATCAGCTAAAAACTACAGTGAGCAGCTGTAAATTACTGAGCCTTTTAAAAAAAAAATGGAAATACACATTTGTGAGCAGTTTTAAGTGCCACCGGCAGGGTGGGGCAGAAAGGAAGTGCTGAGAGACGGACCAACACATCTGTTGGTATTAAGAAAAATACAGAACATCAACAGCCTTTTGTACAACCTGCGTTAGAAATGCTGCGTTTCAGACAATGAGAGAGAGGAAGAGAGACTTTGTGTGTGAGGCAAAGAGAGAGAGGACACCTTACCTCCTCCTGGCCTAATTGCTCCTCTTTTCCCTCACTGTTCCCTCCTCTCATTCATCTCCAAACATATGGAGTGAACACCTCTCACCTCCTTTCTCCTCTCCTTCTTCCTTCCTTTGGCACACTGCTGAGCAAGCACTTCTGCCTTCCTCATCCCTCCCTCCCCTCTCTCTCTCTCTCTCTCTCTCTCTCATTCTCCCTCTTCAAGCCACAGCAGTGGAACATGGAGCACAATGCTAATCAGGCCCTCGCGCTGTACGTACACCTCCCTCTCTCTCATTCCGTCGGTCACACACACACACACACACACACACACACACACATACACACACGAGACAGAAAACCCTGTCTAACGAGTGTCAGGAGTTGTAAAAAGAAACAAAACTTTGCCTTGCCTTTTATCTGCCTGACTTTTCCTCCTCCCCCCCTCAATCCTCTCTTTATCGTTTTTGTGTCAGCGTCAGCTCAAAAATGGGGCAATCAACAGCCATGGTACTATAATAGTGCATTTTTTTCTCTTATGTTCTTCCATGCTGTCAGAGATCCTCTAATTCACAAATTCATCATCATCATATCTGGCCAATCATCTCTCTGTCCTTGTGATTGTGTCATTTGTGTCAGACCTTCTACATTGCAACCCATCCCCTCTGATGACGCCGATGAAGACCACAAGCCAAAGCATCTCGGTCTCGCAAAAAAGCTGTTCTCTTTTCAAGTGTTGCTGCAGTTTAAATACATGTTCAATTCAAAGGGGCTTTGTTGGCATGGGAAACCGACGGTTACATCGCCAAAGCAAGTGTAAAATATATGTATATACAGATCAGTATCAAAAAACTAATAATAATAACTTAAAGTAGAAAAAAATAAAGTATACTTGTAGTTAAAAAAGAACTTTTTTCAAATGTAAGTGTGGCTGTTTTATATTTTAATATTATATAATGTAATATAATATTCATACCTTGAATATTATATTACATTTCTGCCAATCCTCCTAAATGTTACACACTGGACCATTTAACCGTTTCCCTTCTTCATGCACATTGGAAGAAGGTACATGATACTATATTTCTGTGTGATCTCTCCATATTGAAAAAAAGCTGAATATCAGAATCTAGCCAAAAAAAATGTCAACAATCCCAACTAACCAGGTTCTAGGCGTCTATATCGCCAGTCCACATAATGTTCAATGATCACCGAACAACAGAAAACGACCTGGTGTTGCTATACCGGCCGGCCGGAGAAACATTTGAGCCACTGGAGTGCTGAGGTGCGATTAAGATGGGTGCGCCATCTTCCAACATAGCCAGCTAGCAAGCTATATCCGAACAATGGGAACAAGCTCAGGCACAAATTACAACTCATAAATAGGCATATTGCTTTAATCTATGTCAAAACTGAAACCACTATCTCAGCCTCTTGCTATTCCTTTGGGCATTTTATGCATTTATTCAAAAGCTGTGAGCAGAGAGATGACAAGAAATGAGGGGAGAGAGAGAGAGAGAGAGAGAGAGAGAGAGAGAGAGATAGATGGGGACTGACAATGCAACAAAGATCCCTGGCTGGACACGAATCAGGGACGCTTGAGTTCATGGTCGGCGCCCTGGACCAACAGGGCACACCCCTCAGCTTCAGTGTTGACTGAATATGACATTGGTAGGATGTGCTGTACACGTCAATCGCTACTGACTGGTAAGTGCAAAACCAAATACCCACCCACCTTTAACAAGACATTGGTTAAAAGGAATATGATTGTGTGTACGAACACTTATACAAATATAATAATACAAAGACTGAAGGAAAAGGACTTGGGAGTCACTAATTTAACTGCTACAAAGCTATGTCATATGAGTTTGTCAGTATTTGTCAACCCCCTCTACTGCATGCATCTTGTTGACTTGTGACCACTGTTCCTGCTTGTTCATACAGTTGTCTGCTTTATATATTAATCAATGTTGCCATTTTAACTTCAGCACTTCTGCAGTTAGATAGCCGATTTTGGCCTCTTTAAAGCTTTGTCCGCTGTATCCCGTTTCTTATAAAATTCACTTATCAAAGTGCTGATTACCACACCGATGTTTTTTACTGTGCCTGACAAAAGCATCTAATTGGCAATCAATCTAATATGAACCAGGCTTGGAGCAGTGTTTGTGATTAAATTACTTTAGAGTGAACAGGACTCTACAGTATCCCTATGTCCCAAATTTCCCTTCAGCTCACTGATAATGTTTTGAAACTAAGTGGATTTCACAGTTTCATAACATCAGTTGAGATTTGGGAGCGTCAGACTAGAGTCAGGGAGTATACTTTTACAGGCATCCTTCATGTTTTTGAGCTCTTGTGAATGTGAGTATGCATGAATAGTTAAGAGTCAGATGGTAAGATACCATACCACTCTTGTGTCTGTGTGATAAATATGAAGCCATGGTCAGCAGCCGGTTAGCGTAGCTTAGCATAAAGACTGGAAAAAGAGGGATACAGCTAACCTGGCCCCAAGAAATAGTCCCACTATCACTACCAAAATTTGTTTTTTTGCATTTATTAAGCAATGCAACCAAAATCTGTCCCTTAGAGATATAACTGAGTCAAATGTGAACACACAGACATCATGAATAAAGATGCTCCTTATAGCTTCAGAGATTGCCTGAGAATTTTTAAGTTTTCTTCAGTATTCTGCATACTTTTAATGGTGCCAATTTCACCAAAAGTAAACAAATATGGGTAAAAAAAACAGGGCAAAACAGGGTGAAATTGGAGCCCAAAGCTAACTCACACAACGGCAACATTATACTTGTTTACATCCCTCAAATAGCATTAAAACTATTGTATTTTTTAAAGGATTCAGTGTTATCACGAACAAGGACATAGGACATACAGTATTGTGTGTGTGTGTGTGTGTGTGTGTGTGTGTGTGTGTGTGTGTGTGTCCTGCAGCAGTTGTGCTGCATCTTGTCACCAGATTCTGTATGACACTACTAATTAGGCTCTCAGCGACAGACAGGCCGCACAGCCAGGGATGTTTCACCCACACACACACACACACACACACACTGCCTTACTCAGGGGGTACCAAATCGTCAAGACAGGAAACACCCTGGGTGCCGTGGCAACCTAAGGAGCACCATGGGACCGGGCATGCTGTGCATCACCACGGGCAACGACTACTTTGGGAGTCTGCTGCGATGTTGTTGTGTTTTCTCCCAAATCTCTCGCCATCATTCTCTCTCTCTTTTTTTTAACTCACTCCTTTTCTCTCTCTCTCTCTTTATCTCCAATCTGTGTCTCTCTCACTGTGTAATCATATCCTTTACACCATAGGCTCTCAATCTAATCTCATGCATCGGTACTCTTTAATTAAACTGATTTGCAGAGACTCTCTCTTCCAGTCTGTCCTCAATTCATTCATGCCCCCATACCAAAACACACACACACACACACACACACACACACTCATGCAGTACATCCTCATTCCACTACGTTCTCGTTGGCAGCTCTGCAATCAACCGAAATGCCACGCAGTTCACAAAATGTTACTCCTAATTATTTCCTGATCTCATTGAAGCAGCTGTTCCCCATCCAGTACAATCGCTCTTTGATTGGTGACACCGAACGGCGACGACTCCACAATAAACATCCGACCACAATGTCCCGAAATGACGCCTCGGGGTGGGCGGAGAAGTCAAACTGTCACCGGCCTGTTGTTCAGGCGGTTCGTTTGTCAGCTGAAATTGAACCGGGCGAGACAGAGGTTATCCTCACAGAGCAGCGGGTTTCATTTTTTAAAACCTGCCGCGGCTAATCACAGCAAACAAGGGAAAACTCTCACACACACTCACACACACACACACACACACACACACACACAGGGTTTTGTACAGTAGCTCCTGTGCCTGTGAGTCTAATTTGCTGCACAGAGATAATAGAAAAAGTGAAGCTACAGTACGCTCGCTTTCCTACTTTTCCTCTCTTTATAATTTCCTTTGTTCACCTGCTTATCTACCTCCTTCTCTTTCTTTCTCCATTCTCGCCCTGGTTCTGAGGGATTCAATTTCCCTCCAGCTAGTAAACTGCACTGTAATTATACAAGCTGCTTTATTGAACTGGATGGGGGTTGATTCCCTTTATGCCTGCGAAGACGGGCCTCCCGTTAAAACCCATGCGGAAGACCCCACCATCTCCAGCCAGCCCGGTGATCTCTCCCTACATCTGTCCATCTGTCGTCTTTCTTCTCCCAGTCGTCCCTTTAGTACCTCTCTTCTTCCCTGTCTGTCGGCGGGTCAGCCCGTCTGGCTCGGTGCTTGGTGGTTTTATTGCCGTCGTGTATCTCCATTACTCCGCAGCAGAGCGGGGGCCGCCTGCGAGGGTACAAAACCCTGTGATAACGCTGGGCGCGCTGAGCTTCAATTGGGTTTAAGGGAGGCTGTTGCATTATCCAAGAGGATGAGAGTAACTGAGTACGTTTGAGGAAGAAAGGAAAGACTTGAGGTGATTTACTGAGATGGTCAGGTGCAGAATAATAAGTTAAATTCTGTCTTCAGCATGCATTGCTACACTGTGCATACATATTGTGCTGCCCTATGTCTTAAAAATCCCCCCCACACCCACACACACACAAGTTAAAAATAAAAACCATTCATGCATGCACACCTCATTGCTTCTGTGATGAAGAGAAGTCTGACAATCAAATAGACTCACCATCAACATCGCTCTACATAATGTCTGAGCGCGCTGGCTCGGGCAGTTAGACACAGACCAACGCACACATCTGACAGGAATCAGGGGTTAAAGAAAATAAATCCAAGCTATTTTTCTGACATTTTACAGTACAGATTGGTCACTAAATTATACATATATGAGAATGATTTTATATACAGCTGTCAAAAGATGAAGCTTTTTCTGCAAATTCAGTTCAAACTTTCTGTAAAATTGCTCATCAAAGTCTAGATAGGCACTTTTTAGGTATGTTTAGTGTAGGTTAAATGTATAAAAAAAATAAAGGAAAAGGAACACCAAACCAGTAGATGCTGTATTAATCACTAACACTGGCCACCGTATTGGCCCAATCATATGACACATGCAGTATATTTTTCACAGGATGTTTGGGGTCATATTATATTGGAGGACTTGTCATTTCTGTATCAACATGAGATATTCTTTTGGATGGAGAAAGCAACCGTGTAACACTGGCTCCTACAGACAGCATCAATAGCATGGGTTGTTTGTAGCCTTAATGTTGAAGCTAACAAGTTCTCCAAGTCCTTTGAAGTTAATCAGCCCTAAAAGTGTTTTGTCAGCCCAGTTTAACTCATAGCTCCTTCTGACAGCTAGTGTAATGTGTTTTGCTGCCATGGAGGAAAAAAAAATTGTTGATAAGTGAAAAATTACTGGTGTGACAAAATTATATAATGAGGTTTTAAAAAGACAGAAAAATGCCAGAGAATAGAATTCTGACCACTTCAAGATTTTATAGCTGGGTTTTTGAGTACTGATATGTGTGAATGTGTACATTCTGTATTCATGGAAGAATTTAATCATTCACTTTTATAAGGATTCAAGAATGAGGACTATGTTGTCCCTTCAAATAGCGCGACTGCTTCCTACCTTCAGAAAGTCTTTTTACAAAAACAAATATTGGAAAAGAGGAGGGGTTGTCTTAAAATCACGACTGGCTCATATTCAGGCCGATGATGGGGCTAAAAAAATATCTGACCTGAAACGCAACTGGGTAATTAAAATCAAAGCAGGTTAACTCCTGGGGATCAACACTGTGCTCAGTTATCCGTCATCAGTCATTTACCGGCAACATTACACTTTCTCTGGCACTTTCAATCGCGCCATTTGTGGAACTTTTTTGCACCGGGAGTGTTGTGACAGACTGACAACTGTGGAACTAATGAATATCCAAACAACAAGAAATTCTCTTAGCTGTTGTTTCAGAGCCATGGGCAGCACTGTGTGTAGGCGACAGGGAGGTGAAGGGACAGAAAACGAGAGAGCTGCAAACACATTTAACAGAGAATCGATCATAACTTCAAAAAATATTAAGCGCTCTGCTAGTGTTACAATCTTATGTGAGGGCTCTGATTGACGAGTGTATTCTTTTAAACAGCAGCCTTATGTTGTGTTCATTTAGCCTTTCTTAAATCAAGGAATTGTTTTAAATGCCCCCTATACCCCTCTCGGTCACTTCATTCTAGCCTGGAGCCTGCTCTACAGGGAAGTCAGAGGTTAAGGTTACATACAGAGAGCATCATGGGAGTGGCAGCATGTTCTGAAGGATACTCAAGGACACTTCAGAGGAGCAGATGCTTAACTAGAACTTACTTAAGATCATCTTCCAAAATCCTCAAGAGCCAGAGTTCCTTTAGTGGCCACTCAATTACTGTTTAGGGAGGAGTATGCAAAGGACCTGGCAACCAGCTCACAGATCCACACCAACATGTAAAGCTATAATGACTATCGTCAGGCCGATCATTACTGTCATGCAACAGGGAGGCAAAACAGGACTAATTGCTTCCTTCTAAGGTCCCGGGAGACTTACTGTGTACATAAACGATGGCTTTTAGAGGGGTAGAGAGGAGAGGGGTAAGGAGAGGGGGGAGGGATGGAGAGGCAGGTTTTCAATAAGGTGATCAGCTTTGCCATGTTGCTTGGTCTCTCTCTCTCGTTTTTTCTCTCTCTCTCTTTGGTTTAACTGGAGGGAAGATGAGGCGAGCAGGAGGCGGTAGTGGTGGAGGGAATCCTCAGCCATTTTGTCTATCTGATTGCTGCGGGTGTGGGAGTAGGGTTGTTGTAATTACAGTTAAGTCAAAGCCCCTTTAGGCTGCTAGAGGATTGAGAGCATAGAGGCTGAGAAATGTGGAAATGGAAAGGATATTGAAATGCTTACATTTAAAAGGGAATTAAAGCTTTGCAGTCGTGTCAAAATATGGCCTAGCAAGCATCTGGTGAGCCGTGGAGGTAGAGCTGGTTACATGTTGAAAACCGAGCCTTGATTTCCTTTGATGGCCACCTAACGCACCGATAATCAAATTGTATTGTATCTCAGTAGCTTATTTGACCTGGGATTTTTAATCAATCAGCTTTATTATTCTGGGCTAAAGTTAGCAAGCCCAATAGCCACAACTAATGCTAGCTTCAATTAGATACTTTAGCCACTGGGCTAATCATGAGTTGATGAGGCTGGTTGTTGAGATCTGGGAACCAAGGAACATCAAACGTGTTGGGAAAAAATACTGGTTAGCCAAACTTACCTGGAAGGAAAACCAAAACATTCATCCCTATTTACAGACCACCTTCCTGGTTGACCTACTCAGATATGTTTACTTTCAGTTTTACCGCCAAATAATGGAGACAATTTGGCTAAACTTTTCGCAGGCTCACAACATCTATAAATGTTTTACTGCTAGTGTTTATTGCCTCATTATGCTATGTTCTGAGATCTAAGCAATTGCCCTGGTGAGTGCAGTTTCATCGTAACTGATCTAAAGCTGTATTAAACTGCAGTTTTCCTTTAAACATGTCCATATCCTATCAGCTAAATGAAAACATTATGTTAAATAACAATCTGTTGAGTATCAAATGCTGACATTGTACAGAATGTGGAGTCTTCATTTGTTTACCCTTGAGCAAGGCAAGGAAGGTCTCGACAACACAAAACAATTGCATTTTCTTGCAACCATTATTATATACTATAATGACAATTCTAACAAATAAATACATAAGGGACTAAGGGTAGGTTGCCAAGATACATTTAGCATTATCAATGTATGTTTATTCATTCAACTCAACTGTCTGGCACTGGGCTCTGGCAATGTTCTGCAGGTGATGAAAAGTACTGCTGCTTTTGGACCGATTACAATACCACAGCAAATAGCCTGTTTGGATGTATAAATTCAGACAAACATTGTGTGAGTCCACAAAGTCATTGTCAGTGGACAACCTCCAGGCTGTACGTCATGTTGACATTACAGATTACAGTGTGGGTGCTGTAGCTTCGGGCTTCCAGAGAGTAGCTGCTTGAGTGTCGAAGGCTATAACTAAAACCTGTGTGTATTCTTAAATTGAATGCCAATCCCTTTTAAATGGCATCCACTGAACAGAACATGATGTCAGCGTTAAATCCATTTCCACAGCAAGTTTTTGGTCTAATGTGTCCGCTTCTGCAACGAGCTCCGGGCATTTCAATCCACAAAAGCGGATGGTAATTTTCTTTTTAAAACACTATGATTCAAAGTAGCTGCTGTCTGAGCAGCAGAGGACGAAGAAGAACGAGTTCTACTTCATCCTGGCATGTGCCTCAAGTCCAGTAACGTAGTTAGGATCAATCACTTTCCGTGGAGGGAGAATAAATTCACAGCAGCAAACTCTCATTGTTGCGTCTTTACCGCCCCGAGTGACCCGCTGCACGCAAACGACGGACACTGTTCTTCACTTACTGAACTTCACACGTGTTCTAATGTAAACTGTGATCTGCACACACGCTTCAACTTCCTATGTCACATCCCTCTCTGACATAAGCACTCCCCAGCTCCCTGACTGACATTAATCTTACATTTATACTTCAGCTGAAAGCCTCACGTAACACAGCCCTCGGGGTGTGTGTGTGTGTGTGTGTGTGTGTGAGAGTGTGTGAGAGAGAGAGCCGGTTAATATTTGAAGCTGCTGTGTCTAAGGCTCGAGTGTTCACTTTACCTTGACATGTAGTGGGCGGAGGAGTACTCTATATGTATAAGTTACGCCCAGCTTATACTGCAGTATAATAGGTATACTTTAAGGTGGCTTCAGTCTGTGTGACACAGCTTATTAAAATCCAGCTTGCAGGCACTGGTGAACAGTCCTCATTTTTTGTAAGAACAGCGGTCTGTAAGATATAAACATTTATTTCCTCAAGTCCATATGCGAGCTCTAAGCCTATTAGTCATGCTAATTCTAGCTGGGGGACTACTAAATGGAAATTAAAGGAGCAGAGTTTGATTTTTTTTACTTGCCAGTGTGAATATATTAGCTATGACATTTTTCACAAATGACACTTGGGATATTTGTATCACTTTTACCTCAATATGTTCATTCTCTGTCATTTTCAACTTTATTTCCCAGCATTGTTGTCTGAAACATTATTATTACTAATGTCCCAATCATGTTTTTCCCTGTCCAGATTCCTTTAATATTGGGATATCAAGTCTGATTCGATACTTATGGTTATTTAAACATTAATCAATTATTATCTGACACATTGAAATTGCAACCGTATTTTTCACAAGCTAGGTATGTGTTCATTAGTGTATAATCACCAGAAAAAAGGAATTATTGTGTTTTTGTTACTGTTTATCTATAGAGGGAGCGGGTCCTCTTCTACAGAGTCCACCATGTTGAACCGCCATGTTTCTACAGTAGCCCAGAATGGACACACTGGCCCCTTTCACGTTTTTCTGGAGTTGTGCAGCCATTCACCACTGGAAGCTACTAAATCCTACCCACTGGACCTTTAAGTTGATGATTATTTCCTTGTTATGAAGGAAAGTTTAACTGTAGGAATGCAAACAATGACTGCTCGATCGAATTGGTCCTTTTTATGTGATTTTGCATAGATTTGCTATAATGGGTTGTGGGGAAATTTTTTTATTTAAAATGACTATTATTATTTCTTAAATAATTTAGGTTTAATTGCACATTTAGAGCTTTCTGTGTCTTGTAATAAAGTGAATCATTTCATTAAAACCTGACTATGTAAAGCAATTAAAGCACAAGTGTCTATGTGTGAGCATGTCTGTCTGAGTACGTGAGTGTGTCCTTGTGTGTGCGTGTGTTTGTGTGCGCGCGTGCATCGCCTAATGCAGAGATACTGTCATTGAGGGTACAAGGGCATCGCTAAAAGCCCTCTTTATGCAAATGGAGCGGAGATGACAGTGTGTATGTGTCACAGGCGGGACATATC
The DNA here is from genome assembly GCF_905237075.1 of Dicentrarchus labrax. NCBI lineage: Eukaryota > Metazoa > Chordata > Actinopteri > Moronidae > Dicentrarchus > Dicentrarchus labrax. The sequence continues at coordinate 6,016,751 of NW_026136717.1, forward strand.
TCATAATGATAACTTATCTCAGCCAGCAGATACGCCTGATATGGAATATGAGAGACACGCAGACACTAGACTGTGCCTCCCCTCTCCGCCTCACACACACACACACACACACGCACACACATACTACGAGCACACACAGTTACACATGATCCCCCCCCCACTCCCTCGTTACATGGAGTGCTCATTAACAAATTTATTAATGGCCTCTTAATTATGTCTGCTTATCTTCTTCTAAAGCACCGGCACTGCCCCCAGACTCCAGTCTCAGCTTAGCTACACACACACCGAACACACACACACACACCAATGCTCACACACAGTATGTACATATTTACATAAAACCGATCTCACACACTTTATATAAATAACTTATATTATATGTGTGTCTCCCCTACCCAGCACTTCTCTCTCACACACACACACCTACTCACTCTCTCTCTCTCTCTCTCTCTCTCTCTCTCACACACACACACACACACACACACACACACACACCGAATTACTGGCATTTTTCAGACTAAATTATCTGATGAAGGCTCCTATGAGAATCATGAATTGACTTCAGCTTCTTTCATTCTTTCCTTTGACTCCCTCCCTCCCCTGCCTCATCCCCTCTTACTTGATATAACTGAGCACTGCTGGTAGCTTCATCTTTCGCTCCTTCCCTCCATCGCTCTTTAACTTTCCCTGGTTTTTTTTTTTTTTCAATTATCTCCCCCCATCTTTCTATTCCTTTCCCCCTTCATTCCCTCTCTATCAGCCCGTATCTCCCCGCTGCTCCCGACCCTCTTACCTCCCTCCTTGCTTCCACCCACCTGCCTCCTCTCCTCTTTATCCTTCCATCTCTCTATCACCACCATCTCTTCCTCGCCATTTTGGAGCTGCTTTTAGTTCTTGCTTCCTCTTCCCTATCTGTCCATCTCTCTCTGGCTCTCCAAGATATATCTTTATGCGCCCTCCTTCCTTACCTCCTTACCTCCCTTTCTTCTCTAGCCTCGCTCCTGACTCATCAGCTCCCGCAGAGCTGTATCAGTCCTTGTAGCCTTTTTTTAAAAATCTAATAGTGTAATGAATTAAAAACACTCTGGGAGTCTTTTCTTTTTCTTTTCTCCTTTCAATTCCCCCATGAATATCTGTCCTATTCAATTTCTTAATCACAAACCAAATACACTTGTTTCAACTTGTAAAACTGTTTGCTAATTGATGGCGGCCACCACAGTTTTTCCGCTCGCATTTGATTTCTGAATAATCACAGCAGCCTTTCAGCAATACGTATGTACCCATGATGCCTTGCTGCAACCTGACACAGATGGATAATGGCAGTCATTTTTTTATAAAATAGAGCAAGCCGTCCCTTTTGACCGTGTGTAAGTGTGAGTGTGTGAGGTACGGTACAGTATGTACAAACATGAACACTGGGGCCGAACATTCTCGGGACTGTTTTGGTAAATACACACGCTCTCCTGCTGGTTGTGCTTTTGTTTACCCAAACCCAAATACAGATGTCCTGATATCACAGCGGTTTAAAGTTAAAACCCTCCAAAAACTCTGTTGTTCAACGAGAGCTGACAAAAAGTCAATACCCTCCACAGGCTCCCACTTTGTAGTAGAGACACCTGCAAAATCCAGACATGGCAAGCTGCAACCAAAATAGACTTTCATCTGACCGCTAGAATACTCCAAGCTGTCCAATTCACGCTCTGTGAAGTGATGCTCAAAACTATATCTCAAAACATGTGCTAAACGGGATAAAATAGGAGATCTTGCCATCAACCATCTCATTGCAGTAATGTAAGATGCCTTTAAAAACAATCTAGCATGATATAATATTATTTGTCTTTCTCTTCCCTAAACCTCCTGACTTGTGGCATCTCACTTGTATCTCTCTTTATATCTCCATCCTCCTCCTCCTCCTCCTCCTCTTCCTTTTTCCTGGTTACCTCTAGCTAGAGGTCAGACTTCAGTCTGTCTGCTCTAATCACACCATCTCCAATTCACTTTTAGTCCCAGAGAGAGAGAGGGGAGTGGGTGCTTCACTTCACTACACACTTCTTTAAAAAAAAAAGTGCCAGATGAATTATTTACATACACACACTTCTTTTAATAAAATCAGCGCTTTCTTTTTTCACGCTTATTTTTCTTGTGGTAACTAAGGAAAATGGCAAATATTTGTGTAAATGGGCTTCGGTGGATGTGTTTTTTATGTAAATCACAATGTCTCAAAGGGCTGAATGGAAATGGCAAATGGTGCTGAACTTTCCTCACAAAAGGACTGCTGCTTTGCTGATAGTGTGTGAGAAATATAAATGAATTTACATTGACTTGACTAAAAACTGTATCTTATGGCAGCATGTATTGTTTTTGTGTGGTCACAGTGGTAGAGAAACATCCGACTCTGCTTTAAGACAACTTCAGGTTACTCTGTATGTTGACTTACAACCTGTACAGCTTCAGTCTCATCCACACTGAGGAGGCATTTTCTGACCTGACTGGCGTCATTTCAAATCTGTCAGGTTTAGAGAAAGACCCAGGTTTGGCCTAAGAAAAGTACTTTGTTATGGTGACACTTGATTTGTGAAACAAACTGCTGTCTCCAATGTTATGGTCTAATGTTGTGTGACACTAATACAGCCTTTACTTGATGACGACGAAATTAGATCAGGCAAAAATAGTGAAGGAAGCCTTCCCGAAAGCAATTTAAACATGCATACCGGCCGGTGGATGCAAGCAATAGATTAAATACATCTCTCTCTCCCTCTCTCTGTCAGTGTCGGGGTACTAAGATGGCGTCCTGCCACGAAGTCCGTGGAGCTGAGGCTGAGTCCATCCTGCTGGAAGCGAACAGGCGGAGGAGTTTAGCTTGGGGACTTGAAGTTGGACTGGGGGCAGGCAGCTCGCAGGAGGATCGCGAGCCGAGACGAGAACGTACAAGAGAATCCCACAAATCAAACGCTTTACAGTTACAGCGAATATGAATCTGTGATAAACCTGTCTAATTGGGATTCAGCTCTCTGAATCCAGCTTGTTCTCTGTCACATCCAATTTCAGCTACTGAGCAGCTATACTTCTCTGTCATCATTATCTGCCTACTTCCATCTTCGAGCAAGGATCTGCGTGCCAAATACATACTCGATTCATAAATGTATACGCTAAAGACTTTGGATATTGAAAAATAAATAACTAATCCTGTGATGCTTCTATATAAAATAATGGGTTTCACTCAAATATGCTGCATTATACAGTATGTACATTTAAATTCTGATGTCAGCAGCGTATTAAGGTTAGAATCAGATCTTCTGTGGTAAAGCATGTTGAAATGATGAGCCTTGATTGAAGAGTGTGACATGAATTTGTGATAGAAACTGAGTTGAATAAGTTATATCATCTGGTTTCATTAGAAGGATTTATTGCTTCTGCCCTCCATCTCTGCATGTCCTTAAATGGATTACATGAAACACACATGAACATGAATACATATGTTAATGTATCCATTTATGCATGGGGGAGAGAGCAGTAGATGTTCTGTAGATATGAGTCATCATGGTTAGACAGCATCGTGGGTTTGAATCTGTCTTGTGACCTTTGCGAATGTCAGCACTCGACCGTCGCTCCATCCCGTCACTTACCACTTCAAAACGTCTACTAAGTCTGAAATGGTTCAAAAATAATGATGATAAATATCTGCGAATGGCTGTCCTTCATGGCCCGATGGCCTTAAGGGGCTTACAACGTCTCAACTTGCAAAGATTTCAAGCCAGTGCTCCCCTCCTTCTGTCCCTCCTCTGCCCTTTAGCTGCCTTGTGCCGGTGTGAGTCACATATCCAGCATGAAACCACGAGTTTCCTAATTTGACATAAATGGATGAAAATTATTTTCACTGACTCCCAGCCAACCTACAGGACTTTGATCTTGAGGATAAGTAGGATATAGTGAGACGCCCCACTCTCTCTCAACATCTGTCAGCTGCTGTGCAGAAAGAGACAAATAAATACATACAGTATAACTACCAATATGAATCCATGAAAACAATTATCTTAAATGTATCCCTACAAGTTACACTTTACGTTAAAAACCTTAAGATTTTCAAAATATTAAACCCCATACAGCTGCTATTTCAATGTACTGTCACTCTTCAGTTCTCTACACACAGATATCCTCCTCTATGTATCTATATAGTGTATGGTAGTTTTCATTGGTAGTGGCAGGATCCAATTGTATATCCATGCACAACAGCCACTGCACGCATGCATTTCATGTAATATGGAAGACAACAGCTGGTGTCATATCGAAATACACTGCTGACTGTCTCCTTTATGAAAACAACATGACACAAAAAATCCTGTCACCCTGCGGTTTGCTCTGTAAACAGATGGGAGACCCCCGGGGAACCGCTGTGATCTACGAACGTCGCTAACACAACCGCTACCGAACTGCTAGCATGCAGTATATACTGCCAGCTGACCACGACTGACTGTTTGAACAATACATTCTGTGAAATACATTGTTACCACTGATACATTTCAGTAGGAGTTGACAGTTGAAGACGCAAACACTTTTTTCTAAGATTGCATTGAACTGTGCTTTATTGTGTTTTACTGAAAAACAGACACAAATAAAAGGATTTGAAAATTCTTTAACAATAAAACGCAAGAAGAAAGTATCATTACTATTATTAAAGAGATCCTTGAATGTGGTCTTGACCCTCAAAATAAACATACAAAAACGTGTCTATCGTAATTTCTGCAACTTTTAATGGCCGTCAGTTCAGTACAAAAACTTGTTTTTATTGATTAGTTGAAGAAGTTACTGACAAAACTATAGAGGTGAAAGAATAAAGACCTAAAATCAACCAGGACTCAGGCCTTAAGGATTTTATCTTAAAACAAAAATCTTCATTTCATTCTTATTTTTATGATAAGAGCCTAAATAATTAAGACTTATCATAAATTATTTAACCAATTTCAATTAAATGAAATGTAACTTTATCTTGATGTTAATTGTGTTATTGTGTTATGATATAATCACTTGGTTTGTGCAAACGTATTAAACAGGTTGAACAGCATTGAAAACTCAGCATTACATTGTGTTTACTTGTCTAATTAGATGTTAAGACTTAATGCTAGAATTAATGAACGGCTAAGAGTGCTTTCTATCTCTGTCTGGCTCTATCTTTCTCTCCCTCCCTCTCTGCAGAGTGCGAATATAATTGCATGATGGATAATTTAATGGCGGAGGTAAAGGCCCAGTTTTACAGGAAGTTCTCCTCTCATCTGCACGCAAAATATCTTATGAGAGTACAGTAGACGTTTCTATAGAGTACATGTACTATACAATTGTGTGCGGCTGTGTGTTTCTATGTGTTTGTGTATGTGTATGTATGTGTGTGTGTGTGTGTGTGTGTGTGTGTGTGTGTGAGCGTGCAGGGGGCTGGAGAGGTTGCGCTCTGGCTCGTCTCCAGCTTTACAGATTGATGGCACATTAAAGTGAAGGACGCGTCACGCACCTGTGCTTGTGTACCACAGGGGAGTGACACACAGGTAGACAGGGTGCTGCAATCAGCAAGGTGCCCCACGCACACACACACACACACACACACACACACACTTGGGAATTAACAGTGTTTTTTTTTATATATTTCAAAGGGGGCAAACAGATGCCAAATTCTTACACAAAGAACACATGTATGTATGTGCTGTAGGTCCCGAGTCAACATCTACACATGTGCTTTTGAAAGCACACATCGTGCCCAGAGGGGGTTGATACAATATAGATCACAGCTCTGTGTGCACCGTGTCCCCTTTTATCATTGCTGTGTGTGCATGTGTGTGTGTGTGTGTGTGTGTGTGTGAACAGTCAGTGTGAACAACTGCAAATGCAAGCCGCATGCCTGTCTGTGTGATTTCACATTTCTCCACATTTCTCTCCAAAACAGTACAGCAGTGTTTGCATTCGTGCATTACGTGAACGCCTGTAACTGTTTCATCTGTTTGACGTCTATACAGCAGCTGAATATGGAATTATCTCTATATGGTGAAAACACTCACCCCTGCTGTCTGTCTATAGAAACACGCAGGTTACATTATTCAGTGTTATTCGTGTTCTGACTTGGGGACAGCACTTTAAGTACAGTAAATGCAGCATGCATGTTTAAGTGTTCCACATGTATGTAAGAGGGAGAGGAGGACAAGTGGAGGAGAGACAGGAGGAGGAGTGAATGGTAGAGAGGTGATGATAAAGACGAGAGACAGACGGATAAAGGAAATGGGTTAAAAAGTACGTTTTAAATACATCACAGTGGAAAAAAATGAAGATGGCATAAGTTGATTAGGGTTAAATACTGGAATGAACATTCCTGTATTTGATAATTGATAGGACTATTTTATTTTTTTTACTATCCACAGTTATGTTTTTGAAAATCAAACTTCCTGTTGAGAAATGCCCAGGAAAAGAGTGATATGTTCCCAGGAAGTAATTTAGCACATTGCTTAATATATGTTGAAAGGATTGGTACTGGTCAGTTTCTATACTTTACTTTATCTCAAATGTAAGGACATGCATTTTAATTTAAAGGGGCAGTTCACCCAAATTATTTAGTATCAAATTTAAAACTAACCTTTTTCTTATGTATCCAGCCAAGAGGATTGGATTTGGTTTGAAGTTTTGAAATATTTTTCACTAATATTTCTCCACCCCAATACAATTGAGGTGAGTGGGATATCATTTCTGATGCACAAGTCATTAACAAATACCGTCTTTTGTTTTAAATCAACTAAGTGTCTTTCAAGAAGCAATCTCTGGATTCTCTGGATAATCCACAGAAGTCACTTGGAAAGGTTATTCCCTTTTTACATAGAACCTTTGCAAGAAATAGTCCCTCAGAAAACATATTTCTTTGTAATTTGGGTGAAACAGCCCTTTAAAGTGTTAGCTACAGTTGTAGATTTTTAATAAAAGCACAATTAGCTCAAAAAGGACAACTGACTAGCCAGTCCCGCTCAATTCCTCTGTAACGAAAATACAATGTGTGTTTCAGTGATCCCCTAAATAAGTCTGGAAGGTTGAGACTCATTAAAACTAACAAACCATCCAGTTTAACAGCAGCCGGAAGCCACTGATCTTCAGTTACTCCACATGCTGCAGGCCACTAGAGACTCCGAACTCAGTCGAATAACTACCTTACTTTGTCTTCTCTATCCCCTCTGAATTAGAAGTAAAGTAATATTCATCTTTTGGCTAGCGTCAGTAACAGACTGAGGCCATGGTGTGTGCTGATCTGTTGGTCCACAGCACCTGTCAGTAAATCCTACACCACCCTGGGGTGCCATGGCCTCTGTGATCAAAGTAAATTAACACGTAATCAGATACAGGCGCAAGCAGGAAAGCATGCACATGCAGACTTTTCCCCGTAAGGCCAGGTTTATTCTCGCACATCACTGGACAGCAGGTTTGAAGTGTTTGAGGTGTATGTGTGTGTGTGTGAGAGAGAGCGAGATGTAAACACACACACACACACTCACTCACTCACACAGAGGAGGATAAAAATGTCATATGATTTAATGAGTTTTCTTTTAGACAGTGTCACTTCGGTCAGGGACACTGTGGTTGAGTTGAGAGATCAGACTATCCATGCATGACCAGGACGCGTGTGTGTGTGTGTGTGTGTGTGTGTGTAGTGTCATTGTGGATGTCTCTGTGCCTTTGTGTGCCTTTATGTCTTGTTCGGGATCTAGCTAAGAAGGCTTTCATGCTGTGTTTTCCCAGAGTTGTGTCTCTGATTGTGTGTGTGTAAATGGTAAGGTAAATGGACTGCACTTATATGTTGCCTTTCTGTGTGTGTGTGTGTGTGTGTGTGTGTCTCCTGTATGCCTAAACTGGCATCTCCATGTGACACACGTCCCTTTCAGCTCTGCACACAAACCATGCAGCAAATTGATTGCATATAAAATGCTAATGCTGCCTTTACTGTCCTCAGCATGTTAATATTGCGTTTTAACTATAGGCATTGATTAAAGGGGCAGTGCGCTGTTTCTGTGGGGATTTTTGACATTGAGGAAAAGCAAGGTTGGGTCGGTCGTGGTGAGGGGGGGCACAAGATGCTGACTCGACGCTCACCGGTCATTTGTTAGCTGGGCTTTCAAGACGGTGAATCCCAGCGGAGGTGAAATTGTCTGATGCAAAATAAGATGTTGAGTGCCGGTGGAGATAAATGCAAGCATGTTTGCATGCATGCAGTCGTGCTTCACCGTAGGGGAGAGTGTGTGTGTGTGTGTGTGTGTGTGTGTGTGTGTGTGTGTGTGTGTGTGTGTGCGCTTCACAATCTCAGCTGGAGGTCATTTGAAGAGCGACGTTTCCAGATCTGAAACCCTTCGGCCTCACTGCCCTGCTCTCATTACACTTTGGTGTTCTCAGTGCCGTGCTGTGCCACGCCGTGCCAAGAATGTGCCGTACTCCGAGTCCAAGCAGCTCACCTCATTCCTGCCAGGGCACTGCAGCCTTCATAAACCCAACAACATCAACAACAACCCAACGTATCCTCAGCAACACTCACAAACACAGTCCACACACTTATTTTGTAGAGAAGAGACAAGCAAACTTTTAGCTCGCACTGAATACAACAGGAACACACACACACACACACACACACACACACACACACACCATGCACCATGCACCAGAAATATTCTACTTTGTCTGATAATGATGATTGATGCCCATCCAAAAAAGCTCCGCAGCAAAAACAAATGGTGGTCGGCTCCATAAATCAATTGGTTGGGAGGGGCGGCACTGAGAGCCCACATTGATCATCACACAGGCCAAATGTTAGCATCTCCAAATCATTTATTCCGGGCACCGCTTCATACACAACATCTGCCGCACTGGCAGAGAAAGAGGGCGGAACCTGTTACAAAACAACAGTGTAATGCACGCTGCAACGCACGTGGCAATATTTCCTTTAGGTGATCAATGGGGAGCGGTCAGTAGTCTGTAGCTAATGAGCAAAAGATGGAAGAGCCTGCACATTTCAGAAATATTGAAGTACTTCTTGGGGCTGCATGTGACAAAGATGATTTCCATCGGGAGGTAATATTGTCTCCATTTTGTCCAAAAAATCCTCTCAAAGGAGTTATTTGATCAAATCTATGCCTGCCATTTGTTATGTGCGGACGCTACAGAACAGTTGACACTAAAGGGGCAGTGTGGGGTCAGAGTGGGAGCAGAGCAGAGGTGTAACATGATGCAATGGGAGACATCTTTATGTGTAGGCTGGGGGATCTCAACAGTGAGAATATTATGAAAAACTTTTCACAAGCATCCTTTCGGAAACAGCGATGTAATGAAGCAATTTTAAATGCCCACTGGCTTGTAGCAGGTTAATTTACTGTGTTTTACTGTACAGCTGTTCATCGCTGCATCTTCACTGCGCTGAGCATCTTTTAACTCTTTGAAGTCTGGGCAGATTCTGCTTGGGTTTCACTCCTTTTATCTGCAGGCTTACGGTACAGTTACTACATTATTCCTTGGCTAGCAGTTGGCGTGTGAGGTACTATATATGTATATATGAGTGTCAGTGTTCCGAGGATATGAAAGCCATACTGATGAGGCATTCAGAGCCTTCGTTCTGTCAAAAAATGAATTGATAGGACAGATCCTTAATGTATTGCTTCACTCCTTTGTATTTAGGATGAATATGTTTTTCCATTTTTCACCAGGGTCCTCATCATGCTTTGAGTGATGTAAATAGGAGCTGTAAGTGGCGTGGAGTCAGCGTGCGTAATTTCAGTCCCTGTTTTTTAGCCTTGATGCTTAAATATGGAGCGACAGTTGGCTGGAAGATGCAGATGCACAGTCTCGTCACAACAGTGGTCGCAACATGTAAAATATTACTTCAGTAATATTAAAACAAACTCTCTACAGTGTCTGTACAGACAGGACAGTAGCCACATGGACGAATGGACCACATTAAACTGCTCAAACTGCAAGATGGCCGACAAAATTTGACATGCCGGACATCCATCCGATCGTCTGACAACCAGATCATTGGTCGTTCAGGCGATTAATCAGGCGTCACCAACCCCCGCAAACTGAGCATCAAACGACAATCAATCTGGCATGAAATTTGGCCAGAATTAGTCAGGGGCTTTAGCAGCAGCTGTCAGTAGTGTGTTAGTGTGTTAATAACACAGCAATTTACAAAGCATTTCATTTTTGTTCCCTTTCAGCCCCAGCAGAACGCCAAAGCCCCACCTACTGTTGAAGTGAGGTTTGCGCACAATCTGATCAGTCCATCTAACGGTCAACATATTAATAGCTCTGGTCTTTATGATCAAAATGAGCATTCATGCTTACTTGTAACTGTGTGTGCGTTATTATGGTAATCCAATCAACATGTGACCATCAAAGTTTGTGTCCCATTCTATTTGAAGGGGATACTATGCAGGATTTTTCTGTTGCTGCAGCGATGGTAGAACAAGGTAGACAGTGACTGGGAGTGAGGGAGCGGGGTTCCCGAGAACAAAGCAGTGAATCTGAGAAATAAAAGAGAGAGTTATTTTCTGATCGTTACATTCTAAAGTACCCCCACACCTCCGTACAATCCCTGCAGAAGGTGCTCACTGCCGGAGTTTCACTGTCTGCTGGGTGTAGCTCAGCCTGCCCTCTGTCAAACAGACACACAGTCTAAAGCTCAGTACATTCATAGACCACACTTCGTTTTAGTGCTGTGTCAGTGCTGGAGAATCAGACCCTGTGCGCAGCCGAAGGTTGACGCCCAGAATCGTCTTACACACAGCAGAATAAGAAAATACAGGCAGAGGGAAGGGTCTCTACAGATAGAGACACAGAGGCTGTACAGAGTGCACTGAATAATCGCCTCTGTTATTGATTAGTTATGATGCTTTTGTAAACAACTTGCATTCTAGTGGTTGACCCTTGACCCCTAAAAAGCCAGAAAGATTAGTGAAAACCCCAAGGAAAAGTTCCTTTGGGTTAATGTTAATTGTCTTTAATCAATGTTCTTTTATGTATTGGTTATGCTGTCAGCTATTGGTTCCTGTGAGTTTCACCTGACAGAAGTCACTTAATGTGTTATTTGCCAGATGAACAAATGTATATAATTTACATTCACATAGACTTCATTGCGTCTCCCTAACCAAACCTACGCCGTCAATACAGAACAATAGTGAACAAACAAACTCTGAGGCTGACTAATTAGAGCTCCATACATAAGACACGCATCACGCTGATCCATCAACAATAGAACCAGGGTTACGTAACATGGCAGCACAATACCTACGGTATCTCTGCCATTGTGGCATCCGGTGACTAACTGACTGGCCCAAAGACAAGGTGATTAGACACAGTGGGGGTGGCGGGGCGGGGGAGGGCAGGCAGACAACGAGGGAGAGAGAGAGAGAGAGAGACAGTTATAAGAAATCCAGATGTCCTTGAGAAGATAAGTGAGTGGCGTGGGGGGGTGGGGACGGGGCGATCGAGGCTGTGGGAGAAAGGGAGGTGAGATAGAGAGGGAGGCTGGAGGATGGATTGAGAGGAGAGAGGGAAGAAGCTGATAATAAGAGGGAGAGAGAGAGAAAGTCAAAGAGAAAGAGAAAGAGAGAGAGAAATATAGTCCTCCCTGGTGTAGCCCGTCCAGAGTGTCCGGTCTATGAGGCAGTAAATCGCCCCAGTCAATGTGTGCTCTCCAAACGCTGCCGCGCATTATTGATAAATCAGTGTGTGTTAATGAGAGGAGCTGGTGTGGCCTGATGAATCACGGCACAACAGTGAGCCTCTCACACACGCACGCACACACAATGGCCAAAGTCTGGTCGGGGTGCGTGCACCGACTACTGTCACGCTGTCATTTGTCGTTAGTCTTCGACACAAACGCACACATATTTTCTGCCTCTCTCACTCAAACACACACACACACACACACACACACACACACACACACACACACACCAATTTGCAGTAGCTGGATGAACACTTGGCCCCCGTGCTGCAGCCACAACTCCGAGTGTTTTTCTATCCTGTTAACAGAAGAGAGGAGGGCTTCCACAGCAGCTCCAGCAGGCAGTCAGAGGACAACACAAGCTATTTTGGTTTCACTTTGATATCCAATAGGCGGCTTAACATCCTCATTAGATCATATCAGCCCCACACTCACACACACACACATGTCGCACACACACACAAAGCCAGGGTGAAATTATCTCTCTCCCATACTCCCTACCTAAATTATCATGAAATCTCACCATTTGTTTGTGTTTGTGTGTGTGTACTTGATTAGTTTGTGTGAATGTGCGTAGGTGTGTTTTTTTTATGTTTGTATTTATGCAAGTGTGTGTGTTTGTAATTATAGATATGTGCTTGTGTATATCTGCACTTGAAAGTGTGTGTGTGTGTGTGTGTGTGTGTGTGTGTGTGTGTGTGTGTGTTTGTGCAGGGCAAGCTGACCTTGTTATAAGCTGAGTGGGCTGTAGTGCTGGGGCATCATTAGTATGGGTTAGGTGAGGGTTAGAAGGTGTGTGTGTGTGTGTGTGTGTGTGTGTGTGTGTGTGTGTGTGTGTGTGTGTGTGTGTGTGTGTGTGTGTGTGTGTGTGTGTGTGTAGAGGTGAGGGGGTGACAGAGTGGGGAGAGTTGCGGGATGACAGTGTGAGAGAGAAGGTAAGAGGGGGAGGGTATGTGGGTCAGGCCGGGACACACAAACACACGTCACCCCTCCCACCCCCACATCCGTCAATTTGAAGCAGGTACAGCGAATGTTTGAGGACACGCACACACACACACACACACACACACACACACACACACACACACACACACACAAACAAAGTCCACTTGTTAGTTGGTAAGCCCACTCTATAGCCTCCAATGGCCTTCAACAGTACAAAAGGAATCTAAGCAGTCACAATGCAGTGACGCACAGACTGTTAGACGCATGATAACATCTCCACACACACAGAAGCACTACCTATTTGAGGTGCCATTACTTTATGCGTGGGACGTGTCACAACATACTGGACTTGATATGAGGTGACCACATTTTTCAAAGTGGGGCGCATGTGTGCTGGAACATTTTTAGTCTTAACTCCTTATATGGTGGGGGGGGGGAATCACAAACCTGTGACACACGCTGGGCTTTCACTGGGACTATACTGAGGGGAAATATGTGGGGATGTCTGCATGTCCTGAAGGGAACCAAACCCAAACTGATACTTTATCTTACAGTAGTATGGTTTCCATTAAGCATATTCTAAAATCCAACCTAATTAAAATGTTAATTATTTTTTCCATTAACTTCCTCTAACCAAATATAGTTAAGTGACGTGACAAGATTACATAATTACTCGAGCCCCAGTAAGTTTGATACATCGGGGAATGTCATTGTTGCTCCTCACCTAAAATATGGCATTTTTAGCTTTTTAGCAAGGGGGATGACATTTAACAATGGCCCCCAACTGGACTCCAACTAAGTTACACACACTCCTGACACCATCGCTGTTTTTGTTCTTTTATTCTTCAGCATTTCTACAAGAATGGAGGTGTGTAACAGGGAGTGGCAGCTGGAGTGTTTTCTCTACACCAGAAGAAACAAAGTCAAGGCATTTCATCTTCACTTTGTAAATGTGCCTTTTGCACCACATAGTTTTTCTTTCTTTTTTACTTTTCTCATCCTTTCTAGAAATGCACAGCTGGATGAAACGTACCCATTTGAGCAGTTTCTACAAAGGATTGCAGATGAAGCCAGAGCATGCAAAGAGTTACCGGTGAAATCCCATAGCATTCAGTGGAAACGAAAAGAAGCTACCACTGTTATTTAAACCATATATAGAGTAGAGTTACTCCACACAAGGACAGAGGCATTGGTACATGATGTTGGCAGCGTTAGCCTACTGAGTAACTGAGTATCAGCAGGCACACCTGGTATTTGTTAGCAGTAAAGAGTCAGGCTTGGCGAGTAATGGATTACATGTAACTGAGTTACATAATCAGGATACAAAAAAGGGTAACTGTAATCCATTACAGTAATAGAAAAAAAGACCTAATCAGATTACATTAAATTGAGATTTATTTAGCAGGAATACAGTTTTAAAATACATCAGTTTTTCTTTAAAAAAAAACACTGAGCAGAGGATACATATTTGATGCTAAAAGTCAACTTTCAATTAAAATTGTTCTGTTTTCCTATACAATGCACTAACATCAATACCTCTTATTAACATTTCTTTTCTCGTTTTTATTTACATCTTTGGTGTAGAGGTAATCAAAAAGTAACGGAAAGTAATCCAGTTACACTACTTTAATATTGTGATACCTGGATTAGGGTACTGACTTTATCGGATGTCATTTTTAAAGTAACCCTCCCAACCATGGTTACAGTAGCTCCTGATTATGATTTTAAAGTAAAACTGAACCCTTACAAATAAGTCCACTGTAATATGTAACGGCCATGGTAGATACTGTATGTGAACAGGTTATAGGTCAACTGTCTGACGTTACACCACTGACCCAGAAAGTTGCCATTTCACTATTGGTTTTCTGGTGAAACTTTCCACCATACCTTGTGTAACCTGCAACCTGAGGGTGATCATATTGCTTCTGCGCTGCTGAGTCTTTCTCTGCCTGCCTGGAAACAGCAGCATACAATTACCGACTTCTGGGCCTAAATGCACACATTGTCACAGATGTCATTAGAGGTTTAACCTACAGTAAATGCAAACATAACGATGATAGTTAATGGCTGCATCTATAATACTGACACGCGGCCCCTGTGAAGTATCACAGCACAAATGTGCTGTTGATCTTGCATTATAAATCATAAGCCTGTACACATACTGATAACTGTAATATAGCATACTGTCATCAGTTGTCTGTGGTAAAAACTGGGTGGAATCTTTATTTATAAGCCTCAGGTAGTTCCTAGAACCTTATGAGAAATGAAAATTGAGAATCTGTGCTTGACAAAAGTCAACAGCAGCCAAGAGAAGGCAACCAGAGCCAAAGGAAACCAACGCGACAATGGAAGCCATCAGAAAACAATGGGAACCAACCAAAATACAAGACAATGCACGAGACTATAAGCCACAGGATGCAGAATAAGCCAATAGTGGCCGAATGATGCCAGTAGAAACAATGGAAGCCAGTTGGAGGCAAAGTGAACGCAAGCTGTAAGCAGGCTACTCTGAAGTCCTGCCAGGAGTAAGAGGAGGAGGTAGAGGAGGAGGAGGTGGAGGCTACGGCTCAGGAATATTCTAGTCGTTTATTCCTGGCCAGGGGTCAACTGTGGCCTCAGGCTGAAGCTCAGAGGAGGAGGGAGAAACTCACACATGATGAGCATACACCAGCTATACACACACACACACACACGGCCAGGGGTCAGCAGTGTCCTCCATTTGCAGAACACACACGTACATGCACGTAGAGACTCCTTGAGAGAATGATGAAGACGCACACTGCCACACACGGTACTTAACGCGGACCCCTGTAAATCACAACCTGAAATGGTGAAACTGGTAATGCGTCTCTAACCACAGCCTCCATACCTTGTCCTACGATTACCATAATAAATCCATAAGAGTGTGAGAAGCACTGGAGCCATTAGGATGGAAATGTTTTTTAAACAATGGGCATGGTGCACGCGTGGCCTTTTCCCAAAGAGCTGGCACTGCCACGACCTGTCCAACATATTTTACAACCGTAATTACAATATAGAGAGCAGCCGCCTCTATGGCAGATGCTGCTTCCAACGTTAGAGGTTCCCCACGTAATTATCATGATGAACTTGGCACACCAAGGTAATAAATATCACAGAACACACACACACACACACACACACACACACACAGGCTGGGAGAGAACACACACATACTATACGTGGAAGTGCAGGAAGGTAGACGTGGGGATAGGGACACACAAATGCAGACTGGTGAGGTGAGGACAAGCTCAATCAGGGAACACACACACATACTGTCGTGTTAAGTGACCCAAGATCTTTGTGAAACGATACAGTCACAGTGTTGAACTTAAAAATGAGAAAGCAGAGGAATAGGCTGATGTAGTTTTCAATCAAATATGCCAGCATGACTTCCAAAAAAGAGAGAAAACAAACACACACACACACACACACACACACACACACACACACACACACACACACAATAAAAATAGAATATATAACTTCATAAAAAGCAAAATGGAAATACCAGAAACCTTAAGAAAAACAACTTCTGAAAAATCAAAGCAACCCCCTCCAAAAAAAACCTTCCATATTGACTTTTATTGATTTTTATGCCTATGTATGTATCAAGCCAACTGTTATATCATTCACTGAATAGAGGGCAAATGATTAAACTATACTATTAATATGAAAACAAACCTTGTCTGGCCTACAGAAGCACATTGTGTTCATGTACGAGTGGCCAGCTCCACTGGTGAGTGTGTGTTTTTACTGCCTGACTTTCCTTTTCTAAATTTAGAAATGTATTTCTCAATAGATCCAAAGGGTTTCACCCAAACCACATAACCTCTGAAGAACCATATTATTGGAAGGCATCGACATTTTGCAATCATTAATATCATCAATATAGAGGAATTATTCTCAAAAATTCAATTTATCTGTGGCTCATAATGTCGAACACCGTCACCACATACAGCACAGACACACTCGTCACATAAATCAGGTGTCACTGTCTCATTTAGCTTCAGTGAATAATTTTGTAATTACATTTAACATGAAAACACACAAGACAAATTAGGCCGCACTGTGTTTCACTTGCCTTGAGGGAAGCACAGAGAGAGTAATGGCCCCCAGAATTGCAAATGAGGCGCCTTGTGACATTTTTATATCATAGTAAATCACCGTATGTATGAGCCAAGTTTGTTGTGTGCTTGCAGATTACCAGCGTGTGTCTGGATGTGTTGACATGCACCTCAACAAAGTCACAATACAGTCACAACACGGGCTAGGTCATGCCTCTGGTCAGTGGTACAAATCTGTGTGTATTAAGCTGGAATTTACTCTGTCCATTTCCTGTTCTACCATAAATACAGGGACATGTTGTGTACAGCTACCAGGAAGATGGGCTGGGATGTTTCCCAGATTCAGATTAAGTCCTGAACTAGAAATTACAGACTGGGGATGTTCTTTATTGAGGCTTTACAGTTGAGGATTAATCTGTAGTCTGGCAAGTCAACCATCAAAATCCAGTTATCCAGTACAGGCAGAAATCGGAGGAAAGAAGAAGAGAAGATGAACATGGTGTAGGAAGGAAGGAAGGTGAGATTTTAATAGGAAGGCCTGCGGGAACTCACCTGGTCTTTTCTCCATTTTTCTCCCTCGACTGCCACATAGTCGAACCTTCGATATTAATATTAGGATTTGCTTCTGGCAGAGCGACTTGTTGCTCTTTGGGCAGGGCTTGCGCTTGCTGGCGATCTGCCGGTTTGCCTGGGGGTCCTTGACCTCCCTGCGCTGGCGAATAAGGGAGCTGGCGAGAGCAGCCATCTTCCCAGCTCTGACCCTGCCGCCGCCTCACCAGCCTCTGGCGGCTCGGTGGCGCCCAGGTGTCGGGGGGTACCGTGGGCCACCCCCCTGCCCACTCACCCAGGGCGACGGAGCACCGCTGAGGGAGGGGGTGCGGAGCGGAGGAGGGGGCTTCTGAGGATGGACCGAAGCAACAGGGAAAAGAAAAAGAGGGAGAGGAGGGGAGGAAGAGGAGGAGGTGGAGGAAATAAGGGTGGATCCCTGAAAGGCCCACCCAAAACTGACAACTGGTGCTCGTTGAGGTTTCGGATTGATGAGCGATAGCCTCTAAATGTCCTTCTGGTTGTTTGTTTTCTGGTTAAGAGTGAGACTCAGGTGAAGCCTTGATACGTCACTGTGTTGGGACAAGTCATGTTGTTATCCAGCCAAAAACCAACGCACCGTAGCTGACGTCTCCCAATGCCTCTGTCCCAGTCCGAGGGTACCCTTACCCCACTCCTGGAGCTCCCTGGAAGTTTGACTCAATCCTGTCCGAAAGGGTTCAGCAACAGAACCATTCGCCGCATGATGAAACCCACACAAAAATCACATTTAGTCCTCCTAACCCGCTCAGTCCCGGAGATCAGGAGCCTGAATCGATTCAGTGGGACAGAAAAACGTCCGAATATCAACTCTCCACAATAGCAGGAGTGACAGTGTCGGGGCACACTGCAGCTCCTTTTCCTTCTGCCCCTCACCTGTAAAATTTCTCCATCCCGAAACAATGACAGAGAAGTAGAAGAAGTAGGGACCGTCCGACCTGAGGTATCAGCTCCGCAAGCTGGGTCGAGGATGAAGGGATGTGGATGGACGCAGCTGGACGGAGTGCGGCTTGTTTCCTCGCTGTCTTTCAAGCACTCCTGGCATCACCCCTTGCGTTCACCCGCACCCTGAGAGAAGAAGGGGAAAAAGACAGGGGCTTGATAAATCCAGCATTTCCCAGAGATAGAGGTGACATTCATGAACGAGAGAGCGCGGGGGTAGAGAGACAGACAGGGACACAGAGAAAGAGGAGAGAGGGAGGGAGGGAGGGAGTGCAGTGAGTCTATCTATCCCCCCTGTCGGATCGGGCTCTCCAACTCTCTCGGCAGCGCGCTACACCACAGCAGAGCGCAGCGCTGTGTCCTTCAGCCACGCATGCCGCCTCGCAGCTGGGAGAACGAGGGATGAATGAATGGAGGGAGACAGAGAGGGAGAGGAGAGGAGAGGAGGTGAAAGGGAATAGGGGAGGGGGTTTGTGCTGGCAGGTAGCCGTGCCTTACGGTAGATGCTGTGTTGCCGCCGCTCATGCGAGTCTCCACTGGTGGGTGACAGTGTCCGGTCTGGTTCTGTTGAGTCCAGCTGCACAGTGAGAGACAGGGGGAAAAGTGTGTCTCCCGACCAAGGCACCTCTCAGCCTCAATGCACACGTGTGAGGGTTGTGTGTGTGTGTGTGTGTGTGAAGGAGTGGCACAGTGTGAAGGTGTACGGGTGTGAGGGTGTGTGACAGAGGCAGCATGTACGTGTGTGAATGTGTGTGTGTGTGTGTGTGTGTGTGTGAGACTCGCTCTCTTGCTTGTCCCCGTTCACAGTGCATTACCGAGAGAGCGCTGGCAGCGTGCTTCACATACTCTCTCCGTCTCTCCCTCCTCCCTCTCTCTCTCTCCCTCTCTCCTTCTCTCTCGCTCTCTCTCAAATCTATTTCCCTAAACCCTCCCCTTTGCTCTTGGTTCTCCCTCCCTTTTCTCCTCCCCCCTCTGTCACTCTGATCCCTCCTTCGATGTCTGCGATTCAAAAGTCCTTTCCTCCCCTGTCTCCCCTGTTCTCTTCATCACTTCTCTTCTACCGAACCAGGCCAGGCTGAGCTGGGCCCGGTCAGAGCTGGGGTGCCCCCGCCGCCCCGCTTCACCCTCCCACTCTTCTGCCCCACCCAACCAACTCCGATGTGATGTTGGCTTAAAGAGACAAACTGAGTGAGTTTGTCAGTGCTGTGCTCACAGCTATGACAAGGACGTATAGATGCCGTGACACAGTCTGAGTCAGACCTTGCGTCACTGCCATCACATCATCCATACAAGTGTACAGCAGCAGTCAGTCACACAAACACACTATCACACACGCTGAACGCACAATACACAATCTAGTCACAGAGCGAGAAACTAGCAGTCAGATCAGGCGGGTTGACAATAGTTTGGTAAGAATATCTGAACCGCAATTATCTGGAGGTAAAACCAAAAGTGTTGGCACACAGAATTTAAGTAGTAATGATCCCTAACTGCCATGGATGTATGACCAGATCTGGATACAGCGTTGGAGGCAAGGCTCCATTCATTCCAACATAAGTTGCTCAGTGGCGCATGAAGCAAAAAGAGCCACTTCCCGCTGTAAAGAATATTAGAGAGATATTCTTCCAGAGACTTCCACCAGGCGAGGCAGCTGACTTCACTCCACGGACTTAAATGGGGCTAAAATGATTTAATCGTGCAGCTCTTCTAGACTTTCCAAACGTTATCAGACTGAATGAATTAAATTTAGGTGATTATACACTAATGAAAACGTACCTCTGTATATTTTGTTCCATTTCTGCCAATAGATCCTCCTAAATGTTACACACTGGACCTCTAGCACTACACACACTTAATAAGTGGATGTTTGTTGGCTGTTGGTTCATGTAACACACTGTAATTCTGCTGCCATTTTGTCCAGGACTCTGCAGCACTCGTACAAAAAATACAATTTCAATCTCAAGAGACCACACTGGCTAAATTAAGGCCAAAATAAAAACAAGTAAAACACTACCGGGGCTTGAGCCAGCGACTGCAAGAGGCAATACCAGCATCAAATTTAGCCTGCAATTTAATCTTCTGAGAGAGGTGGTATTTCCTCTGACTTCAGCTGACATCTCTATAACTTCTCTGTTGGCTTCCATTCAAGCTCTGGTCTGTGAGGGCAGATTTGTTAATGCCCGGGCTGAGTAACACTGGTAATAAGCTGGCAGCATGCTAAGATTTCCATCAGTCTGTAGCCAGAGATGTAGTGATATGGGGAAACTACATCACCGAATCACGTCAAGCCTAAAGTATCAATCTTGTATCTCTCTTCCATCCATCCACCAGTGTCAGTACAAGAAGGATTTTAACTGACTAATGCCTTGCCAATGTTGATGATGGGGTATTTTTAAGCTAAAAAATATGGAATATTTTGTAAATGCTTATCACATAACTGCTTTATTATGAACTATGTATCCAACAAATTATAGGACTTTGGTCTATACATTGATTTCTCATCAATCAATCAGATGTATGTACAAAAACATTAAAAACACGACCACCCGAATTTCAGCCAATCCAACTAGAGCTTTGCCTGGCGGGGTTAAGTATTGGGTCATCATCTTCCAAAAAAAGGTGCAAGAAAAATTATTAAATGACGAAAACGGCTAGCATTAACACAACGTTAGCCTAAATAAATGAAAACAAAATAGCAATTAAGTCTGATTATCAGGCAAGACATCTCAGGCTAAAATCCCACTTTGCCATCCTCCTCTCTTACGTTGCTAGTTTAGAGAATCACTCTATTAGCAACACTAGGCTGGAAGAATTACCAAGGGCAGTTCCAGTGGGGGAAAAAAAAGGTAAAGAATGATTGCCCACCTGTTTGTGATACAAAGTTTGCATTAAACTGTGATGACAGCAGAGCAACAGTGCCTCAGCCCCCGGAGCAGTCAGCGTTCCCCTGAGCAGGCGAATGTAAAATGATAGTGGGATTCTGTGATTGTAGGCAGACCTGCTACTGGTCTCTCCCTCTCCCGTTTCTGCTGGCCTAGCAGAGAACGAGAAGAGAAAACCCTGCAGGATTTCCCCTAAGCGTGCACACACACTCACACACACACACACAATCACCTATCACTACCGTATTGCACTTTCCTGAGCTGTTAAATAGCGTAATTATCTTTTGCTCTCCTCTCCCTGTCCTGTCCTCTTACTGCACCATCTTTCCCCAACTCCCCACCCAAGGGCATCCCCCCCCCCCCCTCTACAAAACCAAACCACCTAATTCGGAAGTTACCGCACAATCTACAGCTCCAGCAATCACACGCTGGGCCGGCGCTGAGGCCGAAAGTCCACTAGACTGTGGGGAAACCCTGGCAGCTTACAGGACACAGTTTCAATAAGAAAGTGGATGATGGAAACTGGTACGGAGGTGAGATTGTGTTTAGGGGGGGTGTAAAGAAACAGACGCTGGTGGATTGCAATGAAGACATCACTCTGCACAGGCGAGCCAAGACATGGCACAGAGAGTGCCAGGAGGGATAACAGAGCCGCCACGGAGACAGACAAGAACACTGGCCAAGACACAGAGACAGAGAGAGAGAGACAATCAAACAAAGAGGGGCAGAGAGGGTGAGAGAAGGAAAGATATGCACTGAGTTAGTTTGCGTCTGTGTGATTGTTTTGACTTGTACAACATCTGGGCTCATACGTGTGAGTGTGTGTGTGCGTGTCTGTGTACATGTGTGCTTGCACCAATGCCATCCACGGGTGGCTGGACATGACTCTGTTTTCTGAGCGAGTCAGTTTCCATCGGCAAATGCCTCTGAAGGTGACACTATGACCTGGCCTCACCGGCCACAGCATTGTTTTCCCTCCCCTTCCCACCAGTCCATCCCTCCATCCATCCCTCCATCCATCCCTCCCCCAGACAGCCCGGCCCAGTTCGGTCTGCATGTTCAATTCAATTCACACGTTCTTTAATAGTATATTAGAGAGAGCTTTAACACTACATTAACTCTAAAAACACATGCAGCCTTAAAAATAAAGACTGTGCATAACTTATATTTAACTTGAGTTAATACAGTACCAATAGAGAAACAAACTAAATGGGTCACAATTACTTAATTAATCATTTTTACCATTACAGGAAACATCTAACCACTTCATGTCTGCAATTAGTGAGTTCATTTCACATTCAGCTTCTGTGTACTTAAAGCAAAGGAGAGTCCAAAATGAAGGAAGCTAACATAGCTTATTAGCTGTGTTTTATTTTTGTGGCATTCGCTATAAACTGCTCTACAAAACATGATTCATTAGCAGACAGTTACGAGACAGGAGTCTAAAGTACATATTTTTGTGTCTATTCAACAATATTGTGCCGAGCTAACAAGCTTACCAACTTACAGCTGTGTAACTCACAGTTAGCATGTCAGCTAACCCCCCACCTTAAATATTCTGCCCCCCCTCTTCAATATTCACTCTTGAAATGATGAACAGTCCTGAGAACAAAATGTCATGGCGGACTAAATGTCCCAGTAGAAGAGGAAAAAGTGACTTACAAGCATCTTCCTGGCTCGCCACTAGTTCACCTAGCAGCCCTGCATGGTAAACTTCACTGAGCCACTTTGTGCTGTGGCCGGACCAGAGGAGAGACGCCATCTTGGTACCTGAAACAAAAGAGTTTATCCCCAACTTCACATTCAGCATTCATTACTCTCAAGCTAAAGCTGTAACTTACTCTTATCAGCCTCTCATGTACTTTGTCAACCTCAGCTGGGCTTTGAGCTGACAGATAGCACGCTAATGTGCTAACACTGTCATGTTAGTATGGATGCTGATGTTGGAAGTTGACAATGAGCATGGTAGCGGTTAAGCATGATGCTGACATTAGCATAACTTGCTCACAATTAGCGTTTTTAAGACGCAACATTTTCCACGTTAGCATAATGGGCGTACATTAAGGATATCACTAGAGTTAGCATATTAGCACGCTATCGTTAGCATTACTCTTACAGTGCATATCTCTCTCTCTCTCTCTCTCTCTCTCTCTGCTCTGTCTGACTTACTGACAGCTGGCAGCGCAGCTCTCTGTCTGTCTGTCTGTCTGTCTGTGTCTTCCAGGGCCGCTCCGTGTCTGTGACCTTGTGCCTGAAGTGAGAGTGAAATATAACTTTGATAAACGCCAACGGCCAACACCGCTTATAAGCTGCAGCTCGGGAAACAAATAAAGATAACATGCGTTCATACTGTGGGGAGCAGTCCACTCCAGAGCATACAGGGCGTGATGGCACTGCTCACAGACACACATCATATTAAAACTAGACAATGATTATCTAGTCTCTCAGTCAATGTTTGGTTAACTGTGGATTCATGCAAGATGGAAAGCAACACTGACTATTGTTTAAATATTGAATTAAAAATGTCGATTAGTTGGGTATAAATAAAACACCATCAAGTATTCAGAAATGCCGTAGTATAAATATTATTTTATATTTATACATGTATTTATGGAAATCTTGGGGAGCCAGTTTGTATGGGTATGAAGCAGCTATTTTGAGACTTAAAGCTGCAGCCATAGCCAATAGGCTTATTTCTAAATTGTGCATCCAAAGCTAATTGTATAATATTGTGAGGACTGGGCTAATTACCATGCAACAGAGTCAAAGCTCACTGTTATATTTTATTATGTTTTATATTTTCCACAATTTCTTATTTATTCGAATGTTAAAGCTGCAGGAGGTAACTTTTATCAACATAACTTTTTGTCGTATTTGCTGAAATTTTCACTGTATCTAGAGAGTAGTACACGAGACAGATACTCTGTGAAAAAAATCAGGTTCCTCTAGCTCTCGATGGCATTTGCGAGAATCCACCGGGCCTGGACAAAAACAACCAATCAGAGACGAGAAAGATATAAAGACGCATTGGGTTGGAGCAAGAGGAACTGGAATTTTTCACAAATGATCAGTCTCATGTACTACTGTCAGGATATAGTGAAAGTTTCAGCAAATATGATACAAAAAATTGCCTTCTGCAGCCTTATTAATCCCTTATTTTAAGAATATATAGAAAGTTTTGAATTGAATAAATATTGTTTGTTTATTCTATTCTGTATAGGTCAGCCTATTCTTAGACTGACAGATGGAGCAAGCTGTTTTAAAGGAGGGAGGACTGTAATTGGAGCACTGGGCTGTCTGGTGTGACTGTGTGGCAATGGCAAATGGTTTATGGCTCATGGGTAAGGTGGGACAGCCCCTAAGCAGAAATCTGGGTAGGGCCCCAGGGAGGTCAGGACCGGCTCAGATTGTCTCTTCGGCTCTGTCTCTGTTTGTCCAACACCTCCCCACTTCCCATCCTCTTCACTCTCTGTCTCTGTCTCTCTGTTTTATTTTAGCTCAGTGACTTGGCATGACCTTTGGCATACAGAATAGCCAAAGAATATGAATGGAGATTTACAGCATTTGCTCCTAGCTGTGTACCTCAGCTCACCAAATATTTCTCTTTGTCTCTTCATCTTCCTCCACTCCACATGTAATCCATCCTCATCTCTCCTCCTCCTCTTCATGTTACTCATCTCATCGTCTTTCCCCCTCCCACCGTCTCTCCTCATGTAACCCTCTTTATTTCTCTCTCTGACACTGTAGAGGTGACTAGTCCTGTTTTGCCTCTCAGTCTAATCTCAGGCTCATTATGTAAAGGCGTGTTGGCTCATTTGTTATTTCTGGCTCCAATAACCCTGATTAAGGCTGTTTTTTCCTCCTTCTTTCTCTCAGCCTCCTTCCTCCATCCTGTTATCAGTCGGCGTTAATCATAGCAACACTGCCCTTCTTTCAGAGGAGTGCCTCCCTCTGTTCTGAAGTAACATAGACATTTTGATTCCAAAATTAGATAAGTGACTCACACATTAACCTACAAGCATATTAGTTCTACTAATTTGCAAGCTATTTTTCATGGCAAAATAGTTAGTGGCATTTAAAGCGTTTTATCAGTTTGTACTTATTTAAATAGTGAGGAGTGAATTGTCTCCGGCATTTTTCCGTTTTTTTTTTTTTTTTTGTCTGTTTCGTTTTGTTTTCCCAGGAACAGATGGGAAGTATTTAGTAAAAAAAAAACTGCCACTTTTGAGTTTGCATGACTGATCATAAGCGAGTGTTTCGCTGTGGGCAGCTCACTGATATTCAGATTTTGGTGGTGCAGCGACGGCTGCGTAATGCCACAAAAGCAGCAGAAAGCGAAGGGGGTAAAAATTTGCTCTATTTAATGCAAACCAAACTAGGTGGAGGTCAGTGCTGGGTGCTGTGTTACCGGTTATTCCTACTTTGTATAGGAGTCACCTTTAGTTCCTAGAGTGCTCTGACATAGGACGGTTGAAGGTTATGAGCTACTGTACTGTGTTGTCAGAAAATCCAGCCAAGAGGACAAACTTGCAAACAATGGTGTCTTGTAAAGGTTAATGGGAAGTTGCTCTCTCTGAAATATCAAGTAGTTGGAGCATCCTTGAACACACCACCAGAGGGATGATTTTACTGTGTTAATGAATGGCATCTTTAAAGTGGCTATAATAAATATTTTTAATAAATAAAATGATAAAATGTGACTATCTGAATTATTAGCAGCTCCACTTGGCTTTATGGAGCTTTCTAGTGAGTTTCAGCACATTGTTTAGCTGTCTGGCCTGCACCTTAACTGTTTGGTCTCACTATTACAACATCGGACACTAGAAGGTAGAAGCTAGTTGATAGTGGAGGAGCCTGTTCAGCTCAGCCCTCAGGAGTTGGTAGAGACTAAAAACCGAACTAAAAGAGAGTGTTTATTGGACTTTATTTACCAGGTGGCCAGAAGCACAACTCCAAATGAATAATAATGTTTCTCCATAACTGCTGGATGTGTAAATAAGCAACTGTTTGGTAACAAATTGCAAACAATTTCTGTCTTGTTGTACCTCAGCAGAAAGAGACAGACATAAGCCCTTTTCAGAATGTGCAGCATTGTTAAAGTAATGGCTTTCTGTCATTTAGACATTGGTGTCCATTGTCTAAATTATCGTTATGACGTCATTCAGACATAGTAGGGCCTTTATAGATAGAGGGCCTCAATGCTCACACAATTTTTGGCACTTTGTGGGAAGCAGTGGTGCTTTTGGAGAACAGTGGTGAATTGAAAACTAGTATCAAGGCAGAGATAAATTTTGTTCTCTCACAGGTTGCATCAGTGATGGATTTTTAAAAATATTTGCCATTGAAGCCTTCATTGATGATAAGAATAGGTGTGAGGGACACTCAGGCTCACAGTGAGATGACCACCAAAGGATTTCTGAATTGAAAGCAATCAGTTTAGACTCATGTTGTGTTGAAAGTGTTACGGAAATGATACCAGGCCCAACCTAGTAGTGAGTTATGAGATGTGACCATTAATGGAAAGTCAAAGTGGTAAACAGTGCACCAGTCCACCATTCATCAATGCTTGGTTATCTGATATCCTTCCTGTGTCATATCTGTTCCTTTTGCAAAGCAAAGCAGGCTGGAGGAGGGGTAGACGTGTGTGGATAGAAGGATAGAAGAAGAGATGAGGACAGAAGGAAGTGTTGGAGGCTGCAGCCTTGTGTGATATAGATTAGCATGGGACAGGCGGATCAGCACAGATCTTAGGGGATGAGTACAGAGACAGGAAGAGCCAACTGAGTCAGAACAGGGATATCAACACACACAATAAGAATCCCAAGGCTAATTTATAAGGAAAAGACTGGTGTTAGAAGGGAAGGGAAGAGAGCAAAGGAAGGAATGTGTGGGTGTGACAGATGTATGATGAAAATGCACAAAAGTGTGTGTGCTGTCTATCGTATACGTTCAAGCACTCGCGCTTTATAGAGAAAAATCACGCTTGTATAGCGTAGACAGAGCTATATAACATATAACTCAGGATTTGTCATCTTAACATCAGCAATTGCATAGAGGGAGCTGAGGGCGCTAATACATTATGACTTCATATATCAGCCTATGTCCTAGCAAGACTTGGTGTCACAGATAAATATACCCAATAAAGATAGAAAACACGCACAGCACATCTATAAAACCACAAATGGAGCTGTGTCAAAGCTGATACAAGAGGTTGAAGAGTGTGTGTTTATCATTTGCGTGTTTTATGAACTGTGTTGAACTGAGTTTGTGTCTGTCAGCTAGTTTGTGTGTGTTTGTAGGTGTTGCTCCATCTGTGTGTTACCCCCCGCTCACCTCTAAATCCCCCGATACAGCTGTGGATTAGAGGCTGGTAAATGATGGCTCAGCGACGCTGTGCTGCCTCAAATAATGCAATAATGCACCATCCCTCTGTGTCAGTCAGTGCCTGTTAACCAGCACCAGCCCAAGACAAATGGGACCCAAATTGGGATTGATATGGAGGACTTTTCTGTGGGTGACGTTAATGAACACATAATGCAGGTATCCGCCGCTTTGGCCTCCCTAGATGCTGCAAATAAAAGTCTTGGTGACAGCAAGTGAGACTGGACCAGGATGCTAATATGTGCGTTGGTGTGTTTTACTCGATGTTTATCTTCACATCACCACTGTTCCTCATGAATTTACAATTGTACAACATGGATCCTCTGCCTGGAGGTTGTGAAATAATTTTAAAAATAAGTTTCTTATTTTGAATACTTTCCCAAAAAGTTTTTTCTGGTGAAGCTGTTATATTTCCCTTGGGATTGCAGTAGTTTTGTGTAATAGATACAAACCAACAATGATGCAATCGGAATCATTTTTATTCTTAATATTTTTGAGGGGCTCTTTTGACTTTATTAGATAGGACAGTTGAAGAGTGACAAGGCGGGGAAGAAAGAGGGGATGACATGCAGCAAAGGGCCACAAGTTGGGCTTAAACCCATGTCTGCTGCAGCAAGGGGCAATCAGAATAGTTTGATTAATCCCATACACTTATGGTCAAAGCTACTTTGAAGATGAAATCCTTTTCATGACATCAAACCCAGTTTCTGGCAATAGCCATTAGATATATTTACATTGAGGAATTACTTCTCTGTAAAAGGTTTTGTGGCCGAGTCCGCCATTCCAGTGCTGGATTCAGATTGCCTACCTAAGCATGAGGATTCACAGGAAAACAATGCAATGATGTAAGCCAACGCAATTTTTCTTACTGTGTACTGTTCTCTCTCTGTCACAGACAGGACATCCTACTGCAGCCATTTCGCATTAAAATTGCTGACAGCAATCATTCATCAAAAATGTGTCTACAAAACAAGTCAGTCACTCATTTTAAAGTGTTGCCAGGCAATAATGGAAAAATATGAAGCAGCAGCAGCAGTGAGCCATGTAATAAGGAGTAAAGAAAATTATATATAATAATATAGATAATATTCTTAGCAGTTAAGGTCCTGGTCCTTTAGTTATTTGAGGTGAGAAAGCTGCCTTTATTAAGAGACGCCGGACAAGGAAGGAAGGAAGGAAGGAAGGAAGGAATAGTGAGTTGGTGGCTGATGGAGGTTGAAGCTGAGGTAAAGGTGAGTTATCTAGGGTAGGCTTGGCAGAGAGAAACCAGGGAACGAGGGCTGGCTGATGGCAGATGGTGTAATACTGAAGACAGTGAGAATAGGTGTAAGTCGCTCAGACAGGCAGGCAGGCAGGCAGGCAGGCAAACAACCTAACTAGACTGGTACAACATAAACTAGCTTCAGAACACGAAGTGTAGCACATGAACCAACCGTGACTGAAACTATGAACTGGCGGGGCCTGGCTGTGAATGCAGAGTTCTTATAGGTAGTAGGGAAAACAGGAGACATAGGGATATAGGGAAACAAGGAAACACAAGGGAACAAAACAGAGGCACAGCCATGGCCATGACTATTGCTAATATTTTCTTATTCAGTTTAGTCATTTTTCCCCAAGGCAAAAACAAGGTATTTGAAGATGTCACCTTGGACTGTGGGAAACAACTTACATTGAAATGTATGAATACAATGAAAACTAATGAAAATGTATTATTTCATTGTCCTTATTGGACTCTTGGTCCTCTGGAAAGTAAGGTCAAAGAATAGTGATGAGAACTCAACCTCTGTATGATTACCTCTGCCTACAGCTGAATACAGCCATTCAAGCAGGCAGTCAGTGGTCCAAACACCAGCCAACCATCCAACATGCAGCTAAACAGACAGTGAGACTTCCTGCCATCCAAAACCCCTCCAGCCAGCCAGGTACAGCCAGATGCAGGGGGGTTAGTGGAGCCGAGCTGTATTTTCTCCCACATCAAAGCTTGCCAGCCTTGCATTGCCACTAGCACAATATTGCCACATTACTCCAAGGTGCAGTGTAAAACACACACAAGAGGTGGAAAGGCCTCTAGGTTGGGGTGTATTGATGACATGAAAAATACGATAAATTGGAAAAATCAAGTCTACATTGTTGTTTTTTTGTTGTTCATCCAGTCCCATCTCCTTTTCTCTCTAATTTGTGGCTGTGTTAGGAAGGGAAACCCTGTTTTCTGGACACAAAGTGATTATGAGGGTGCAGTAAAGCATCCCTCCCCTCATTTATGTGTCTGCAATACAAGACAAGTAACAAGACAGAAGCCCAGAGAAATACATTAAAGATTCAATGAACAAACTCACACCATGCTGTACACAACTCAGGGCTGCAGACTGGAACCACAGCGACAGTTAATGTGAGTGCAGGTGCTGTTAGCTCCTGTAAAAGAGAAAGGTGCAGGGCGTGACATGCTATACGTAGCTTGAATTTGTTTGACTATTGTATTAGTTATTGACATTAATCTTCCCAGCTAAATAAAGCAACATTGAACCTGTTGCTGGTTTTGCTTTTTCATTGTAAAATGAAAGCTCAAGATGTGTAATTCATTGGTTTAAAATGGAGTTTTTATCCAGAAAATATGAACTCCTCCATTTGATTAAAACCTGGATTCAGTGCTCGGTTAAATTGTCAGATATTTCAGATACTTATAGCCATCTACAATAACACACTTTGGCACAAAATGTCTCTATTTGTACTTGGACTGTTTCTGTGACATTGTATAGTTACTGAGAGATGAAGGTGTGATGGCGCCCGGTCAAGGTTGCGTTTCCTGCCCGTGGCAAGTAGTAACCCAGCAAGCCAATCAGCTATCAGGATTGTGAAAGAGAAGAGACGATAGGATTAAAGATGTATTTTTCTAAGTAACAAATGCCGGCATTGAATGTTTACCAATGTGATTTGGACATTCAGACAGCAGAAAGAAATGAATGGGAAAGGACAAAAAGGACAAAGAACAGGAAAGGACACCGGAGCCATTTAATGATAGAGGACCTTGGTCACAGAAGGACAAGACATAAATGAAACAGGAAATGACTCATAAATAAGTTAAAATCAAAACATTCGCATTCTCCTTCTGTCTCCTTACTTATGTTTGAGAAAAAAAAAACAAATCCATACAGTGTAGCTGCTGTGAGCGAAAATCATCTCAGGTGTTGGCAGGCATGTCAGGTTCTGCAGCTTTAATAAGGCCAACTCATCCTCGATACATTACTTTCAGTTTAAGAAATAAAAAAATCTCATATTTCAAAGTGTCCTTCCACTGTCTGTAGTGGTGTTAGATTTTCACAAATCACACAAGGAAATAGTAGTTATAATTACATTTACCTACTTCAGTTGACAGATTGTTGGCCCTCTCTTAAAGCTCCAAAATATATTGGCCTATTACAGCGTTAAGAGCCTTGTTGTAGATGAGAGTGTGTTCTTACTCATCTTGTCTCATTAAGAAAATGTTGAGGAATCCCTTAAAATGAGTTTCCGTCCAACATTTGAGTACAGCACTAAAATATGGCGGTGGAACCCACGCTGCCCTACAAAGACTAAATGCAATTACATAATGGTATAAAATAAATTAAGACCAGAATCTGACTTTTTGACATTTCTACCATCAATAAATATTCCACAGAAACCTGTAATTTCTGAGAAAAGTGCATAAAGTTTGAATTAACACATTGACCTGAAACCAGACTATAGTAATTGCACTCTATCAGTGCAGTTAAGACAGCCAAACTATAGATGAAAGCAGCCCATCCGGGTACTTTAGCCTTACATCAAGCCCTCTGCCCCTTTTGAAAGCAGCCCTTCTAATTTGACTGGTGATAAATGCAAAATCAGAGGTCTTTGCCAATTTAACACTATAAAATAAGAATATTGTATGGCTTTTTAGCTATTAGGCCAAAGTCCTATGGCCAGCAAAGCAAACAATTATGTTGTGTCATTGCCGATCAACGTTGTTATATAAAATAAATTAAAAAATAGGGGTCGGTGGATGCATCTGATATATACAACTACCTTATTCCATCTCATTTCCTGTCTTTAAGACACTGTATATTCCACTTCCTGTGTTACTTTATAATGTTTAAACAAGATTCATTATTAGAAGGTAGGTCAGCTGAATTTATGTGAATTATGAAGGTTAAAAATACCCTCTGCTCCAGACAAACCAAACTCCATTCTTAAAATGGGTGTTTATTGGTATGAACATATTTTTTCACAGTAAAAACTTAAGTTACACCATAACATACTCTTTTCTGATTCTCTTGAATCTACAGACGCAATCGGCACACTTTAACTCAGTAACATCATTGACTGACCTGTTTGACATAGATGTACACTTATTGAATGTTTGGGTCCCTCAGTTTTTTATCCTCTCTGCAGATAGCCTATACCTGCAGCTCTCTTCTTTTATTGTCCTTTGTTCTTTAGGGAAGTAAAGAAAGTCATAAACTGTGTTTTGTTTATGGTTTGATGGGCAAAATCCAGACAAGGGCACTTTTACAGCGCTTGTTTCACCTTAGGGGTGTGATCGTTCCAAAGACAAGAAAGTGACGTATGCCTGCTCTCAACTATAGGCAGCTAAACTAAGAGAGCCATATTTATAGATGATAAAACCTTCCGCGCTCATGTTCACATGTCATGTGGGATTGAAGATGGCGATGGAAAGATTCCCATATTTAGTTGCAAAACATTTCCAAGTATTCAAATCATTGGACACCTTAACGTGGTTGACATTATGCTGCAGCACTCAAGGCTAGCCTTAGCTACAGCTTAGCTTAGAGTAGGTCGTGTGTATCTCAAAATATTATTGGTCAATATAGTTTCATAAACAGTAAATTTGCTTTATTTAGCTTGAACACAATATTTCTGTATTGCTTAGCCTCAAGTCATGTGGAGTTGAGCGTTTTCGGAAAAACCTTCCAAGTTGTGATAATTACTGGTAACTCCAACCTGACATTGAATATTTCAACCTATGTATCACGTTACATGGTATGGCCAGCCTCAAAACCTTATGCATTGTAATTACTTTACTGTTTCAGTTGTTGCTGTTTGTCTTTGTAGGGCCGCATGTAGAAATATTTTAAAATGCAGCACTTTGTATCTTTGCTCCCTCTGTGGATCTGCTCTCATGTAAGAACACACACTTAAGAACAAAGGGGTTGATATACCTAAAGAATCAAGCCAATTAAGGCAGGATCCTACGAGCCGCTTCTCCCCCAAACCCTCTCTTTTACAGCAAAATGAAAGTGACTCTGTTCACAAGGCTCTTTGGCAATCTCTGAAACAATACACGGATCAAGAAACAGCCCTTTCCTCTCATCTGCAGTGCTGTGTGTATATGTGTGCGTGTGCGTGTGTTTGTGTGTGTGTGTGTGTCTGTGCTCCTGCTGCTGAGTATACTGTATGTCCAATAGTGTTGAGCTGAGCAGCAGTTGCTCCATCTGTGAAGCAGTCACTCTCCTCTACACACACGCAGTGTCACACATGCAATCTATCACCCTCTGTATGTGTCTCTTTTGCAGACACAACCATGAATATTCATGTGTGTGCACAAACACACACACACACAGACAAGAAGTCTAGACTCATTTAAGCAGAGGTTAAAAACAGGAAGAGCTCATTGAAGTTTTATTGAAGAGACAGGACAGGACAGGACAGGACGTGATGGGACAGGACAACAGAGAAGCAACACAGCTTTAAAATGAATACAAAAAAGGGAAAGATAAGCAAGGAGACAAGAGGAGACGCTGACATTATGTCCAGAGACATAAGTATACTGATGAAAGGAAGAAGACTTGAAATGAAAGGAAGAGTTGAAAAAACAGAAAGACGAGGAGGGGAAGCTGACAAGGGACGTAGCATTAGACCCACTCAAACCGACAGAAGAGAGGAGAGGAGGAAAAGGCTAGCAGCTCTAAATACTTAAAGAGCCACAGCGGACAGCGGAGGACAGAGCGAGAAGGAGAGAACTGACCCATTGTCTTGTCGAGATACAACACCCAGTCGAGCAAAGCGGACAATCTCTCTGCAGCACAGGACTCGGCTCTGTGGCCTCCACCAGCTCCACAGCCTTCATTCTGTTCATTAGAAGTTTCTTTACTTCCTCTGAGAGTTGTGGAAGAAGTCGGCCGCGCACTAAAAAAACTTTTGTTTTTTTCACACCATTTTCAGTGCACCGTGCTCGCAAATGAGCCTTTTTTCTTCATTTTTAATCAAAGCGTCTGATGACTTCTTACATAATGACATTACCAGCAGTGTGTGCCTCTTCTCCTGGGTGATTAAGAGAGTGATGCATAGTACAGTGATGCTATCAATATCTAAAGTGATATGTGGGGTCTTTTTTGAAAACAGACAGCTGGGGAGATGGATGCAGTACAGAGCTGTGGTGGATTTCGGCTGTCTGAGGGGCAGGGGTGGACAAAATGAAAGGGCATCAACTTGCATGCATTGGGGCACCAGCGCAGAGAAAGCTGGCACGTAGAGGCAATCTGGGAACCAGACGAATCATTTTGGCCTATAAATGGGGCTAAAGATTAAATAAATATTACAATTCATCATTAGGAACATGTTCAGGCGTACCACATTTCACTCAAAAGCCACAAATGTCAACCTCATGGTGATGGTAGAGGAAAAGTCAGGGTATGGCTGTTCAGATATTTCAGTCAGAACCAAAGTCATAGACCAACTGGCATTCCTCGTATGGTGCTGCAAGCATGGTCATGAATGACGAAGCTTTCAAACTTTAGTTAGAAAGGCAACGCAATTATTTCTTTGATCAGCTTCTACAGTCCTCCGATTTTCACAATAATATAAGAAAAAAAGCCTTTTTTTAATAGAACATATGCTCTACAATTTACAGCAGGTCTGAGTAGTAGACCTTCAAATTAGTGTACAATGACTTACTCAAGGGCTGCCCAGAAGCACTTTTATGTGAGAAAAGAGGCTCTTTCTTGTTCATTTCTCCACTGTGTCTTTTACCAGCAAGCCTGGCAGTTCAACCCAGGGGTATTGTCTTTTCTATCTGTTCCTGACACGGACCCGAGCAATTTCCACTTCACGAGACATTGAAGACAGCGAAAGGATAACATGCGATACAACATGATTTTTGACACACTCATTGTCTTAGACCAGTGGAGGGTTGGAATCCCCCTTAATCTTTACTTTTTGCTTGTTACTGAATAAATGTACATCTTTGGGCCCCAAAACGTGTTCACATAGAACTATATGAATCTGCCATTTAACTGGCTACAATGCTTAGGTGTTGGTAATTTGTGAGAAGGTATAGAACCACTTATGCAGACCAAAAGAGAGAATACAGTTAAATATTGCTACTTCAAGTGCGTTTTAGAAAACTGTAAAACTGTTTTTGATCTAATAGGCCCATCATAAAGTGTAATTAACAGTCTGCAGTGGTCAACAGTAATAAAAAGGTGCCATAAAATAGAGAGAAACCAAGCTGTGCACACCTGGGAAATCCAAAAGGACACAGACTGTGCTCACACTTCCAATACCAGACAGCTTGGATATAGAAAAAACACACACACAAAGATACACACACTGTAACATCTAATTAAAAAGGTTTAAGCAATTGTTCACAGAGGAGCTCTCATCAAGGCCTGGTTCACTGGTGATATATTAACGTGAGCTGCTTAAAGTGAAACTGTCACTAAAATTTTGAAAACACAGAAATTTTAAATCCAACCCATCAGACCAAATCAATTTCCGACTGCATCTTCATTACCGATGCTTGATCACATTTAGCTTTTGGAAAATTGGCATTGGTGCTAGAGGCCTGCTTAAAAACCTATTCGCCCGCTTGTTTTCTTAATTCACTGTCATTAGGAAATGGAGCGTAACACCTCAGTGTAACGTGCACTTCAAAGAAAACTTCAGTGTGTGGAAAATGACAAAAATACTCTGGAGGAGGAAGAGGACATAACAAGCAGCACAGTGGCTGGGACGCACTTGAGTAGCAGTAGAGCTGAGCGTTTGGATGCAGCTGACGGAAAACCCCACTAAACCGTGGAGAGTGTGGAGCGCCAGAGCTGCGAGCCGGTGCCGGCTGGCAGACAGCGAAGAGCTGGCGCTGGGGCAGGCGCGCCCAATAGGCTGGCACCGCTGCTACAGCTACAGAGCTGTTGTGTGATATCACAGTGAAACAGATTGAGATTAGCCTGCCATGATCCACAGAGGAGAAAAGAGGGATGGAAGAGGAAGCGAGGGATGGAGAGGGAAACGGAGATAGAGCTGTAGAGTGGCTTTCATTATTTGGGAGGGAAGTCCTCTAAAGTAGACAGAGAGAGAATTATCCTTTCTTTTCTTTCTTTCTTACATTCTCTACTCACACAATGGTACTTTGGTTGCATCCCAATATTGCCACTATTACACTGATTGGAGAATATCCACCATATCACCGCAACACACAAACATATTCATAATTCTTTCTCTTTTGACTTTTTCCAATATGTCCTGTTCTCTTTATCTCCCTTCCTTTCTTATTTTTCCCTGCTTTTGCCTCAGGCTCTGTGTCTATGTAATCTCACCCCTGTGCTCACTTGACAAGGCAGATACGCCTCCCAGCCGACCCTCAGGGTAAATTATCCCTCATTAGAAATGAGGAAGTGTCTCCCTGCTGTTCAGCCCAATCTTCATTTTATTATCCCAACAATTATGACATCTCCTGGTGTGAAACATCCTCTTCTTCTTCTCTCATTTCCCTTGCTCTCTGCTCCCATCATGTCCTATAGGAGTGGATTCAGTGTATTCCAGCCAGCCTGGCACATGAAGAGAGACAGCAGAGTGGCCTTTGATGGTATTAGCTCTGTGCTACATGAGTGTGTGTTTGAGAGTTTTTCACACAGCGTCCTATGTGTATTCTATATTTATGTTTCCATACTGTATAGTTGAGTTTTTGACAGCAGGGATTTGCTAAATTGGATTATCCATTATCACTGAGGATTACAAATCTGATGGCAGGAGCCAGGGGACAATCCTCCATATAGCATGATTGACAGCTCTGTCATGTGAGGCCCACGCACTGAGTGGGTGGTGCCCTGAGGCAAACGGCAGCTTGGGAAAGTTGCTGATTGGCTGGGCTGGTGGAAGCTGAAGTGTGGAGATCAAATCAGTTCAGGATTGTGATGCAAAGCTTTGTTTCCTTCTGTTGGATTTATTTGTTTCTTTCTTTCTTTTTTGG
Source organism: Dicentrarchus labrax (assembly GCF_905237075.1). NCBI lineage: Eukaryota > Metazoa > Chordata > Actinopteri > Moronidae > Dicentrarchus > Dicentrarchus labrax. The sequence goes on from NW_026136717.1 coordinate 6,053,525, forward strand.
TGGGTGGATTTGAATTTAAATTCTCTACAATTTATTTTTAATCAGAAGACTTCATGAATAGCATTAAGATTAATCATTTAGTTTATCTATTTAAGCCCCTACGCTGGTCTAATATTTAAAATGTAATTATTGGCAGTGAAGGTGAGTTTATGTTTGTGAACCAATTATATTGATTACTGGCTGCGACCCCAGTGCTGAGATCCCGCTGAGATGATGATAATGACTGAAACAATTACATAGAAGACTATGGAGAAATATGAGTTTGAGAAATGCTGGGCTGAGGTGGCTTTCTTGCAGATTCCCAAAATATATCAGAGTCGATGTCACTGCTTATGGAAGTCCAGGGCTGCTGATATTAAAAGGAAATCAACTTGAAATTTCATCTTCCATTAGTGGGAACATTATTACAATTATTATACAATTATAATCCAAATTGCAGATTTTAAATGTTCAAAAATGCTTAATTACTGTCAAAATGTAAAATTAAGACTTTTTTTTATATTTAGCTAAACAATAATAATAATAATAATTTAGCTTGTTTTTAAGCATACATTTTCAAATAGCTGGGGCAATCAATCCTGTTTCCTGTTACGGTGCTATCGCCATTATTCCCTCCAGACCAGGGTGACTCCTCAGATGACAAGAAAACAAGTGTGTTTTCATCAGTCTGTGACTTAATTTAAGGCCCAGGATGAAAAGAGCCCTTCAGGTCTAATGTGGCATAATGAAAACAAAGGGACTAAGCAGGCGCTGTTAAATACAGTTACATCATTGCAGCTGTGGTGAGTCACAGTGTGTCGCCTGCATTGGTGGGATGGCGGAAAGAGTGGGGGAGGAGCTGGACGCTCTCAGGTGGTTAAAGAGGTAATAAAGGGTAGGAGATGCGGCGCTGCGGTGACCCCTGTCAATCTGCTGCCTGTTAAGAGGCGGGCGATTACTGGGTGGGGGTCAAACTGTCAACCTCAGTCGACATTAGTTAAGAGTTATTTCCTCTAGTGTGTGTATGTGATTGGGTCTATGGAATTTCATATGTTTATATCATGCAACAGGCTATAATGGTCTATATTGTGTGTGTGTGTGTGTGTGTGTGTGTGAGAGAGAGAGAGAGAGAGAGAGAGAGAGAGAGAGAGCAGAGAGGAGATGGAGGAGAGGATGACCAGAGTCTTAAATCACACAGCCCTCGGTTGTCATGGCACAGTGTGTGTGTGTGTGTGTGTGTGTGTGTGTGTGTGTGTGTGTGTGTGTGTGTGTGTGTGTGTGCGTGTGTTTGTGAGTGAGTATGCAACTTGCTCTCTCGGCCAGTGGAATAAATAGCACTAATGTTTTCCATGCCCATGTCACCTTCATTTGCACAGTCAGCACTCTCACTTTCACACATGCACAAGATAAAAACACATGCACACAAAGTCTTTAACCTTTATTGAGGGTTTAACTGCAGGGAGATGAAACGATTGAGTCGCTGTAATAAATCACGCTCATCAAAGTCTATTAAAAGTCAACAGGGATAAAAATTCACACACAACTCTACAGAAATACAATGCTAATCTAATCGAATGGATTCCAACTCTGCTATCTCTGCGAGTCAATAGAAATAGAGATAATTGTTTTAGTAACAATTTCCCCATCACGGTAGAGTAGAGAGATCACTTAACTACATTTCTGTTGGATGTGCAGCGCAAGAACGGGTAACATCCAGCTTCAGCTTGTACTAGACTTGTAAATGACAGTTCATAATACATAATAATTTGATGAAAACATACAAATAGCTTGCATATTTTAACAGAAACATGGAACACAATGTAAATATTGTAATATTGTAAAAATACACACACAAAAAAAAGGAATGTACAGAATATTTTTTTTGTTGCCTTCAACTTGTGCTGAGTTCCCTTTCACATTAGAGTTGCACTACAAAACATTATCAACAGATTTTTTCATTATAATTTCATTTTTGTTGGTGGAGGGCAATAATGATGCTTTCGGCTGTTTAAAAGGACTTGAATGAATTCTGCTCATGATTGAGTTTCGGTTTCTGATCTTTTTTCGTCTTTGATGTAACAGAATGAATTTTGACTGATGTGCAGCCCTGAGCACATGCTATGATGGGAGCACAAGAGGGAAACAGTCTGATTGAGTTTGATATGATGACAGTAACGATGATTACTTTTGGTAGGTTTTTTATTTGCAAAAATAAGAGTTTAAAAGGTTGACGAGTGAGCCAGACCCCAACAGTCATCATCAACTTCTAGTGTAACTAAATGTGACTTTTACAGGTTGCTTGCTCTTACAGTAAGAACGAAACCTCTTTGTAATATTGTGATCATTTAGAACCAGTCCAAGACTTTAAGCCATCTCAGCTTTTGGACGGCAAAGGTTGTAAAAAGCTCCTGATGGTGTTCCTCCAGGAGCACTGCTGAGAGACTGAACAGCATCTGCCGGTGCTATATGTGATTGCAGCTGACATCTGACAATCAAACTTAAAGACACTTTAGAAAACTTCTATTTGAGCCTTATTATCTAACAAAATGAGACTGTCCTCCCAAGAAAAACATCTGTAACTGCAAATTTATGTTGAACTGACAAAGCCCACTACCATGCCATGTGAATTATGAGTCTCTTCAGTCTGGAACATGACGTTCTATGGCTAAACTTTGCGGTTGAGGTCGGGGTAGATGAAAGACTGCAGGCAGTCTGCAGTTTGCACCAACTGTCAGTGTTGATTTCTTTTAACAATGGCCACCATGTTTCCCTAACCTTAATATATTCTTTTGTCCATTGTCATTCTTGCATCAATGACAAATGAGTTCATCATGAACGGTTCCTTATCACAGACCTTTCTCTGAAAATAACCTTTGTTTGTGTGTAAAATATTTAGCCTATCTTAGCATACTATAAGGACTAGAAACAGGGAAACTAGCCTGGCTCTGTCCCAAGGTAATAAAATCCTCCTACCAGCACCTCTTAAGTGTACAAATGAACATGGAAGGTCTCATTTGTCATATACGTCATACAGCAATTTGTCTTTTTACAAGGGATTATGTGCAGGATTATTTCTTGGTTTGGAGCAGAAACTTTCTGGAGTGTCTGTGTGGCAATTGGTAACAGATTTGATAGTTTAGACAACTAAAAGTACCTGGTTAATGTTAAGAAAAGACGTTTTTCTGATTAGGACCCCTTCATTCGGATTCCTTTGAAACATGCCTGAAGCTAAGCTAGTTAAACTTAGTGTCAAAATACAATGATATGATTACAGCACGGAATAGTAACAAAGACTTTTGGAGAGGCTCTGATTACATAAAACTATATGCCAACACAGAGTTACACACACCCTCACCAGGCATACTTACAGTCTTCAAACATACTGTATTCATTCCATGAACATCCTTCAGCTCTCCAGAAATGATCCGTTTATAAACAGTGTTCAGGGAGAGAAAAGATAAAATGTGTGTGCCTTGAGGTTTTAGCTCTCATAAAATATTGATTGCCTTTCTTTCATCCGGTCTTTCCCCTTACTCTCGTACGCACGCATGTCTTCGCAGAGAGGAGGAAAGAAAAGTCAGCTCAGAGGCCGAAGGATGTATGGTACAGTACCAGCCCAAACACACACACACACACACACACACACACACACACTGACCAGCTGTTACATCTTCTCTACTTGCTGACAAAAACACACACATGAAATGTATGGCTGATGAACACACAGAATCCATCTGTGAATTTGACGAAATATTTTGGATATTATGCATACAGGCATGCACACACACACACACACACAAATAAGCATGCTGTATAGGCAGATGCCCCGCAGCGAGAGAAGAGCATCATAAATATTCATACATTCCCATGATTGGAGAAATGTAAATAAGTCAACAGTCGTGAAATTGCCGGCATCTGGTCACTCTGGGGGGAGAGGAGGAAAGAAAGTGAAGTAGAGAGGAGAGATGGGTGAAGGGGGAGAGCAAAAGGTGGAGGATGAAAGGAGGAAAGAAAAAGGAGTTGCTGATGAGAGAGAAGAAAGAGGGAGGCTGAAGGGAGGGGGTGAAATCACCCAGATTATTTTCCACTTTCAGCATAATGACTCTCGCTTGGATTCGCGTGCAATTACTTAATGATAAATATCCTGGAGAGCCTATCCATTTTGTATTCTTCGGGTGGAGAGCAGCAGCTGTAGTGAGGGCTGAGGAATGAGGAACATCTGTTTTACATGAAGAGAGCTAATGTCTCTTTGGGCGCTAGAGGATCACAGGCTGGGACCCGCTATCGCAGTTTGGAGTCAGTCACCATGAGCTGTGAAGCCAAAGTGCAGTTTTACTTGCCTCCTAAAAACTGAACCTGAGTCTGAAATGAATTGAAAGCTGCACTTTGAATATGTTTAACATTAATATCACTATATGTGAAGTGAAAAGCGTCCAAGTAACAAACCCATTTCTCTTTCTGGAAAAGGAATTTTTGATGTCTACTAAAATATACTAAAATAATATCAAATTGCAGTTAAAATGGAAGGACTGAAAGAAGTTAAAGTTACAGTTTAACTGTTTAACTGTTAGTACAAAAGGGTGCTAAATGAAAACTGACTTGAAATGGTGTACGTTATAAAAGTTGAAATGTCAATAATAAGTTAATGAAACACTACTTGTGAAACAACACATACTACAGTTAATACTTGTTAGTAGGGTCAAGTCATTGGTGGTTTTGGTCACTTCATGGGATTTGTCGACAATAAGAAAACTATAGAATATCCCCAGCTTAATCCCTTTAACGCAAACTTAAATATGTTGCAACATTGTTTTCTAAATGGAAATAATTTGTCTATAATCAGTGGGCAATAAAGGTGTGTTTTCCTGTCAGAAAAAAAAGGATACCAGGTACCTGATGAAAGCTGCTCTCATTTTGGTTTTTGGTTCCCTAATATGAATATTAGTTTGATGTTTGTTGGTTGTTGTTCTCTGACAGAACATTTACAGTTATGGTGTACATTCTGCACACTGTGAACTTGAGGTTCAGGTGTAGATTCTCACTCAGTTGGTATCTGAATGCTCGGCTATCCGAACCCTCTGAAAGACATATTGGTTCACCGTGTCCAACAAACCTGTTTACTTCCTTACTTTACTGTTTTTCTCTTGTTTGAAACTTCACGTCTCTTAATATGGACACTCACTTCATTTTTGAACAAGTTCAAAAACTGAGACCGTCCTCTATCTCTGAAGAAGAGCGACATTGCTACCAGGCAGAGGTCAGTTGCTGTTAATGTAAAGGTGCACTGTTCATATTTATGTTACACTGTATAATTTAGTGCTTCTGTGAGCTTGTTCAAACTGTACTGTACTGAATCTGTGCTGCAGAAAATGATGCTGAAGCAGTTAATGCTCATGAAGCAGCAGGATCAAGTTCCTGATTATTTATCCGTCAGACACATGAAGACGTGGCTGCTGACAGGAAGAAGCTTCCTGGAGGAGTGAGTCAAACTGATCACTGATTGTACTCATACACTGATGAGAAAAAATTACTAAATTAAATTAGAGCTTTTTACAAATGTGTAAATGTTGTAGACATTAGATAACACAGTCGTTTTATTTTTACAGGTTTCAGGAATTATTAGGAGGACAGGGATTGATCATCTGTTCATGGCTGAACTGGTGAGTCAAATATAGAGGATCTTCAGACTTTAGAGTGATATTTAAATACTAACTGTATTGTTTGATGTAAAATGAGTCTACTATCAGCTACATTATCTTCCTGTTGAGACTAACTACAATAATGTTGACAGGCCTAGACCACAGCGAGGCTCTTCTGTTTCAGTCAGATGGAAGAAGAGCTCCTGTAAGAGCTGGATGAGGAAGAGCAGCAGGAAGGTCACACTGGAGGGCCTTCAGATGTTTGTCTCAGTCACCCGTCCAGAAGCAGAGGAGGAGGTTTGAACCTTCCTTCCATCTCTGCAGAGCACGCTACAGATCACCAGCCGCCCACTCTCTGCAAAGGACACAAAGCCAGCACAGCTCTTGGAGCTTGAACAGAGCACTGCGCCTCTGGTACCAAAGGTGGTGGCCATTGCTCTGAAGTTCCTCCTGGAGGAACCGGAGCAGGGAAACCAGAGCGAAGTGCTGAGATTGGCAAACTGCTGTCTAACTCAGCAGCTCCCTGCCTCTCTCAGTTTAGATCCATGTCTAAAAATGTTCTGCTTGGTGTCTGCACCATAGTGGCCCGATTGATGGTCAAAGGCATCTACAAGAGGTTTGATCAGTGCTCCAAGGACTTCCACCTGATGGACTACGATGAAAACTCTTTCTCTGCCAGAGAGAGTGTCATCTCTGCCATCCAGGATATGGAAGATGAACTGCTGCATCCAGCCAGGATCACCTTTAGCTCAGCACCTCGAGGGGCTGGAAGATCAACTTCTGGAGAAGAGGGGGGCTTCTCTAGAGGTCGCTTCCTCTGAGGAGCTGGAAGGGGGACCCAAGAAGAAGAAGGAGGCTTCTCCATGAGTCTCTCTGGATAAAGAGATGGCCACTATGGTAAGCCTAAAGGCCCGGACACACCAACCCGATTATCGGCCGTCGGACGTCGTCGGACAGTCAGGCGAAGTCGGTGACTCGAGTCGGTTCGGTGTGTCCCGTGCCGTCTGTCGGCGTCTGCGTTCAGTGGCCGTTGGCCTCAAAGACCAATCTGATGGGTGGAGTGCTAGCCCTTGACTAGCGAATCAGTGAGTGCACGAGAAAACCAGAAGTGACGATGGTAAACATACTACGCCAACGCCAGTATCTTGTTATTATTAGCCATTGTATTTTCCGTTCAGCGAGTAATGACAATAACGATCCTTCTTGACTACTATCAACACTCTCTGATGAAAACAATGACTGACGACAGCGTGCTCTGTGTTTAGTAGGTCTAGGGTGATCCGTCATTTCCAGTTTTATTTTTTTTTGCGCGACAACACAAACTAGCACCACCTGCTGTTATGGGGACGTATTATGCCTCACGCACGCGCAGAACGTACGCTTCAGTAGGCGTCGGTTTGGTGTGTTTGGAGGCACTTTTTTGACCGACTCAGGGAGACGGGAGCCGACTGATCAGTCTGACTGCTTTTCTGCCGACGGTCGGCCGTTGGGTTGGTGTGTCCTGGCCTTTACTGAAAAACTGCAGCAGGAGGAAGTAAAGGACTCTGAGAAAGAGGAAACCGTGGTTCAGGACTCTGCAGTCCAGACCTCTGCATCCGGCCAGGATCACCTTCAGCTCAGCACCTGAGATGATGACCAACTTCTGGAGAAGAGGGGGGCTTCTCTATAGGTCGCTTCCTCTGAGGAGCTGGAAAAGCAACTTGTAAAGAAGAGAGGAGCTGCAAAGAGGACTTCTGGAAGAGAGGGAGGCTTCACCAGGATTCTCTGTGGATGAGGAGGTGGCTACTATGCAAAATAATATGACTAAGGACACATATTTGATCAGTCTGGAGACCAATGTGATTGTGGATGATCAGCTGGAGGTCCTGCAGCATGAGAAAGTGAAGGCTTCTGAGACACAGGAATCCCTGGTTTAGGACTGCGGTGTTGAGGAGTGGGTGCCTTCTTCTATGGTGTCCTCTAAAATGGCGACATGCTGCTTTTGTATTTCCACCGAGGACAAAATCACAGAAATCATTTTTCAATAATATTGTTAAACATGTTAAATAAATCATGAAATGAAAGTTAATAATTTTCTCTGTATTTATTGTTCATGTACTGTTTTTCCATAGGTGTTAATTTCAGTAATATTCAAGAAATCCCTTCAGTGTGCTATATGAGTTCAAGTTTAAGTTTATTCAAACATACACCAGTGCCCAAAATCAATTAATTTCAAACAGTTGGTGGATTAAACAGCATAGGGAAACAGTATTTGAATCAGGTAAAATTGTAATGAAATGCAGAAAATTTAAATCTTTCCAAATAATATCCTGCTATTTGTCAGTGAACATTTAATTTCCTTACTTATACTGTATGGGCAACTAAAAATTCAGCTGACTGTACTGGACAGAAGCTGTATTCATGTTTTATATTTTTAATACATTTTGGCTCTGTATTTCAGTCATCTAAACACAAGTGGCCTACAATGCCAATGGTGGGGGTTTTAATAAAAAAAATTAAAATATAAATTACCATAAGAGTATTTGCTGTTATCACTAGAAGATGGCTTTTGCTTCTGCTAAGCTGAGCCAAACTCATCTGTGCAGCCCTGACCAGGCTATGCATGCATAAGTAACCACACTGCTGATACTGTGCTGGAAGGCAGAGAGAAAACTCAGACAATCTAGGCCAGAGCACTTATCGGTTTGGTTTGCTCTCCAAGTTACTATGTGAAGTTTTAAAACCTAATGCAGCCCTTAAAATGTCCTTTTGTAATATTAGTAATGTGAGTAACACACACACACACACACACACACACACACACACACACACACACAAACAAACAAAAGATACTACTTTATTTAAGGACATTGATGAATAAATGGAATTAACTTAAAACACACAAAGAACTGTTTGTATCACTCCAAAAACAACAAAAAGACAAAAGCAAATTAGTGCAGTTTGCATCAATAATCCTGGTTCCAGTTTATCACTTGTCTTTTGCTTTTGGTTTCTGGGCTTTTGCTTGTGTTTCAGGGTTTGATTAAATATTCTAAGGGTGAAACTTCTGTGTGGCGTGGTACTGTTGTGCTATTAGTTAGAGAAACTGCCAGTCTAGAGAACTAGCAGAGAGCTGCTGGTGTCAGGCAATACCATACATACCAGAAGAGGGCACCCAGTAAAGTTCCAGAGATCCAGATGTGCTCTGCCTGGCAGATGTGCTGGGGGTAACATGACAAGGTGGAGGGTCCAGTGAGGTTCCATTGTTTACTTTTTGGAGCATGTGATGTTAAGTCATTTTTTGAAAATGACGAATCAAAATTACAGTCATCAATGAGTAATCTGAACTGACTTGGTAGTCTGCAGTGCAAACAAGGCTTCCATACACTTTCCTATGAACACCCAATCATAGTGTCTTAATGTGTTATCTGTAAACACAAACAAGCAGATTGGCCAGGCTGAGCATATCTGGTAACGACAATGGCTAAAATGTGAAATTCCTTTTTGCTATCTTGCAGAGCATTTACGTAAGAGTCAATGGTTTTTGAAGAAATGTGAATTGCAACCCCAAGAGGTGCTTAAGGATACAGTCATAAATGTGCAAAACATTATGAGGCTGATGGGTTCAGTAATATGTGAGATTAGCTGCGGACAGTTAGACACACGAACACATGCATACACACACACACTCAAGCAAACGCATGATCCTATATCGCAGAGATAAAAAAACAAAAAATATATAAAAGTTTTAAGTACAACCTCTGTTGCTTTCCATTAGTTATTTATGAAACTGCAGTGCTAAGAGACGGATGCCCTTCTGTTAATGGTATTTAGTTGGTCTTTTAGACAAAATGAATCATATACCTAACAGAAACACAAACAGAAATGTAAAGAAAACAACTTTTGTGGTTTTGGAGTTACTCGGAATGGCGATTTTGTCACAAGCAGTTTACGCATTGTACAGCACCTGACTCCCCCTAAAACCATGGATGAAACAAGTAAAGAGGATTTCCAAACTCAGCACAGAACCAGGCTAGCTGTCTTTTTATGTGTGTCAAGCTAAGCCAATCACATCCTGGTTATACCCCCATACTTCTTCTCACCCCACTCTCAGAATGGAAGTTAATGAGCATATTTCCCTAAATGTTGAACAATTCCTTAAACAAGCACTGGCGATATGATCTTTGCACTCCTCCTTAGTGAACATAACGTGTAGTTAATAAAAGATGACCCCTAATTTTTATAGTTATAGTTATAATATAGTAGCGATGCATACTAGAAGTAAGATCACCCCTCTTTGTCCTTGTGTTGTTAATATGGTCCACAGGGTGAGAAGGGTTTAGAGACGTTAGTGTGACTGATGAGGACATCAGAAACAACCTTGACCTCTATATCAAATATTATGACATTTTCCCCTTACCAACAGTAAGCTAAAACTAGGCCTTCAATTGGCTAAAATTAACATATAGCATATAGACAACAGCCATAACTTAAACCTTGAATGCACCTTAAGGTATCCTTTTGACACAGTAGGAATGTAGCTCGCATGATAAAAGAACACAGCGATTCCCCAAGAAAGGGGTGGCCACAGCTGTCCTTATAGCACATTATAGTCCTATAGTGTTAAAGTAGAGGTGTGTGTTCATGTGTCCAAGGTCTGTAGTGATTGATGTTCCTTCAGAGGCCTCGGGGCTTTGGGGACCACAGATATGACCTCTGCATAGAGTAGTGGATCAGCAGCTCTGCTATGAATGACTGCCTACCTGGAGGAACACTCTAGATGCCTCCTCTGACCTTCTCCTTCATGGAAAACACATGGGACACTTTGTATGTGGAGGTGAACTCTGTGTGTGTGTGTGCATTCTCAGACACACTTGTCCTAATGTAGTGGTGGTTACACACCAGTACACACACATCCAAAAACATCCAGTGGACATTCCTTATCTTCCTAGAAGAGTAATGGCCAAAATACTCCAAACCCCCTCCTCCAAATAGAAGCCTCTAAAACTAGCCAATCACAGCAGAGTATTTCCCTGTGATGTAATTCTAACGCAGTCATTGTGATACATCTCAGGCTCCAACAACACACACACACACACATACATACTCACACACGCGTAAAGCATTAGGAAATCATCAATAATACACAAAGAGAAGTGCAAAGAATCAAGCAAATAAACAAGTTAATCACTAATTTAAACAGTCTGCCACTTTCACTCACAAGCACACACAAACACGCCATGAGCACGCATGTGTGTGCAAAGCGTGACAGGCTGAGTGGCAGCCTGCACACGTGACGGCATCCCCAAGGTCAGTCGACGTGTGCGAGTGGGACGTTCGATAACTTTCTTAGCTGTGACTGTGACACCTGCCTTTCCCCGTGTGAGCCTCCATTACACTGGCGGGGGGAGACAGAGAGAGAGAGACAGCTAGCAAAGGGAGACACGCTCACACACTCACACCTGGGGTAAAGGTCCTAAATCTTCATCAGCAGTGCCGCCTCGCCTGAGGATCAGAGCAGAAAAACTCACTGATGAATGGCTTTATATTGGAGAGAGTGTGTGCAGAAGAGGGTGTGTGTGTGTGTGTGTGTGTGTGTGTGTGTGTGTGTGTATTCATCTGTATGAGGATGTATGTTAGTACTAATGTTCCCGCAGGGATTAGCTTCAAACCAATCAGGACAGCACGGTGGGATTAACCCCGGTATGAAACCAGGGACATGCACATGAACAGAGTAAACATCCTCCTCAGATGGTCCGTACACACACAGACACACACACACACACACACACACACACACACACACACACACACACACACACACACACACACACACACACACACACACCTACCTCGGGTCAGTCAGTGCATCATTCCTCAGGTATAATGGCTGTTCACATTCTGCAGTTTTGACCTGTAGTTGCAGTATTCCCCTCCTGCCAATCAATACAATGCTTCCAGGACCCAGAGACAAGTCCCAAAACACACCTGCAATTACTTGACTCATATGGTGTGTACCTTGTGTATATTTGTCTTCTTATACCACTTCACCTCCTTTTTGTTAAACATATTTAATGCCGCATAGTCATAGTAACAGTTTTTCTCAGGAAAATCTGATCCAATATGTATTTTTATTATTTTTCCCTTCATAAAGCTGGAGAGTGTGCAGTGGAAGAGGGATCCCTTCTCTAGGAACAGCCACTGCGAACCGAGGGGTAGCCTTTTATGGGTCTGTGCCCAGGGGTCCATTTTATGAAAGTCCATGGATCATCCCATAAATTACTCAGGTGTAGACGACTTTAAAATGAAACCAATGGCTGTAATAAACTGGAATTATCCTTTAACACATGAGATGTATCCTCCCTCCAAGTGCTCAAACTGGAGGTGTCTGAGTTACAAAAGAACAGAAAACACTGAGTGGACAGATTGTAAAGGAGCAGTTATCTTCAATCCTTGGGGGTCTAAGTTCAAAGGAGTAGGATCCATAGATCTCAATCCAGCTTCGAGTCTTGGCCCAACCACTGGCTCAGCGATAGATTTCAATTCACTCTATTGATCCCTCCATTGTTTGTGGTTTTGTCTTTTTCCACCTCAACAGATGCTACCATTGGCATTTTGATATTGACGGCTTTTGCTTTGATTTATTTGAATGCGTAATAGCAGCAGAGTGTTCCTTTGACTTTCTTTGCTCTTCGTCCCTAACTCGCGTTGTTCTTTGGCATGCATCGCCCTTGGCACTGGATGAGAGGTGGCGAGCTGTGACAAATGACTTTCCAAGTGATTGATTAAAATAACTGATTGATGGGTTGATTGATCCCGTCATGGATCTCTAATGAAAACTGGTGTATGCCCAAAGGCTAAACACCTTAAGGTGAGCAAATACACCAGCAGATAATTTCACTGGAATACAGCAAAGACCTGTTCATAATAGCCACTGCGACCTCATGCACACTGCAGGAATGAGCGTGAGTCTATGGCAGGGATAGCTTTCCCTTCCCAACCCCTCTCGCTCTCAAACACAAAGTCATCAGAACACCCTGAGTAATTGAGATTTTGGAAAGCAGATGATGCAAATCCATTGTGTGCACAAAACTCATGAGGGATTCCGTTTCTGTATTAGCTGAGTGTTATATACAAATGCCTGGGGATAGGGCTGGAGCACCTTGGGAGGAAACACCACGGGTAAGATGGAGGAATTTTAACGGTTGAGTTTTTGTTAGTAGCCGATTTACTTTCATTGTAGAAGCAGTTGTGTTGGGTCAAATGCAAACTGCAAACACCATGGACAACCAGTCAAGTCAACTTTATAGAGTCAAAAATCACAAATCACGAATGTACCTCAAGAGGCTTTACTATCCTTAGACCCTCGATTTAGATAAGGAAGAACTCCCCCAAAAAAACCCTTTGACACGGAGAAGATGAAAGAAACCTCAAGAACAGCAACAGAGGAGGGACAAGGTCAATCACATTATAGGTAGACTGTAAACCAATATTAAGAATACTTCCGATGTCGCCAAACAGACCTGAGCCACACAGTCTCCTCTCCACCGTGGAGAACTGGATAGAGGACACGGCTACACAAACACACTAGAGGCAAAAGCTCAAGCACTCCACTCTCACAGATAGCAGCGACAGAAACAAACACACAGAGGGAGAGAGATACAAGGACAGCAAGGAGAGGGAAGAGGACAGGCTTAATCTCCTGGCGCACCAAAACCCGGATCCAGTGAGAGAGAAAGGTCCCAGGACAGCCGATGGTCCAGCAACCTTGATGGGTAATGAATCAGGGTTTCTGTAAATACTCAAATACTCCGTGTAGTTTCTGAGATACAGAAATATGATAGCGACAGCTGAAGACAGACATGAAAGGACAGAGAGAGGGGATGACATGCAACAAGGGGCTGCAGGTCAGATTTGAACCCTGGGCGACTGCAGCAAGGCCTTGGTACATGGGCTATCCAGGCACCCTATACAGACAATTTCTAAAATACATAATAAAGCAATAGAAATTGAGGGATTTTCATTTTTTCCAGTACACACATGCAATGTGCTCTTATCAATATATTGCACACAACTATTACCAGTTGGGACAAATCCAGCTTATATGGCTTTTTTTTTTTTTTTTACCATTTTAGGCAAAAACAGTAGTCCCATGTGTCCTAAGACTAAACAGTGATAAGAAAAACTCACTTTGTAGCCAAACGGTTTGACATATTTTGAAAATGTCTTCCGATTTGTTCTTAGGCAAGCAGAAGAAGAACACTGCAGTTGCAGGCACAAATGGGTTAAACACATCTTGTTCAGTACTTTAAGCAGTATATAGGAAAGATAATAAGTAATAATTCTGTTTGTATATTTTTTAGGGGAGGGGTTACTTTAATTCTAATCATTTCGGTTTTGGTAAAGGTTTCAGCAGAAGGACAGCTGTTTCAGCTTGACTGGGACATTTTGGTATCTTCCCCCCATCAGTGCTGTGTAGGACTGCGTCTTCACATAAATCCACTCCAATAACAGTTTCCTTTCATGCGCTCAGTGCCCTCTCTCCTGTCTGTGACTGGCACTCTCCCCTCCTCCCACTTTCATTGACAGAATCTGAGGTAGACATCATGTGCTTGTTTGTCTTGTTTTTTTTCCCTTCCCCTCAATGAGTGTGTGTAACGCTTTCTCACCCCTCTCTCACACACTCTACAGCCCCTCTCTGCAGGTGTCCCTCCCCGTTCTGTTTCATTCACAGCGCAGTGCCGAGCGAGATGACTCATCCTACGGTGAGAAAGACGTGAATCGCTCTCTGTGTTCACCCCGGCAACTTGGTTCTCTTCCAGTCTCCCTCACTCTCACTGTCCTTCCCCATCTCTTCCTCACTCCTTCTCACCCCCACCCCTTCCACTCCCCCTCTCTCCCTCCGTCAATGTGGCACCGATCCGTGGCTCGTCTCCGTCATATGCCTACGTTGATGGACAGGAGGAATAAGTGGCTGCGACAAAGGAGCACATGTTCTATATGCAGATAGAAGTGTCTGACAGTCACCTCATGTCACCTCGCTGCAACTGACTGGTACTGTACACATCACTGGATGCCTGAGCGCCACAGCCTGGAAACAGAAGTCAGAGTCCTGTTCCTTTCACAGTTCATTTGCACTCAAATTTGACTTTGCAAAACCGCAATCTTACAAAGACTCATAACGTAACACAGACAACAGACAGTTCCATCCACTTTTTATCAATTTTCACACCAAATTATTTTTCACACCTATTTTTATTCCATGCATCCTTTTTCCTTGTCTAAACATGGAAGATAATACCCACAGTGGACCATCAACTAGAGTTTGGTGACAGATTTTGGTGTGCTATGCTAGTAGCACCTAATGTAGCCTCTAGTCTCAGAGGCAGATGAGAAGCCAACCAACTTCTAAATGGAGTCCATTCCATCAAGTTATTTATATGTTTCATCTTTTTAACTTGTGCTACGTAATGTACTTATTTTAACCCGAACTACAATCTTTTCCTTAACCTAACCAAGTAGTCTTAGTTTTTTTTGCTTAAACCTAACTGGACTGCAATCATCTAAAATGATGGTTATAATTCAATGTCGTACTTTCTTGTCTAATAGCTTGTCTAAAAGAGTGTGTGCCATCAAATACTCATTCATATTCAATGTGAGCGATACATGCATGCTCCTTTCTAATTAGAGGATATGAATTTCCTCTGCTCGAAAGCTCCGTCTCTGCTTTGATAGGGGTTTGGTTAACTGAGCCGCATAATGCATCATGCTCGGCTACCTGAGCACAGGCCCCTATAGAAAGACTTATTCCTGGATTCAAAGGCACACAAAAGTTTTACGGCCAAGTCTAATAAACAAGTATATATGGGTTTGAAGCAGACTTTTTTCTTTTGTCTTTATTTTTTAAAAATGAAAATTGCAAAAGTCACAGCTATTAATTAAAAGTTGGCAAATGGGAGGGTGTAAACAACATTACATAAGCTTCAAATTAAAAATATTTTACTTATTTGAACTTGCTGGGACTGTATTACAATTATTAGGTAGGAAAGGGGATGAATAGTGGTTATGTTGTTTTTTTCTTTTTGCTAAGGGACAAGTAGTCAAACTTCCTCAGATTTATTTCAATGCTCCCTTGCCAGTTAATAGTAAAATAGATAAAATAATATTTCAAATAAATATTCCATAAAATGTAGAAGTTCATCTAAGTTAAAGGTCCAGTGTGTAACATTTAGGAGAATCTATTGGCAGAAATAGTGTCTTGTCACATGGAAAAAATAATCGTTGTGTTTTTGTTACCTTATAATGAGACTGACTGCCTTCCATGGAGGCCGCCATGTTGAACCACCATGTTTATGCTTTGCCACTTTTATTTGCTGAATCGAGTTGTACCAATACTGTTTTTATCCAGTATAACATTAAACGCCCCTCCCCACAACAATACATTTCATACATACCCAAATGTACTAGAAGCAACAAGGGAAAAATATCTGTAGTGTTTGTCCTTGTCAGTACGTTTACATACTGAACATGTAGTTCCTAAAGTGTGTGTCTGTCACATGTTCATGTCAGTGTGTTATTCCAAGAATACACAGTACAAGGCAGTGGGTGTGAACAGCCCTTTGCACTTAGTATGCCTGAGCTCTGGCTGTGTGTGTCTTTGCGTACGTATGTGTGGTGTAATTTGGGTTGAGGGATTGCTTTGTATTGTAAGTACAGATTCTAAGATGATGAATAGCCCACAAACAAAAGACACACATGGATATATGCACACACACGTGCACTCTTTCACACTCTATCTCTCTCTCCCTGCTGCCGTGCTGTTTTAATAATATAAGTTCACAACAGCGCCCTTACATAAAAAGTCATATTAGGTTCAGAGTATTACTCCATTTCATACCTCCACATTCTTCTTCTTCTCGGCTCCCTTCTTCTGTTTCCATTATCTCTCCCTGGAGGACTTTCCTTTACTCCAATCAGCCTGTTTTTACTTCCTTTCCTTCTTAGCCTTCCCATCCTCCATCCAAAAAACCTGGGCGCAAAAATGTATTACCTAGATTTTCGAATTATTTCCGAAACATATTTCTTTGAGCCCAAATAGAAGCTCTGCAGAGAAGCTTATAATATAACTGTGTGTGTGTGTGTGTGTGTGTGTGTGTGTCTGCAAATATATGCACAAAAATAGCAAGAGCACATTTTTGCATACACACACCCACATAGACACACATACATACAGAGACTTGTCTGAAAGTGGAAGGCATCACATTAGAAATCCATTTAACTTCACCACGTGTCTTATTTCATTCACATTCTGTGTGTGTGTGTGTGTGTGTGTGTGTGTGTGTGTGTGTGTGTGTGTGTGTGTCTTTAATGCTGTGTGTACACAGTTGTGTTTGAATGTGTGTTTAGCTTAAAGTACATGCATGTGTGTGCCTGTCCATCTATATCTACTACATCCACTTTACATGTGCAGGGATGCAGCGTGTTTTGTTGCGTGCGTACGTCTAGGTGTGTGTGTGTGTGTGTGTGTGTGTGTGTGTGTGTGTGTGTGTGTGTGTGTGTGCGTGTGTGTGTGCGTGCGTGTGTGCGTGCGCGTGTGTGTGTGCAGGAGTACATTTCTATTCATGTCAGCAAGCTCCCATGTGGAAGGGAGAAGGAATAGAGGAGAAAGGGATGGATGGAGGATAGGAGGTTTCACAATCATTTCCCAACAACACACACATGCACACATACTAACACACACAGGTATTATTCACCGGTTCGTATTAAACTAAGTGCAATAATAAATACAGCTCTGTCATAGAATTATTCATGTCTCCATCATCCCCTGGCCTGAACGGTCCATGTAGGAGGAGGAAGGGACAGAGAGGGGAAGGGAAGATAATCACAGAATGAAGAAAAGATGATGGCAGCAGGTTAGCCGGGAGGCAAGGACGATGACTGACAGCTCAAAGGTTATTAGTTCAGTCTGAGGCTGTGGTGACTCTGTGAGAGTGGTAAACACCTCAAATTGGCTTTGACCTGGTGGGATTTTTGTTACTCTGATACTGATTTATTTCCTTCCTAATTATACTTTAAAACACCTTCATGCCAAGAAATGACTAAGATGAAATACTCGAATCTAATTAGATGTTAATTAATGTTTAAACAGCATTAGACCATTATGGGACACTAAAACTACCCAACATGAAATGGCAGTTATTACACAGCACTTCACCCACTCTCATTTCATTCGAAGGGGCACCCGAGTGCCAGTACTTCCATAAAGTTGGAGGACTTCTGAGCAACACATTTTTTTAAAAAGTGTTTAAACTTGAAGCAGCAGAGACCGGCATATCCTGAATTTTAATTTATATTAATGATCCAAAAAACACTGGAGCCTACATTTCCCATAATGCAACCAATAGCACATTGTCAGTTGGCACTTTCTTATAAATGGTACAATGGGAACAACTTGTGAGATTTATTGAACCACCCAACCATGTTTCAGGACTTATGGAAAAGCTAATCTAATATATTATATTTAACAATAATAACTGGTAAATAAGCGCCAAAATTCAGTGTTCTGTGTATTTACCTGGGTTACAAAGGGTTGCGAGAACGCAAAAAAAACAAACTGAAACTAGGTCAACAGCGTTGCAGAAAACAGCAGGTGTGTCTGTGCACTAAATACTACTGTTTCTATTCAGCTGAGAATGTACTATATACATGTGAGACCAGCCTATCATGCTGCTGTCAGAGAAGTCAGCGACAAGGTCAAAGATATGATCTCTGACTGAAGTGATGATGAAACACTACAGGATGTCACCACCAATATAAACAGTAATTAAATATAAATATCAACTCTAGAAAAGAGAAAAATTATACACATGTACACAACAAATAAAATGAATTAAATAGCTCAATATAGAGTTTGAGAAAACTATTTCTTTACACATGCATGTTTCACATCTACAAAAGCAAACCTAAAGCCAATGTTAATTAATTATTTGGGTAGCAGACACAGAGCAACATTCATTTGGAGTCATGTTTGTGTCCACCGGACCAACATAAGTCCAGTATTTACTCTGCTCTGGTTTGGTCTGCAGAGCCGGGAAACAATTATTTATTTGTTGCTAAATGTCCTACTAGCTAATTATTAACTTTGTCTGCACATTTGGGGCTGGGAATGTAAAAAACTGATAAAAGTAGATTCATCAGTGTATTTTGCTGAAAACAGCTGGCTTCTGGAAACAACATTGGGTGGTGAGAGTGAAACAAAACAGCAACATTGTAAGTTGTCAAACCAAAACAATAAGCTAAAAGACGCTAAAATGCCCCATTGAGCTTGGGTTTGTCACCATAAGTATAATCAATTATTCATCATAAAAATAAGCTTTAAGAACATGTGACTGTCCCCAAATATTAGTTGGTCCAACACAATGAGGAACATTTATACGTACTACAAGGAGTTTTAACTGGCTACGAAACAGTCGGTTTAATATAAATGCCTCTGTATTACCTACATAAAGAAATGAGACCATCAGAAATACATTGGCAATTTCTATGTAGTTATGCTTAATGCCTGAAAGCAGATCAGTCAGATTCCCCTTGAAATCAATGAAACGTGGCAGCAGAAACACTACCGCTTTAGTCCACAGGGGCCGCCAGAATCCACACAAAATGAAAGTTCCTTGTTTAATAACTTAAGTCTGCTCACCACACACGAGTGCACAACAACAGACTCATGGCTTCACATAGATGCCTTCTGGTCCTTGTAGCAGCTGATAAATAATTACAAGCTGTTTTCATAAATAAACTATAAGAGATGCTGTAAGGTCAGGAAATGAGGACAGGCAGCCTTGATGCTACCGAAACAGATCATCACACAACCTTTATTGATCTCTGTGGGCGAAACCGTCTCTCCTCAGACCTCCCGGTTTCTACGCCTCCGTGTATCACAGTGGGTTCAGGTTGAAGCAATAACAGGTGTGAGACCAGGTAGCTCAGTTCCAAAATCTGGCAAAGCCCCCACCTTTCCCTGCATGCTGTTACAGTGTGGCGTCCTTATATCCTGGCAGTAAACTTTGCTCAAGTAATTTCACTTCAAAGATTCCGAGGCCGTGACCAATTTTTCTTACTCGCCTCAGATTCCCTTCTCGACGATAGTAATTACACACGGATTTAATTAATGTGGGAACAGGAAGGGAGGAGTGGGGGGGTCTTTGAACTGTATGTTTGGAGTATACGGAGAAAGAGATGGAAAAAACAGAAAGAGTGAGAGATTAGTAAGCGAAGGCGGGATGAGTTATTTTAGATCGCAAATGTGTGCCGCAGCTTAGGCCAAAAATCTCTGGTGGATCCGTAATATGTCAGTCTTTCTTCTGTCGGCTCCTTTATCCATCTGTCCCTTCTGTCTAATCTTTTTCTTGTTGGAAGTTTAATGTGTCCCATTTGCCTCTCCATCACACGTGCCTTTGTTGCCCTGCCTTTGCTCTTTCTCCGAGGCCCCTCTGGGAGGGTTGCGTCCCTCCCTCTCCTCTTGCTCCGTTCCTCCCTCGTTTCCTTTTTCTCCTGGGCTGCGGAAGTGAAGGGAGGGAGAAGTGTTGGGGGGGGGGGAGCAGACGGCACAAGACAACTCCTCAGCGCTGCGTCAGCACCAGCCGCCTCTGGAGAATAATAAAACGGCGGGATAATTCAGCGCTGACGAAGGGCTAATGAGGGATGGAGGGGAACGTGTGGGAGAGAGGGGTTGGGAGGAGGAAGGGTGGGTGGGTGCAGGTGGTCTGTCATTCAGGTGAGACCACACCATAAAAATATGACAAGCTCATAATTTGCACAAATGTCCTAAAGAGGAGGCGTAGTCATTTTAGAGGCCTAAAGGAGGTTTTCAGGTACGTGATGTTCCCTCTGGCAGCCATATTGGAGGCCTGCGTTTCAGAACTGTGAGCTCGGCGCACTGCAGGTAAAGAACATGCAAAAGAGGAAAACATCGTCATCAGGTTGACAACGCATGCACAGAATTTTGATAAAAATACTAGAAAGTGAAAAAAAACATGACCAAATACAGAAATGCTGCACAGGAATGAGATAAAAAGGATTGTGGTCTATCGAGACTACAGTAGGTGGAGAAATTCTCATTTCTGCCATAATGCATTCACCTCATAAATCATGGCACTTTCTCTCCCCTATATATTACATTAGCTGTACTTGATAATAAAAAGTACAGATATTGATATGGGTGATTGTGGCCCTGGCATTGAAACCAAATCTCGTGGCATTGCACAGCACCAGCTAACGTCTGAAGCTGCTCTGCAGATGAGAAACTGCTTCATTAATAATATTTCTGTAAACCTACGTGTTCAGTATTAATGATTCTATACTCAGCTGATGGGCATTTTACAATAGTGTTACCAGTTCTGCGGCACGAAATGTAGCCTGGATTTAAATATTTTTGCATTTAATTACATTTTCATACTTCATAAACAGCATTCAAACTGTTCTGTTTTGGTATTTAAGATATCTTAAGTGAAATATGATATAATAACTGTAAATTCTTTATGATGGAAAATTTTGTGTGATACAATCAAAAGCCCCATAACAGCTACTAAATACTGGTTTCCACGGTCAAGAACCACGACTTTTAAGCCAACATGGACGAGAAGCCGGGGCGTTTCCTCCCTCTTTCCCTCACACTGTCATCCAGAGGCTGTAGCTGCTTCTGTTTTAAAGCTAGGGCATGGCCATTAACAAAGGTTTGCTTTGTAAATGTCTGACCTCAAGATATCTGAATGAAAATGGGTTTTATGGGTACCCACAAGTCTCCCGTTCGCAGACATTTTATGCCACTTTAGGCTAATCCCACGTAGTTTTGGGTGGTATAAATGAGTTATTTTAGCCTATAGTGTATTTGAATATTTCTGGGGTCCACAAACAGTATTAGAGTTGCATACATTTGGAATGACTAGAATGTCACCCCTGCATAAGTCAGTGCCCAGTTTGTGCCACCCCAGTCAAAAGAGTCTGGACAAAGACCTTAAATGTGAACAAAGACAATTGTGCAACAACTGTGAGGAAGAACATTTGATGTGAAAGCTCTGGAATAGCTAATAAATTGACCTTGTGAGATTGTTTTAACATGTTTATTTCTTAACTGCCAAATTCTGTATTAAACAATTCTGCAATCAAAAAAATGCCTCTAGTCCTACACACTTAATTTTACTTGTCTGGAAACCTAACTGAGTTCATTCTTTATATTTTTCTCAAGGATAGAAAAGTCACAGGTTATGAACACTGACATCCCACAATGACTGCATAAACACCTCCTCTGGTTTGGAATTCCACTTTTTCTCTGTCCTTTTCTCCACTGAACCAATCCTCTTATGGCACATTGATAAAACTTCCACGGCTGCGCTTTCATATGTGGCAAATTAGTATGTGCCATCTGTTAGCTGCATATTTGTTAGCAATGCGAGTGAAAGAGGCGATCACACTGTATCTCTAATGTCCCTTTAAACACTGGAGGTTACATCAAAGCTGGTGTTTGGCGGAAGAAGTGACACGCACATAAAACTAGCAGGACGTTGGTGCCAGTTTGTCCTTGTGTCACCAGAAGAATCCTGAAACTTTCATCTGATGTGAATTAGCAATTTATGACACAGATTAAAGCATCGTCCTCATATAGAAAAAGGAAATTTAAATAAAGTAATAAAACATTTCCTGCGGCCTCGTGCTGCATTTTTCCAACAGGTGATGCTCCGTCTTTATCTCCTGTCTCTCTAGCTCTCTCAAATGCACACACGCACACACGCACACACACACACACACACACACACACACACACACACACACACACACACACACACACACACACACACACACTGCATCTGATGCCAACAGCAGCATCTGCAAAGTTGAAAGGAGGAGAGCGAAGGAGAGGAGAAGAGGGGGAGATGTTGATCAATAAAAGTAATTGTGTCCAATGACGGACATGACTGCCAGCATTACAATCAACAGTGACGTCAGCAAGCACCTTCTACCGGAGCCCTATACGCGTGCATGCGCGCACACAAACACACACACACACACACACACACACACACACACACAGAGGCAGACACAGAGGAGAAGAGAGGAAGAGGTTTGTACAATATAATAAGGAACAGAGATGTGACAAAGATTAATTCTGCAAACACTCATTTGAACCAAAACCTCACGTACACACACTCACACACTCTCTCACACATTCTCTCACACACACACACACACACACACACACACACACACACACACACACACACACACACACACACACACACACACAGATGCAGCGGATACAGCAAACTAATGACAACCCCAACAGAAAAAAAAGTGCTTATGTCAAGAACAGCGGGGGGAAACACTCAGCGTGAGGAGGACGTACGTAGCCAAAGACTCTCTCTGTGTTTTTTTCCTTCTCTCCTGAGTCTTGAGATGAGAAAACTTGAGACTGGAGGCTTTTTCTGGCCAAGCCACAAAGTCAACAGTATCGACTGCAGTGTCAAAAATCAATGAGCGCAAAAATCATTTTGGCATCTCCGCTTCAGGTCAGAGCCAAACATATGGCGCCTCATTTGTATAAGGCATTCATACCTGACACAATGAGGGAGATTAGTTTTAGCTTAAAGCGCACACAATAGGTGAAAATGTGACCCAGTGATATTTCACAGCGTTAAATCAGAGCTGCTGCTCCGATGTGGCACAACATTGGCCCGGGCCCCAGGTGTCCAAAAGAATTTAAAGCAGAGCTGACCTTTGTTAGAACCTGGAGCTGTAGCTTCCTGGCCATGATTCCTGTCCAAGGGTTGTTGATCATCTGTGTCAGCTGTTGCCTTTATCCACACTGTAAGTGACAGGTATAGTCTGTCACAATCATACACTCAACATCTAAATAAATACAAAGAGGTTAAGACTAGGCCTAGGACATCATACTAAGATTCAGACTTGGATTTGGATAGTCCAATCCACATTAGTCAGTCTGCAGCAACAAGTGTTAGATTCAAGAATCCACTGCACCCGGCAGAGAAATAGTCCCACCCATAACCAAGCATAAAACTACAATTTGTCATTTTTACTCATTGGTTTATGTATGAATCAAACAAAAAAGAGATGTGTTAATTAGTGAGCTTTATGTGTATGTCCAATCAGTGTTGATGATAAATAAGTCATCCTAAAGTTCCTAAAATAAAGTTTTCCAGCTGCAAAATCTGACTCATTTGAGACATACAGTGGCGTAGTTGGTGTTCTTGAATAACGTTTCCCGTCGACACCGATTGGACATCCCGGGGAGCCTGATAGCTCCCCTGGTAGAGCTTGAGTCCCATGTACAAAAGCCTTATCGCAGCGGCCTAGGTTTGATTCCAACTTGCATACTTTTACTGCATGTCACTCTCTCTCTCTCTCTCTCTCTCTCTCTCTCTCTCTCTCTCCCTCTCTCTCTCTCCCCGTTCCTGTTTCTCTACAGCTCAAATTAAGTCAATAAATATCTTTAAAAAAAAAAAAAAAAAACAGTAATTGCACATCCACATAAAGTGGGGCAAACTTTCCCTTTAAAGATGGAGATAAATTGGGGCTGTGTGGCAGCGACGTCAAATCATCAAACTGAATTTTCCCAAGAGGGATTATTAAAGTACTTGTTCTTCATACTAATGAGTAGTGTCTCTGAAAGGAAGTACACAATCACAAATCATCCCCATTTTGAGACTAAACTAAAAACAATTACATGGTCCCTATTTCACTCTCTGTTGTTACTGAACTACTGTTAAACTACTGTAGTCGGAACAGATCATGATCAGTTCTAAAACTTGCAAATATTAGAAACTAACGCATGTAAATATTTGCAAATTGCCAAAAATGTACACAGCACCCCATCCCTCCGAGAGCCCTGCACAAAGAACAAAGTGTAAAGTGGTTTGTTGTTTGGGAAAGAAGGGTTGCGAATGTCGCTGACAGAGTAACACACTGTGTGATGTCTCATGAATTAACCTTTTAGCTCAGGTTCAAGCAGGAAGTAGTTTAACAGTCACATGAAATAATTCCCAGTTATTATCCAGTGATGTTACTGGGCTTTGTTTGCAGGCTGCCTTGACCATTAACTGAATCTAGCTAAAGGATATCTATTTCTCTGCTGTCATTGGCCTGTTTATGGCTCCCTGATCTCTAAATGGCTATCATTCATGGGCATTTGCGGCAGCTGTAAATACCAGTCTTACAAGCAAGTGGACATAAAGATGATGTTTTTGTGTTCTACAGGACAGGACACACAGACACTTAAAAAAAAAAAAGTGCATCCAGTTACATTCAGTCAGGGAGAAGTACTAACAAGTTCCCTGTCAGTGTCCTGTAGCTGACCATCCTCCTGGCAACCTGGCCAAACTGAGGTGCTCCATCACACCAGCCTAAGTAGATGAGGCTGGATAATTGGACTGTGCCATTTTGCTACAGCCAAAGGGGTGTTTTCTAAAGCCACTTCATCTGCGACCACACCTGATTAAGAAGAGGAATGCCTTCTCTCCCCTGCAATTTACTATGGATTGACCATCATAGATTATATAATCCTGCAGTGAGGAGATGAAGGGAGTGGTCAGAAGAGCATTCATTATGTTGCTTCAACTAAGTAGTTGATCTATGTTTGGACTCTAGAGCTTGGGTGAATAAACCTTTACCTGCTCTCCCAGTTTTTGCTTAGCCTGGTCCTTCACTGCATTCATCCCAAATTGATCTAATCACTCAATCCAATTCTCTTTATTAAATTAAGCATGTTGTACACTTTGGCGTCTTTTGTGGTTGACATTTCCAGCAAAACTAGCAGATCTGAGGAAACAAAATGTTTGACATTTATAGCCTTAAAGAGGAAGTTTACTTGAGCAACATATGTTTTAGAGCAGTGGTTCCCAACCTTGGGGTCAGGAACCCCACTAGGGGTCACCAAAGCTTAGCAGGGACTCACGATGCCTCCTTGATTTTAAGGGGTGTAAGAAAACTTAGAAAAATATACACACTATGGCTATATATTTGTTCAATTCTGTGAGGGAAACTTAATGAAAATGTTATTTTTAATGTTTAGATTATTTAAGATCTAAACTTAGAAGACCTGAACACAAGCTTTATTCACAGAGCCTACCCTGAGAAGACTGAACACTGAATTTACCCCCCCAAAAAAAGCCCTTTAAGTATGTATGATTGTTAAAAAGCTCATCTCTGATGCAATATTCACAGGAAATCACCAAATTCATCCATTTTTACAAAACTCCATAAAATGTCACCTAGTCACGGGTCGTCAGTTTACACAATGGTACGGTTTTAGAGTGAACAGCTATGCAGCTGCAAACCTAAAACCTGCTGGAGAATACATAGCAGCTACGGAACAGCAGCTGCACAAGTAGTTACATAGTTACAAGAGTGCCTTAATCAGGAACTTTACAATGGTTTTAATGTGCGTCAGTCAATGAGAACTGAGAACTATCAGCTTAACGACGTGGGATTTACAATCAGCTATGACGGGGCCGTTATAAGGACGTGTGGTAGCTCAGCCAGAAAGGACCTGCTGAAGCTGTACAAGGGTAAAAGGTCGGGAGACACCAGCAATGTGTGATCGGCATAAAAAACATGCAGAGATGGATGCATCTCTCCTGGTTGTCCTCCCTTTCTCTCCCCTCCAAACTCTTTATACACGTGATCCAGTAATGGAGATTAATGCATGCTGGCACGGGAACAAGTTTAGCGTGCGCGCACGCGCGCACACACACACACACACACACACACACACACACACACACACACACACACACACACACAGGTGAATGATGGTGAAAAAGGCAGAGAGAGTGTCGAGGGGTGTCCTGGGCAGCAAGAAATGGGGACACAGATGAAGGATGGATTGGATTCAGGAACAGGAAAAAGCTGCACTGACCAGTCACCAGAAACTAACAGGGATTACTCCACCGTGAGTGTGTGTCTGTCATGCACACACACACACCTACAGATTGTGTGTGAACTCCATCAGGTAAGTGAGGCAGTAAGGAGGTTGCAACATCCAGCTTGCCTGCCTAAACGCTTCGAGGTCGAGGTTATGGGTTTATGATAGCTCCACTGAGCATTGTGGGATTTTTTTTTTTCCTGACTCTGGAGTTATGTTTTGGTGGCGTGAGCGCGCGCCACACACACACACACACACACACACACACACACACACACACACACACACACACACGTATGATGGCAAACGGACCCCGACAAACACAAACCTCTTCATTTATGCAGGATGTAACTAGGATGACAGGATGAGCTTACAATGGCCCACTGGCACTGACTGCTGTTGCTGTTGTGTGTGTCAGGTGAACACATGTCCTCGTTCAGCCCCAGTTTGTCAGTGACAGACAGCCCCGCGCTCTAGAGTTACAGCCTGGCCTCGTTCACACGACTTTATACCCACAAACACACACAAACTGGCAATGCTGCCTGGGGGCTGAGGTTACAGTGGCCTATTTACGATGGAGATCTGGTCACAATGAACGGTAAGAGACACTGATGAGGACACACGCAGGTCGGATGGGGACAAATGAATGCAATGGAGGTCAATTTGATATATAAATTTTAAAATGTGTGTATTTATGCACTTAGTTTGGGTGAATGTTTTACAATTGTTGCAACGTTTTGATGAATATCTTCTCTTTGGTTTAGGTTTCTACATGAGCAATTAAAAAAGCAAATGGAAAGAAAAACTGGCATTTATCAAGTGCAGTTTACCAATGTGACTAAACAAAAAGCCAAATTGCTTACAACACTGCCATGATTTATTCATTCAGAAATTAGAGCAACATTATTATTTATTTGTTTTTTTTCACTCTCTTTTTGCTCTGTTTTTGGTCGCTACCAACTCCTGAGGGAAATATCTGGCTTTTTAGCCACTAAACACTCCACTATGTTCAACAGCTGGCTGCTCACTGTTTCTGTCTGCTGTTTGGTGCTGAACAGGTAGTGTAAGGTGGGGTTTTAGAGCTTTTCCGCATCACTTTTACATTGTAACATTGTTTGCATTAAGTCATTTGATCGTTATTAGAAATACTGATTATAGCCTCTTTAAGGGGATCACCAAAGTATATACAGTTCTTCCAGAGGAGGACCTGAATGCCTGCACCTAATTTCATGGCAATCCATCCAATATGTGTTTTATGTTTGGCTAATCAGAAATCAGTAATTGGCACTTTATGTACGAAATAATAAAAATAAAAAAGAAACTTAAGAGCAAAGACCTAAAATCAGACGCACTACTAGAGAGTCTGGAACAAGAAAAATAAAGGCAGTTTCCAGTTTAAACCTAGGTTAATATGAGGCTGGACTGCAGTGATAATGGTCTCAGTCATTCATGAGGTCAGAGCCAGAGACGGACAGTCACATCTGTAACTTACACAATCCACTGAGCTCCTCGCTTCATAATCTGCTTAATAGACATCAACAGATTGCCGCTGTCAATGTGTGCATGTGGTTTGGGGTATTAATAAAAAATGATATGATGTGTGTTTGTACCAAAAACATCTGTGCCATCATCACATAACTAATGACAGACAGTGGCTAAATATTTCTTAATGTCAGGGATCGCCTGGGGACGCAAGCAAATATTATAATACGTCCTCGGCATATGCACAGCGTTTGATTACCAGCAGACGAGGATTTTTCAGTGTTTCTTATTGGGCTTCTTGATTGCGGCAATGCAATGATTTCTTCAAGGTTCTTTCGAAAACTACTTACCGGGGCGCACGGTAGCTCACCTGATAAAAGGCACCCTATACAGACTGAGTGCTTACCACAGCGGCCCGGGCCCTTTGCTGCAGGTTGCCCCCTCTCTCTCACCCGTCCTTCCCTATCCTGTCAAAGAAATGCATAAAAGTCCCCCAAAAAATCTTAAAAAAACAAAAACAACAAAACCCTTTGTAGTTTTTCGCTTTACTTTAATATGGGACCGTTTGTATAGACATGGCAAACTCTAGTCTAGTCACCTGGACCTTGTCTGGCCCATCATTATTTTTATATTCTATTTTATAGAATAGGAAGTGTCTATGTAAATTATTCAAAAGACTGAGCCTGTATCAAATGGGTTCCTCTGGGATTTTCTTTAATAAGCAACAGAATATATATCAGTGGTCCATGTCCCAAGTAAAGTAACACCATCCTATAGGTCATGAAAGGTTGAGTTAAAGTGATTTTAGTTTGAAATGGATAATCAACAGTCGAAAGACACAACAATCCCCATTCCCAAATGAACAAACTGGGGGTTAGGAATTAAAGATCTAAATTAATATCAGTAACATGGAAGTAGTTTTCAAGTCATAAACAACAACTATGCATCTTTAGAGTGATGGGGTGATACTACAGAGGAGAAGGGACCTGTTAAAAAATGTAATCTTTGTAATCAGAAATCTAATCCAAGTATCACAATATTAATGTGATATTAATTAACTTGATTACTTTATAATTATTTTTGGATTACCTCAGCAAAATAAAGACAAGAGAAAAGAAATATCAATTGTACATATTCTGTGAGACAACAGAACAATTTAACCTTAGGGGAAAAATGGAAACCAATATTTTTATGATCAAATATGTGTCTTCTGCTCAGTGTTCTTTTAGAAAAATGTGCTTTTCATTAAGCAAATTCAGGCAGTCGCCAGTAGACATTTTCACAGCTGGAGGCCAGAACATGCACTGTACTGTGATGTAAATCTTTTATCTGCTTTACCAACAAAATAATGGGGAAATTTCAACCCAGCAAAAGGATTTTTTCACTAGAGGCCATGATAATGAATTAGCAACTGCAGGATTAGCTATGGTTAGACTGAGACCAGAGCGGTGCTGTGTTTCTAATGTTGCAATGTCTGTGCATAGAATGTCGCTCTTTGTTATAAAATGTATTGTATAATTGGAATCCTGCTAATAATCCCAAATTTTTAAATGTAACTGTAATCAGATTACATCTTTTTCTGACTCTAATGTATTATAGTTTTTTGTATCCTTCACTCTGTTACGTGTAATCAGTTACTCCCCAAGCTTGGTGATGGACATTATGCAATTTATCAGGGGACAGTGTCCATGTAGACCGTCAGCAAGAAAATGTGAGTTCTGACCGTGACCTTTGGCCTGTCCCTGGATGAGGAAAAAGAAGAGTATTCACTAACAGATACCAATTAACTGTCACATTATTTTCTCTTCCTTGTGTTCATTCAGCCTGTGAGCAGGATAAATAAGATTAATCTGAGCAGACACTGAGTAGAGACGGGTTTCTTACCCAAAATAACTAAAGGAGAATAATTTCCTGTATAATCTTTCATTCTGCTCAACTGTCTTATAGTAAAAGCAAGTCCTGCACTCACACTCGCTGAGTCAGTATTTTGATACCGACAGTGTGTGTGTGTGTGTGTGTGTGTGTGTGTGTGTGTGTGTGTGTGTGTGTGTGTGCTGTCGGCCCGAGCATCCTCTTCACTCTCCTAACAGTTGTGACAGAGCACACTCAGGTGAAGCATATGCAGTGCAAACACTGTCTTAGAGCGCCCTCTGTTGGACTGAACACGAGTTGCAGCTTAAATGCCTGTGAACCTGTAGACACTCACACAGAGGAAGGGTACATTTCTTTGAATTATCCCTTCTGCTTGTGACAGCCAGAGAAATAAACAAATATTGCAAGCATAATAATTGTATTCCCACGCTATGTGATTTGAAATGTAGTGATTTATTTCATGCTAAAGCTTGAAGATTGATCAATATAAACCCCCAGAAAATAACAGTAATAAATACAGCAAATCAGTCATATCATCATACAGAGAAAATTATTTTGCACTTATTTTTTTTAGAAAAAGAAAAAAAAAAGAAAAAGTATCTCAAGTAATAAAAGAGATATGAAATTCAATTTCTCAAACAGTGGAGTGATTCAGTACAGATTTCTATCTCAGCACTTGAGTACAGAGCAGAGTACGTCTGTTCAGATAACGGTGAGAAATTAGATTTGATGTGTTTGCACGTCTGGAACGGATTAGAGAGATATGGCGGATACATTCATTGTTTTTGGTCAGCTATTTATCCACAGTAGTCAAATGAATCTTAAACAGAATCATCAGAAGTTTCAGCACAAAAAAAAAAAAACTAAACGAAAGAAGAAAAGCCCAGCAGTGATTATAAATAGAGGAGCGGAGAGCGGAGAATGATGTTTTACAGTGTCACCTGTGTTTTTATGCAATCCCTGGACAGCAGATAGTGATTCCCCTCTTTCACAACTATGGTAAAATCTACACTAAAGTACAATTAGAGCAGGCGGTGTAGACCTTTCCATGGGGGGGGGGGCGCTTGATTGCATATCTAGAAACTGACACTAGTGTAAAATACAGGATTTTCTCCACAAGGATTTCATGTGTACAATTCAGGAAAAAACATTGATTGTTTCCAGTGTCCAGTAATCTCTAACTAGGCCCATTAAGGTACAAAGTGAGACGCATTTTTATTTTACACTTGCAACACTCTCAGTCGCACATTAAAGAGGGCGATGAGAAAGTACCTTTACATCAACTATAGTTTCCAATAAATAAATGCTGCCATTCTCTCTGTGACTATTCAGGACGCGGTAGCGACAATTGAGCCTGTCTTGGAAAAGTGCTGAAAACACACACCGACGCCTGAATACACACCCTACTCACACATTCTGTACCGCCTCCACGCACTTTGGTTTTCCTCAGGTTCAATTCATACACTCAAGTCTTGCACACGCACACGCACACACACACACACACCACCAGTACAGACAGACGCTGTAAAACATTCGTTCAGTAGTAAGCACATGGCGTTCGTAGAGGGCAGATATCGTAACGCGAGGCTCACAGATGTTCGAACGCCTTCTGAAGGAAAAACAATCCGCCAGCAGCTTAAAACTCACAAAGATGAACCGCCGTCACCTCGATATTTACGTAAACTTAACTGTGACCAATCGTGTGCTTGTAGCGTTTTGTACCCCGCCTATGCACTATAAAGTCGGAAGCAGCATTTCAGTGCTCGGTAAAACCCCCGTCGAATCAGAGCTTACCCATCAGTGTGTTTGCAGATAGCGTTTAGTCTCAGATTCATTAAAAAGGTAAAAACAAGTAAGACCCACGAAAACTAATGCAAGTGGAAGGGAGAGCATCAAAGCGTGCCTGGGTATACTTAATCAAAGGTTGGATAAGTACCACGTTTTAGGAGCTCTGTGTTGCTCTAGAGTCCTAAAAGAATAA
The DNA here is from genome assembly GCF_905237075.1 of Dicentrarchus labrax. NCBI lineage: Eukaryota > Metazoa > Chordata > Actinopteri > Moronidae > Dicentrarchus > Dicentrarchus labrax. The sequence continues at coordinate 6,085,389 of NW_026136717.1, forward strand.
AAATATGACAACCCTATGCAGGGAAATCTAGATGGGAGGAGGGAGGAAGGAGGAAGAAGGGAGAAGAGGAACACTGGAGCCACAAGAGTGAGAGAAAACAAAAGACAGCGCGAGTTCCAGAGAGAGAGAGTCAGCTGTCCAGGCCCCCGCAAGGCCCCATCTTCCCCCTTTAAAAAAAAAAGAACCGGAGGAGGGCCCCGTCTACCAACCCTGCATCCGTCCTCTATCGATCCCTCCATCCCCACCCGACGGATGACTCCCCGGCTGGTGAGAAACGATAGGGCCCAGCGACTAAAACACACCCACTGAGGGTATAATTGAGTGGGCAGCATCTGGGTGTCTGCCTGCGTCCTGCTGCGTGGTTGGTGTCTCGGTGAACACACACGCGCACAAAAGCTCATTAAAAATGACCAACCAAGCAGAGGAGACAGGGACAATTATCAGAATCAGTCGAGTCAGAACCAGTCTCCAAATAAAATCGAATGAGAGACGCACAAAGCTCGAAGTTTCTTCAACGGAAAGTTAATAGACTCGCTTACACGATGCAACAGGATGTGCTGGGCCCCCAGTTAAGTACCTTCACTTAGTTGTGACTATGGCAGAACAGCCAATCATTATTAGATCAATACACTTCTAATTGGATTCCTCATATCTACATACACAAGGTTATATTTTTTCTGAATCCCTTATAAAGGGCCTATCTTAACACTCCACACACGAAGGACCAAAATGTCTGCTCAGGTAGGAAAAGTAAACTCAATACTTGAACAAGTTGCAAGGATTTCTCAAATGTTGTAACAACTCTTACATCTCAGTACGGTAAGAAAACCATCGTATTATATTATAATGAAACAGTTTAGTTCATTTAACATCCCCATCCTTTTCAGTCTTAACTTATCCAAGGCCCGGTCACACCACAACTGAACTGAAATGAACCTGCGTCTGTGTGCAAAATATGTTTAGCCGTGATTACGGCTGCCATTTGCGCATCATTATTGATTCATTTTATTGTTTGTTAAAAGGCCAGAAAACTGTCGAAAACAAGAGGCCAGAGCCCAAACTACCCTTCACATTGCTTTTCGTTAGTCTAAAACCCAAATACATTCAAATAATTCACAGCGTTAGCTGGTGAACAACTGGAGTTGGAGCTAACAGCTAGCACGCTAGCCAACCAGGACATGCTAGGGCTAGTCGGTCACAATGGGTCGCCAAGCTTCTTTCAATTTTCTCTCTGCTAGGCCGTTCACTCCCCCTGGCATTTTATTTTCAGGTTTATCCGTCATTTTATTAAATTAAGTTCTACTGACAGAGGAAAAAACAAGCTAACTGTCAGTAAGCAAACTCATTAGCTGGGCCGCTAACGGGTGCAGCAAGTCCACGTCTGTATGTACCATCGACTCTCATTACCTGTCTGCAAACCATCTTCTGTGGAGCCGTTAATACAAGCCAACTTATCTGTTCTCTCAAATGTCGCCGTTTACTCTTGCGCGCAAATCTACTTATTGTGACGATTCCATTGGAATTAATTGATTTTGCTGCAAAATGTTGTCGTTTTAACCGCCGGTGTGACCGGGCCATCAGGAGGACAAAACTTAACACTGACCATGAGTCAGCAGATTCATCAGATTAGGGATAAAGTTTAGGGATATGTAAGACATTCTCTTTTCTCAAAACTGCGCAAACGCAGTTCTTTGGTACATTCCATCACCGGTATTAATGAAATGTAAGCGGCATTGAAAAATAGTTAAAGACCTTGAAAGGGAATCATGTACATAAAAAAGGATAAGTATTATGAATACCTGAGAAAGATTTTTTTTTTTTAAATGAAAAACATGCCGTAATTCTAGGCGTGGAGAAAAGAAATAAACAAGGGCTAAAAACGTAGTTGACAGAGAAAAGAGACTCTTTGTTCAAAAGCTCGGCAGTTCTCCTCACAACATTACATTCAGTTACATCAGCCACACCTTGTTTTTCCTTCTGATTCAGCCATCGCCCACTCTGATCTAAAATAAAAAAGGGAGAAATGCAGCAATCAAGAAGCGTTTCTCCCTCTGTCTTTAGAAGTGTAAGTAATATGTGAAAACCCTTAGGCGTACACACACACACACACACACACACACACACACACACACACACACACACACACACACACACACACACACACACACACACACACGATCTGTGTTGATCTCCACTGGACTTATTTCACATGACTAAAGCCGGCCCTTGTCTTTGTAGCACCAGCTGAGAAGTCTTGTTAAGGCCAGCTCGTTAGGAGAGGGCCATCTCCGTGGCAACAGCTGGGTGACATCAGGTCTGTTGTGCGACGTCCGCCAAATTGGACACCATTTGTCAGTAGTAGGACATTATGTGTTTTTGGTTTAAAGAGTCAGTCGAGCAGCAAGGCTTTGTTGCATTGTTCAGCCTCCGGATGGTGAACAGGAGGAGTGTGTTCGCTTCCAGGCCTGCAGTGTTCAGAAGAAAAAAAAAAAACACCTGCCTGATTCTCAGTCTCCGTACAGATGTGACGTCTCAGAGCATTTTAAGCATGTGTTTGTGAGCTAGACACACACGTCTCCACACGTCTCCTCTGCAGCACCTCTTCATCAGTAGAATTTATCATCGATGCGGAAGTGTGGCCTGGTGACGTCGTCTGGGTTGAGGAAGACGGATATGGATTTCCCAGGGTTCTCGGTGACCAGCTGCTGCAGTCGCTGCGCCAGCTTGTCCTCCGAAGGCGAGATGATGCCGTTGGCCGGGTGGTGCCCGGGAGAGCCGTGGCCGTTGGTGGCGCTAGCTGTGAGCTCCTTCTTCAGCTGGCCCGCCTGCTGCGCTTGGTCCAGAGCCGCCCGGAGGTGCTCGCTGGGATCCGAGCGCACGTGGGCGAGTTTTCTGGCAACGAGCAGCGCCTGGCTATCTGTCAGGTGCTCCAACATGTTGCACTGGGGAAGGAAGTAGTTTGGGCAGTTTTTGCCCAGGATGCAATGAGCCAGGTCATCGAGGAGACCCAGGAGGAGGCGGCCAGGGGTGTCCACGTCAGGGCAGGACAGGTAGGCGGCAGGAAGTCGGTCACAGGCCCAGAACAGAAGAGTGCGCAGGTGATAGAGGCTGAGACCCGCACGCGGTCGGGCCAGGATACGAGACAACACGGCTTTGGCTGCTTGGAAAGCCTGGGCCATGGGGTAGGGGATGCACTTCTTCAACTGAACCTGGTAATAAGGAAAAGAAAAAAAGCAATATTTTACCGATTCTTTGAACTAATACAACGTGGCACCAGATGTGACACAGAAATATAAGTTACATTAACAATCCCCCCCACCTCGCTGCGTGAGAATGCCAGCCTCCACTCCCTGTCGGGCCGACCACCCAGCGGGGAGCAGCAGGGCAGCAGATAGAAGCCAGATATGGCCTCCTCCTCTGTGATTTTCCCGTCCCAGAAGTGGTTGGCGGTCAGCCAGCCTTGGGCCACAGCAGGCCAGCCCCGAAACGACACCACAGGCAGCAGGTCGTACAGCACCCGGCTGGAGCCCGCCTGCAGGGAGGAGGGTGGTGGAATATTAGAACAGCACTGACTCCTGAATTTGTATTCCTCTGACGAACATTGTTGCAGGGTGATTTCTTGAAAATGATTTGAACATTTGGCTGCAATCTGTTCCAATACTGATGTCACACACACACGAGTATGTCCTCTTTTAATGAGCAATTATAGAGCGGGAGTCTTTGACCTCTAGTCAGTGCTATTACGCTACATGGATGCAAACCATGCTTGATTTAAAAATGATCATTATTCCAGCATGGGGACAGTTTCTCAAGCTGTACCTGGAGGATGATAGTGGTGAGGGGTCCGTTCCTCTCTAGTCGGTCTGGGGTGGGAATGCCTCTCTGGGGACTGCGCCTCAGCTCCTCCACAGCCTCGCTCACCACCGCCCAGAACCAGTCTGTCACCAGGGAGGGAGAGAAGTAGCATCCATCCAGAGACTGAGGGGAGCCCAGGGAGGGGATGGAGCCTTTCCCTGAGCAAGGAAGATGAAGAATGGAAGGGATGAATGCTGGGTCTCACTCATGCAGACCAGTGACTAGATTTACCAAGCTCACAGGGCAATGGAAGCAATAGAACTTAAATTGTTATTTAGTAGACCAGAGATTCCACATTCATGGCCGATGTCCAGCAGGTGGAGCCCAACGGGACCTGGAAGGGATGTACTTTCTACACTTGACTGCTTGGCTCTGTAGCCTCATAAAATAGTAGGTTAGACTAGTTGGTGCATTTATACACACTTCAGAAGTCCAAAATTCTAATTAAAACCAAATCACTATGAAACACCAAAGGCACTCAATTCCTACTATAAAAATAATAAAAATTACATAGACAGAGTACAGCAATTTAGACATGACTTAGACATCAGTTTTCCTTTCAGTAATAGTGAAACGGTGGGGAGCCGATATGGAACCAGCCTACATTATACTGTACGTTAATAATGTGATGTGTTACGATGAAATGACCCTTGACCCTTTAAAAATACTTGTTTCACGGCATGATCTAAGAGTGAAACCATTTTAATTTCTCAAGTAAATTACATTATGCCTGTAGCCTATTTCCTGACATGCTAGGATGGATGGATGCTGTCTCACATAACAAACACTGGCCTGAAAAAATAAAATATAAATAATGGCTTGTTACAGCCCTAAACAAAAACCTTTGGGTACATACTGTATACAATTTACTTTCAAAAGCAGGTGTAAATGCTGTGCTGCAAAGAATTAAAATCGGATTCAAACTCATGTCCCTTTTGCCCTCTTTTTAACCTCCCAGTAGCATTTTGGTGTGATACATCACTAAATCACCCCATCCTGCCACCACAAATACACTCATATAAAGATCCTGTGGGAAATGTAACAATACAACCGGAAAATGCAGCAAATGTGTTTCCCAAATTGCTGAAAATTAAAGAGATTCATATCAATAAATGTCATTACTTTTTCTCATCTTGGATGTTTCCAACTCGCGAGCGTGTGGCAGATTGATGTCGCGGTGTAATCTGGAAGCCGGCGAGCAAATCTTGAACTTTCGATTGTGAAGTTTACTCATAAATGTTTCAGCGCGTATTTCCTGGGCAGGCTTTTCTCGTTTCACCTATTTGAGGCTGTATAAGGGGCCCCCGCTGCGGCTTTGCCGGGCAAAATTGCATCACAACATCATGCATCAAATTATCTCAGTGAAACATGAATGAAATTCAATCAGCTCCGATTCCTTCCACTCTGCCCTGCTACAGTACCTTCGTTGTTGTCTACTCCACTCCTCCTCTATCTCTTCACTTATCTCTTCATCTTTCTATTTCTAATACTTGCTTACCCATCCTCCTTCCACTGTAGTTTGTTTTCCAACTCTATCCCTGCTGTTCTTTTCATTCTTACCTCATCCATTCACCTTTTGTCCTCCATTTCCTCTTCCCCATTGCCAATTCCTTCTCTGCCCTCGCTATGATTACTCTACTTTTTCTACTCACCCATTTCTCCCTCTTCCTCCTCGTCTTCCTCGGGGGAAAGTCCGTTCTCCTCCTGGCAGCAGACGCCCCAGCGGGACAGGATGTTGGAGTCGCAGAGGCGAAGGCTGAGCCACGAGTGGCAGGGTGGGGAGTGCCTCATATCCAGGGTGACGGGCTGGTTGCGGTCATGGAGCTTGAGGGCGGGCACCAGCAGGGTGAAGTCCAGGTCAAAGTCAGCCCCTTTGGCGTAGTCCCCCAGGTCCTCGGGGTTGAGGTCCAAGACGCCTTCCCGGGCCCCGCCTGAAAGCAGCAGGTACTCGTTGGCCACCGGGAGGCGCTGGTCTACCTTCTGTACTAGGCCTGGGAGAGGAGGAAGAGAATCACACTCAGGATAATTCAAACTCAGAGCTGTTGGTATGAAGAAGAGTAGAAGAAGAAGAGATGAGCCTGGAAAATGTCTGGCTTAGTTTGTTTTGAGAGGTGCTGCATATATTTATGCGTCTGAGCTGCAGTGATATTGACACAAAGGGTAGTATGAAATGAACAGCCTCAGTTGACCACTAAACACTAATGATAATTTCAGGGGCTCACCTGCATGTGTCCACTAACGCAATGCATCTATATCATGACTGTAAGAGGGTTTCTCCTGTTATAGAGGCAAAGGGGATTGACTTAAAGGATGGTTCTGGTTAAATGTAACATGGGTCATATTTTTGTAGTTTGGTTAACTAATTGCTGAGATCTGGGAACATGGCAATATCACTAACAGGAAGTCTGGTGGGACCAGAAACGCAAGCAATCAGACGATCACCTTGTTATATTCTTATTATATTTTAGGCCCGGCTGCACCATCATTTTCCAGAGTGCTAAAAAGCCTACATCTTCTCTCTGGACAGTTTATATGAGAGAAACTCGAGCCTCCAAATCCCTTTATGGCTACTTAGCTGTGTTGTAAACTTTCCAGGCTCTGGGGCCCATGGGAGTCGCAGTACTGGAGTCAAGTAAATTACATTTTTGCCAGCTTAAAAGAGCAACTGAGAAAGGCTTGATCCTATGGCCAAGCCTGTGCTGGTCTGCAGCTAACCACTACTGTAGCTACGATAGGTCAAAGGTAAAGCATGGACACTTAAAAAAGCCTTGGCAGGGGAGAGATTGTGAGAGCATGAGCTCAAGTGTTTATCCCCCGCAGGGCAGTTAAGTGGCTGCAGGAAGCTGAAACAGGAGCATCAGACCAAGCCGGCAGGCTATGGCTGGGGGCACAAACCTCCTAACATGATTCTCTCATCCAATTACATGGGCACACAACCTTAGTGGCATGTTTTCATGTAGAGGCGTGTTGTGTGACCCAAGTGTGTATGGATGAGAAAAATTGTGTGAGCGAGTCAAAATCCCAGATGGAAAGGAAAAAGCCAGTGATACTCACTGAGCAGATCCGTGGAAAGTTTTGGGGGAATTTAAAGTGACTATCAACTATTGAAAACTACTGAATTTAAGACGGCTGATTTGGCTGTTTTCCTCCTACCTCATCCTCGTGAGTAGAACTCAGAAGTACCCACGTTAATAAATTATGACCAATCACGGTCTGGCTGAGAAACACATCCCTTCACGAGAGCAGCATCCTAAATCCACAGAATCCCACACAATCATTTGCTACTTTACATTAAAAGGGTAGCGCAGTTTGAAGGAATATAAAAAAATAAAGGGAAAACATCCAGAGAGTGGAAATGAACGAGCGACTAAAGTGGGAGCCGAAGTCAAATGTGCCGACGAGGCTTTCTCTGGCGCTTTGCTTTGAAACGGAGCTAAATGAAAGTCGTCTGACGCGACCACAGGGGGGGAGCGGTCCAAGAGAAGAAGAAACATAAGAAGTATGTGACAGTGCATCTTTGGATTTTGGTATTTCTCAGCAGGATCAGCTCATCTCCCTCCGCAAGCTCCATTCATCTCCTGACTAAACGTCAGCAGCTCAGGCTTTATCCAGAGCGCTAAAGTTCCTCAGGATCTTCCGACTCTGTACTCTACCATGAACGCCCGCTAGAGTCCCCCGCAGGCATCCAGCATCAAATATGTGGCAAATGTTGCACTTTATTAAAGTGGTACAGATTTTAAGGGGAGTAGAGATCAGAATATAGAAAATGACTGTGTGCTGTAAATTATGATTAAGTGTGACACACTGGGAGGAAGCAGACCTGACTGAGCTCTTTGATGATGACTGGTGATGATGTGCTCCAGGTTCTATTCAGATATTACATGTGATCAAGTTATTCACCCCTTTGGATAATGCATGATAATGTGCTATTTGGTGGGTTAAAATCGACCTATTTAGAAACATCCCACCGCCATTTATTGTAACAGCACTACATAGAACCAACATTAAAAACCTGAGGGCTTCTTTCTCCCACATCTACACTAAACTTAAAATTCAAAAAGTCAGTACTGCTCTCTCTGACATTAATTGGTAATGAGGTCCACTTCCCTGCTGCCCTGACTTATTAAAGAGGTCTGAACGAACTTTGTGGAGCAAAATTTCATGTCATGCTCCCGGCTCTCGAGCAGCACTACAGGTTGTTGCAAAATTATTTGGTGAGTTGTCTAAGGCGATTCAAAGAGCAGAGTGAGGTTGAGTGATGGCACAAGTGCCTCATCAATCAGCGATCAATAAGCTGAACCTGTGGCGATGTACTGTTTTGGTGGCTAAATCCTAAAAGTTATATTTCTGCTTCATCAGCATTCAAGATGTAGCAGCAGTCCATCATACTTAACTCCTCTCTCCTCTGAGGTGCATGCAACTCGCGAAATAAAATTATGGCCCATCGATTAACAAAACTTGAAATCTGTTAGGCTGGAAAGAGTGGAGAAACACTGGATGGGCAGATCAAAGCCAAGCAGGGAGGGGTGGGAAACACAGTGTCAGAGGGAGGAAAGGATCAGACACCAGCCAAAGGGCAACGAGTTTGAAGCTGCGACTCCTCTGATTTGTTTGGTTTTTATCTGCCACTGATAAATTGGGTCAAATAGGCGAGGAGGAGGAAAGGGGTGATGAAAAAGAGAATAAAGAGCATCTTATCTCTCCAGCAGGGGCTTCAGTTAGAGCGGGGAGAGCGCAGAGGAAAAACTGTATCAATTAGCGAGGCTTCTTCAATCTCCACGCTGGCTGCGGGAAGTTTGAGGTTGTTCCAAGGAACACAATCTACTTTTTAATCCAAACTCTCAAATCGACAGTCGTGCGCTGTGTAATGTTGGGCATTCGCCAGCCGGCGTGCATGCACACACACGCATGGGTGTGCACATGAACACACTCCAACATATATGCCTGTAGACACACACAGTGTGAGAATAGAGCTGGAATGGAGACAGTCTAGGCTGGTTTCACAGCCACGGATTAAACCTAATCCTATAAGAAATGTCTTTGAATGTAGATTTCCATTAGAGGGAAGTTTTCAGATAAGGGCTATTTTCAGACTAGACCCAATTCCATGTGTGTGAATTGAGTATTTGATGGTTATTGGTGTGTGGTAATAGTAAAGCCTACCTACCTACCTTTTACACACTACTGTAAGCCCTGCAGCTGACCCTGTGGCTTCAAAAGAAAAAACACCCATTTAACCAGTACAAAAATCTTATTCAAAATTCTAATTTCAAAATAACCCTAGAGCATTGCAATAAACCAGAGAAGGTTTTATACTTGTATACACCTAGCCACAGCAAAATCATGAACCACACTTTCAAGGTTAAAAATCATCAAATCAGCGTGTTCTGCAATCAAGGTGCAATCATGCTGTTGCTGAGTCTTCCCCGGGGAGATGAGGCAGTCAATATCTGATTTTAACGTCAATAAATCATCACAACTTTTAATCCTGGGAGATAACCACGATTCCCGCAAACATGCAGGCCTAAAGGCAAGGGAGAAGAGAGGACAAGCAACGACACTTTTTTTGGGACAAAGATTAATGAGGGTTAGGGGAATTGTCCGACCTTTGAGAAAGAAAACGCATTAACATTATAGCAGGGCATCCCCTTTAATACATCTCTGACGTGCCTCAAAATATGAAAAAATACAAAATGAAAACATCATTATTAAAAAAACTAATTTACTCTGATTCCAAAATCAATAGATGATTTCTTTTAGCTCTATTTTGTCATCAGTCTTGGGAGTTTGCTAACAATGCTGTACTGAACATCACTGTGTGATATTACACACTGTTGTATGGAACTGCATCAATACAGCAGGGCCTCACATATTAAACTGACTGAGTTCCCTGGTGTTTGGATTGAACGGCTTCTAATTTTATCATTGCTTTACACTGAAGTTTGCAATGGTTCACAAGTACAAGAATAGAACAGTTATACTGTACTTTCCTGAAAATGAAGCGAATGCACAGACATTTAAACGCACCACAGACCGAATACACAGACCATTCAGACATGCCCACTTTCAAAATGAAGCTGCGTAGAAATCCCCCCTGAAGCAGAGCAGCGGCATCATGGGAAAGACGTCCTTTCTCATCACAACTGAAGCAGAGTGAAAATGTTCTGCCACACACCTCTAGTTTGATAGGCTCCAAAAATAGCTCTGTAAATCTCTCTGGAAAATGGGATTCCTCTCAATAAGCCGATGACTTCTATATGCTGTTGATGGAGAGGGCTGCTAAGAGATGCGAGGGGGGGGCTGCACCAATAACTGGGATGTAGTCTAAGATAGTGGTCACGTTTTTTCAGCATTTATTTGGTACATGTATTTATCCAGACAGTTGACCATACCCTCACACCGTGCTGAATGTGCATGAGACCCGTATGAACACAGATGAATGATAATGTGGTTTTATCCACCTCTACTGCCCTGATAACACCAGTACTTTCACTGTCCTGGTGAAATATTGACCCATCCTTGACAGAGAAAAGGGAAGCATACTTGATGATGACTATCATTTAACCTTTTACCACCCACCGTTCAGCCAGCAGGACTTATTATAAAAAAAGATTACATGAACATGCAGTCACTGTGGTCATTTTATAAAGAGACTGCAGAGTTATGAAAAACAACCCAGGTACATGGCCTTCAAAATGTACTGTCTCTCCACAGTCCTGCTGTCCAACAAAGTAAAAACCTGTTAAAATAAATAGTTCAACATTATGGAATATATGGTTACATGCTGAGTGTTACATCAGACGATAAATAGCACTCTCATGTCTGTGTGCTAAATATGAAGCTGCAAGGCTAGCTTAGCTTAGCATAAAGACTGGAAACTGGGGCGAACTGATAGCCTGGCTCTGTCTAAAGGCAAAACTAGCGAGTTATATCTCGTTTGTTTGATCTGTACAAAAACGTCCCGTTTTTAAACAGTTTAAAAATGTAATTTCGTCACAAAGAGGTTGCTAGGTAACCAGCAGAGGCTGAATCCTTGCTGTTTACCCCTTTTATTAAGCTGAAGGTCTCCTGACTGTAGCTTCATATTTAACAGATATGAGTGTGGTATCTTTTTATCCAACTCTTGGAAGGACAGAAAACAAGAGTTTTTCCTAAAATTCCTTTAAAAACCTTATGTCCAAATGAATGGCAAGGATTTAATGATATAAAATAAGTGGGGCGTTCCAACTGGTGCAGCATCTAGCTAAATGTCACGTCCCTGCATGCCTTCTGACTGGCTTTTGCAAAGATGTGGTCCCTCAGTGGTTTTCTATGAACTGTGTTTACAAAAGCACAGCCTGAACATGTTCTCAGTGAATCTATTAGAGTAGTCGGGGATGAACTTCTTGATTCGGGGGCAGCTTGGTAATGTTGTCTGTGTGATACAATGATATTCACAATTGTTGTCGTACAGCCCCTACCTCTGCGTGACCTCTCTAATACAGCCGCAGAGCACGCCATAACAATAATCTTAAAAAGCTGCCTCGTCCCGAAAGGAGCAATTCAATTCGTTACAAACGATTCCTGCCTGCTATAGTCTCAACTGGATGTTATCAGCTCTGTTCAACCGGCACTTCTCGTAGCTTCACCCCTTGCGCTAATAGCAGGATTTATCCCAGACAACCCAGCCGCCGAAAGGTGAGCCATTCTGCCCGCTCGCTGTTTATGAATTCATATCAAGGCAGGAGATTAGCTCAAAAATAGGCCTTTTAGAGAAGAGGAATGGAGAAGCTCCAATTTAATCTGACTGAGGGGGATAGGGGTGGGTGTGTCAGACCACTGAGCCAAGTGTGTGTGTGTGTGTGTGTGTGTGTGTGTGTGTGTGTGTGTGTGTGTGTGTGTGTGTGTGTGTGTGTGTGTGTGTGTGTGCGCGCGCGCATGCCCCCTGTGTGCGTGTATGTGTTTAATACAACAAACAGGGCTCAGAGTGGTGACAGACAGTCTGTCTAAACCACCTGCAGAGAGAGAGGAGGCAGGAAGCTGTCAGTGTCTTTCAGCTCTTCACTGCTCCTTTGATGCCAGCTACACTGTGATACCATGTCCCGCTAAATGACAGGCAATTATCACTGAAAGAGAAAAGTGTCACTGGAGGTTTACTTTTACATTTTAGGGCAGCAGGGTAGCCTAGTTGTTTGAGAAACCACGCACAACCGATCCTGACCTTTAATATTCCTATTAAGAAATCAATTATTATTATTATTATCTTCTTCTATCTATCTATCTTCTTCTTCTATCTATCTATCTATCTATGTTCCTTTTTTAATAATGCTGAAGTTAAAAGAAAAACTAACACACCTTTTTTAAAAATACATTTGCATGTCCCGTATTCACATTCACATGTGTTCCAGTGTAATATTTTGGGTCCAACGCTCAGTCCCTGCTCCCATTTTGTGCCACAATGGGTGAGCGGGTACAGGCTGAATAAGTGAATCTGTGTATCGCTCAATCTCAGAGTCACTGGCTGGTGCAGAAATACTACCTGAATTTTATATTAAGGCTGTCCATTAGTACAAGCAGTATTTGGAAATGCTGCAATTTGAAGTTTTCAAAAAAAATAGCACTTAAATAGTTTGAAAGGATGAGGGAAATATCTGTCAGTCTGTGCTTTCAACATTCCTGGACACATTATGAGAAAAACTTTAATAAGTGAAAAGTGTCAGTGTGTGAATGACGAGGTGTGTGGCAAACATTCTGTTTTTTTAAATGCTTTTTTCCCCAGCAACTCAGACGGCTACAGTCTGCACGTAAGATACCGTTATCAGTTGACAGCTGCAACCCAAATGATTCCTCCTTCTTCGCCTCAGGAATGCTTGAAGTGTGATTATTAAAGAGCAGGAATCACGGTGTCAGCCTTGGTTATTAAAATGAGCAGTGCGGTAGATAATATGTCATGCAATGTCAAAACACTGCTTACTGAACATGCCACATCCCTGAAGTCCTATTTAATTAGATAGCATGAAAGACACTTAATGAATGATGTGATGTCTGTCCGTGGCCACTTTACTGTGTTTAAATCACACGCAGTTGTTGGCTGATTTGTCACGGAGTATTATTTACAGAGGTTGTGAACGGAAGTAAATTAACATCAAGTAAATTGTGTTTTGCATTCATTCACACTGATGTGCCAGCTTTCCAACAATTAAGATTTAATGCTGCTAAGTGCTAAAAGAAAAAAGAAAAAGAAAAAAACAATGACCATCACTCATGTTGGGCAAGATGCATCTCATCTGTGCTGCTTGGCACTGGTGGGTCTGAAATGGAACAAAGTCTAACTAATCAAATACAAATATTTCAGTCATTTACTGTTCCGGGGCCATGCAGCTGGCCTGGCTGACACATGAAGAGATGCTGTCAAATCTAAAATGGCATTAACGGAGAATTAGTCAGCCATAGCAGCCATGTGGGCCCGCGATCCCAAGCGTGCACTGAAAACTACAACTGAACTCAGAGCAGGGCTCCTGCAATGAGGCAGGGAGTCACAGTGGTGGACACCGCAGCCAGCTGTGAGTCAGTTACACACATACACACACAGTCCACCGGTGTTAATGTGCTGGAGTGAGAGACTGGCCAGCCAGTGTGGCCGGCTAAGTGAGGTGCTTTCCCGAAGGGGATCAGGCTGCCACTCTGATTGTTAAAATTTAACCAGGAGGGATTCCTCCCCCCCAGAATAAAATATGCATCAAATCACATAAAAGCTTGTGCAGCCTTAGCAAGGGTAGAACATTTGGGAGGAGAAATTTTGTGCCAGATAAATACACCTAATATTAAAGCCTACAGTGTACAGAGAGCACTCTCTGCTCCATTCTGACTGACTTTTCTTACGCATGAAGGATTTCGACTAATCTTTGCAGGAATCTTGTGCATTGCTGATAATATAGCCTATAGCTATAGCTTTAATTGTTGCAATGTTTCATATCAATGAGCAGGACTGCTGTCAGTTTTTATATTATTATGATAAGGTATATTGATTTTTCAGGCATTTTCTTCAATATCTATATGGTTAATGGCAAATGGACTGCACTTAAATAGCACCTTTCTAGTCTTCAAAGCGCTTCACACCACATGTACCATTCATTATTCTTAATGGAACTGTAATGATTCATGGTTAGGTCTAATAACCACTGAATTCTTATATAGTTATATGAAAGGAAAAAAGTTTTGGCAACAGTATTTCCAACTGCAAATTCAGTCTTTCTGAGTCACAACAATCACAGAAAGATCTTGAGACTCTGGTGGGACTGATAAATATTCAGGCCCTCATGCAACATCACTCATACACACACAAACAAACACAGACAGGCTGTTTGCTTTGGTTTTGTTTTTCATTTTTCATCACAGCTCAAGGTGAACTTCTGACTTGACTGGAGGAAACACACTCAGGTGCTGATCACCCTTCTCACTGTCTAAGCGCCACCACTTCATCATTGTTCAAGCCCAAATGTGCATCAGGCTAAGTGGCCTAAGTGTGAAGAATAGCGGAAAGCAAAAGGGGCTGATGTAAGACGCCCAACGGGGGAGGCAAGAAGTGGAGGTTCGCTGTGGGACACAGTGAAGATCTGGTGCACTGCATGGGGAGAAACTTGTGAGCATCTCTTTTCATGGCAATTACATAATTCTTCAAAAGCTCTACGTGCAACAGGTTATTTTTCTTGTCTCACAGATAAAAATATCAAAACCTGTGCTGAGACAGAACAGCGCTCATGACTTTTTAAATTGGGATCAAAAGAATCTATTCTCACTGACATCGGGGGGGGCGACGATCTCTGAAGTGAACTCTCTTAAGCCGGCTAACAAACTTTAAGATCTGAAAGGCTGAGTTCGGGGTATGTCTGGGCCTAGCACCAGATCCTCCGCTTCACCGGCAGAGTGGATTTATTTCTGCCTTCATCAGACTTTTGTTTTTCAAAAAGATATATACAGTAGCCCCCACCACGCTTGCCTGGAGGCAAACCACAGTGTTTACTCAAACGCAGGGTAAATAAGAGCCTCTTCTTGGATCTGTCAGGCTGTGAAGAAATTCACTGGGTGCACTTGTGAGTGTGTGTGTGTGTGCCAGTTCAATCTTTTTTCTTTTTCATTTTTCCCTGACAGTGTGCAAAAAACCCAGTGGGGATCCTGCTGCGGCTCAAACTTTATAAAAACCTGGCAAAAAACAGACACAGTTACTCAGCATCCATGCACACAGGCACACACACCTAGGCAGCTATGACGAGCTTCCTGCAGCAGGCCGGCATGCTGTAAAAAGGCCCCTCCATAAAAAGGATGATATTTGCTTTTCAGCGCTGCCTTTTCATCCTCCGCAGGGCCTTGAGAGGCATAGCTCCTAATGCAGCTACCACCGCACGCTTAACTTTATATTCCTCGAATCCAACACAAGCCCCGTCTCCCCTCTGTTGAAAGTGCCAAACTTTTTTCTGAGCCAGAGGAGCTGTCGCAGCGGGCGGTGAGGCACAGGGTATGAAAATACCAGCAAACCATTGGTGATTATGCCAGAGAAAAACTGAGAAGAGTCACCGAGAGATTCTCAACCAAAGGAGAGTGGGAGGAGACAAAGGGAAAAGCAGAGGGCTTTGCACCAGAATCATGAAATATGAAACCCGAACAGAGGAGAAGGGAGAAAAACAGCAAAAAAAAAAAAAAAAAAAAAAAAAAGAAGAAGATTTAAAGTTTAAGCAGAAAAAAGGAATCTCTGCCTGAACGTGGTGATACAACACAATGAGAAAAACAGGCCTGGGTGCCATTTTGATTTGTGTGACTTCTCCCTGGTTGCTGCAGCCTGTTTGATTAAGCTATTCTGAAAGTCTACAGGAGCTGTCTGTCAACCATTTTAATACTACTAATTTCATATTCTTGGCTGAGCAGAGACTATGGCTATTACAGACTGACAAGAGGAGACACAAAAATGTAAAATTGGGGCATAAAAACACAGAATGAGTCAAGCAGTAAACGAGAAAACAACTGGACTCACTTTCGGGCTGCCGGCCTGACATGTTTTTTTTTTGGTTTCAAATATACATGGATAGACTGGTACGTGAGAGATCAGGGACAGCAGGGAGGGGGGAGAGTGCCACCTATTGGACAAACAAACACACTTCACTTTTGAGTCACAACCGACGATAACAAAAACAATACATTTGAGACGGCTTCATGTCTCACTTAGCAAACTCTCAGTAGTTCAGGTTATGCACGAAAACCAGCCAGCGTGGATGACAGAGAGAGCAGAGCAACACGCGCAGTGAATATATGAATCCCGTACTGGATGTGCTTGAATTCAAACACATCATTTAGAACCAAATTTGCATTTGAAAGACTCCAAATGTGCAATTTTGAATTATTACATCCACTCTGCCACAAATTATAAGCCTCTGATTTGGTATGTAAGAGCTGAAAGAACCAACCATGTGATAATGTTCTGCCAGGGGATTCAATTGAAGATATTGTACCTGGCCCATCATTTGAATGCAGGCTAAGTCTACAGTGCTGATCGGGTTCGTCACACATGCTGCCTCACAACCTGAGTCATGAAATGGGTCTGCAAGAGAGAACCATGTCACATCCTATTTAAATGCAGTTCTGTCCTTTTTTTGCCTAAATTAAATTTGGCATCGCATTTATACGGACAGATGCAGCTAAAGAGTGGAGTAAGGTCTCAGAAATAAATGAAATAATATTACTTTGAAATACGGAGAAGCATGTGAAGGCGCCTGCAGAGAAAGGAGGACTCATCAACATTAGACCTTTCGTTTCTATCTTCCCTCTGGCATCAATCTGCATCAAGCAGAAAATAATAATGTTTCCATGCACTGCAGTCTTTTCAGTATAATGGGAAAGCCTCGCAATACACCAACTCTACTACTGGACACATACTGAAGTTCCCTCTACCACTGCAACTGTTTGAACACACGGACAGTGGTATAAATGATTTAAAGAAACATGATGTACTAGTTTAAATGTACTGTGAGTGCAAGCACAGCTCTCTGCATGTTAAGGCATGTTCAGTAGCCAACTGCTCAGGCTGTGGTTGGGCAGCTTCCAGGGGGGAAAGTGTCTAAGCAGGGCGTTCCTAAGGAAAGACTGCTCATTGCTCTCAGTGACACAACCCTGGGTAAATAAAAATATACCTTCCCCATACAGTAAAAAACACTTCTGCACTCTGAGGGAAAAGGCAGTGACAAAAATAAGAAGCGACAGAGGCGAGACCATGCGATGAAGAAACGTGGTTTCCTTTCATCCGTGTTGTGAAAACGGGGGAAAGCACGTATTGCAAATTTATACAGCAGCTGTCACACACACAGAAAATATATACTCCCAAATAGACAGGATCTGTGTGTGCAATGTGATATGCCGACAGCTTCCACCAAGTAGTTAAGTATATTAATAGTCAAGTGAACTCCAGGCAATTAATAATTACTACACCAGAGGCTTATACTGCATTTAAATTACAGTGTATTAAAATTACAATGGGAAATACACTGTGATACATTCCTGCACATCTACAACAGTTGGTAACTAAAGTGGTTTTAATTCTAACACAGCAATAGAAGAAATTAGGTGTCACAATGATCTGGTGATGAAAAGACAATGGGTGCAGGGTGAGAATATCCTTCCTGTGTCAACATCCCACCCTCATCCTCATCATTATCTCACTCCATAATAAATTAAAGAAATACCAGTTTGAGGACTGAAGACAAGAAAAGGTTGGGCTTGATCTGTGACATATTGGCCACTGTGTTCTGCTTGCAGACATACCGAGCATGTTGAAGATAAAGTCCTTGGCAGTGTGGACCTCTAAGGCGGTCTGGTCTCCAAACTCTCCCTGTTCCAGCAGTACCAGCTCAGACACCTGGGACGACAGCTGATCCAGGGTGGCCCCCGACCGGAAGTCGACCTCTGACGGCTTCTTGGCGGGGGCTGGGGAGCGCGGGGCCACCGCACTCATCAGGGACTCCATCGCTACAACCCTGCAGGGTGAGGACGAGGACAGAGGAACAGGTTGTTAGCCTGTGTTATGCTGTCACAGAGCCAAATCTAACCACTTTAGAGGGTTTTGAGGGTTACAGAAACAAAACACAGGGTTACATTTGATCTGTTTTCAGGCTGTATCTTACACCCTACTGTATGTTTAGACTGGCCTGTTGTTGTTAAGCCTTCATGATTTCAATGCTGTATGAAGCTTGCCTTGTTTTAGAAGGCCTCGTGTGAATCATAAGACTTTTTGGAGCAATCCTGGAGTAACATATCACATCAGGGAACAACTAAAATTACACTTTAATAGCAGAACATGTATTTTGGGTCAATACTACTGAAAGCCATCATTTAAAAAATGTCCTTTTACAGCATCTTCAAGCAAAGGGACTAGAGGAAGTGTGTGCCTCTTATGTAATCAGTGTTTGCTGTTCTGCATTGGTGGTTATATTTGAATCACAGCTGAACCACTGCCTTTCACAAATAAACCCGCAAACCAGGCAGGTCGTTCAACAATAATACCGTTGTAATATTTGTTTTACATGTCTTCTGGTCGAGCTTGTATCCTAAAATGGGTCCAATGGGTTAAACTGGTTGAGTTGTGCCTTTAGTTCGGGTTAAAATGTACTCAACTGATAGACGAGACGGAATAGTTGGCACAGCACGACGAGAGTCTCTAAGGATTTGCCACTGAGTGGAAGGGAACTGCATTAATCATGAGTATGGAGTTAAAAAAAGGCACTTGAGTAATAGTTTACGTGTTCAAATAATCATAAATGAGTGTGCCCCTAAAAGTAGAAAGCTAAAAACTAATGTAAACAAAGTTCAGTCGAGTGGAATGACAACATGGCCTCTGCCCCTCCGAACTAGGTCAATTAGCGAGCAAGCTCTCCTTCTAGCTGCTAAGCTAATAGCAGAGCAAATTAGCCAACCTGCCGTCTGACAGTCAACATTAGCTAATTGGATATTGCGTAATATATAACAAATTAGCCTGGGCTGCGTTAGATAGAGCCACATGAGTGCTGTACTACCGTACTGGAAGACCATTCGGCTTGAAGTCATAAGGTCGGCGTCATTACCTCGCCCACAGTCAGCTAATTTCTGTTATTAGCCAATATTAGCCGACTAGCTCTATCAAATTAGCAGGCTAGCTAACATAACAGGTGGGGAACAGTGAAGGCAAGAGCAGACACACATCCGCGCATACGAACACTATTCACACTAAAATCTATACACACACACACACACACACACACACACACACACACACGGGCTTGCACCCACATGCACTCAGCTGGGGTCTCGTTAGCTTGCGAGTAGCGGATCACAGTGAAATCATTAGCTATCCGGCTAAAGCCGTAAAATATCACAGACAGACACACACACACACCCTTTAAACAGTGAAGTGTTTCTTCGCTATCTTCTACGTTTACTGTTGTTGTGATCCCTGTGCTTCAGTCCGCCTTCTTTAGCTGTCATTTCCAACAGGTCCCAGGCGCCACCGTCCCAGATATCATGGTCCTTCTCTGAGGATCCAGGGATTAGTGGTATGTGTGGCACGCACGCCCCACATTACGGAACTACAAACGGATTTGCGAGGTCAGGTTTATGATTAAAAATGTGCCCGTGTCCTCGCAGAGCAGATGAGGCTGTGCTGAGGTTTAGTAGTAGTAGCAGGGCAGGGCGGTTTCACCACTGCACAGCCACTGCTTTGATGCATGCGTGTGTAAGTCCAACACAGCAGCAGCAGCAGCACTGGTGGTGGTGGTGGTGGTGGTGGTGTCCTTGCACCAGTGGAGCAGGGTGCTGCCTGTGGGAGTGGGTGCTGGTTCCACAGTGGACTGCTACACTTTTCCATGTGAAGAGATGTGTTGAATTTGTTGTGGTATTATGTTGTTAAACGTGTTTAGAGGAAAGTGTGGTAGGTTCAATGTACAATATTTGGGGTTGTTGGATAATCTAAATGACATCACACAAAGTTTCTATATTGATGCTGTGAAGGTTTTTATAAAAGTTAATGTAATTAATAACCTTTTCTCCTATGGCTGTAGTAACATATTAGTACTCACTAATCATTATTATTAATTATCAGCAAGATTTCTTTTTTGTCACTTCTCAGTACAGGACCATCAAAATAAAACACAACATTCTCCATAATGTCAGTGGTTCCCAACCCCCCACCAGGGGTCACCAAAGCTTCACGGTGGGTCACAAGGCCTTCTTGATTTTAAGGGGTGTAAGAGGAAAACTTAAAAAATACACACAATAGGCCTTTATACCTCAGCATTTCATTCATTTCTGTAAAGAATTATTATTATTTTTTAAATGTACTTTTATTTAGGATCTAAATTTTGAACACAGGCAATATTCATAGAGCCCTCACTCTCTGCTGACAAAATTCTATATTTAAACTTAACTACGACTTCAATCTTAATGAATTTGGAATTTTTCATTTTTCCAGTACAAAGTGGTAAATTCCGCCACAATTTTTTGTTTCAAAATGCACATCTAGCCAATTCTCCTTCTCTTAACATTTAGTGATAGCCCAAACTAATTTCTGAGTAAATGTACAGTTGACCTAAAAGCAATTATTTCAAATTAATGAACCAAACGCTATGAATCCAAAAATGTAAAAGGTATTCCAGCATTTTATTATTACATTTTCATTAAGTTTGGAGACCTAGATCCTACACTTCCCATAATGCAACGTAATCACAACTTACATTATACCAGTGCAAGCAAAACGGTTGTAAGATAAATCTAAGGGGATTTATACGTGGGATAAATAATGTATCGTTTTGCTTCCTTGGGCTTCTAAATTTAAAGGAAACAGTCTAAATAGACAAAGCCATTTTTGGAGAGAACTGTTCATAACTTACCAATTTGCAACCCTCTTATTTAGTAATCAAAAGCAAGAACCACCACATTGGACCCACATCCCCAGTTTGTAACGCAGACTTTCTGTCAGGCCCAAATTGAAGTTTTCTTTTTTATGAAAGGTCCCTCCAGAAGACAAAACAGGCTGAATAGTACTCCTCATAACTGATATTCATGTGTAAAACTATAAACCTTCCTTGTTTTTGACAAAGACACCTGCTCAATTTCCATATATGTAAAAGAAGAGGAGGAGTTATTGAAATAATTGTTCTTGCTGAACGAAATAAAGTTGAAACTTCTTGTACGGTGAAACTTTTGGTTGTTCTCCTGGAACACCCTGGAATCTTTGGCAGTTGTTCCTCACTAAATTGAAACCGCTTGCTGTTTAATATACGTGCATAAACCTCCTTGATTAAACTCCAAGTTATTCATTTCCTGCATCACTTCTAAACTTCTTTGGATTGATAGTGTCTGGAATAACCTGTCAGACCTCTCTCTTAGCCTGTCAATGGATCATTACTACCTCTCACACTGCAATCGCACCGACTGTGAGAAGAACTGTCCATATACTGCCATGCAGCGTCTGATTCATCAGCCTATTCTGTGGTGTAAGTGGGACATTTATCAAGATAATGCTGTACCAAACAGCACTTAATGAGCAAGTTGAGGCAGTGACACAACCCGTCTGCCAAATGAGAGGCAAGAAACAACCCTGGCCTTCAGCAGACACAGTGAGACACTTCAAAAAATGAGCGCAATGTCTCTTAAGCTCACTGCTTTTGACTCTTTCTCTTTTTCTTTGCCCTCTTTTTTCCCCAGAAAGGCCAAAAATGGAAAAACATCACTGGGTCTCTTGTCATTCCTCCATACATCACCCCTGTCTAGAATTGGTGCCGCCATAAAAATCTTCCTCTTTGCAAGTCAGATCAGGCTGAAATTGCAGGCATGTGGTGGAGGTGTTTCATACCAAGTGAAGGTCTAATATTCAAAGATTGAATCTCTGACACCAAGTCAGTGCTTATTCAGCAAAACGATTGAAGGAAAAGTGATAAAAGAATATATAAGAAAGAGGAGAGGTACCCTAATGTCGGTAAAATGAAAATAGGGAAAGGAGGTTGAGCAGAAGGAATGAAATAAGGATGAATATATATATATATATATATATATATATATATATATATAGTAAATATAAATCTCAAAAGCTCTAAGAGCTGCTTAATGTGATCATTTAAATCAAATTAAACACATCAAACAAGTGGTTACAATGCTGCATTCTCTAAACATTAGCTACCTTGCCTTCATAGTATTTGTTCCTTATTTCTTTATACTGTATATTTACATCATGTCATGTGACTTAGTTTACATTACCACAAGGTATCCACAACAATGTTACAATCATCTTTCAAAAATAGTTTTACACACTACAATAAAAGTGGTTTGTAAGAAAAATCTATTCACCCATCAAGGGCAAAAAGGTTAGCTTAATTTTTCATTGCAAAAAAGTAAATTCTTTTTTCTTTCTACCTAGTTTTGCAAAACATTGTATGCTCAAATCTCTTCAAACTCTGAAGCAAAAATCCCCTACTTAAAGGTTCTCAGTTTGGAGCATTTGCTGCCTTTCTTTGTTTTATGTGCTAATAAACTGAATATGTGTGGGATTTTATCCATGCTAACAGAATGGCTTTAGGGTCTGGCAATGTTGAGTCAGTCGGTCTACCACTTTGGTGCAGACTGAAATAACTCAACAGTTTTGGGAGAGTCGTGGTCTCCAGAGGATGAATCCAACCAACTTTGGTGATCTTGTGACTCTGCCGCTCACAGGTTGATATGTATGGTTTTACGTAAACTATCTCAGGATTGATTGCCATGAAATCCTTCTGGATTAATTCATTTTAATCACCTTGTGTTTCATTTAGCACCATCATCACATCAGAATTTTCATTTGCCCAATACTTTGGAGTATGACTAAACCCCTGCAAAAAGTAATGTAATTCGCATCATCCTCAGCTGTGCTTTGTTTTTATTATATGCTAACATATGCTTAACTGTGATGGTGAACAAAGTATGCCTGCCAAACATCACACATGTTGCCATGCTACTGTACTGTTAGCATGGCAACAGCTGTGAGCAGCCTCCATTGACACTATTTTTGGTAGCGTTCTAACATGTTGACACTTCCACTGTGTCACAAATCCATACCACATACTGATCCAAGGCGATTGTTAGTAAGCCTATATAGAGTGTTCACACTAGAAAAGTGACAAAATAGAGGGAACTTAAAGCATTGTGGGTATTGGTAAAACCTTCTGAGATTTCTGGAAAACTAAAAATATAAGAAAGAAATACATTTTGATGTCTATTTATTAAGTTTAAGTGGCAGAAAATTTCCAAAGTTGCAGTTTAATGTTTGACAACTGACCTCACGCATATTGCATCATTTGAGTATTTTGCTATTTTTGGATACTATCTGCCAAAAAGTATACTATGACAATTAGTAGCCTACATATAATGAGTAGGTCTATGTTGGATTTGGAACAGCTTTAGTATAGTGTAAGTGCATGCTGACATCCCCTTGAGCAAAAGGAAACGATGTAAGACTAAAATATTGTTTTAAAAAAGTAACTGGGAGATTAATTATTATTATTTCTTTTATTTTAATCAATAATGCAATAATGCAAGTATTGTATCTTTGCAGCCCTATGGGAAATATCAGGGGAATAAAGGATGACATAGAGGTAAAAAGTTGTGCAACTTGTTCGCACAAAATCACCTTTTCCCAATAATTAGCACTGATGAGCGAGTACTAAAATGTTACTGTGTTACGGCCACAGCAGGAGAAAAGGTAATTCATTACGTTCAGCTTTTATTCTCCGTTGTAAAATGTTGTCGTGTCATTAGAGACAGTTATCATTTACGCAGCATAACCCCAACCACTGCCACCTTTTACCATCTCCCAGCTGGCTAATAACAGTTCCCAGACAGTACATTACTCCAGGAGACGGCTGCTGCTGATAGTGGTTATGGTGATATGGTAACAATGGAAGCTCCCCCCGGTGTCATCCCCTTAGCTCCCCTGATGCATGGCCGTCGTCGCTGTGCTGCAGATTGAAGTGAAATGATTGGGTTTAAAGCTGTGAAAAGGGGGCAGTGGTGATGGGGCCTCAGTGTCCATTGAAGTGAAGGAGTAATCTATCTGAGGGTGTGATAGCACTGACCATCATTTACGTGGCTTGAAAAGGTCAGTGGAGGGACCGAGATGTGGGAGCGCTCAGGACGGCCATTATAGTCATTCCGCTTCACTGTGCGAGCTGCCGCCGCCTGATTGATGCCTGAGAGAGGATTTGGCGCTGCTGTGGTGTGTATTATAGACAGCATGCACTTTAATATATTTCCTGTGTGTGTGTCTGTGGGTAGATATTTGTCTGTCCTCTGGCCCATGAGAGGTTTTTACAATCCCTCTTCAGGGGATCGTGAATGTCTGCACTAAATTTTATCCAAAAATGTGTGATATTTTAGTCAGTACCAAAGTAATGGACTGACTTAACAACCAGACCTGTATGTTTTTTGCATTGTAGCTCTTTAACTAGAAATTTCGCAAATATTTCTGACCATTTTCGAATAGAGGTTATGCAGTTTTAGTTTTATTTATGTATTTTTCTAACCCTTCCAGACAGCCATTGGTTTCCATTAATTTCTAAAGGGTGTTAAAAATCTGTCACAACTAATTACACAATTTGAGTTGTGTAAATCAAAAGGTTAACATTACATATGTGTAATTTGTACATTGTCATTGTGTGGTGATAAAGTTTAAGAGCAGACACATTTTAAATGTCTGCATTGTATTATTTCATGACAATAATGTAACTTAAACAAAAATTGCAGAACTTTATGATCACCAATTCAAACTAATTTTCAAGAATGTATACCATACCATTCAGTTTTTTGTATATTTGATTTGTTTTAATTTGGCTAATAGATGCAAAACCATAATCAAATCAAAATCAAATCCCAAATATGGATCTTACAAATATGAATAAACATTTTCCCAGGCAAACATTTAAACAATAAGTCTGGTATTTTAGTTTACTTTTCTCAGTGTCGTTAAAATGTAATAATTCATTAATCTGTCTTTCTATAATTACCATCTTCCCTACTCTGTCCATCAAATCTTGTGTACTCAAATCTTTAAAAACAAGTCACTTATTTAGTGATACATTTTTCAAAAACAACCAAGTTAGCAAACGTGACTGAAATAGGAGTTGTTGGGGACTATTTTCAGTGGTGGATTAACACACATTTGGTGCAGTCCGGCCTCAGTTCAGTGTATGTGAATTGGACTCAAAATAAAATAAAGTTGTGGCTAATTGATGGGTTGAATAGTTTCTCACAAGACTGGAGCTCTATGGCACTGCAGAAAAAGATACATTACGCTGTGAATACACAGATAATAATAATAAAAAGAAAATCATTCAGTATCACCAGCCTAATTATTTAAAGTCAACCCAAATATTGATTTCTAAATGGCAAAAAATATAGTATCAGTATAGTAATTTGTCTGTAATCAGTGGATGCTCTGCAGATCATTTTGTGAAAAAAGGATACAAGGTACCTGATGAAAACTGCTCTCATTTTGGTTTTTGGTTCCTTAATTTGAATATTACTTTCATGTTTGTTGGTTGTTCAACCTTCACAGTTATGGTGTTGATGTCCCATAGTTCTACATTCTGTACACTGTGAACTTGAGGTTCAGGTGTAGATTCTCACTCAGTTGGTATCTGAATGCTCGGCTGTCCAAACCCTCTGAAAGACATATTGGTTTACTGTGTTCAACAAACCTGTTTACTTCCTTACTTTACTGTTTTTCTCTTGTTTGAAACTTTACATCTCTTAAAAATTAGTCCGTCCTCTTTATTTGAAGAAGAGCGACCTCGCTACCAAGCAGAGGTCAGTTACTGTTAATGGGTTACGGTGCACTCTTCATATTTATGATACACTGTATAATTTGGTGCTTCTGTGTTAAATGTTAACTGTATTGTTTGATGTAAAGTGAGTCTACTATCTGCTATATTATCTTCTAGTTGAGACTAACTACAGTAATGTTGACAGGCCTGGACCACAGTGAGGGTCTTCTGTCTCAGTCAGATGGAAGACGAGCTCCTGGAAGAGCTGGACAAAGAAGAGCAGCAGGAAGGTCACATTGGAGGGCTTTCAGGTGTTTGTCTCAGTCGTCCATCCAGGAGCAGAGGAGGATGCTCAAACCTTCCTTCCATCTCTACAGAGCACGCTGCTCAGACTCTTTGGTGGCATTCAGATCACCAGCCGCCAACTCTCTGCAGGGGACACAAAGCCAGCACAGCTCTTGGAGCTTGAACAGAGCACTGCGCCCCTGGTACCAAAGGTGGTGGACACTGCTCTAAAGTTCCTCCTGGAGGAACCGGAGCAGGGAAACCAGAGCGAAGCTGCCAGTGCTGAGATTGGCAAACTGCTGTCTAACTCAGCAGCTCCCTGCCTGCAGTTTAGATCTGTGTCTAAAATTATTCTGCTTGGTGTCATAGCCTGATTGATGGTCAAAAGCATCTACAAGAGGTTAAATGAGTGCTCCGAGGACTTCCACCTGATGGACTATGATGAAAGCTCTTTCTCTGCCAGATAAGCGTTATCTCTGCCATCCAAGATATGGAAGATGAACTGCAGACTGCTGCAGCCAGGATCACCTTTAGCTCAGCACCTCGAGGGGCTGGAAGATCAACTTCTGGAGAAGAGGGGGGCTTCTCTAGAGGTCGCTTCCTCCAAGGAGCTGGAAGGGGGACCCAAGAAGAAGAAGGAGGCTTCTCCACAGGGCATCCAGACAGCTGCATCCGGCCAGGCACATATTGAACTCAGCACCTCAGGGCATCTGGACAAGCATCTGGGAGAGGAAGTAAAGGCTTCTGAGACACAGGAACCCCTGGTTCAGGACTGTGATGTTGAGGACAAGAAGAGGGAGTGGGTGCCTTCTTCTATGGTGTCTGGAAGATGATCACATGCTGCTTTTGTATTTCCACCGAGGACGAAACCACAAAAATCATTATGCAATTATATCGTTTAATGCATTAAATAAATACTGTTCATTTTAAATCATTAACCATTTTGTCTGTATTCACTGTTTTTCTACTTGGACAAAAAGTTCTTGGGAGGGAGTTGTGGGAAATCATGTAAGCTGGCCTGGGCAGAGAGTTTCATTGCAGGTGTTCAGGAGAGGATCTGGAGAAGCACGTTGTTCCACAGCCAGCCCATCAGCACCTATAAGCTCTGTATCACCTTACTTGTTCATGACTGATGACTCTCACACAACCACTCTCTTCATCTTTGACCAAAACAGACTTAGACCAAGAAATCAATGGAACAAGGAGCAGTTCCCCCCACAGTAGAAGCTGATGTAATTAAATCTGTCTGCAGGGTAAGAGAAATAAAGGAGAGGAAAAGCTTGTGAAGTGCAGGGGAATTCCCTGGAGGTATAATTAACAATATCTACCGTTAGTATCAGTGCTTCTCCTTTTTCTGATGCTCACAACATTAAAGACTGACGCAGAGGCAAAACCCCAGGCAGGCTCTCTGCCAGTGGGTTTGCTTCTACGGACCATTCTGCTTTATGGTCTGTGGATTTAACAGCAACATACGGTGCCTCTAAAAAGTATTCACTCCACTTAGACGTTTTCACCTTTTATTGTTTTACAACCGTGAATCAAAGGGGATTTAACATGGCTCTTTACACACTTGTCACTGACTACTTTAATAGGACACACCTCAATCATCACAGGTGCAGCCAATAGGCCTTTTTCACAAAAGAAAATGTGTCACAGTAAGAAAAGCTGCTTTAGTTTCAGGGTCCTGGTACTATGCATGCTAGGTTGGCTCACTGTCACACTGTTACAGCTTACGTACAGTTAATGTTCTAAGTAACACCTGTGCCTCCAAATGCCTGCTGGTTTTAGAGGTCACAGTATTAGTTAAATAGCAATCATCATTGTGTAGTCAGGGAGTTTAACTAGATTTTCACTACCTTTTGTTGACTCAGTATAGACCTTTTTCACAGCAGCCATTTTGACATTAATATTAGGGTGAACACAAGTGTTACCAGTGATACTAATTAAGGTTCTGTTACATTCAGGTCACAACTTCACTTTTTGCACGGATGAAACAATGAGATATATGGGAGATATTAGTTAGCTTTAGTGGTTTTGGTTGGCAGATTGTGTTACATTTGACAGAGCCCGGCTAGCTGTTTACAACCATTTCTAGGCTTTATGCTAAGCTAAGCTATATGTAATGGACAGATATGATAATGAAAAAATCAGTCTTCTTATCTAACTCTCTGCCAGAAAGCAAATTAAAGTATTTCCCAAAATGTAGTAAGTATGGCCATCCTCAAAACTTTAATGAGCATGCAAGAAATAGACCAGTGACAGCTCTAAAGGAAACAACTCACACGACACATTACATGTGGGCTACAGTTTGCCAGAAGACCTGTGGGAGACTGAAGTCAGCTGGAAGAAGCTTTTATGGCATGATGAGACTGGCACTGAGATTTTTAGGCATCAGACCAAACACCACGATGTTTGGCACATCATAATAAATGTACCATTCCCAGTGTGAAGCATGAAGGTGGCAGTGTCATGCTGTGGAGACGCTTCTCTGCCTCAGACCCTGAAAGGCTTGTGAGCGGGGCTGGATTACCACCCGATCAAAGTGGCCAGGTTTACTGCATCCAGCTCTTCCA
This sequence comes from Dicentrarchus labrax, assembly GCF_905237075.1. NCBI lineage: Eukaryota > Metazoa > Chordata > Actinopteri > Moronidae > Dicentrarchus > Dicentrarchus labrax. The sequence goes on from NW_026136717.1 coordinate 6,113,884, forward strand.
AGCTTTTTTTCTGGAGCTTTCAACCATATCACAAGTCTTCATCAGTGGGTGGAGTTTGTTGAAAAGGGAGCTCAGTAGCTGTAACAGTTTCCTAACATTTTATTCAATAACCCTATTTGCATATGAAGACCATATTATATGGTCAAAAGCACAAAAACAAATCTAGCAAGTGTACCTTAAGTTTGGGATCATTTTGTTAAACTACATTTGCAAGGTCACTTGCAATGTTTGCCCCCAATCCTGCGATAGATGAATCCAGCCATGCTTGTGAGGGTAGATGGAAAAAATTTATGTAGAAAAATACGAAATACTGGGTGAATACTTGTAAACAAGTACTTTGTATGCTATATTTGTTATTCATTTAGACTGACTTTTTAGAGATCTTTACTCACTTTGAAATTGACCGTCAAAGTCACATTAAATCTAATGTAAAAAAAATAATGTAAAGAACAGACAAGCACTGTTCACACACACATAGCGAGAGGACTGAATGGCTTTCTCTGAATAGCCTTGAAAGTTATGGTAAAGGACATTGAGGCAGACACAAGTGTCTCCCTTTATCTCACTTTCCATTTCTCCCTCTCTCATGTGCTCACACATTAAATGTGGTCTGCCAGAGCAGAACATCGCGATCCAATTGGATTTTAACACAGAGGTGCGTGCTGGCAGGAAACAGCTTCCACACATCTGAATGTCAGCTACAGAGGAGAAGAATAAATACCGCTAAAATAAGACTCCTAGGTGTGAAACTGGTTGAAATTTGCAGCTCACAACTTCTCAGAGAATCACATGATTTCCCCCTCAAGAATTTAACAAGTAAATTTGATGATGCCACTTCAAATATGCATCCAACAGTGCGGAACACCCTGTAACTTTCAGTCAGGTGTCTCCCATAAAGTTGTGAGTCAGCGATATGTGACTGGGTGTTGGAGTTTTTCTGTGCTGTGATTGCTTGGTCCCGGAGCAGCAGAATGCTTCCCAATAGCTACTTAATTCTAATAAGGGTTTTATGAGTCGTGATCAAGAGCTCATTGGCAACGTGTTCAGTCAATAGCGCATTCTCTTCTGAGCAGAGCCTCGGCTTATGTGCAGACCCCAGCAAATTGACCCAGAGATTTATACAGCTATTTTCTAAAGGTCCCCATTCGTGGGCCTACAGTCAGGAAGGCGAATTAGTGTTTCAATGGATTTCACTTTGAATTTGAATGCGGAGTGGTTGGAACACGGCCCTGGCTAAGGGGAGGCCATGGGTAATGAACTCTTTTGTGTTCTGCCACTTAAAGGATCAAACGCTTGAGGCTGTGAAGACATTCAGCACTGCAAGAGGAATGATTTCTTTTGGCTGCTATAGGTAGTGAATCCTATGGGTTTATCCACCCTTTACTGAAAACCACACAGCGAGGACCCCTGTCGAACTGGCACTGGCTCCATTGTGATTGGCTTGCATTTCGATATTCCAAAAGCTGTAAATCCACCCAGGATGCATTGATACAAATACGTGTACCCAAATCAGTCCCGGAGGTGGTCTGCAGAGTACTGTATAGGTAGTACAAACTTTCTTCTGTCCTCATATGAGACTACAATGGAAGAAATGTAAATGAACAATAATGAACAGACAAGAAGTCTTTCGAAAATGGATATAACATACTGCATATCTATATGATCAGAGAAATACAACACTTAAACAATCCGATATCCACAGCAGATCCTTCCACAGTAATACCAAATTGTAAAACTTAATCTACCTTTTAACATGCTCATATTTAGCAGGTATTTTTTTTTACTGTTTTTACTATTTTTATTTCACTTAGAGTGTCAGCATGCTACCATTTCCCAAGAAGCACTGAACACAAACTTTTGCAATTATCGAGTCAGCTATCTGTGGACATTACCACCCCTAGAGCCAGTATGCAGAATGGCCTCTTTCAGGCTTAGATATATATATATATATGTATGTATTACATTAGTGGATTACCATGAAAGTAGCATTTTAATGTTGTACATGGCCTATTAGAATAGAATAGAAAATACTTTATTTATTCCTGAAGGGAAATTATAAAGTCATAGCAGCTGAGTTAATAGTCAATTATTATTAAAAAGTCTTATTGCACTCGGAAGGAACCATCTCCTGTATCGTTCCTTCTTGCAGCGGGGATGAATGAGTCTGTTGCTGAAGCTGCTCTTTAGCTTGTCCAGTGTTGTGCTGAGGAGGTGGGAGGGATTGTCTATGATTGCCAGCAGTTTTGCCAGCATCCTCTCCTCCACCACCTCCTCCAGGGTGGCAAGCTTCAAGCCAACGGACTCGGCTTTCTTGATGAGTTTATTCAGTCTGTTGGTGTCCTTTGCTTAAGCTGCTCTATACACTGTTAGGCCATTTAAAATGATAATATAAGTCAATGCAGTGGAGCTGTCTATCTGCAGTGAATTCCTACATATTGAGTAGCTTGTGAGAAAAAATCTTTTTGTGTATTGGTTTGAGACTTTAAGAGAAAGTGCTAATATGGATATTCATTAATAAGGCAACCAACAATGTGTAAGAAAAAGTATTTATTTGATTTTAAATCCTTCATGTTTCTTTCTTTATTTTTACTATATTTGCCATACCTACGCTGTATAAATATACAGAAATATAAACTGTATTTATTGCAGTCGGGGAAAATATAGTAAAAATAAAGAAACAAGATATACTACTGTATCATTCACAGTCACAAACCTATGTATAGCGCTGGGAATTTCTATTAGCTCATTAGTGATTTTCTGCCCCAGCACAGAATTGACATGCCATTGAAAATGTCAGATCAACAAATTGTACATGCGTGACATACTGAATTAATTTGCTATTCCATTTCAACTCAAACAAAAACAGTCAAAGGGCACCAGTCTGACACAGACAGCAATGGTAGAAAAGCGATAATCCTGTTGTGACCTTATCTTCTGCTGACACCCACAACCCAGGACAGGGAGCGGTTAGATTTGTGGCATAACTCAGCACTTCGGCCAACTCTCACAACTCTCTCCAGTTCATCCATTAACAGTCTGACAGTTTAGTGTCACACGGTGGCCCTGTGGACGGGTTGTGAGCTGTTGCAGTTCAGAGAATGATGGCCAGCCAGCCAACGATCATAGCTACGCCCCCCATGGGAGCCACTTTGCGTAGGCCAGGGTCCCCTGTCAGGGCCTGGTGGTACAGAGAGCCACAGAACATCCCCATGCCTGCTATCAGGAGGGTCCCAGCCTGTGTAGAGGGGAGATAAGGGAGACACATTGGGTGTCATGCACACTGTGTGTTGAGATGCTTTCAGATCATACACAAATTTCTCAAAACAAGATTTAAATATAACTCTATGGATGCAAACTGAAAATACACAGCCTGTAACCAGTCACATAACATGGTTAAACAGTTGCAGATGACAGTGTATTGGGGGATGGTGAACAACCCTGTCCAAATATTTTTGCCATTAGGGCCAAATGCTTCGTTCCGCTGTGGTTGCAAACCACCATTGTATCTCTGATAACATGCCAAATTCAGTTCTGTTTGGAGCACAGCAAACAATTTTAGTCCAAGGTGCCTCCACAGCCCTCTCAAATGAGCTGAAATACCCCTTTAATGACACCCTTAACCATGTTCCAAAGGTAGCAGGGTTTTTTTTTATTATTTACTTCAAGCTGGAGGTTATTTAACAGTGTTAAAAAGTGCCAGAAGAATCTATTTTGACGTGCTAACTAGTTTTCACTCCATCTCAAAAGCAGCAGGTGGTGTTCAGGTGTTACAGACTACTAAAGCTGGTGGAGGTGTGTCCTGTGTAGTCAGCCTGTTGAAGCTGGTAGTTGATTTGTTATTGTTAAAACACATACACTAAACATAAGACTCACACCAAATTGCAAAATCCTTTCTATGCATTGATTATGCTCCTAAACAAAAATATGTGGGAATACATATTTTTCTTCAAATTCCAATTAGCTGAGCTGTTTTGCACACATCCCTTGGCTACTGTGGAAGTGTCCCTAGTTGGAGTCCAGCTCAAATTGTCTTCTCCAAAAGCTCCTAGTAGATGTGACATCCAAGAGATGCTGATTGGCTTGGCCACACATACTGTAGATCACACCTAATCTGGCACGCGTCTCCTTTTCATGCAGTTTGTTGATTTTATATTCGGTGGTAATGAATTTTTAAATAGCCTTTACGCTGCACATACTTGGCAGTGCAGGTTTTGCATATGCTAGAAATTCTATTAGTCACAATGTGATAAAACCACAGAAACTAAAATTTCACTGCCCCATTGCCAGCTGTTAGCAACTGGTTTGTTTAAAAAAAAAAAAAAAAAAAGCCTCCTCTGTAATTATGGCCTAGAGGAATACTGCTGTTCTGAGAGAGGACACACTGACACTATCACACTAGTTCAATTTTAAAGAACACTCGAGTGCATCCAGCCCTGAGAGTCGGTATTAGGCTCCCATACTCACCACAGCAGGTTTGCCAGAGTGGGCAGCCCCCAGCAGGGCCAGGCTGTGGTAGAAATGGTACTTGTTGGCGGTTTCAAATAGCTGGAGAGGCAGACACACAGAGACAGAGCTTTCAGGAAATTCTTCACTTAGTGTATCAAAGATTTTCTGGTACAGCATGATGAGGGCTACCGCTGTACAGATGGACTACAAATGATATTTAATGAGTCAGTAGCGTAAACGCGGAATGGGTTACCATTTTCATCAATCAGGCACAATAATGGATAGTGTCTTTATCCTTACAGAGATATTAAAAACCTTTTTCCTGTCTTTTGACATCAGGAAGTCAACAAGTATGAAGAAAGAAAAAATCTCACAAGCAAAACACACTGCTGCAAAAACTCTGGAATTGAGCACTAATCTAAAACTGCATAATCAAGACCATGATCTCCGACAAGATCACTGAAGTAGAAACTGTGTTAGGAGACTGCGGCAGCGATCAACTGGAAAGTTTTTAATAACTTTTAATAGCCCAACTTGCTATTCACAGTGATGTTTACATACCACTCTCTGGTAGTCATCAGGGTCGCTGTTTTTGAAACCTAAAACAAGAAATATGAAGAAAAATTACATAATGCAGTTAAATTACATATTTAATGTTCACTATATTCTAACATTCTGAACAAAAAACAACCAATCAGAGCTGAGAAAGATAGTTGATTGTTGAGTCTCATCACCAGGCTGTCAAATACAGACACTTTGGGACCCTGGGAAGGAGACTGAACAATCAACTATCTTAAAGCATTTACCCAAAGCATCCCTACATGTTTCTTGGCTCTGATTGGTTGTTTTTGTCCAGCACCGGTGCTTTTTTGCAAATGCTATTAGGAGTGCTAGAACAAGCCAGAGGAACAGATTATCTGTCTCGTGTACTACTGTACAATTTCAGCAAATATAACCAAAAGTTATTTTTTATAAAAGTTCCCTACTGCAGCTTTAATGGCAATAAGCAGACTACCTTTTAAGGTTCCCTTAAGTTCCCCACACACTCTTTTGATAATGATTTCTTTATGGATCACAGACCCCCTAATGTCATGAAGCTTCGTGTCAATGTAGACTTTTGAACACTGGCAGAAGTGACTGACAGCAGGGGGTTTGTGCATTCTCTCCTGTTGTCAGCCATAGTGCAGTGTATAATTATATTACTGTCTCTCCATATAGATAGCAGGGTCGGTGCAGCCTTAATATGAGAAAGCATACTGTCTCAAAGACCCGCTGTAAAAGTTACCAAAAAACAGCATCACTGCCACAGCGACAGTGTATTATACCACCAACTTGCACTACTGACTTGAATAAGCATTCTTCGGCCATGACACTCAGTGGAGGCGGGTCACCTTCATTACACAATTTATTTGACTACAATAACACGCTGCTAGGGGTCTCGTTTAGCTGCCGATTTAAACATTAGCCTATTAAATATTAGCAGCAGATATTTGCTCTTCTTTTAGAGTCATACAGTCGCGTCGATAAAGAAGACAACCTTAAATTGTCATCTTTTTGAACGGAGGCTGGCGTTAAGCGTTGACATGACAGCCTTCCCTGACTGTGTTTTACCGTCCGGCCCGGTGGAGATACTCGTGCATGAGTACGGAGTGTAAGCTAATGTAGAGTCCCTACCGTGAGCCCCGTATGCCCCGGCTGCCACCGCTGAAGCCCCCGACAGAGCGGCTAACCTTCGGACAATAACAGAAGCGCTCATGTTGAGTGGCTGTGTGCGTATCCGACAACAAGCGGAAGACTGACGGCGATGCTGCCTTCACGGTCTTTTTGTGAACTCCTACTTTTAAAGTCCAGCGGTACTGATAGTAGCTTTCCTCGTGAGGCTAAATATAGATAACAAAAAAACCTTACAACTAATATAGTACATGGTCAAAAAATAAAATAAATAGGTAGTATCTGAACGCACAAATAATTTACAAATTGACATGGGTAAAGAATAATATGACACATCACATTCACATCGACAGTATAAGCTTTTTTTAGTCGTCCATACGTTGCCCTAATTACGACATTCCACTCAGTCCGTGAAGGCAGCGCCACCGGGAGATGAAACTGCACTCAACCCAGGGCTCCCGGCTGCCAAGCACGCTCGTAATCCGTTTGGAGGCTCGAACCAAAATGGCGAATGCCGTGCTACAGTTTCAGCCCACGGGGCAAATTTCATAACTCCTCCAAACAGATCTGACACTGACATGACACTCCAGCAGGCATTGTAATGCCTCTAGGCTCCGTTCTCAGGCTATGTATATGCGAGTGTAGGGGTTTTATACTCCTATGGCTGTTCAGTTGTGACTTTCAAAGCTCTAATGTAGGACTATTAGAAGACACTGTGCAACCAGGGCAAAGTAAAAAAAAAAGCACTTTAGCAGAAAATAGGCTACACACTGCCCTCCACTTCACAAATGGAAAATAAAATCAAAGTCATTTTTATTTTTTTTTACCTCTGCTTTGTTTAAGACCTCACATCTGAAATGCATTATTCATGGCCGGGCTGAATTATACTATTGTGCTGCTTTTGTATGAATAATTAATTTTCTTCACAGAGGGGTTGCTTGGCTTTAGAAAGGGCTCTATTTGTGCTGCCCTTTTTTTAAGCATCACCGTATGCACCCAAATTGCCACATAACACTGAATAATAGGCTCAGCGGTGCGGCGGGTGCATTAGTGTGAGGCGCTTGGCAATTTGTCCGTCACTGCAATTTGGGAAACGCTGGTGAATTTCTCTGCTTTAGTGAATTACTCCTAATGTTTGATGTGTTTTTGAGGTGTTGGGGACTAATGCTGTTGTTACCCTTTGATGAAAATGCACCAATCCCTGCAGAGAGCCCACCAACAGGGGGTGCTGTATTGCCTTCTCATCTACCAAAGTTCACCCAAAGACGGAGTGTGTGTGTGTGCGTGTTTATGTGTGTGTGCATGGAGGGGGCAGGGGGACTTCTTCCAATTATCATATTGAAATTACACAGGGTCACACTGCATTACTGGAGAGTCGCTAAACCGCAGTTTTCGGCGAGCCTCGTCCTTAGCTGACTTTGACACAGCATTAACACAATGCATACAATTAACACATTTTAATGACCATGTAGCTGATTAAAAATAAGCCTTATGAGTCACAAGCCTTCATCATCAACTGTGAGCTGGACCTGTAGCCCGTGCGGTGTGTTTGTGCGCGAGCTCGTGAGCTTTGACACAAGCCCGCCTCCGTATGTACTCGGGCACACGTGGACTTCAATTTAGCATGATTTGCAGCGTGGCCTCACTTACTCTGCACAGAATCCGCACACACACACACACACACACACACACACACACACACACATAAAGGCAGGTCATTTTCATTCTGGCCCATGGCAGATGGGACAGCAAGGACAACAATGAAGTATGGCTTTACATCTTGTTTTCACAGACAAGCAGCAAATTATCTCTAAGTCCCAGCAGCCGTGTCGCTGTGAGGTTCCTCCAAGAGCCGACATCCATCTCACTTCAGCCAGCCCGCCTGCCCGTGCTCTCCCTTCTTCTCTGGCGACTTGCTCTGCTCTCCGCCAAACCTTGGCGTGTTTGAGTAGAAGCATGTGCATGTTAGGTGTCTGATCTCCTCAGATTGTTTGCCCCCGGCCTGTCTTGTCGCGACCGAGCTGCCGGCCGAGAAAACGTTTGTCTCCCTCGAAGACAGTCAAGAGCACGACAAGCAAAAACATTTACTCGCCCTAAACGAGGATATCGGGGGAGAGCTTTTTCCACAAATGGGAACTGGTTGTGCTTGTCATGCAACCTATACATTTACATGACAGCTGCTGTTGCCTAGCGCTTTGTTTCGTCCTGGTGCAACCCTTTTTGCAGGAGCTCGGTGTGACAACGACAAAGAAAGCTGCTTCCACACTGCAAAAACAAGGGCCGCTTCCTTGCCTTCCATTTCCCCATTTAGTGTATGCACATCTTGAATCTCACTTTTCTTTCAACTTAATGTACCGCCATGGGTTGTTTTGAAAATCCAATTTCCTATTCTTGTTAGCTATATTGTTAGTATTGTATATCTGATGGCGATGCATCTTTGTTCTGCAAGGGGAATTTAAATGCAAGGCAAATAAAGTGGAAACAGCCCATCTTGTGGAAATAAAAACAAAGATCCTGCTTTGCTTTTAGTTAGCAGGTAACAAGACAGATGGAAACACCACAGCGAGACCTCAAATGTGTCATTATTTGAAGAAATAAGCAGCAGTGTGAATGACGCTTTGAAGAACGGGGATCTCACAAGGTCGTGCTGTTTGCAGATGTCAGAAGTTTCCTCCATCTTCTCCACTCACTGTGAGTTCCACGTGTCTCAGAGTCCAAATACAGCAGGGAAACGGCAAGAAAATCAAAAGCAGGACAGCTCCGTCCTGTAAGCAATGAAATATCCTTTGTGCGTGCCAAAAGCTTTGCCTGCTGGGTGGCGTGCTCACTCCCCCCGCCAATACCAAGATTTAAAAAAGAACCCAACATTTCTGAGCTTCTCCATTAACCTTGATGTGTTTTGACGGTTGCAGCCCTTCACTGTCTTCGGCTCGCTTTTGAGAAGCCGCAACCGCAGCCAATTATCTATCTGTTGGGGCGCTTTCATGTCTCTGAGATGTTTAGTCACAAATGTACATATTGTGCCCCAGTGTCACAGCTTTTCATGCTTCAGCTCTGTCACTCGTCCATGTCATTACATCCCTTTCAGCAAAGAGGAGAGAGAGAGAGAGAGAGAGAGAGAGAGAGAGAGAGAGAAGGGAGGCTGAGAGAGATAGAAGAGACGGGCCTGTCGAGTGACATTTTGTCTGGCTGTCCAGGCTATTGTGTGCTTGGGGAGACAACACCAGTCACTGCCATTACACTGGCTGGCGGAGCGGTGCACACACACACACACACACACACACACACACACACACACACACACACACACACACACACATGCACTGGACCAAAACAGCCTCAGGTACACACACACACACACACACACACACACACACACACACACACACACACACACACACAATAATATTTGTCTCCATTCTCATGTCAACACTGAAAAATATTGTTCTGAGGATGTTTTCAGCAAAACAGTTCAATTTCCCTTCTTTTGTTGATAGCGTGACAGGTTGTTCCTGATACGGAGCCGACTATGTGCGCAGCTCCAAACAAAGCAATCAAAGCACATTCAGACTTGTTATTAATCCACTGAGTGGTATTCATAGTAAGTCACTCTCTCTTCTTAATGTCAGGATGTTTGTCCCCAGTATTTATGCACGCACAAAAACAAACACTCAGGCATGCAGGAGCATAACATTTCAAATATGCACACACACACACACACACACACACACACAAAGTTGCGGTTACAGCAGGCTCCCCACACCGAGCGAGCATAATTAGCACACTCGTTAAGCTCATCTGCATCTCTCTTCAAAGGAGATCGATGCAAATGGATAGGATTTAGCCACTGGCAGCAATTAGGCCAAAAAAATATCTTAGCTGGAGAAACTCGGTTACAGCGAGGCAAAGTCGGTTTTCATCGCCGGAAATAAATGCATTTTCTTCTGCCCCTGCACTGAGCGCATAATGGAATCCAAAAGGAACCGTTTCATTTACTCTCATGTCAAATCAAGTTCTGTTTAATCACGTTCAGTACCACCAGCCCCTTCTGGTTATCACATAATCCTGGGCTTTAAGGGAGAGTGAAGTTTCATTAGGAAAATGCTACACCGTCACCAATTTATTCTACTAACAAGTGCTGGATGCAGCCAAGTCCTGATCCTCTGTGCCATAGAGCTCCATTATTGTCCAAATGCTATTAAAAACACAGAAATGAGCCACACCGCTGCACTGGGTGACATGTTTCTTCATTACCACGAACACACACACTGGAGTTTATTTTGACTCAATCACACATACACTGTCCTGCTTCTGTAAATACTAACTACTGTAGCACAAAAATATGTATTAATCCACAGCTGAAAATAGTCCCCAACAAATGCAATATTTGATCCTGTGAGTAACATTTGCTAAACACTGGGAAATGACTGAGCAGTTTTTAAAAACAGAAAGTAGATCACCTTTTAAAGATTTATGTCTCCAGTACAAACGAATGGGCTTGGTTTGGTGTCCGGTCCAACACCATCAAAGTCTCTGTATCAAATTTCATGGCAATCCATCCAATACTTGTTAAGATATTGGTCAGTCTGGATCAAAGTGGCGGCCTGACCGACAGGCCGACATTACCCTGGAGCCATATGTAGCTAGCATGACCAAAAAATATAAAGTTGACAAAATAATGCCTCCACAAGGTCTATTCAGCTTGATGATAATGGTACACCACCATCTTCCTCAGCAAATGGAGCTGCCCAGCTGTCATGGAATTCTAGATGTTAAAATTAATATTCCTCTGGGCACTTTAACCCTTGTGTTTATACGACACAGACGTTTCTTTTTTTATAATTGGTGGGAAATGTTTGGTAGAAATTACAGTAATAATTACAAAATCAATTTTCCTTTTTCAAATTTTCTAATTTCTTTATTTTCATCTGACTGGAGTAAAACCCAGTATTGGAAAAGAAATATTGAAATTGCAAACCTCCCCTTTCAACAATTTGGGCTTGCACATCTGGTGAAGCTGATCCCAAAACACTGCAATTATGCCAAGTAAAGAATATTCAATATTTTTGAGGTTCTATGGTCTATGTCTGGAAAGATATTTTTCACCAAAAAGTCGATCAGAGACAAAGTAATGTGCGGTGTGTTATTCTGCATAATAACAATGCTGTGGTTTGAAGTCAGTTAGACCCCAAACAGGTCAAACTCCACAATAAACCACTTACAAATAAACTGTTACTATTTTCCAATAATAATCATAAAAAACTTATTTGGGATTTGGAAGGGACCATGACATCTGAAATATGAAGTCCCTCCAACAACAATCAGAAATAAAGAGTAATAAATCCATTATATTTGATTTTATTATTTTACACCTGGAGTTTCTGAGACCCCAAACAGAAGTGGTGCATAATTTTCTGTAGTGGACTCACATGTCATCAGTTCAAAAACTGCTCCGGTTCCTCCAGGAAGAACTTCAGAGCAGTGTCCACCACCTTTGGTACCAGGGGCGCAGTGCTCTGTTCAAGCTCCAAGAGCAGTGCTGGCTCTGTGTCCCCTGCAGAGAGTGGGCGGCTGGTGATCTGAATGCCACCAAAGAGTCTGAGCAGCGTGGTGTGCAGAGATGGAAGGAAGGTTCGAACCTCCTCCTCTGCTTCTGGACGGACGACTGAGACAAACACCTGAAGGCCCTCCAGTGTGACCTTTCAGCTGCTCTTCTTCGTCCAGCTCATCCAGGAGCTCTTCTTCAATCTGACTGAAACAGAGCCTCGCTGTGGTCCAGGTCTGTCAACATTATTGTAGTTAGTCTCAACAGGAAGATAATGTAGCTGATAGTAGACTCACTTTCCATCAAACAATACAGTTAATATTTAAATATCCCTCTAAAGTCTGAAGATCCTCTATATTTGACTCACCAGTTCAGCCATGAACAGATGATCAATCCCTGTCCTCCTAATTATTTCCTGAAACCTGTAAAAATAAAACGACTGTGTTATCTAATGTCTACAACTTTTACTCATTTATAAAAGGCTCTAATGTAATATGTCAGTTTTTCTCATCTCCTGGAAGAGTGAGTCAAATTGATCATTGATTGGACTCATACAATCAATGATCAATTTGACTCCTCCAGGAAGCTTCTTCCTGTCAGCAGCCACGTCTTCATGTGTCTGACGGATAAATAATCAGGAACTTGATCCTGCTGCTTTACATCTAGACTATATTCAACATATTTCATACCATAAACTGCAGAGCCTCCACTCATTATAGACAAGAAGTTGGAAATGATAGAGAGCTGGATTAATGTATTGTTCTTTTTGTTGACAGTGAGACAAGTATAATGTCAGACTTATCGTTTAAATGTTTGCCATGTTTGTAACATGTGTATTTTAATGGTACTGTGTTAAGGGACTATAGGTGTATCGTTGTATGTATTAACCCAACCATGTATTTATTCACTTACTTTTATTATGCAATAAGGTGGATACGAAACAAGCAGAGACAAATACAGGAACACATAAACAGTCAAAAGAGATTATAAAAAGTAAGACAATAAACATAATTAGCCCAATTAAAACAAATCACATATATACGCAGCCCCTTTGGGGACATTGGGGAGGGGGGAAAAAATAGATGGGTGAAAAGGGAAAAAAATACTTCTGCGTCCCCCTGAGAAACCTACAGAGGGGAGAGAAAAATATATGGAGGAGAAAAAAAATCCATGGGTAAAAAAAACAAAGAGGATACTTTGCACAAGGGGACAATCTCGGAGGAGCTCCCTGGCATACATCATCGGCAACCGTGAAGTTGTCCAGGATACTGCAGTTGGTCACGAATGAAATTAATTAGGTCTGCTAAGCTTGGATACGTTTTCTGTTGATTATCTGTGAATAAAATTATAAAAGTTGTGTGTTTTTTTTTTTAAAGAACTCAGTGAGGCCCAGCCCCCAGAAACACTCCGCTCCAGTGTGTCACAGTCTGTTCCCTGTTAGATAGTGTTTCCAGTAGCGGCACATCAGCCCCAAGGAACAGTCCAACCTCCGTTGCTCAGGGTTTACTGTTTAATCAAATGACATGTGAAGCAAGATGACCTGGAAGTTCTTCCAGTCAAAATATTTCTCAGGGGAATGCAAAAGTTATTTTTTTTCATTCATCATCATTTTCACCTTTGTATTTTTCTCCCCCAATGTCTCCCAACAGGCTCCATAGATATATTTTGAATATAATTATCGAACAAATCTTCTCAAAAGAGTAAATAAACATTGTAGGTGAAGTGTGGGGGCCATGGAATCGTGTTGATTTTGATCAACGTGGCTGAAATCAAGTGTTTCCTCTCCCTCTGTCCTTGGCGTTTTCCACCATTACTCCCATCTACCTGCTTTATATTTGCATGAGAGCCAGAAAGCGAGATGCAGAGAGACAGAGAGGGAGCGTATTAGCCGGCGAGCATCTTAATCAAAGCTGTCACACAACATGTACACCAGTCACATCCGGGCTTCAGCCCGGGGGCTGCTGCGGCTCAGGTCATCCATCTCATTCACTTTACCTTGCTTATTCCTCCCGTCTTCTGGCTCCATCAGTCTGTTTTCACACCTCTAATGAGTCCCCTTCTGAATGCTTGTTTTTCCACAATAACACCTGAATTTCCATGGTACCGCACTGATGGACATGCAGACGCCAGGAGCTAAATTCAAGGCTGAGAGTATAGGGATGGATGTCTGCGTCTGTAAGTTCAACATTATGCGGTTTTTAATATTCTGATGAGGCACATGTTGGCTATAAAAGGTGATCAGCATCCCTCCCAACCTGATTTCCATCAGACGAGTTAATTAGCACAGGAGTGTGGCTTGGCTTTTTGGAGACATCTGATACGGAAGAAGGAGACAGGTTATTGGAGGTTAAGCCTTGCTGTCCAGCTCCCCAGTGGACAACCAGAATTAGCAGAGAAAAATGTAGATGGTGGTACCAGGGCTTCTGTAACAAACTTTTCTTGGTTTGGAAGAAAAGACAGAGCAAAGAGGGGTGGAAGAGAAAACCTCTGCAGCAGCTTCACGGCAGGATTTTTCATAACTCTGGGCTCATTAGTCATGTACCTGGAGAGAAGTTGGAGATGGGAAGCAGGAAGCTGAACCAAAGAGAAGATGTGTTTTATTTGTACTTTACTCAAAGAAAAGTATCAGGGCAACATTTTCACAATGGACTGTCTTCATACATCCGTGAACCTGCTCCATGGGCGCTGCTCTGCTTAGCCGGCATAATGGAGGCCAAAATGAAACCTTTTTTATATTTCCAGCACAGTTTCATCACGTGCTGGAGACATACATCCAAACAAACGCTCTGCTACACCTCCAGCCATCCACATGGTTCATTTTAATAGCCCTACACATGTTTTACTCCTGAAGAATATTCTGTTTTTTGTCTTCATTTTCCATTTTCTAAAAAACTCACCTTAAAATGAGTGCACCCACTGTCTGCCTTAACTATAAAGTTAATCTGTATGCAGCTTTCACAGTGAGGTTATTTTTTACTGCTGTTATCTATAATTGCAGAAAGGACATAATTACCTTTTGCCAAGTTTGGCACGGAAGACAGACAAATACTTTGAAAGTAATATTTTCAGAGTTGCACAAAAGTGTGTGAGTTTGGAGAATATTCTATTAAAATCAGAAAAAAATGTCACTCTGTGTTACTATGAACACCTGGGGTGGCAGGTATTGACAATTTAAAAATAAAAGAGTTAAGCAATCAATCACATTGTTAGATGTGTATCTGTGTTTTCACTGTTGCTACAGATTTTTCAGCACATTTTGTAGATTTTTTAAACCTTTTTTCTAATCTTTCTTTTTCCTAGAGTTTACCTACAGCAAATGTAAAAGCTTTTATGAACTACATACATTTAAGTCTAGACCAGTGGTTCTCAAACTCTTTCTGTCATGTCCTACTTTGGAAGCATAAGTAAATTTCATGGCCCCCTTTCTCCTTGTAAACCAATTTAAAGGGTCGGTTCAGCCAGATTACAAAAATAAATTATTTGCTTCTGAGCTGCAGTGGTATCTAGCTATGCAGATGGGTTTGGTTTTATTTGCTCAGGTTTTGAGATATCTCTATGTCTCTGAGATTTCTGCCTCCACCCCAGTAAAATGGAGGTGAATGGAATTTGTGGATTGAAAAAATTTCTTTTTTTTGGGTTACACCTGGTTTCTCTGGATAACTTGCACTTCCTTCAGTAAAAATAGTCTTTTGAAGTTTACTGTGAGAAAGATGTGAGCTGAAACATTTGTTCTTGTTACTGTTACTGCATTACAAAAGAACACATATACAGCAAATGTGGACTTCTAGTTCTAGACTAGTAAATTACTTTGAGTGTGAACCAGTTGACCTTCAGTTGGAATTATTTAGCTGTTTTTTAAAAGACCAGTTTGTAAGAATAAGTGGCATCTAGCAGTGAAGCTGCAAATTGCAACTAACTGAGTCCTGTACGCGTCAGTATTTGACAACCTGGGAATGTGTGTGTGAAGTGTGTAGGAGAAACTACGGTACACAAAAGGCCCCATCTACAGCCAGTGTTTGGTTTATCCATTCTGGGCTACTGTAGAAACATGGCGGTTCAACATGGCGGACTCCATGAATGAATATAGGAATCACTATATTCAGTGGATTGTAGACTAATGAAGACATATCTATGAATATTATGTTCTATTTCTGCCAAAAGAACCTCCTAAATGTTACACACTGGACCTTTAAGGCACCAGGAAAACAATCATGAATGTGGTGATTCTTCATTATCACTCTGGATATCCACAGACCTCATTGAGAACCATTTTCATTGGAACAACGTCCATATGAAAATGCCACATGGCCACTTGGGTAATTGGAACAAGCTGAAAACACAACATAAAGTTATTACAGTGAACATATTATGAAACAGTTTGTATACATCCAGCAGACACAGAGCAACATTAGTAGTGTTTTCCACTAAGTTTTCTGCTGCTGAAAATTAGTTTTACTTATTATTATATTATTATATATATTTCACTTATTGTTTGGGGCAACAAAGAACATGAGAGCTTTGAGACTGAAGTCTGAGGGCTTTAAAACCAAAATAATGAGCTGAAAGAATCCAAAAGAACTGAGAACTGAGAGGAACTGCACAGCTGAGTGATCGTTCTCTGTAAGGTTGTCAGTATTCGACAGAAGCCTTTCATGTAGTCTGATCCAGTATTTGATCCATCGGTATATAAAAATATTGATTTGTGCAGCTTCCAACTTTCTTAGTAAGGTATGCCCCTCCTGAAAAAGTCTACTTTTGTATTTCCTTACATCTACACCCTTTTTAATGAACTAGCTACTGCTGCATCCCTCTATGTCTGTTACAAATGCACAAAGTAATCTGTCAGCCATTATTCCCTGTTGTACAAATTGCATGTAGTATTATCTTTGTGCTTTCTATTTGTTTAATTCTTATCCAAATCCTCCTCTCTGCTGCTGCAACAAGCCCAGTTTCCCCACGGGGACCATTAAGGTTTCATCTAATCACCTAATCTAATAATGCTGAAAAGTTCAAGTGTTCTACAAATTGCAAGCAAACTATTGCTTTAAGCTGAACGTCATCCATCTGGAACAATGATGTTGCTCGTGATAGAGTCGTTGAGATGTCTGTCATTTGGATACTCTTCCCAGAGGAGCCACTTTCCACTTTCATTATGTTGATTTAGCTCTGCTTCTTATGCGGTCTCTCCATTTCCGAATGCTTTGCTCACAAGGCAGCAAGTTGCGACAAAGACAAAAAGACAGTGGAAGAATTAAAAACATCACATACAAACAATTACAGTCAGCAAAATGTCAGGCCAAGGCTGCCTAATAACCTGTAAAATGATGGCTCGTTGTGCTCATTATTCATAAAGAAGTGTGCATGTGGACACAGAAATACACACAGACACTCAAGTATGCAGGACAAATGAACAACAGTGTTTGTGCTGCTGCCTGGGTGTGTGTGTAGTGTTGGCTTTATGCAAGATCCCAGTTTATTACAACTGGGGTTTTATTTTGGTAGTTCTGGTTATTCTTTTCTATCCACAAGTTACACAACTCTTAATCATTCACTTATTTTGGGATATTACTCCTTGAAAAGAAATGTTTACATTAATTTACTAATTAGCTACTCAGCAACAAGAGTAATGAGTTACATGTGTAATGTAATATTAATATATTTATTTCCTGTTTATTATTTTATTCACTCTTCCTCTTGTGTCATTTACTCTACTTCCTGTCTTTGTCTGTTTTCCCTCCAGCTTTGATTGTCTGCCCCACCCAGATTAGTTTCACCTGTAGTTATCCTCCTCTCATCTATTTAGCTGTTGAGTTCCTTTTAACAGTTCCTTTTGTCTTCATGTCAAGCTTTCCAGTGTATTCCTTAGTGTGTTCCCCAATGTTCTTCAGACCTGCTACCCCGTTTTTTTCTTGTTCTTTGTATTTTGGATTTCTTGCCTGCTCCTTTTGGAATTGTTTGCCTGTTGGATTTCCTTCGTGGTTTTGACTGTTGCCTGCCTCATTCCTGTAAGCCTTAGTTTGACTCTGTAATGAATCAACGTATTGCACCAGATTTGCCTCAGTAGTCTTCATTTGGGCCCAGTATCCCTTGTTAGCTTGCTTGCACTATTGTGACAACATCACTTGTTATTTTACTCAGCCTACCTCCGTCAGAGGTGCCTTTAAACAATTTCAAAGCCTCTCTACTCATACATCACACATAGAAAATAAGCCATTGGGTTTTAACTAACAATAAAATCAGAAATTATGGCAAAAGGTACACAAGTACGACACAGGCTGAAATAAATTGAAATGTTCCTTTTTAAGGGGTCAAACAAGGACATGGCTATTCAAAAGGGTGGCTCATCAGCATGCTCCTCAATGAGTGAGATGGGGTGATTTTTACAGCGCTCAATATCCTCATAAGAATAGAAGCCAACGATAGGAGACATTTGTGTTCTTAAACAGGAAGAATACAAGAAATTGTTATTTATTGATTTAAAATCCTAATTAAAGGACAGAGGTGAGAAGAAGGTCTGGTTAAGGCTATAATAAGTAGGGTAAGTCCAACAATATACAATACAAATGGATTGCAAGACGTGTGCAATATGATTTGTCACCATCCCCTGACAGAAGAAGAGGGCTCCTACATGCAATAAGCACATTTTCACACAAGAGTTTACTCTCTCCTTACCATGAATAATACATCAGTCCAGAGCTCCTCTCTCAGCAGGGCCCCGTACACACACACACATTCACACACACGCCACACAGGCACAAGTACAGACACGGCATATGAACCTATTAATGTTAATAATAACTACATGTGAATACGTGATCACAAGACCATAAACCCAAAGTTTCTGGGCCAGAGAAGGTAATAAAAAATGCAAAGTCACAGTGTGCAGGTCTCTTTCTCTCTTCCTTTATACCTCACTGTTGCAGCAGGCATTGATGGGACATGTGGCGCTGCAATTATCACTGGCCGATGCACGGATGTGGAGACTACGCCAGTGCTCAGATGTGTTCAATTAAAAGCAGATGCCACTCCAAGCTAATGGGGCGTGTACGTGTATTTGTGTGTGGTACGGGGATGCTGAGTTATATAGACAGAAAGCGAGGGGGTGGCATACGACGGGAACCAATGCAAGTGGAGCTACTTAAGCACTAATCTGGTGGGCTCCCTGCTGCTACAGATCAGAGAAGAAGGATGCGATCCCCGACCCCAAGGGGCTGAAGGCTTGCTGAGGAGCAGAGATATAAGAAAACAGGAAAGGAGGGAGTGAGGGATGGAGGAGAGCAGTGGTAACTACTCTGCGAGGTAGAGGAGTGAAGAAGAAGAAGAAGGAGGAGGTGAAAGAGCAGGCTTACTGCAACATGCGAGTGGATGTAAAATAAGGGGAGAGGGTGGAAGAGGTGGTGGAAACCACTAAGAGTCCACTGGGAGAGATTTGCTGAGAGATGGGCTGCAGGCGTACGAGGTAGAGGAGTGTGAGAGGGAGTGTGGTGTACATGTATTGGTTTCACTGAAGAGATGATCATCATCGCAATTATTTATTCTCTTTTGGCAGTGTAATTTCGTACATTGGTTTGACCTACAATTGACTTTTGGATCTCACTTGATTTTAATTTATTAATGATTTAGCAACCAGGGGTTTAATCCACTAAGCATTAAGGCTAACAACCCTTCTCACTGTGTCCACACTGATGTGGAAAGATTTAAAAATTTCTGTTCAATTATTCACTTCACCAAAAACATTATCTTCAATCTGTGATTTGAAAATGCCACTCTTAAATTATAAAGCGAATGTGGAAACCAAAGCATGAATTGAATTGGTGGTCATTTGTGGGCAGCATAACAAGATGATATAGCTGATATGGCAAATGTGTTAGCAAACTGTTATCTATTTCCAGCATTAGCATTCATTTGGAGCCCTGTATCTGTCCACCAGATGGATGCTAGTCCAATATTCACTGTCATCTAATCTCTGTTTTGGTCTGCATTGACTCCTGAGAAAAATATGTCTCTTTAGCACCCAAATGCACCTCCATGTTCACTAGCTAGCTGCTGACTTTCTGCTGTTTGGTGCTGGGCAAGCAGCGTAGCCTACATTGGATTAAAAAAAAAAATTAAACTGGAAATGGATTGGTAAACAGTGAATTTGTGGGTTTTAAAATAAAAGCAATGAGCTAAAATGTATCACGTTTCATATTACATGTGTACATTTGACTTGTTTTTACCATCAAAATATTGATTGGCGCAGCTTTAAAGTGGATACGTGCACACAAACACAAATGTTAGTCCTGCTGTGTAGAGTTTGGAAAACTGAGTCTGCTGTCAGCAGCGTTAAGACCAACCTTCTGTCACATCTGGCTTCCTTTTTTTAGGCTTATGACCCAGGAAATAACGCTGGCCTTTGTCAGCGAGCATCATTACTGACCCTCGATCAAATCAGTGCATGTGCAGTCATCTGACTACAGAAACAGAAAGCTATCAACAACACTGTCAGACAGACAGACAAAAGCTTTCCCCTGCTGAAACCAAGAGGAATATGTCATTGTCTAGAGGGCAGTAATGCATCATTCTATTGTTTGCCATTAAACCAAAAGTTTTCACTATCAGTGTTCCTCACATATTTTCCAAAGGTTCAGTTTCTAAACTATTGTTTCATCCTTTCTCCCCATCACAATGAGAAAAAACGACAAGGTGAAAACATGGCAAGGGTCACACCTTGGTGTGACTAACAACTGACTTCCATGTTTACAGCTGAATGCTATCAGCGCTCCATTGAACTACATAATGCTTAAGCTATCATCCTGTCTCATGCCTGACTCATTCAGCACATTCTCTGTAGCGGCTTCACCCCGCCAAAAAATAACAACAATGTTCCACTAAATAACAGTGTGCTCAGACATAAATCCAACCTTACAGTGATAAGTGAGTGTGTGAGAAACAGAACACGATGCCAGGAGCTAAAGAGCGGGAGAGGAGGTGGGAGTGAGGTTGGAAGAGCACCAGTTACTAACCCGGGGGCCAGGTGCCTCGTGGCGGGTGGGCATGAAGGTAGATAGAGAGATGAGGCAGAGAGAAGGGAGAATAAATGTGAAGCTACAAGGAAGTCAAGAAAGATTATCAGTGATGAAGTTAGCAGTGAAGAAGGGTAAATCAGTGAGAGGAGTTCAGACAGGGCGCGATGTGTAAGAGGTTTAAAGGTGTGAGGGTGAGAACTCAGAGGACAAAATAAGGACACAGAGGGGAGTAGGAGAACGGTGAGATTTTGAACTTCCAGTGTATGAGTGTAAACAGCTGGGGATCTGTTCATTTTAGGGTTAGAGTTTAAGCTACCTCCATGGGTCTTGGGTGTATTTCCAGCAGCACAAATGCTACTGAATGATGAATGATGAATATTAAAGGAATATACTGGTAGCACTCTGTCTCTATGATCTTTCCACTCATCCACGGCTACACGTTGCCACTTGTCACTTTGACCACGAAGGTGACACTGCTCTATAATATAGACTTGAGTATTTATATAATTTGGAGAACATATCCAAGACAAAACTGAGAAGAAGGGATGAGAGAAAAAGGCAAATCCGTCTGCTACTTCAGCACCACGGACAGCGCCATGGAGTGCGTGAAAACTTAGTAAGTGAGCAGAGGTAGCTAAAAGTAATGGATAAATGGTCTAAATAGCTGACCGTAACAGATAAATGGTTGAAATAGCAAAGCATAATGGAAAATGGTTTAAAAGATTAGCTAAAAATAGATAAAAGGGTTTTAAAATATCTATCTTGTGCCTCAACTCTTATCACAGTCACTTTTGCACTATTTAATATTCTATTTGCACTCAGTACTGTACAGTTTCACATGCATATCGAGATGAACTGGTCGAGACAGACGACCACCCACCTAGAGCCGAAGGATCTGTCCTAGGTTTCTGCCTTTTAACAGGCAGTTGTTTTTTTTGTCGCCAAGTGCTTGCTCATGGTGGTACTGTTGGGTCTCTGTAATGTTTTAAAGAGTTCGGTCTAGACCTGCTCTATTTGAAAAGTGTCCTGAGATAACTTCTGTTATGAATTGGCGCTATACAAATAAAATTGAATTGAATTGAATTGAATATATATTTCCTACATTCACATTATTAGTATTAGACCTGTATTGTATATTCATAGCCCCTTCTAGCCTATATTTATCCTGCTAAATTACTGCGGTGTATATATCTGGTCCTGTGCAATTATTTATTTTTACAGCATGCCACTACCTCCTACTGTAACCTGTGCAATATCTATATATATATCACATCTTTATAAAAGCTGTACATACAACTCTAATTCTATTCTTTCTATTTTCATTATATCTTGTATTTTTCCTATTTTATATTGTTATTTAATGTGTATTTCTTTTTTCTTATCTGCTGTCTTGTATCTGGAGCTGCTGTAATGTGTGAATTTCCCCAGTGTGGGATCAGTAAAGTCTAGCTTATCTCATTTTATCTTATCTCAAGTAGTACAAATGCAAAGTTAAACAAACCAAAACACTATGAAAAGAAATATTCCAATAATATCCACATTTATATAGTCAATAGTGTTAAATAACATCCAGTTTAAAATCAATGAACACATATGGAACATGATTGGTGGTGCTGAGGAAGTACTTGAGTTCGTCAAAAAAGGGTTGGAAACCAGTGTACTAGGGGATGGAAAGGAGGATGGCAGGTTAACAAGAGGGAGGCATTTTGGTCATTTTGCTAACAAGGGGGGGTAGCATCCCCTCCCTAACCCCCCCCCCTCAAAATCGCCTACTGAGAGTGACGATGTCAAAGAGTAATCCTTCCTGCAGGAACAGGAGGAGGTTGAGCACCATTCATTTAAAGTGTATTTGTGCCATGCAGTTCCTCTGCCTCTCCTGGCAAGCTCGCATCCAGCTATGCTACAGTCCAGTCTCTTTCCGCCAAAACCGCTTTGTGAATTAAAAGCTCCTGGCAATCGTATCGCTGGAGTTTGTTTTCAGCTATTTGGAATGGCATCTTTGCAGGCCTGTTCTCCCAATGAGGAATAATAATCTGCAATTATGCGTATAATGTGTACGCGTTCACAGGTGAGTGTGCAGAATACTACATAAAGTTGTAAAACAAATGAATAAATGTTTATCCTTGATATTATATTTCAAGCTCTGTGACAGTGTGGTCTCTCACCGTCTACAAACACACAGTAGGGATTTGTGGGCATGCTCAATAGGTCAGGTTGCAGGAAAGGTAAATTAGGCGGAGAGAAAATGGGCTTTCTGCATACTCTGGGTGGCTTAGACAGAAAGGTTAATGGCTTTATGAGATTGCAATGACATATTACTGCAAACACCTCAGAGCAAACAAATGATTGCATTGTACTATAGCAGAATGTGGCTGTTGTTGCAGCCCATTGTTAATGGAATATTAAATCTGCATGCATGTGTATATGTGTGATAGCAGCGTACAGCTAAATGGACAATGTACATTTATGTATGTGACAATGAATGCCTTTATGTGCATGTGTGTATGCTTATGGAAGTCCTAAGACATTAATTTCCCCTGTGGGTGTTCTGTTCCGACTGTTTGAGAACTGTCGAGCCGAGAGATGGAAAAGGAGAGCCTATCTGCAGGGGCCCAGGACCCTGGGGCCACATCAAAGGGCCTTTTGACTGGTCACTTAAGCGTAGAACTGGGCTAATCAAACATGGCCCACTATAATGGTGTTTTGGAGGCATAAGAACGTACATAAACACTGCAGAGGAATTCTCCACAGACCGGCAGCTCCCCCTGGGGCTCCACAGTGGCAAAACTGACCTCTAACACAACATATATCACGGCTGGGAGTGTCTGTGTGCAGGGAGGGACAGTGTGTGTTCTTCCTGTGTTAAGGGAGAGCAAAAGGGACTGTGATACATGTGTTCGCTATCATGTATCAGTGTAGTCCATCAATGACAAGGAGTTGTGTGAAACAGGCAGTGAGGAACGTGTGTGTGTGTGTGTGTGTGTGTGTGTGTGAGTGTGAGTGTGTGCACACGTGTGAATGTCTTGGTGTGGGCTCAGCTGTCAGGTCTCCCTGGTGGGCCATTAATGCTGATGCTTGGCTAGAGTCTATCAAGTGCAGGACATCAACATCACCCCTATACATGAAGAGACACACACACACACACACACACACACATAGGCCCTCTACTACCTCCTCACCTGATGGGATATCACTGGGGGAATGTACATCCACCACCAAAGACAATCTGTCTTGATAGCCAAGACTGTAGCCCCATGGCGATCCCCCTCTTCCTCTCTCGCTGCCTCATCTGTGTCCCTCAGGTAGTTGGATGTGTCCGAAGGTAAAAGGTACGACCAGCTGACTGGATGTTTTGGCTGATTGACGGCTGGTCTCCCCACATGAGTGGAGAAGCAGCCTGTTTCCCTGCCTGGGGTTTATACGAGGAGCCGAATGAAAACTGGCACATGGATGTTAAGCAGTAAATCTTCTCTACAATGAGATCTGGATGCTGCCTGAGAGCCCATGGGCGTCATTTGGATATGACTTGGGGTGGCACTCATTATACTTTAACTTAAGTGACTGCACGTAGAAGCATGAAAACAAGCAAATATGGAGCATGTTTTTTTTTTGGGAGAGACTTTTATCCTCTGAGCTGGGAATTCCTGGCTGGCCCACCAACTGTGGATACATGGCTGTGCAGTGGGAGAGTGACTGAGGCAGATGTTTGGCTGTGTTATGACCCTGGTAATAAGACAGACATGTGCCTGTCCTGCATCCAGAGGAGCAGGTGCTGCCACCGCACAGCCATTACCATCTGCACTGATGAGATCAGGGACTGGGCCATGCTGGATGTTAGATGGTTATTATCCCTTAAAGTAAAGCATAAAATAAATAAATGTGCAAGCTGGTGAAGCCAGCAACCCACCCTGAAAAAATCTGTGTGATATTCCAAAAGGGACTTGTAGTGATGATTAGTGAGTGCATAGCCTAATGTTATTGTAGCCTATCATTTTTATCTTCTGTGGTATCACTATAA
Source organism: Dicentrarchus labrax (assembly GCF_905237075.1). Classification (NCBI taxonomy): domain Eukaryota; kingdom Metazoa; phylum Chordata; class Actinopteri; family Moronidae; genus Dicentrarchus; species Dicentrarchus labrax. The sequence continues at coordinate 6,138,572 of NW_026136717.1, forward strand.
AATTCATTTAATACCCGATTTGGCACTCAAAATACTGCTGTGATATTTATCCCTCAATGATTAACACGGTTAGCCTCCTATAGGGATTATCCAGGCAGAAATAGAGAGTTACATGTCCTCTGTGTGGAAAGTTTAAACTATAGGCTATAGGATGGATGGAGAGACGGAGGGGAGCGACTGAGGTTGGGAGGGATGCTTGAGGTGTTCGGGTGAACGGTGAAGGGATAGTGCAAAAGGAAAGATGCAGGGTGGAGGGAAGGAAGAGGGGAGGAGGGGAGGAAAAAAATGGGCTAGTATCCCTTTAAGGTCCTCTGACGTCATGCTGATGCAGATCTGCCCGGCTGGATGCGAGCGGAGGAGAGGAGGAGAGAGGGATGCCGAAAAAATGAAACTCCTCAGCACTAATTTTTCACATCCCTCTGCAGGAGAAGATACAGACCAGCCGTACCACAACCTCTATACAAAGGAGCGGACTAATACCTCTTTCCGCCGCTGAGTGAACGTGAGTATGCTGTCATCGCGACAGAAACTGCGGTAAACGCGACACATTTTTTAGTATAAAAGCGACCATATTGAGGTCAGAAGAAAGCGTTGCCAAGGCGACCAGCTTGCTAGGGAGGACACTGCGGCGCGCGTCACACGCCGGGAACGAGCGTGCGTGCCTGCGAGGCTGCGCACGTGCGCGCGTGTGCGACAGCTAGCCGAGGCGGTCACGGCGTCCACACAGCAGCAGCGGCGGTACGGAGGCAGCATCTTCTCACAAGACTACCGGGACGCAGTCTCTGTCCGCCGTTACCGAGACGAGTAAAAGCGAGCAGAGGCTTGCACCGTGACTTGAACCGGCCCCTTGGCGGTGTCGGAGTTCTCCTCGACGGGATTTATTGAGGATTTATCGACGACATCCCAGAAAAAAACGCTCAAAAAACTGAGTAGCTGCGACCATTGGTCAACACAGGTGACACTTGCCGGGTTGTCAAATCCAGCGAGACCCCGCAGACACGTCCGGGTTATTTGGGGGTTGTTTGTTGTATTAAGGCGTCGATAAAAACGGACATTCTTCCTGAGGCACACCGGACTGTTAGCTGAGAAATTAATTAATATATATTGCCGTGCTGGAGAAGACTGGCACCGAGCTGAGCCGAGCCTGGCCGCTCGGATGGGGAACCATGCTATATCCTGCTGTATGTGGTGTGTAATGCAGTAGAACAGCTTTATTTTTTTTGGTATTCAGTCTCCGCTGTCGGTGTCTCCAGTCATGAAGTCCCACCTGCCGGCCCGGTTGGATTGAACGAGGTAGTGCTGTCTTGAGGGGAGGGGGGAAGGCATTTTTGAAGGTGTTGGGTTTTTTTTTTTTTGTTTTGTTTTTTTTATTTTGTTGTTGTTTTTTTTGTTTTTTTAGACACGAGCACTTTTTGCTCGCTTTACGTTTACCTGGAGGAAGATTTAGTGAAGAGGACGAGGAGGAGAAGGACGAAATCTCAGGCAAAACCTCAGCGGGAATCTGGCACCCCACCAGCACCAGTGGATCACACACTAACAGGTAGGCTGAGGTTTACATGGTGTCCTATGTTTAAAAACCCGAGTTACACTGTAAAATGTCTTCCAAATGATTATATCTGCAAATTTGCACTCAATTTGCATTTTTAATTGTGTGTGTGTGTGTGTGTGTGTGTGTGTGTGTGTGTGTGTGCGCGTGCGCTCCAGGGTTGTCTTTGACACCTAAAGTGAAAAATAAATGTTCAGAGATGAGCATCAAAATCAAGCAAACTGGGGCAAAAATGAGTGATTTCCCCTTTCATTTCTTGTTTTGAATGATCTGTTTTCCTTATGCAATTTCAAACATTAATGGACGCCTGTTGTCAGATGCATTTGTCCAAAACATGTCTGAAATGAATGACCTCTTGTACTTGAGCAGTGTTTTGGCCCATCTGTTGGGTTTGTTTAGTGTATTGTATGTAAAGTGTGTTTGCTGTGCGGCGTGGTCAGACCTGTTGAGAATAAGGGGGGCTTCATGCAGATGAGCTGGTGCTCCTTCATTACAGAGGAGATGAATCCTCTGTACCATTAATGAGGACTTGCACTCCGAGCTCTTCTGGTGGAACGAGAGAAACAGAGGCTGCTATTCAGTCAGTCTGAGCTCATTTCTCTGTCCTCCTAACATGCAGAATTTGTAGCTTATTAATCAAAGTGCTTTGCCGATCATCAACGCTGGATCAGTCCTTGCACATGTGGCTGTCATTGTGCATTTCTTTAATTGTGTAGTGTCTGGAATAAGAGGGAAAGGAATAGGAGTGGAGGGGGAATTTTGCCTGCAGACAGATGATTGAAATGATGTGCACACACTCACAAAAGTCCCCCTTCAACAGTTGAATCATCCTTCAACTTAGTATGAGCACATTTTCCTGGGTCTTTATACTCAAAAGACCCAGGAAACGCCATGACCATGAGAACATATTCTCCCTAAATTCTCCCCTCCGCACACACACAAATAGATGCACACACACAGCATGAAGAATGGGGTGCATTTATATGCTGTGGCTGGTGTTGTGGGGCATTCGAATCGGCAGGGCCTGCTAGATGATAGAATTCAGCAGGGACAAGAAGACCTCTGTTCTTATCTGTGGCGACGAGAAGAAGAAGGCAGCTCTGCTCTGCTCGGCTCGGCTCGGCTTCTTTCCTTGGTTTAGGCAGCTAGCCTGGCCATATAGCAGATAGGGACATCTCCTCTGTGGGTAGAAGGTATTTTAATGGAGGCGGGGGGGGGGACAACAAATAGATGTTGTCACAGAGGAGTTGTTATTTATCTTGATGGCCGCTGGCTGGAAACTTTGAAGACCTGTGGAGATGTTTAAGGGGGATAAAGGTGGCACGCCAACGCAGTGTGTGGAGTGAATGCAAGCATTTGTGTGTGAGAGAGGAATATGTACACACAGAATGGGAGAAAAAATAGAAAGGGGGGCATCATCATGGAGTATTTCTGCAGCAATGCAATACGGTGTATTCACCTGGGATCAGTGGCTGATTTACAACAATCTAAAAAAAAAAACACAGGATGGGTAGCTTTGAAAAGGCCCGTACACACACTACCTTTTGCATGCAAGAATGTTTTGTATCTCTGTGTGTGTCCCAACCAAATGCAATGCAAGGCCCCCGAAGACATTGCTCAGTGCCATCCATCTCCAGCAAAGGTGCAGCAAAGCTGGAGGCAGATGGAGCTGAAAGCGTTCAAAGCGTGTTGTCGGGTAGATTGATGGCTCCCAGCGCGGGTCGCTAAGCAGTCAACAGATGCAGGCTGGTGTTGTGACAGGGTGGGTTGAAATAGCCATCACAATCACGCACAATCACACTAACACAGTGCTTAAAATGCCTACCTGTCCGTTCACTGCAGCTAATTTTAGCCCTTACTATTTATTTTTACCGTAGATGAATCAGTGACAGCAGCTCCCCCAGTGTGTTAGGATGTTTTCTGACTGTGGAGATGACAGCAGTTGCTGCTAATTTTAGGTGAGAGATGTCATCTGTATAAAAAATCTTCAGCAATATGGCAGCTGACGTGTTGACTGGAGAGCTGGAGACTCGTCAGATGAGCGCTGGTAAAATTAAATGTTTGTTTAGCAAAGTTGAAATGAATTAGTAAAGCCAAGGCTGGCTGAATACACGAGTCCTGAGGGAGGCGCTGTTGTTTATATCGGCCTTTTGTTACGAGAAGCTGAGGAAGGAAACAATGTGTCAGTTATTGCTTTGAAGGTGCAGAAATGTATTTTCAGGGCTGCTGGCATGGTTTTGTTTCCCCAGGAGTGAGACTTTGTCTTCCACTTGTCAGCTAACTTTAAGGGTTCAGACAGTACAGTTAGTGGTTGTATAATTGATGGAATATTGAATAATTGTAGTGACCTGTTTGCACATTTGAAGGATCTGTTTAGAAAGGTAACAAAGAGCAGACAGACACACTTAATGAACACCTTATTTAAGGAAGTAACGCAGAAATATGTCTCACTGGGACTACTTGAGCTATGAGCGGATGCTCAGTATTTCAGCATATTCTATAACGTGTAGTACCTGTTGCCATGATGACGTCTGTGTTACTACTAATACTAAACTCCCTCACCAAAACCTGTTTTTCTCTGCTTCTCTCAGCTTCTCTAGGAGAAAATAAAGCTGATTAAATGGAATAACTCTTAAATGGAGGCTCTTTTGTATATAACAAGGCTTGGTAATTGACAACAAGCTGGTTACAATGGGGAATATGCCTCTCCTCCTCCCTTGAGCACCGCTCTCCCCATGTAATCACCCCGTCTTTTACATGTGTTTGTTCACATGTGTAGGCTACAGCTCTCTGCCCATTAAATCAATAATGTATATATATTTTTTTTTCGGGGCGCCCGGTTAGCTCAGTTGGTAGAGCTGGCGACCCATGTACCGAGGCTGAGTCCTTGCTGCAGTGGCCCAGGGTTCAAGTCCGACCTGCGGCCCTTTGCTGCGTGTCATCCTCTCTCTCTGCCCCCCTTTCCTGTCCACCTTCGGCTGTCTCTATCAATTAAAGGCAATAAAAGCCCCCCCAAAAATATACTTTAAATCAATTATATTTTGGGACTTCTCCGCCAGTGAAAGTATGCTTTTGTAAGACCATATATCCTCCTTTTATTGTCTTTATTCCTCATTCGTGTATTCATTTGTTTTTCTTCTCCATCCATTTGTGCCCGACTCATTCATTTGGTTCAAAGGGAGCCGGTCTGTCTTTTTTGCAAGGAGTGTGTGTCGTTGCTATGGCAGCATCTTTTTGGAAGGATTTGCCCCACAAAGATTTCAAACCTGAAGCTTTTATTTAGTCTTCACCGGTTTGTATGTGTGCTCCAGCATGTGTCCGTGTATATTAAGGCCACAAAATTAATCAAAAAACAACTGACATCACAATATCGACTGCAGCAATGTCCAAATTGCCGGAGGCTGCATTTTTTTCTTCATGATCAAGCCCAGTAAACAATGTTCACTGGTGCTGTGCAGAATCCCGACATGAAATCGTTATGACCAAATATTTTATTGCGTTAAAAATGAGCAAACGTAAGCATTAGCATGTCTTATTTACTCTATATTCTGTATATTTACATTTTTTGCAAAAGTTGGATGTCCTTATTTTTGTAACGTTATGCTGTACCTGCATATGTGCTGGTGAATGCTATTGATCTGGCAATTTTCCTTTAGGGTTATTGAAAGACTATTGAAAAAAAGTAAAAGATTATATTTGTTGAGGATTGTTCCCTGACACAAGTACCTCCATCCTCCCTGTTCAGCCTGTCAGTGTGTCTGCTTTGTTGCGATTCTCTTAGAGTGCTGGTCTCCCACAGTCCCTCCACACTCCTCCTTTGTCTGAGCCTGTTGAATGAGATCTTGCTCTCTGGGGTGCAAGATG